>NC_134174.1:31557131-32184353 GCF_964188355.1 Buteo buteo | reverse complement strand
TACTGGCTCCACCAAAAACTTTGGCTGTTTTGACTGCATGATTTATATTACCTATTGCCAGTTAACTTGCTCATAGCTTTGCTGTTCATTACCTGGAACCCATCAAATTTTCTTCCACAGTGCTGTTTTATGGACCACTCGGTTTCACAAATCAAAGACAGTCATAGTGAAGAATGAAAGTTGACTTTTTCCCCCCCTAGAGAATATCAAGTTCTCTTTGGGAGGATTCAAAACTTCTGTCTTTGCAACATAAGAAACTGGTGATCAAAACAGACAGAAACAGTATCCAGCAAAGTAAAATGAGATCAAAACCAGGACACAAATAGCTTATCATGGCCAGAAAAGAGTAAGTCATTGTGAGCCTGGGGGGACGGATGGGTACATGTATGTATCCCCTGAGACCTGACCAAGACTCACACGTTGACTCCTCTGCTTTGTTTAAGGACCAGCTGAAAGTCTGCAGAAGCTGACCCCCCTCCCTGCTTTTGCCAGTGTCTGTCTGTACTATTTTTTAGGTCCTAACATGCAACAGGAATTGGTTTATGAAATCTGAATGTGCAAACAACTTGGCAATCTCCCCATTCCCCACTGCCATCCCCTCCAAAAGAAAAGAAAACAAACCCCTAAGAAATCCTTCATGTTTGCAAAGAAATGCAGTATGCCTGTGCAGGGATCTTGAAACAATCCTTTCACGACCATTAACTTTCAATCTACATCTTTTTATTTGGTCCAAAAATAACAGTTGTGAATCTAAGACACAGTGTAAAAACTGTCATAGTAATACTACTACTAATAATAATGAGGACAGAGGTCTTTTTAAGCCACAAACAAATGTTGATTACCCTCTAAAATTAACTTTTGAAGAATGAGAGCATTTTGTAATACTTATGTTCATTGTTAACTTCCTCTATTCAGCTTTCTGGATGCTATTTATAAGAGGCAAGAATGCGTCACTATCTTGTCTTGGGATAAGCCCTCGGGTATAGTTATATGTAATCATATAAGCTGGCACAGATAGGAACTTGGGGGCAGGTGGTTTTTGGGATACAACGACAGCAACATCCACCGAGTAACAGTGAAATTTCTCTTCTGGGATTCCATATAACATGAGAAAGAAATATGCTTAAGAACAGCAAAGACAGAGACAGTCCTGATAAGACAGTGCCCCTCCAAGAGGAAGGCACCCTGATAACCCTCTCTCTCTCTCTCGGACTTGAAAAAGGACCACGAGTGGCTCTGTGGCTGCTGAAGATTTGCTAAGACAGCATTTTAACTCGGAAATTTTTATTTCCCTACAGCCACTAAATGCTCACTCTTTTGAGAAAACCTATATGGCCTAGAGAAAATTAATGCCTCTTGCTGAAAATTTCCCATAGATTATCTCTGTTTCAGAGCTCATTTAAGCTTTGCCTCCCAGGAGGCCATGAGATAAGCAAGTGTGCCTCAGCTTTTAGGACCACCTTCAGCATCAAATCAGCCTGGGGCCTTAGGGCAGGGATAAGCAGTGGCCAGGATGGGCTGGGTGGAGGTTTTCAGGAAGGCTTAAAACAAGGCTAGATCATGGGGAAAATCTCATTTGTACAAAGGCCTGACAAATCAATGTCACAAACGTTAATACAGAGTCCAGATTCCAAGATACCTTCTACCCTGAAATATTAATAGAAATAGAAGGTTTTCTGATTTATAATTATTGCTGCTTTCTTGAAAAGTTGCAGCTTTCAAGACCTTGCAAACACTGGTGCAGATAAAAAGAGACATAAACTATGTAGCTATTTATGCCACCTATTTCCTTACAAAACTAATAAATTCTGTGTACCTTGAGCAAAGAGCCAAAAAAAAGCACACAGACACTTCTGCGTGCAGAAACCCTGAATACACTGCCTTTTTCTTCATCTCTCTGGCCAAAACCCAACTCTGCCACAGGTGGCCCCATCACTTTTGACCTTTACTTTTTAGGGCAGCACCCTTTGTACCAGTCCTACCTCTCAGTCTAGAATTTCACAGCTCTTCTAACACCCTGCACCAGCCCAGTGTAGACCCAACCATCACCTGATGCAATCTTAGGGCCTGTTAGAATTAACAACAGCTCCAAATTCTTCATTTACTTAGCACAAAGATAACACCTATTTTTCTTAAATCTGAATAGTGTTTTAGAAGAATTTGGAGGTATATAGTACCCTGTGGTTTTGGAGGCCAGTTAATAAGGATCAGCAGACTGATTCAGCAGGCTGGAAGGGAAGTGCAGAATTTAAAGTTAATTTTCCTCAATTCTCTTCCTATACAAACCAGCAAGCATTAATATCCCACACAGACTCAGGGATTACAGACTCTAGCAGGGCAGATTTCTTCATTTGCTTTTATGTTCAATATAAAAGGCTTTAGAAGCTCCAGCACTGATTCTAAAACATGCTGAAAAACACCCATGTACATGGTACAGATTACTGAAGAGTTGCTTGTATAAAGAAATTTTATCTGCATTTTACAGTATGTTTCCTTTGCACAATACAATCCTGAAATCGCTGCAGGACATCACACCCATAAAAACATTTTACATGGACCTTCGGCACCAACTCATTTGCTAATGTCTCCTGTTAACTGATCTAAGCCTGGCCTCAATCTTCTTTTAATGAAAGAGAAGGAAGAGGATACTTTAAGAGCTATAATTAGCTCTTAGTACCTGTCTGCAGAAAACAAAAAACAGAGCCTTTAATTCCCCAGGCTTTCTTACAGGCCCAATGAGACACTTTTCAAGAAAATTAGCATATATTTAAAAAGTCATAATGCCTGAAAAACAATGTGGTGACAGTGATTCCTTCACTTCAGTATCTGGGGAAGTATCATTGGGGAAGAACCTCAGATGAACACACACACACACACAAATGAGCAATTATTTAACATTTACCCTTAGAAAACAAAACTTTAACTCCTGTAACTTCATCTGAGGCTTTGGGACAGCTGCCTGGTTTTTGCTACTTCAGGTTTTTTGCACCAGTTTAAAAATCTATATGCACCGCGAGCACCTTTTTGTTGTTGTCCATAATCTCCACATGATGCAATTAATGCTCTTATCTTACTACAGGCTAAAACGTTGTATTTCCTTCCAGAGTTAAGAATTTCACAGCCATCAATTCCTGCAGGGCGGATGAGACATAAATTCTGTTGGCTGACACACTGTTGTACTCAGCACAGTATTGGTTCTGGAGCACAGGATAGGTTTCAGGCAGTCTATCATGGATGAGTAAAGAAGCCAATGGCCGGGAGTGTACCAAGGACCTTTACTCGTCCTGCAGTAGAAAACCACCAGCAGAATGAATGCTGCAAATGCTCAGAAATTAAGAAAATCTGCTTCTGTTTCTGAAAATGAACACTGATTTCCTTGTGTCTGTATTTTTGCAAATATGCAAGGAATCTGATTTTTTTTAGTAATTAGTGAAAATAAGCTTTTAGGTCTAATACGTGCTAAAAGATGGCCTAAAATATTTGATGACTGTGAAAAGCGGTAACATATGTGATTGCTTCCCTAACTGGATAACTTGATAATTAACTATTACAGGGTAATTGATATATACGTAAATGGATTACGCACTTAAAGTTCAGACTGCGTTGGTCAGATAAACTAGTTACATGCACTTCAGGTACAGCACAGACTGTGATTTCAGCTTGATTTTACTCTCATATTCATTATGCATCCTGAATAATTTAGAGAAAGAGTGTTTCACAGCTAAATTCACAAAGAATTTTGAAATATGTAGGAATGCATGCATTTTAAGATTGAAAGAGAGCTAGAGACAAGAAAAAATCTGCAACATTTTTGTGAAATGTTAATTTAGGTTTATTTTTCCTGACTTCATTTGCACTAAGTTACTAACCCCCCTACTTTTATAATTGCCTAATTAAATAAAGGCAAATGAGAAAAAAAGAATTTTTCCACAAGCAATCCTTTAGTCTCAAAAGAGGGCATTAGTTTTAAACAAAAATAATTTATCCTTGGCAGAAAAACAAGTTTTCTAAACATATTAATACCTACTGCTTGTAGTTTACACTGTGAATTATAAACAGCAACAATTTTCACCTAGCTGTCTCTTAGTAAAACATTAATTAAAACCAGAATCTGGGACAGGGCTGGCTGTATCTTACTGTCTCAGAGTTTTCAATGTCTTTTACATTACTGAAAGCTGCTGAGGGGAAAAGATTGCTACTGTTTTCCCCGAAATAATTTCTAAATCAAGCCCCCATAACCCCCAAAAAGGAAGATTTATGTAAGAACAAATATAAAAACCTTACTTTATCCAAGTTGTCTAAACTTTTCTCATTTCCCTATCAAAATCATATAGGCAGCAATACAAAGATATGTCCTATGATTTTTGTGTCATGTTTGTTCTCTACACTCCCTTCCTGACATAGCCCTGTATTTATGCATGTTTCCCAACACAGTTTAAATGCTAAGTGTAATTGTTATCTATAATAAAGTACAAATGTATTTATAATACAAGAAACTTTTTTCTCACTTTTTACTAAAACAATTACAGTCCTTTTTGCTGTAGTGTTTTTAGTAATATTAACTCCGTATTTTCATTAGTAAACTTGTTTACCTATGATCGTTAGAAGTACCACGACCTGCATGGTAGGTAAATTGATTTAATTGCCTTGGAAATTTAATAGCATTTGTTTATGTTCATTGGTACTGAAAGTATCTTTGTAGCTGAAGTTGCTTTACAAGTAATTAAAAATGCAAAAACTTGGAACAATACACAATAAACTACAAAAATGTGTTTGGTTCACACATTTCTCTCGATGACAGATAAAGTTGTCTTTTAAAGCAAGTCTCCATCTACCCACTGATTTGCAAAGAACTTTTCCCTCTGATATCTGGGAAAAATAATAAATTTCTTAGTGTGGCAACAAAATTGCCACATCAGGTTTAGTTTGCGGAAGAAACACTTCCATGATTTAAGAAATATGGCAAAATACCATTTCTGTAGCCCTTCCCATTTAAGGCAAATTAACTTTTACTTGATTATCTCAATGAATTGCTAGAAAAAGTAGTCCTCTCTGTTATATTTCTCTAATCCACTTACCTCATTTTAAGGAAAGGCAGCTTTGAAATTCACCCAGAAAGCACCAAGCCACCACAGAAAATCAGAGTGCCAGCATCCAGCTCCAAACATCAAACTCCCTTTCACAATGTGAAGGATTAGTTCTGTATCTAAGCAAACTCAATCCAAAGTGGGTCTCTAATAAAATATGCTGCAGTATACTGGTGTTGAGCTGATGCAGGTGAGGTCTCTGGAAAGGCAGGTTTGAAACACAACTAAACAAACAAACAAGGGGGGAAAAGGGAAATCCCTGCAGAGCATAGCCAAACTTCCAGGCAGACAACTGTCCACGTTGCCTTACCAGAAAGCTGCCTTATAAATATTAACATTTCCTCACTTCTGGAGGAAGTTCTTCAAGCTCCGTGGTTCTTCAACAACAGCAAAGAAAATCTGAACGCCTACTAGGATGTCTCCATTCACACTACATGCTTAGCGCAGGTGTTGGAGGGTTTTTAACATGGACTGTTCTATGTGAACTCACCTGCACTTTAGTTTCTCAGTTTTACACTTCTAGACACTGAAAAGAATTTCTACTTCTATGCTATCTTTAATATCAACATTCACTGCCAATAATTTTCTCCTTTTTTCACAATCCAAAAAAGGTAGGATATTGAAATACTGTATGCTGGGATGAAAATACTGAAAGAGCATTTTATTAATTCCTGCTTCTACCTCCCTATCAAGCTTGGTGAGACAGTACCAGTTGCATGTTCAGTCCTTGAGAAAAAAAAGATGATAAAAAGCTTTTCTTTTTATTTTACTATATTGGAGAGTAAACACTAAAGATCAATTTACTGCACTCTATGTGTTATTTTTCCCTGAACAAAGTAACAAAAGCAAGTGTGTAACTAACACAATGAGGCTTGCTGCAATAGTAGCTAATGCAAAGAAACTTACTGCTCAGAGAAAGAGTAATTCTTCTGGTCAGCAAAACAGAATACCATAACGCACAGTGTGCCTAATACGTTCTCCCTCCTGCTCCTTTCTGCCACAGACCCACGGACGCCTTTCAGGGACCTCAGAAGTCTCTAGTCCAAAGCCTTTGCTCAGGGTAGGGTCCTCATCCACGCCAGGAGCCCAGGCTCCCCTCCAAGCAATCCTAAAAATCTTCCAAGGATGGACACCCAGTGCCTAACTGTCCTCATGATGAACTGAGTGGGTTTATTTTTCTCCTCAGATCCAGTAGGATCCTCCTTGTTTCCATTTATGACCATAAAGACTCTTAACGGAGGCTCTTGCAAATCTGTATGCTAACAAATAGCTGCCATCATTTGTTAATGTCTAGTATATGTTATTTAAGGTAATGGTTAGATTTCTACTAAGCAAACCTTGACATTATCTATGTTTTATCTTACAAATAACATCCACACCCACAGTCTCAGAACACAAGACAAAAGTTAATACTATTCCACTGAGACAGAAACATGTATCATCCCTGGTTTTCAATGGTGAAAATGAAACTCACTGTAATTAAGTAGGTGGGAGAGAATTATCTTTGGCAATCACCTAGGAAATTCAGAACAGCCGTGAGAACTATGAGATAGATGTCTGTGCATTAGCCAGGTGTGCTGTTGTAGCCTATAACATTGAAATGAGAAGATAATGCTAACGTGCAAGCATGAAGATGACTGCACTCTTTATAAACCAAGTTGCTTCCAGACCCTTTTACCCAACCACCACCAGCTACCTTAAAATGGCAAACGTTAGAGCATTTCCTAAACGCATTTACAGATATTTATAAAAGCAAATATAATTGGAGGTTCATGTGGCACACAACTACATACTGGTCATAAAAGAAGACTGAGCTTTTGTAATGGACTGAGTTAAAACCAGAAAATTTCCATGACTCATATTGGTTATTTCTGGGAGACAATGTCTGCTGCCAGTGGGTTAAATCCAAACTGTTTGTAATATGCATTTTTTGCTACTTGCAAAACTTAAGAGTTGACAAGGAACAGCTGTAAGAGAGAAAACGAGAGAAAGCGAATACAGAAAGCAAACGTCGTGAAATTAGGCAACACAAGAAACCCAAGGTAACGTACAACAAATTAACTTGAACACTTGCTTATTCCATCCCAAGTTAGGCTTTCTTTCACCTGTTTAAATATGTAGTATCTACAGTACCCTTCCCCCAAGAATCATTTTCATACAGGAACACCTAAAACAATCATTCTAAATAAAACATGTCCTGCCTTGTTTGTGCATCATTTAGTTTCATATACTTCAGGGAAAATTGCAAAAGTAGAGTCACCCTGCCAGGTGACAGCTTGCCAGTGAAAATAATTGGCATCGTGCTTTGAGGTACACGGAGTGTGAGGCACACGGTACTCCATCATGTGTTAATAGGTAAGGCTAACAATCAAGTCAGTCTAATGCTGTCAGACCTCCAGGTCAAAATATTACCATTCCTACTGAAACAGAAGATCTGGAGTTGAATGCTAAGTAATACATTTATTATGATAAAATGTGTTTATTGTGATTTATGGTATGCATGAAGAACGGCTGACTAGATTCTAGCTTTCACGCTCAACACTATTTTGTCCTAGAGCTGACAAATGTTTTCAAGCCACACAGAGAGCTTAAGGATGGGGTAAAGAGATCTAACTGTCTTTGCACATACGTGCATATAAAAACTATGCAGGAGTTAGTATTAAGTGTAACTTAATTTAAAAAAAAATCCCCCAGATTTTACCAATGGTTTAAGAATATAAGCTGTGTTGTACATTAAGGCATTACTGCCTATCATTCTGGTTTTCAAAACACTTCTCAGTAACATATCCTAAAGCAAATGCTACAGTGTAAGTAAACAAAAAGTTCTGCATTCTTTCCATCCATGCAGCAGTTCACACACAATTTTTTTGACATTTTGCACTAAGTATTTAAGAATCAACAGTGGCAGTGTCATAATAAGAGCAATTAGCAAGCAGGTTGCCTGGTGCCAGATTATTAACATATTCATGTGCAGTAAAAATACCAAATACTTCTGGATTTCCTAACAGCTTGCAGGCAACCTTTTGCTAAGTATGCAAACCCAAAGGAGGAGAGAGAATTCAGAAACAACATTATCTAGAAAGCAAAATAAGCATGATTCAGCTAAAAGGCAGTTTGAAGGTGAAAATTGGCTAACTATGGTGCTTAGCAGTTCTCCCAAGAAGAGCTATCAACATGTACGTAGACAAGGAGATTAAAGCTGATTTTCCAGAATGTATTTGAGAAAGACAACAGCTGCCAAATTCGTATCATTTATCCATCATTTATCAATGTAAAGACCTTCCCTTTTATTTCATAGCAGCTCAGTTTCTGTTGGAGCCTTTGGTTAGGAACCACGCCCAATGCTTTATGAAGTTCAGCCACATTTCTTGGTCCACACACTTGATGACAGCTCCAAGGAACTGCAATATCGTTGCAAGGAAGGACTCCCCTTCGAAAAACCAGTTTGGCAATCTCCTCAAACTTCTCCATAGTGATACAGACGCAAAATATTCACTCCAGTTTCCTATTCTGGCCTTATTTCCTCTGACTATTGCTTTTATGTCTCTATTACTCAGCTTACAAGCTCTGTGGCCAGCTTTTTCCACCTGGCGTGCTTGCAGAAGAATTTATTAGTTCTCATGCCTTCTTCAAATTGTTCTTCCAGTTCTTTCTTGGCATGCCTTACTGTTTAATCTGCCAGGTATTGACCTTTTCTGTTTTCTTCGCTTGGACACAGACTCAGGTTTCTGAAGACCTCTTGTATTTCTAGCAACTATCCCTTCCCTGCTTCTAGCCAGGGAAGATTCCTTTTGGATTTTCTCATATCTCTTTTGATAGCATGTTCAGAACATCCCATAAAAGGCCTTCAAATTGTATCCATGCCATCTGCAAGAATTTTAATTGAGGTTT
Organism: Buteo buteo; assembly: GCF_964188355.1. Classification (NCBI taxonomy): domain Eukaryota; kingdom Metazoa; phylum Chordata; class Aves; order Accipitriformes; family Accipitridae; genus Buteo; species Buteo buteo. The sequence continues at coordinate 32,175,375 of NC_134174.1, read as the reverse complement.
TTTTCTAACAACATTCCATGTAAAGTTGTGCCCTTTTATTAAATTAAGCACAACAGTAGCATATATACATACACATATATATTTGACTCTAGTTATTTCTGTAAGCAGCTTTTCTGGTTTCAGCTACGGAGGCATCCTTGCATTTTTCTGTATCTGTTTTTACACATATTTAGTGGAGTTCTTGTTTCTCTTCAGAAATAGGGAGTGATAGCATATTTCCATACATTCTGTATAGTATGTCTAAATATTTTGATGGTTTTAATATTTTGTACCAGCCGTGGAAACTGGTTTGCTACTAGATGACTGTAAAAGTGAGATTTGGTAAATAATTATTAGAAATCTTATACTAACACTATGATTGAAACAATAGACAAAAGTATAGCCAAGCAATTAACTAGTAGAGGTAGTTACTCGTAAGTTTTGCAGTTCTTTGCTCTTATGACTAGGTGTTCCTGTACGCTAGATGAGAACAATGTTGAGACTGACCACATGTGATTGAAGCTGCGTTAAGCTTCAAGATCAAAGAACAAGGACAAGAATAAAGACTTCAAGGACAGCCAGCAAGAACTTCAAATGGGTCGGTGGTCACAAAAGCAGCCCTTCGACTCAAATGCATCCTTCATTGCGCATGATTGGATGTAGGCAGTACTAAGTTAATCAGTTGCAATTATTTTTATGTATAAGTATACTAATCTGATTAATATGCAATTAGTTATTCTATATAACCTGTTAGTGCTAAAGCTGTGGTATGCATGCTAGGTGGAACTATCCCCTGTGCATCCAGTGCTGCAGTAAAGAATGCCTGCTTTCTAAAACTCCAAAATGAGTCTTAGAGAGTTTCTTCAACCGTCTTTTCGGTATCAGGAGCTTAGCTTTTATTTCTTCTGAGTATCTGATAGAAACAATAGTTATCACTGACACCACTAAATTTCTACTAAAATAGATGGCTTCGTTCTTAGAAGATATGCAGTCAGTAGATGTGCAATACAGGGAAGAAAACCTGGAAACCTGCATTCAGATTATATACAATGTTTTTAGTGGACTAATACTAGCACTATTGAAAAACCTTTGAAAGTCCAGACTCTTCAGTCTAGCATTTGCATTTGAGAATATTACAGAGAAAGTAAATATAATGCATTCAGGCCAGTAGCTTAGTAAATTAAGGAGCATAAGAAACCTTTGTGCATTTGCAGGATGCTTCTTCTTAGCAATGCATTCATGTTTTTTGATGGACAACGTATGAACACAAATAAGAAATAAATATGGATTAAAAGCTTCTTTTCAACCTGCTGTCAGTAGCTGAGGTTTACATAACCAAATTTAAGTAACAAAGATTAAAATCTCAACCAATGGGCACGTTTAATAGAAAAGATCCTTTCATTCTTGGGATCTCCCACTTCTAATTTAGTCGAGGCTCACAACGTGTTTCCATTCCTATTTATCCACAGTTCTGCTTATGCGCATAGAAATTGGATAAGAGCAACGGCATGCCATTTCAAAAGTTGCATCAAATACCACATTATGCGGTTCAACACGTCTATGTCAACCCATGGTAGACTAGAACACACTGCAGTCGTTGATGAGTACAAATTCATGGAGTAAAGGTAAGTTCTGCTGTCTCACCCAGACACGATCATTCATTTCCTTCCCCAAGCCAATCATTTGGATCTGTAGGTAACCAGTGACACCTTGAAGGGCAGAGGAGCCAATGAACTCTATACCTAAGTGAGAAAGGTCGGCTCCCGTGTGCTCATCACTGTGTGAACACAGCAAAAGGTATTTCACGGCTCTGTCTTTCAGTATAAAACCCAAGACTTAATGGAAGCATGTGCTAGAGGGCAACTCGCTAAGATTTGAAATTTCCAATCCCAATTTGCCATATCCTCTCAAGGTGTCAATTTAGCCCAACTCAACGAGAGTTTGCTCTCCATGTCTGTTTACTTCTTGGCCTCCCAGCTGTTCCTGTCAGCATGAGGATTGTCAACTGCGGTGCTGGCAGAAGCCCAGTTAGGAACAAGGTAACAACAATCATATCTCATTTTTCATAATTATCCAAAATGCTATACAAAGATAACAAGTTCTCACCATTATAAAGATCTCAGTGACTGAAAGCAGTAACTTAGAAACTTCACATTTAATTATTTTCTTTTCATAAAGTAAAATTAACATTAGAAAACTAGATACAGAGGTTTTATAATTTTTTTAAAATGAAAGTTTAAAATTAAAGTCAAATTACTACACAAAGGCAATTAAGTGAAATAACTAAAATTATAGCAGATCTTCACTAACTGAGAATTTACATGAAGTATTTGTCAAAGACAATATTGAAAAATAGACCTATCTTGTACCTTATTCAAAATGATCAGCACCATCCACAAGAGCCAAATCTTAGAATCATTAAAAAATTCTTTAGAAATTAATTAAAATATTTGAAACGTGCAAAGGCAAAGTATTCTGCCTTTACAGTATCACTGAACTTATGAAAAGTCCGGGGCCAAGTAATAAGAAACAGTTTTGTAGCTATTGACACAGACATTTCTCCAGAAAATTATTCTGCTTTTACTGGTAGAGAATGGCTGTTCTGCACGTTACTGACACAGCCCATGAACAGAGCCATTCTCCACCCCAAATCTTTTTTTTTTACTTTTCTTTTTCATTCTGTCAAGTAATGCCTTATTCTCTATAAATCCTATGTAACAGTTCTGCCAAGAGTATAGCTATTATTTCAATCAGCTGAAATTTAAATTTTGCCAGGCAGCTCCTCCACAGCAAGTTGCCAGAGCAATGGAAGATGTGGAAAGCCCTGGCCAGAGGAGTGAGAAGATCAGTACTGTGCAAACAGCCTATATTTAAACATTCATAGCAGTGGTATCCAAAATTTAAACCTGGATTACACAACTTTTTCTGTAAGCAAATCTAACATTTAGTTTCATCTTTGGTTAACATAAAAAGGATATATTTTCCTACTATTCAGAAAGCTTTTTTCTTTGTGCTTTTATATTAAGGTCACTTTAAAAACTAGTAGTTATGTTGTAAAAATAAAAGTTCAAATTATTCAAAGAAAATGAGGAATACTCATGTGCTATTGATTATTTTAGGAAAATAGTATCTTGCTGTTCTTTCCTGTGAGAGCTTATGAAAACAGACTAACCTGTTTCTTTTTTGGATTTGTATAACCCTTATCCTGTTTTTAAGTGGCTAGGCTTAATGAAATGCAGAGCTGCTTAAGTGGTAGAGTATTTCAATGCATAGATTTGTCATGTTCTCTGCCATTAGTCCAGTACTAGACTAGTTGTATTTGGTCTTTAGCCAAGTATCCTAGTAAGGTAACTCTCAGACTATACATTAGTTGACAAAAAGTGAATGTGCCTGGCTAAATGACTCATCATACGCTCATCGATCTCCCCTACAGCAACCATAGGGATTTCTTAATCACAGAAAGTGCTGAAAGGGCCAAAGATCAGATGTGCGATACAGGCGTGTTAGAAATGACAAGCACAGAAAACTTCATAAAGTCAGTAAAGACGCGTCCTTAAACAGTCGTGTAGTACAAATCACCTACCACACAGCACCTTAATCCCCATTTTCTACTACAGTTTTCAGTTTCATGCGTGAAGATTTTTCAATAATACGTTTTCGCCTCCCCTCCCAAGGTGATTATATGTATTTCTTTCATTCTCTGACTCCAGCTCATCTACTCACCCTCCTTGCTAATTGGTTTTCAAACTCAAAACACATAGGAAGAGTTTCTTCTCCTCAATTTATCCCAGTACTTGTCATCTCCACATGACTTTCTCCAAGTAGCGAGGCAACTAATTCTCATCAATCCACTTCTCGCTTTTCAGCAGCTTCTTTTCTGTTTGACCCCACTGCAAGGTCCTTTAAAAAGATTTCAGAAAGCTTGGCTGGGTTTTTTCATAGTCAGTATTCCCCAAAACTTGAATCAAGGTGTTTGTACTTTGCTTTACCATTGTAATATGGCAATGCCATTCTGAAACCCACAGGCCAAATCTGTAGGAGTCCGAGCAGAACTGCCAGGATAATATTCCATCATTTATTGCCTTATATCGCAGTATACAGCTCAAAGATATTGTTTGTTTTACCCCTGCTAGAAGAAAGAGCACTGTGCAGATAGCTTTAGCTGCGTTTTTCAGTTATTACCCCAAGTAGACTTTTTTTTAAAAATCTGCTGCATTCTCTTTTGTATTCCTGAATTTGTGACGATTAAATCTATCTACCCAGACCATCAGAAACATGGCCCAAAAGCTCAGATTATCCAAATATCCAAATGCTCTGTTACTTTCTATTTGTACCTCTGTCAATTAAGTATCAACAGAAAATTTATGTTAGTTTGAAACTAGGCATGATACCAAGACATTCAAACAGAGAAGCAGCCACAGGCATCCCTGGTGAGATGGTGTTCTACCACCGCTAAATATGTCCCAGTGTAATCAAAAGAAGTCCTTCATCGTTTCATTACGATACTTTTTATCTTGCACTACTTCACAATGTTCAGTCCTTGATATTTTCCCAAATGAATTTCTAGTCACTGTAACAGCTTTCCCACCTATCAGACTGTATAGGCATCAAGCTTTGAGTTACTGCATTGAAATTGTTTCTTGCTTTAATCCCAATCTTATACCAAACAAATCCTCTCGTTTTTCAAATTATAATCAAGTTATAGATTCTACTGCTAACAACATGTTCATTTACCTACAACACAAAAGATAAATTTAAGCTATAGCCTGAAGATGCTTGTTAAAGATTCAGAACTTGTATATACTATATTTATTTGCACCAATTGCTCTATTAAAACATAAATGTAGGAACAGCCACAGCAGCTCAGAGGAGAGCTCTGCCTAGCCACGCTGTGTCTTCGCTGGGTACCTACAGCACAAGCCCAAGGAAGAGAGTAAAACCAGGAAAGCACATAGTGGTTCCTGCTAGGGATAATCTCCAGCAACTTGCTAATAAAACTTCCAGAAGCTGAGGTTGTATTCTCATGGTTACTGGCCTGTGATAGATTATCCTGTCATGACACCATCCAGGCACCTTCTGAAGTCCAACCTGGATGGCACCTTTCAAGGTAAGGAGCTCTACAAAGTAACTACCACGTGGAAGGAATGACTTTGTCTTGTTTATTTTGACCCTGGGATCTTATCTTCTAGGTTCACTATATGTTCCTTAACTCTTCTATTCAATATTTGATGCTTGCTTCCCTGTCATACAGCATTCAGTTTTGACTTCTCCAGACTCAGGGGTGTCAGCCTCTGCTGTCATTCCTTGTAAGCCCTTCCACACTTTTGATCATCTTTGTTGCCATTGCTCTCTACCTTTAACAGGTCTTCAATAAATCCCTTTGAGCTGAGTGACCAAAACTGTACCACATACACATCTGACTGCTGTTTTGCTTTCTGCTCTTTTTCCAGTAAGTTCACCATTTAATTTTATTTTCTTGACTGTCAAAGGACACTTAGCCATAATTGTTAGCTAAAACAAAAATACCCATCTTAATCCTCGCATTATTTCAGGGCGGCAGCAGTTCACTGTTTTATCTACACTGAATACCATGACATTCACTGTTTCCTCACATAGATTCCCAGGACTAAAAATTTCTTCTGCAATCACTATCCTAAAAGATTTAGCACTGACAACAAACTTCATAGGAGCATAAGATCCTGTGGGAATGCACAGGCAACCATCCCCTGCACTGAAAGCTGTTATTCCTGCCCTCCATTTCTGTCTTTTAAAAGCCTTATTGTGTCCTTGAGACACAAAGTGCAGCCCATAGCAGCATGGCACACCTCTGGAATTTCCAAATTCTGGTCTCCTTTCTCCACTGGTTGTGGCCATTGCTTCCAGAGACTCTTGTCTTCACACTTGTCATGGTTTAACCCCAGCCAGCAACCAAGCACCACACAGCTGCTCACTCAATTCCTCCCCACCCAGTGGGATGGGGGAGACAAGTGGGAAAAAAAGTAAAACTTGTGGGTTGAGATAAGAACAGTTCAACAGAACAGGAAGGAAGAAAATAATAATGATAGTAATAACAATAATAAAATGACAGTAATAATAAAAAAATTGGAATATAGAAAACAAGTGATACACAACGCAATTGCTCGCCACTTGCTGACCGATGCCCAGTTAGTTCCTGAGCAGCTCTCCCCCCCAAGGCCAACTCCCCCCAGTTTGTATACTGGGCATGACGTCACATGCTATGGAATACCCCTTTGACCAGTTTGGGTCAGCTGCCCTGGCTGTGTCCCCTCCCAACTTCTTGTGCCCCTCCAGCCTTCTTGCTGGCTGGGCATCAGAAGCTGAAAAATCCTTGACTTAGTCTAAACACTACTGAGCAACAACTGAAAACATCAGTGTGTTATCAACATTCTTCTCATACTAAACCCAAAACATAACACTATACCAGCTACTAGAAGGAAAATTAACCCTACCCCAGCCAAAACCAGGACAACACTGCAAACAATTTCGGTTATACTTAGCGTCTAACTTTTTTTCTTATTAATTAGAGTATATATACAGATAAAAGACAACTACATTCCAATACTACAGTTTGACCACTTGTGTGCTATCATGTATCACTGCCTGGTTGCGTTCCCCATTATCCCTTGAACATTTGTCTGTTCTTGGTCAAATACTTCAATTGCCTTTCAACATACTATGCTTTCCCTTCAGAACACAAAAATGTTTTTCACTTAAAATCCTGTTTTATCTCCTTTACTCTGCTTTCTCAGTTTCACTATAACTGAGAAATGCAGGGAGGGCCTGACACTTCTTTGGTGCCAAGGGCCAAAGCTGTTGTTTGGAGATCAGCAGGGCTGAGCTCTTTGAATGAGTATTAATAGGTTGGGGCTCCTCTGCTGACCATCACGATCCATTGCCCCTTAGTGCCTTCTAGCTAGATTTTAATTAACTACTTCAAAATGTATTTTCTTCTTACACTGTTCCCTGTTTTCTTTGCTAAACTTTTCCCATTTGTAGGGACATCTGTCTGCACGTCATTCATCTTTTTGTCTTCCTTCAAAATCAATATTCATAAATCAGAAATCAAACCTGTAATAACTCATTTCCATTACAATGATTACAGTCCTTTTATATTTATCCTTCTCATCCACATGCCTGTATTTCTTACTTGCTCTTTTCTTTGTGTACTTGATTTCGTCCTTTGAAATGTAGTTTTAAAAATTCCTTAGAGCACTGACAGCTCTTTCATAAGTTTTGTGATTTCTGATGTAAGCCATCTTATTGTCGCACAAGTGTCATCTCCAAATCCAGCCCTCCAACAAAGTCAAGCCCTCTCCCATCACACACGACCTTTTGTATGTCCGTTAAGGTCGGCAGCCTGTCTTGCTCCTCTCCCCAGTCCCTTGCAGGTGCTCTCCTAACAACACTTCACCTCCTCCCGCTCTCAAATTGCTGGTAGTGAAAACCCCTCTGGCAATTTTAAGCTAGTGTGCACACTGAGAGCACCAAGAAGCCAAACAATGCTAAAAATCAGCTCATTTTGATAACATCTCAGACTTTTCATTACATCAATGGCAAGCTCTAGTTTCTACTTTTTCACCATGTAGTGCTGTCTGCATGAAACCTCACCACTATGTGGAAGCTGGTTTTTGTTTTTTTTTTTGCTTTCCAGTGAAGATCAAATGATGTCTCCTATTTAGAAGACTAGAATAAAACAAAAAACTAACTGTGTAGCCCACTATAAATCTAGTGGGAAACTATAGGCACTGGGCAAATAAATAAAATATCATATATATAAGATGAAAAAAAGTGCTTTAAAAATTGCTACTATTTCCCTTAAAATAGAAACTATCCATCCTAACAGCCACAGAACATATATAACCCTTGCCATTACTTCAGTGCTTAATATTTGTTACGTTCTTATTGAAACACCCACTCCCAAGGAAAAAGCCTCCTCCGCGGCTTCAAAGAGGGAATAAATACATTTGAAAAGCAAAATCAAGGATCATAAGCTGTCTAGAATAGTACCCCTAGTATATGCATCCTTCCACTTTCTACCAAGGTATAAGCTGTGCAAGCACTATTAGCCTTTCTACCTACCAGCATACTACTAATAGCATGGCTAAAATGAAAGTGTGTATAGCTCTAAAGGGCTGTATTGGTTTTATGTGGCAAGGTTTTGGTAGCGGGGGGGGTTACAGGGGTGGCTTCTGTAAGAAGCTGCTGGAAGCTTCCCCTGTGTTCGAGAGAGAGCGAGCCCATACCAGTCGGCTCTGAGACGGACCTGCCGCCGGCCAAGGCCGAGCCAATCAGTGATAGTGGTAACGCCTCTGTGATAACATTTTTAAGAAGGAAAAAAAAGTTGGGAGAGTGAGAAACAGCCGCTGGAGAGAGGAGTGAGAACATGTAAGAGAAACAAGCCTGCGGACACCAAGGTCAGTGAAGAAGGAGGGGGAGGAGATGCTCCAGGCGCCGGAGCGAAGATTCCCCTGCAGCCCGTGGGGAAGACCCTGGTGAGGCAGGCTGTCCCCCTGCAGCCCAGGGAGGTCCACGGTGGAGCAGATCTCCACCTGCAGCCCGGGGAGGACCCCACGCCGGAGCAGGTGGGTTCCCAAAGGAGGCTGTGACCCCGTGGGAACCCCGCGCTGGAGCAGGTTCCTGGCAGGACCTGCGGATCTGCGGAGAGAGGAGCCCGTGGAGCAGGTTTTCTGGCAGGACTTGTGACCCCGTGGGGGACCCACGCTGGAGCAGTGTGCTCCTGAAGGACTGCACACCGTGGAAAGGACCCATGCTGGAGCAGTTCGTGAAGAACTGCAGCCCGTGGGAATGGCCCACGTTGGAGAAGTTCGTGGAGGACTGTCTCCCGTGGGTGGGACCCCACGCTGGAGCGGGGGAAGAGTGTGATGAGCCCTCACCCTGAGGAGGTGAAGCGGCAGAAAATAACGTGTGATGACCGTAAACCCCATCCCTGTCCCCCTTGTGCCGCTGGGGGGGCTTGGTGGAGAAATCCGGGAGTGAAGTTGTGCCCGGGAAAAAGGGAGGGGTGGTGGGAAGGTGTTCTGAGATTTCGTTTTATTTCTCATTACCTTACTCTGGCTGATTTGTAATAAATTGAGCTAATTTTCCCTAAGCTGAGTCTGTTTTACCCGTGACGGTAATTAGTGAATGATCTCTCCTGTCCTTATCTTGACCCGTAAGTTTTTGTTATATTTTTCTCTCCCCTGTCCAGTTGAGGATGGGAGAGTGATAGAACGGCTCTAGTGGGCACCTGGCGTTTAGCCAGGGTCAACCCATCACAAGGGCCTATCACCAGCATGATATAATGGACTTTAAAAGCCTTCCCACAGTTGGTTGGTTTGGTTTTTTTTTGGTCAAACAGTGGAAATTCAGCACAGGATAAATTAGATGTTCTACTTACAGAATAAAAATTAGGCCCTCTTTATACATCAACAGGGTAACATTTTGTCATTAAACATCTTCCTATAATCACAGAATAAAAGTATACCCTAGACTGAACATAATTGTTGCACTGCTATAAAATCGTGATTTGCTGAAGTGATACTTTTTCTTAAAATTAAAACAGAATTACATAAATGAACTCTTCCATCTGATATCCCAAAGAATTTAATCATCTAAAAAAAGAAACCTGAATAGTATAACTATTTGCTTTTGGGGAGTCAGAAGTCCAAAAATGGATGTGGAAGCTATGCAAAACCTGTGAGAGAAGACCTGCAAGATTTAAAGCTGCATTTGCCAGGGTTCATTATCCCCAGCAGAGCATTACAAATCCAGGGCAGAGGCAGTGGTACACTCCGTAGTCAAGGGGGGGTAGACATGACGCTTTGGGAGGTAGTAGATGAGCACGTTGTGAGGTACTCCTGATTAACTTGGCCTTCCTGAGTGATAGTGCTCTGCTGCTGTAAATAAACTTACCGTTTGCCACAATAAACTTATACAAATTTGTACATGCTTCTACCAGTTGCCACAGGGCTGTCTAGGACACACGTGGCATCCACAGGTTGTCAATGACAGTACTCACAACTTTCCTTCAACTCCTCTGAAGCTCGAGGTTGAGCCTTCTTCAGGTCTGCTCTCAGACACAAGGAGGAAGATGGAAAGTGGGAGGTGTAGGAAATCTGCATTCTCCACAGCACAGCTCCCAGCATGTAACCTGTTTCTGAAAGGGAAGCCCAAGCGATTTTTTCAAATCTCTGTTTTTTGAAAGAAATAGCAGAAGTGGTGATGTTGACTCTTAATCCTAGGAAAGGCAAAATATAGCCGTAACAGGCCAAAAAGTACTTGCAATGCTATAAGCAAGCCTGCAGCTGTATTTTATTTTGATTCAAACAACTAGTAACCACACTTAGGCTAAAAGGAGGGGAGGACTAGAGAATTTGAGGCAAAAATTGCAGCATAAAAACCACCATAGCACTAAGTAACGTAAAACCCACAAAGACAATAAAGCAACAGGAAGCCACTGCAATCTCTGGGCTAACAGCTAACGGGGAAAAAAGGCCAGAGTTTGTATTTTTATTTACATCTGGAGAGTCTGGGATTAAATATAATTAAGACAAAATTTTGGGATGCCACCCAGGAAATACTCATCTATTTTTCAAAATTTAGAAGAATATGCAGAAATGTCACAATATCTTGGCATTTTTAAACACTTATTAAAAATGTTCAATTCTGCAAAAGTGTATCTGTTTCCAATTCTGTTTGTTTGTCCAGAACTGGTAAAAGCATTGTTATCCACCAGCAAAACTGCTGCTTTCAACCAAAGCAGTTAAAACCAAAATCTACTAAAGAAATGCAATCATCACTTAAAAATACATATTTCAACATATTTATCAATGCAATGATCTTATTTTAACTCCAAAATAAAAGCAGTGTTTTCTTTACATAGGGATGTTTTCTAAGGACTGTGCTTCACCCAATACTTTCACAAGAGAATACAGACACTGGGAAAGCTGCTTTCCCTAACGTTCCCATAGGAAAGCATTACTTGAGAATTTTCACCAAGCAAGCACAAAACTGCCAGTCACCAAAAAGCAAAGTAAGATTTTCCTGATGCATCCTGTTCTTTAGTGCCCAAAGGAAAGCTTCTAGGTTGATCAAGCACTTCTCAACATATTTTTAGAAGTCTTAGGTTCTATTATTTACATTTTTTTTTTCTTTTGTGTGTTAAAGATGATGTGTTAGAATGGATCCTACCTTTACTCAATCTACTTGAATCTCCTTTGCAATATAAACAAATCCATTAGCCGAAGACCCTGGCTCACTGGAGTGAATAAAACTGGCTTACATCAGATGAAAATCACAAGAAAGGGAAATGCAAGTATTTAAAAAAAAAAATAAATGTATCTGTCAACACCAAAACTCTGATTTTACTTTCACGCAGGATACCTGTTTTTCCTATTTCTCAAATCAGTTGCAGACTCTCTTGCTTTGATTCCAGCTTCAAAGAGAAATTTGGTATTTATTCTCTGAGGAAGGAAAACTCTGTATCATGCCTCTTTGATGTCTTGTTACATAACTAAACCCCCCAACTTTATGGGGGTAAAATTAAATAATATCATCAACAGCAACCTAGGTACCAGAAGAAAAGAGTTTATTAGCAGTGAGCAACGTTTGAGCTGGATTAAGCATGAAAGTGGGTAAGCCATGGTTTATATGTAAAATTAAAATATCAACGAATGCACTTAGGATTTTTCTTAGAGAAAGAGTTTGGTAGATACGACTTTCTCACCATTTCTTTCATCAATACTGAGCTCCATAATCTGAACCTTACTTAGCGCAGGCCCAAATTTCTGTCTCAGTAAGAGCCAGGCATATGTAAAATGGAGCAATGATGTGTTGTTTTAGTGCGGTGGAATATAAAATAAAGCACCGAATAATGAGCTCTTCTGATGTGTTGCCTACATTTTGCAGTTAATGACCACAGCTTATGCCTACTCACGTATTTTACAAACATAGCAAGTGAGGTCAATAGAGGAGGGGAAAAAAAAAGGCAGCAAAAGGTCTGCTCACTTTGTAAGGTAAAGCTCATGAGTGAAAATCTCGGACTGAAATCTTGGCTTTCACTGAACTGCAACAGGAAGAAGCCTCCAAGAAACGACCCCCTAACTCTAACCTTTGCCTGAGCAGATCATTTGCTGCACAGTCTCTCTGGAGTATGAAAGGTCCCTGGCACCAATATACAATTTCAAAACTGCAAACAAAGATTAGGAATAAAAGCCCCACACTTATACCTAAAAAGAAGAAACATAAATGGTATTTTAAAAGATACAAAGTTTAACCCAGTTCATTAAAGGTTCTCCTGCCTGCCTAATTTCTACCAGTTTGATTCAAATAGGCAAGCTTGTACTCTAGGGACCTCAGGGAGGGGTGCGGGGGAATAAGTTGTTTAGTATGTTAGTTAAGCCATAGTGAGAATTAAATTTTGAAAAAGCCTAACCTACCATCAGGAAATAATTTCCTTTTTTAAAATAGTGAAAGATATAAGAGAAAACCCCCAGATAAATATTGCTTTCATCATCAGTGTTGGACCAGGAAGATAAGCATGTTAAATACATCATGGTTATCACTTCTACATTAGGCCTCTAATATATCCCTGGGAGGGAGTTTGCTTTTAGAAAGACGGCACAGGTTAATGGACCAGACCTAGCAATGGCCAAGGCCTCCAACTACAATAATCCTGGCACATTTTGTTCTTTAGGTTGTTATCGAACATAAGACTGCTCTGCCTCCACCTGCCTCCCCGAACTGCCATGGCTGCATGACTCCAGTTCCTTGGTCATAACTGGAGTTGGCACCCTGATCCCTTTGGTTTTTTAATCCCCCATACCAACATGTGCACAGATTAATTACCCCACACTAGAAAAAGCAATACATTATTTACAAAAAGGCAAACCCCTGCCTTTCTCCTTGGTTTGTCTTTTAAACATTGCAGCCACCCCATCTGTCACTTGATTTTCCCCAAAACGCCAAGTGTGAAAGTTTGCACAGATTCAGCCAGAATGAAAGGCAAACTTCAAGAGAGCCAGCACAGAACACTGCTGTAATTTAATCCTTATTCCAATATGTTCTTAGGTGTTCAACCTGAAAAAATGAAAATAAAATACTCACTAACAATAATAAATTAGAGAACTTAACATTAGCCTACAGGAAATTGTTCCTTGTAATTTCTAGCAAAGAATTACTAAGCACACTAAATGTCAACATCAAGAAACAATTTTCTTAATTTACTGAAACTATCAGGTTGGCTACATGTAGTTCAAGAAGGGGTTTTTTTGCCTTTTTCCTTCCTTCCTTAACCTACAGAAAGTAAGTGTCATTAGTAGGACTTCATGGATTTTACTAGTGAATAGTGGGTCTGAAATAGTTTATTAATTAAAAGTCAGCTTTCTGTTTGAGGTTTTAAATCTTCATTGCATCTTGGAAATGCTAGATAGATTGACACGCAATGAATTTAGAAAACACTGAGGCAAAAGAATACAGTCAGTGAGAGGGGAGCAACTGGAACAGGAGAGAAGAGGAGCCGATATAATCCAATCCTCTTCTTGCATGAACAAACCTGGGGACTAAGTTAAATGTTTATCTGCAGTACAGGTGTATAAAGAGCAAAATTACACTGTCCCATCTTTAGCTGCAGAGAAAGACAAAAAAAATCATTTTTGTGCTCATTTATATACTGGCCTTACTGCTAAGACTTACAATAGAGGTACTATTTGTAATGGGAATATTTGATAAGCAAAGCAGTCTTCACCTACACACCATTAAGAGCTTAAAACATCTGGGTCAGAGTAAACTGCCAAAATGTAATAAATAGCCATTTGTATTGCTCTGAATGTTGCAATTATGATTAGCGATGCTTTGTTTTTAAGTAGTTTTTCAAACAAGAGCAATGTAATTTCTGACATTGCAGGAACTGCAAAAACTGAGATCCAGAGAAATGCCGTGATGTGCGGAGTCCCCACAGTGGGCCAGTGCTGGCAGACCTGGCAACTGAAGCCAGTCCAAAGCTCTGTCTCATTGCTTATACTGCCCCATGCATTAATAATCACCTGAAATAATTCATCCTGCTCACACTTTTTAAAGCTTCTTGGTCTGAAAAACCATGGCTATGTAATTCAAGATGCAGCATGATAAGAAACACGTTTTTGCCAAGTCGCAAAATAAATATTCTACTTCAAGAAAGATTTATTTTAAACAATACAGGTCCTGAACTACATTTTATTGTACAGAGAAAGGCATGTGGTACGAGAAAAACATTTGAAAAAAGTATACCACAGGCACAAAATACTTTGTTAATGTCTCATAACTGTTGGTGCTGCATTCAGCTTTTTTTTTTAAGGTAACTAAAACAATGCAAAAAGAAACTAAAAATAAAAAATAATAAAAATGAGACTTGCCCTCTAAAAACTACATGCCCTTGTTGACTGCCTCATAATAATTACTGAAAGAAACGTTCTGCTGTGGAAAAATACAGAGGTTCTTTCATATCCATCACAAACAACATACTTCGTGGTTCACAGGTGCAAAAATGAATAGACTGAATACATATTAAATTCTAATGCCGCTGAATTGTGCAGTACAGAATTACAGTCACAGTTTTTTGAGTTCTTTATTAAATTGAGTGAGTCAGAAGTTTCACTCCAAGGACTATACTGAATGTATTTGTCATTTGTTAGTAGAACTACAAGCTCTTTTCCATTCTTTCTCTCTCTGCCTTTTGGTTGGTTTTTTTTTTTTGGTGGTGGGGGGCAAGTCATTAATGTTCATGCACAGAATAAGCTATTTAACTTGTTTAACTATTTTCATTTATTTAAAATCATTACTCAAAAAGGTGGGATCACCTTGGGGTTGAATGACAGGTTTCTTGGTTTATTAGCATGATACATAGCTGTGTAACTGAGGCAGAAAAAGCAATGGGACAGAGGTGTTAATGGCCCAAACAAAATGCTCCAGCAAACCAACCAAACCAGGAGGATGGGCTGGGCTGAAATAATATCACCACCTAAACAGTCAGAGATAAGCAGATTTGCTGACATCTCCTACACCTATTCCAAGCAGATTTTCTTCAAATGGTGAATAGACTATTTGCGATGTCTCTGCCTCATTACATTAAAAGATCTGACAAAGACTATTCCTTAATCAACATCTAAGGATGCTATCATTATCCCATGACATTGTTTATACTGGTAATTAAACAAGCTAAATACAATCAACAGCCAAATCCCAGTAATAAGCATGGAACCAATATACAAGCTCTCCTGCTTATGTTTTTCCCTTTTACCTCCCCTCACAGGCCTCCTGCCTTCCAGCATTGGCTTTTCCATCTTCATTCAAAGAAAACGTTCAAGACTTTGATCTGATGAAGTCCAGAAGACAAAGCTGATGAAACTTTACCTTCTTTCAGATAGTTCTGCCTGCAAAATCTGAATGCTAAAGACTTCTCAGATTCTCCCCCAAGTATGAATATTTACATTTAATTTTTTTTTTTTTTTTTACTTTGCTCAAGAAATCTAAATTGAGATAGTCCTAACACTGTATGCCAGGCCACCAATGTAGATGTGTAAAACAAGAGCTGGCATAAGGTATAGAAAAAAAGCAAGCTAGTTCAGCGTATGCATTTTTATACCTAATACCATTCTTCCTTTGGTCATACACTTGTAGTGTCTCTCCTGTTCATATATATATATATATATACACACACTGAGAAGGAACTCTAAATAGCATAACAAAATAAAATGGAAAGAGCTATAATCTCCACAATGCTCTGAATTTGGCCCATTCTTTTTTAAAGCCTCTCTTTAAAAAAACAAATTTTTGCTATTTCTCTGCTTAAACTTGAGATTCCAAAATTCAGAGGAAAAAAAAAAGAAAAAACCAAAAGAAATTAAAAAAAAAAGGGGGGGGGGGTGTCAGTAAAGGAGTATTTTGTACCTCAACTGCCAAAGCACACAGCAAAGGACCTTAAAAACACGTATCAAATCTCACTACTTGTATCTCCCATCCCTATCACTTGATTTGGGACAGTCTGCAGAGAACATTGCTTTGTGCATTTGAGCACTACTCATCTCAGGTGGCATGTTTAGACAAACTCATATGCAGTATAAACCTCTTACTAGTCTAAATCTCTGAACACTTTATCTTCCCGAGCTTCCCAGTAACACCAAGAGAATTCTGCACTCATCCTTCCAGGCCTTGAAGGAAATGCAAAGACACTGTAGGGTGGATAGAAGAAGAAAAGTCTTGATATTCATTAACTGTAGCAGGAGAGTAAACCAGGCTGCCCCAGAGGCTTCTGTAGAAAGATTTTGGGGTGACAGCAGCCCTCAGACCCTCCTGGCAGTGCGCTGGATGCTTGGGTGGGGAGATGAGCATGAGGAACTCACTTGCAGAGAAGCCACAGGCAGGAACAGCTGATAAAGATCTTGGATGAACTCATCCTCCAACTGCTCTGTTTGCCAGTCCTCATTCCTGTAACTGCCAGCAGAGCCAAGAGTATTCTATCACCATTCAGTCACGCTCTCTGATTTATCTGGATATGAGGCTGCTGTAATGGTTGTATGAGCACTGCTCTGTGCATCATGTGCAAATAACAGAGAAACCCTGGTGGCTCTGCATTAGTGCTTTGCGCTGGACTTCACACACACCCCAACCCATCTGCTCCTGCAAAACAGTGCAGCCAGACCACATCACTGTTTCTCATTACACAAATGCACTCCTCTGATTTCCACTCAAACGTAGGTTTAATTCTGTTTTACTGTTCTTTTGTTCCCAACAATCTGTCCTCGTATCTTCCCTGTCCTCAGCTGCGTGAATCTTCAGTACCTAACTAGCAATAGAACAGTATCTGAGAAACACCTTACCCTCTCATCCCAGTTCTCTTCGCTATACCAAGACTTAAACTGTATTTGTATACTACCACCACCAAGAGCGTGCCACTGAGCTTCAATGAAGACATGACAACATCTTTCCATTTCAATTTAATACCAAATGCTTTTAAGTAATGGTTGCTCAACGTTGCATATATTTTTCACGTCATGTAAGTAAATGATTATATAGCTGATTTATACCTTGAAACTATATGCTTCCTTAAATTTCTGAATACTCCATGCTGTTTCTATAACATTTTTTTACAAATAGCTGTTAATGGAGAACACCTGAATGGACCAGTTTCTGCCACATTGTACTTCCAAATTTATGTTGCCACCTGTGGATGGCCTGGTGTTACTACTGTGGACCATGGGTAATTTTCTTGGTGCGGGAGACCCTAACACTTCTAAGACAACGGACAGAAATACAGCAGCAGATGGCTGTAACCCTTTCTAAGCTACTTGCTTCACCTAACAGCCATTTAGCACGAGTAATAACTTTGAAGAGTTATGAAAATATCCACCCCCAAAATAAAATGCCAAGCATCTCCAGCTCAGCACAGCCTGGGATTTCTGCACACTTTCACATTTGAGGCTGGCCTGAACATTTGCAGTTAGCAGCACCTGAAAGAAAGGTTGCAGAATGAATTGCCCAAGTAAATTATGGATCTGGAAACATCTGTGACATTTTCATCCTAGAGATATGAGTAAGGCTGTTTTATAATCTAAGATGACCTCAAAGGTTTCACCCAGCTGTCCCTCCTTTCCTGCTACGCCTGCTGCACTGCACAGCCCCTTCAGAGCTGCTGCTGTTGAGAGCGCACAGGACCAAGCGATGGATGCCACAAGGCCCGACTCTCCAAAACCGCACAGTCCCCAAGTTGGCCAAAATCCAGCAGAATTGGTTTCTGAGCTCAACAGGAGCTAGAATCTCTCACCCTGCTGCTTTGCTGCTGATCAGTGTTGTGGCTTTCTGGAGAGAGAGACTCTGATCTTCAGTTACGGACAGCAAGAGAGCCACTGTCACGCAGCGAGGCAGGCTGGGCTCTCTGCTACGTGCAACCGTGTCCAACAGCTCTTGGGGGCTCTGGGGACAACTGCGCCGAGGGCAGGTAGCGCACAGGCAGGGTGCTGCTGGCAAACAGCCTCCTGGGCTCTGCAAAACTTCCCCTCTGGGAACTTCTGACTCTGGCAGCTTAGCTGAGGCTGCTCCACCGTGCCTGCACAAATCCTGGGAGCATGGGGATTCCTGCTAAATTCTTACAGCATTAAAAAAGAAAGCCTTTTCCTTAAAAGAAACCCCAAGAACCACCTCCCCCTCCCAAAACCCCAAACATTTGCACACGTGAAAGCCATCAGGAATGATGCACTGCGCTATTCAAATGCTGGACTTTCTTATCAAAACTCTGCCAAATGCACCTTAAGTACTTTGAGCTGCTGCTGGGGGTACTGCGAGCAGGGAAAGGATGCATCCAGGTGTGTTGCTCCAGAGTAGAGACCATTTACAGATTCCCAAATTGCAGGAAATACCCAATTCCAGTTTGGTAATCTCCGCTGAACTGTTAAGGAGCATGAAAGTTACCAGTGTTGGAAGTACTAAGTGACAATTTCATCCACAATCACAGCCAAGGGTCGGAACGTGGGAACAGCAACCACGGAGAGAAATCAGTGAGTGCTGCGTTCATTGGAGCCACACACAAAGTAGGGACGGAGAGAAATCAGTGAGTGCTGCGTTCATTGGAGCCACACACAAAGTAGGGACTAAATCAGGGAGCAAAAAAGCTGACTTGTGAGAAAATCAACCTTGCTTGAATTCTGCTCCCGTTTAGGTAAAAAACAAAACTCTCTTTGATTCTAGACAAATCAATTCAGTCAATAATCAGCTCTGAGAAATTGCTCCAAATACTTGAGTCATTCAAGTAGTCTAAGGAGTATCTTGGTCTCCATTCAAGGTAAACAATCCAGTAACATTTTTAAATACCAATCAAAAAGAACTGATAGAAAAGCAGACGTTTAAAATGGTAATGACAGAGAAAGAGCTTATTCAGTTATAATCCCATTATATTTCAGCACCAGTACTGGGAGCTTTTTTATTTCTGACTATGTAACTGCTGAGAACAAATGAGAGCCCAAACAAATGTCCTGATACCTGCTGTCACTCTGTACCCACACAGCTGAACATTTACCAGCTAATCTAGGCTTCTGGTCACACCTGCCGGGCTGTTATTTTTGGCTATCATAGGGACACCACCCCTTCCCTTGCCTACAGACTCTCTGCTATGAATCCTGAATAACCTCAATTGAGATGTGGCAAATTGCATATTTATGTATAAATTAGAGCCTTAAGCATCAATTACAAAACAAAACAGAAAAAGCATCAATGGCCAAGTGAGCTAGGCACTAATGGAGCTATTTAGCACTCCATTTTCATATTAAGCAAAGACTGGGTAAAGAATTACAGTTCCAGGAGGTTAGGAATTTAGGAGAACTGTATTTTCTTGATGCATTTTATTTCAATGCATAAATACATACATATAGGAAACTATGACACTTTCTTCTGTAAATCCTATATGAGCGTATGTCAAGAAACTGATAAATGATGACATAGATACTATGCGTCATTCCAAGGCATCTATTATATTATGTCAAGGTTCACAGCAATGTCCTTTTCTCTATTACAGGCACTTGCGTAGTCAGTATCTATGGGAGGGTACATGTACACGTGTAACATACAAATAGGCAGCGTTGGGACATTACTGACAAGGCATCGGCTTGTTGCAACTACAGCGATGACTTTGTAATGGTCCTACTTACAGAAAACAGGCCACAGACAGCCAGTCGTTACTTTGCAGCTGCGTGGTGAAGCTCTTCATGAGCTGAGTGATCAGCAAAGGGTAACTGCTTTTAATCTACCTCTGTTGTATCTTTTAATGAAAACATCAGGATTTATACTACTCTGTTGTTACATATAGGCATGCAGAGAGGGAGTTGTATAGGAAAGCCATCTGCAGGTATAATTAATGTTAAGAGCAAGGTATTTGTGGGAAAGGTACCTCAACTGAGACAATCACCTGGGGAAAATGAGAACAAAATTAGACCTTCCTCTGTTACCTGCAAAAATAAGTTCTGATCTAAAAAATCAAATAGACTGCAGTTAACAGATACTAGCTGTTTTGTCCTGCTCTGGCTTAAAGTCGATGTGTTGTTGATAGACCCTTTCAAGCAAATGCTAACACAACACATAACAAAATTATCCACCTCTCAACATTTACCATCACAAAACTTGCCTACATTTGTGCAGCAATAAAAAAACCTAAGACATTTCTTGCCAAATATTGGGATGGCCATCATTTGGATGAAGGCAGCATGTTCCTAATTGACAATGGAAAGCCCAGGCATGCAAATGGGGCTTCAAGGAGGCAACATAAAGCAGTACCAGAATTTGGGAGCTGATATTCCCTGGTACTGTCAGTGCATGGGGTCAGGCAGAGGAGCAACCAAGCAGCTGAGAGAACAGGATACCCGTCGAGCATCTTCCAACAGCAGCTGCAAAGGAAAAGACCTGGCATATAGGAAGACACTGAAGAAAGGAAGGCAAATTCTTTCCCCATTCTCCCAAAGGGTCTACTACTCATGAGCACAGACCTCTCTCCTGTATCTGCCTGCATCCTAAATGTACCCATCTGAGCTTTGTATCTTTTCATATTATTATTACCTATAGCTAATTGGAATAATTCCTCCTAGGTATTTTACACTTTCCTTACACTAATTTCTATGACCATAAGCTCCTATAAGGCAGCAAATGCTTCAGCTCTCCTTCCTGTATAAATCTCACAAATCTCATCAATAATAAAACATTTTTCTGTAAGTGACAATTTGCAATGGCTTATTTGTGCTTCAAGACTTTGATACCAAGACAGACAAATTCCGTGATACACCAAATCCCCAATCAACTGGAAAATTAAGAAGAATGTAAACCTGCAGATCCATGTAAATTATTTTTCTCTATCCAACATCAACAGCTAAGTTTCAAAAACTGCTAACTAATTCTGGGTGCCCACTTAGGCAGCAAGCACTGGTGAACAGAACCAGCTCTAGTTACCTCTGTGGCTTTACTTGTGCCACTATACAACTGTGATGGCTGACAAGATTTCTCTCCTTTAGGGAGTATAATTTAGGAACAAATTCACTTTGGGGAGCAATGGCCCAGTGCTGAGATACAATTCACCTAAAGCTCGGATTGCAGAGTCTATAAAACTATCTATAACTGTATCTTGAACAGGTAAAATAAATTTATGGATGTACACAGGAGAGACAAATCATGGAGATAAATATATATAAATCTACAGAAGTTACATAATTACTGCATTAGAGATCCATGATTAATCTTATTCTTCTGTTGAGGGTAGAGATACTGATACATCAAGGGTGTCTTTGTAAGAATGCCACAGTTCAGGTCAGACGTGCACTTCTGAAGTGATGGTTCTCATTGTCCCTACTTTACAGCACACTGGTGTGCATTCCAGAGTGGTCTGGGAGCACAAAAGCTGGATTCCTGGAGGATAAAACTATGAAATCCAGGAATGACATGGCTGTTCCAACTGCTGAGGGCCAGCCACTTCAGGGGACGAGGCTAGAGCCAGTCTGCACGAAACATCTTGTACGTGCTGGGTAGATGTCAGGTCCTCAGCACTAACCGTTCCAACCTACAACACGCTTCAGTCCATGCAAAAAAACCCTTGCTGGTCATTCACACAGTAGCAGCCCCTGTTCCAGGGCAGGGCCCTGCCAAAGACTGCTCTCCCCTGGGACCGGCCTTCCTCAGGCAGGGGAGGACGCCAAGGTTGCTCCAAGCAACTTTAATTTGCTTCACTTCAAAAATCAAACACAATGTCTTAAAAAACATCTCACAAAAGCACACTTGGAGAAGTACAGAATAGAGTTTTCCTCAGTAAAACACAAAGCCCAGAAGTGTTGCCATTTCCTTAAATGGCTAAGCAATGGGATTGCAGGCATCTCTGCAGAGTTATACACATGACAACTGTCAGTGAATAAAGGGTGAAAGAGCTAAATGTGATTTTATATTGATTTCTCAGATTGATACCAAGGACCAGTGGGAGCAGCAAAGCTTGAACTGAAGTCTTGCCATATTTTAAAGACAACATTTCTATTTTCAGCTGGGTTTCTCCAAGAAGCGAGGTTTACATAATCATACCATTCTTGGTATCATCATATTGCCTTTTTGTCCTTCCCCAAATATCTTTGATAGCAGTATCAAAGCTATTAAGATGGAAATCGCTTCATGAAAGCAGGCAGCCACATAGTGGCATTAGACTGATTCCTGAACATCCCTACAAGGGGACATGCTGCAGGTTACACTTCATGCTCATTAAACATAAGGAAAATCCGTCGAAGAGACAGTCATTCCGACTCTCCAGGAGAGGGAAATGCCTCGCAAGGGCACCCAGAGCCCAACTGGGAGACACGAAGCCATAAGGACGCTGGGCCTCACCCGTTCTGTTAACAAGAGCAAGACTTTTAGGTTCAGAAGCATTTCTGCAGTTCATCTGTAAAGATGATCTCTCCCTGAAAATGTTTTTAACAAGAGCATATTAAAAAGGGATAAATGGACAAACATTTGATGCACTGGTAACTTTATGCCATAAGTCTTACCACCTGTAATAAGGCAGGTAGGGTCTTATAGAGGAATGTCATAGAGTTGCTTTTGTACTCATAAAAGCTGGCACTGCCAGTCACTATATTAAAACCTGAAATTCTCCTACCATAAGTACTTCTTCCCTTCCTAGCAAGTGTGAAAAACAGCATTTAGCTCCGGGAGCATCTATGCAGTTATTTTAAAACATTGTACAAGCCAGTGCATAGCAGCACCAGCAAGAGACAGTCATTGCTGCAACCTTATTTTCCCTTAGTCTAATTTCATTTGCAAGACCTCTAGAGGGCAGTGAATAAAAGAAAATAAAGTATCAGAAATAGCCATAAACGTTAAATACAAATTTAAAAATTGGGATCTCGTCTAATTACTTCCTTGTATTGAAAAACTTCCAGGTAATTCTGTGGATTAATGGATTACTGCAATGGGATTTTTCCAAGAACAAACCCTATGCTCTCTGGCAGATTGCATTGACAGACTTGACAGCAGTGCGCTTCCCGTGTGATTTACTTTTTTCAAACAGAAATCACTTACTTGCACCTAAGCTAAAATATGCAGCAGGCCATCTGACTTCCATGGGAAAACAAGATTTTTTTTTTCCCTCCTGCAGAAAGTCACATTAAGCCAAGGAAAAGGGAAAATACAATTGAGTAAAGCTCACTAGTTACCCAATATACAACAGTGTAACATTAAGGTTCGAGTTAATATCAAAACAGCCAGGACCTACAGCAGAAAGTAGCCTCTTCGGTAACTCCTCTTTGGTTTTCATGCACGTATGGGATGCAGAATCAGGCATACTGCTAATAACTTCATTATACATTTGACCGTTGCATATACAATTAACTTATTACTGATGGAATATGCAAAATCTAGGATAAAACTTAAATTAGGCACAGCAGACAAAAGCATTACAGGAGATACAGTATACTTTGTCTTATCTTGTACATAAGAGTATCAACCAGTACAGCACCAGCCCATATGATCATATAATTTCAGCTATGCTTGAGCAACTTCTTACAGCTTTGTAAACCTTGTGCAATTCTGAAGCTGGCTATGCAATTACCACAGGCAGAGCTGTCCATACCTTAAGATAATGCTGTGTTTATTTCTGGAATGCAGAATAGATCTGCAAATGCATCTAAAAAAACCAGAACTGAGAGTGCAACAAAATAATGCTTGAAAATCTGTGTGCTAAAACGTGATGCCAGGACTCTGAGGGTACTAATTACACTGTGCTGGTTTTGGCTGGGGCAGAGATTTTCTTCACAGGAGCTAGTATGAGGCTACGTTTTGGATTTGTGCCGAAAACAGTGTTGATAAACCCAGGGATTTTTTCCTTACTGCTGAGCAGCGCTTACACAGAGCCAAGGCCTTTTCTGCTGCTCATCCCACCCCACCACTGAGCAGGCTGGGGGCGCACAAGGAGTTGGGAGGGGACACAGCCGGGACAGCTGACCCCAACTGACTGGAGGCATATCCCAGACCATAGGACGCCATGCTCAGCATATAAAGCTGGGGGAAGAAAGAAGGAAGGGGGGGACATCTGGAGCGATGGCATTGGTCTTCCCAAGTCACCGTTAGGCGTGCTGGAGCCCTGCTTTCCTGGAGATGGCTGAACACCTGTCTGCCCGTGGGAAGTGGGGAATGAATTCCTTGTTTTGCTTTGCTTGCGCGTGTGGCTTTTTCTCTCCCTATTAACAATTCTCTCCCCCATTCCACCGGCAGGGGGAAGTGAGCGAGCAGCTGTGTGGTGCTTAATTGCCAGCTGGAGTTAAACCACAACACATGCTCAAAGGCCCCTTGGCCTGCAGGTACTGAGGTGGGGAACAGTGAGCTGCCCAGGCTCTCCCAGTGCACCACTGGTCCTTGCTGAATGCAAACCCCCTCCAAAAACCCAGAGAAACCACGAACAGCAAGTCAGCAATGCATTATTGTTTTTTCTAGACTCCTGGGTCATTCACTGCTGTTATAAATTGTCACTGCTCCCAAGAACTCAGACCCTGACAATTTACTCTTACCTGCTGCATTTTTTTAACCTTGTTTGTGAAGCTTTACCTTTTTACTGCCCCTGCAGTCTTCTCATCCCTTTTCCATCAGTGTTTCCTGTTATACCAATTCCCTCATATTTAAAAGGGCTAGAGAGCTAATGGTTGCTTTTGCAATTCACATTTGTGAAGATTCACACTTACATGAACTTCTGAGCCTTCTTCATGCTCCAGCAGAGTTTGCTGCATTGTCACAGAGCGATAGCCTATAGGAATGAAAAATTGGGAAAACATTATTCATGCTTTTTTAACAGAATGCAACTTAGTAATTTTACTATCATCCATTATACAGGTCTCTATATGTCAGAGTAAGGCGGGGACAGTAGCACGTTGTACTATTGATCAGGCCTGGAGGAACCTCTTTTCTTCTGGAAGAAATATACTTTTGGTGACGGTGCTCTACCTGTGTTCTTCTCCTTTCTGTAGATGGAAATGGTAAGGCTGAGCAAGAAAGTGCAAAGTCAAAAATGAAAATAAAAGATAGGTGCAAACAAGAGAGTACAGTAAGAATATATGGCGATTCAAAAACTGAGCTCAAAAAGGAGCAAAAAGAAGAAACAGATGTGTGGCGAGGCATTGGAGTAGTAGCTTTGGATGGAAATGGCCCCCGGCAGATCATAAATATTGTTCCATCTTCATCAGTTGGTAAAGATGCCTACAGCTGCATCCGCCCACAGAATGACAGTGCACATGCTTAAGGAGTATACTCTATGTTTTTTGAGGATGAAAGCACTGCTACTTCAGGATCTTTCAGAAGTGATATTTTTATTCTTTTAAGCTAAAATAGGTTACATTGCGCTCTTCACACTAACTGGATTGTACGTCCGTTTGGCAGGAGGTTGCTCCTCTTTTACTATGCAGCCTTTATACTGATTTCTCAGTTGCAATGCTCTTCAGCAGCACTCAGTTGAAGTGCTCTTCAAAAGGATTAAATTGAAGTCCATCTTTCAAACAGCTTGAGAAATTCCTACCTCCCAAGCACAAAAAATAAGAAATGGATGACAGGTTGAATACCCCGTTTGAGCAGGAAGGCCAGAGTAGTCCTAATGAATCCCCACAGACCCTCTCATTACAGACATAGCATCTCTCAGATGTAATCTATATCACATGCAGGTTGGATTCTTAGAACAAGTGCAGCACTGTTACTGAGGTGAAAGAGCACATCTAAATCTGAAAATCATGAAGAGGTGCAGGAGTAGCACCCTGCCCTTCCCTGCAGTGAAGACACACCATTATTGCAAACTGGAAGAGGAGGGAGAGTATTAGAGGCACAGTGAAGAATGCCTCTGCTGGTGTATAATCTCAATTACACGCTTGCACACAAAAATCTTTTGCTCAGGAGTGAGCCAGTAACTCCCTACCCTAGGCAGACAGGCTTCAACAGAACAAACCAACCACCTAGGTAGAATTAAAGCGCCCTCTACAAGCAGATTAAGGAAAACAGCCAGACAAGCAGCAGAGATAACTGTAACTTTTCCATCTCTCCCCCTGGAAAGTAACCATGTAATTGAATACGAGCCAAGAGAAGCTGGCTTCTTTAAAGAAACGATTTGGTTATGGTTTGCTCCTTTGGAAGTAATCCAAACGCTGTGCTGAATGCATTCCAGCATTCATGCAACAGAGGTTTTCATTTTAACCAAAGAAGTACATATAAAAGGATACATCCCAAACAAAGACACAATTTTGTGCAAAACCACAAACCTAGATGCAGTTATGGCTTGTTACAAAACATTATCAGTATAGGTGCTTGCAGCTGAAGATACTGTGAGCTTACAGGCTTAGCATCATCTGCCTTGCCCCTTCCAGACCCTCATGTTATATATGTTACCTTGTGAATGCACTATCTGGGAAAGAAAGAAGGGCAAGTCTCTGCTAGCAAGAGTAAGTATGTGACGATTTATGATTTCTACCTGTTAAAATAATTGTTTACAATTATGCAAGATCAGGATGATAACTCTGAAGAACTGAAAATAGGCGAACAAAATAATTGAAAAAACTAAGTTCAGTACAGAAGCAAGGAGCTCCGTGGTGCCAGCTAGAAAGCCAACAGACACATGCTACAGCCCATGAGCCCTCCCACTGCAACGTGCATAGCCGTATTTCTTCCTCCCCAAAGTTAGCACTTCCAGACCACACTGGTGCTCAGCATCCCAAGGAATAAACCCCATCCTAATCTTTATCTTCTTCAGCATGGGTTGGTACTTCTGGCAGCTGTTATTGCTGTTTGCAATGTGCTTTCTACTCCAAGTCATTTCCTTAGAGAGCTGCAGGAAGACAGTTTGATGCCCAAGTCACAAGTGCCTTCCTTCTCCCCAACCCTTCCCAGGCTTATTCACCTGGGAGGAGTCCCTGCAACAAAGCTCCTCTTACAGAGCAAAAGTAGCAGCTGGCAAAACTCAGAAGTATTTGCTGCATTTCATGGTCTTTCACCTCAAATTTCTTGTACATCTGGTTATGCACAAAATTTGTAAAAAAACCCACTACAACTATAAAATTGCATAGCAGCAGAAAACAACTTGGCAAATTAGACAGGCTTTTGTGAATCTACTGTTAGTATACAGAGAGTGAGGCAAGTCACTTGAAAATAGAAACATTTAATCCAAAGTTTTCTAAAAAAATCCCAAATCTATTTCCTTTCTCTCATTAGCAAGTACATTTTGAAGCTCCTGGTAAGCATAGCCATTATGCTCATTAAAAATAGAAATAAAAAACTGGAAAATACAAGTTAACTTAATGGGAACAGGGGAAGGCTTCACTCCCTCCCCACCATCAGCGCTACCATCCTAAAACTTTAATTGGAGCAAAATGAGCTTCTCTCTTCATACACTATGGTGTACAGTTGAAAGCAAAATCCCTGCACATTTGTATTCAAAATTGTATGGATACCTGTGTGTACTACTGAGTAACCTGGTGATGTCCTCCGCAGGGATAAAGCATAAAGCAAAGTTCAGCTTATTCAAACACTGGACTGTTAGTGTTCCTTTTTCTGCCCACCTCCCACTACAACTGTTCTTTCTGGCAGTGTCAGCTTTTTTTCTTCTCAGCCACACAGATACTCTTTTCCCCTCTATGCTCAGTGCTGGTTTGGGTACGTTAAGTCAAAAGCAGAGTCAAGGCTTCTCTTTTAATGATCTTAGAGCAATCATCAGGTTGATTAGAACTTCAACAGGTCATCAAGTCCATTTCCTGCTCCAAGACACGATCAGATCTGTCTTTCATTCCTGATCCACGTTTAAGTCTTTGGAGAGACATTTAACTTTAGCGTATCCACCATTTGCAATATTCTACATTGGTCTCAGGCAACTTATTCACTACTTGAACTGTTAATGCCCCTTGTCTCCCCAAACGTCTAATATGAACCTTCCTTACTGCAATTTAGACCCATTTATTTTATGCCATCCATTATGGATAAAAAGAATTAAATATCTTCTTCTTTGAAGTAGCCTTTCATTTAGTGGAAGACTATTTCAAATTTCCCTTCTTTTGTATTCATACTAAATACTATCAAGTTATCACTGCAGGGCGTATTTTCTAGACCTCTGGTTGATTTAGTGTTCTCTTCTGACTCCCCCCAGCTGGCCCACAGCTTTCCTGAAATGCACTGCCAGATTGGGACACAGACCTCACCTAGGCCGCTACTGGCTCTGCATAAAGCAGAACAATTACTTTGTCCTTGTATGTATGGAGCATAACCTGCAACATCAGGACTATGTTTGCCTTTATTTTTTTCCCCATCACAATGGCACTTTTGATTCATATTCAGCTTTTTTCACCATCCTTTCCCCCTCCCTTCTCTTCCAACATAATCCTTAGCTGTTCCTCACTTTTTATTTGCTTTAAGGATAGGATTTTTACTGAACAATATCCTTATTTTTTTCCTTTTCTTTTTTTCCCCAAGACCATTTCTGTAATTAGCATACATTGCTTTGAAAAAGCACCTGCTTATCACAAGTGCTATGAATATAGCACACAGGCACTGTTATAATCAGTCCTACTTTGTTCTTTGAAAGACTTCCTCATATTCAGCTCAGAAGAAAAGCAAGGTAATTTGATCACTGCCTGACTCTGGACTCACCCCAGCTGATTTTACCCTGGTTTCAGACAGAAATGGAATTTCCCATCTCTCTTCAACTGGCACCTGGACTGGCCCAATGTCTTTAAGAAGCTGCCTGTACTGTGAAGTGGCTCTTAAGAGCTTTAAAAGTGCTGAGGTATATTTAAATAAGTTCTGCTCAAGGAGATTTTTTTTTAATTTTTTTTTTTTGTGAGTGCTCATTCTTAGTCTATTTTTCTTCAATTATCCTCCGTTTTCTAATTATGAGAAAACATTGTCATAAATCAATGGAAATAAAGAAAACAAAGCTGGCACCCAAATTAAGGCATTTCACAATTTAAAACTACAAGAATTTAACTCAGTTGCATTTGGATTTCTGTTCTGATTTTGTAGTAGTATGTTAGATATTTTCCTGAACCAGAGACCTTGTGGGAGACCCTGTGCACCAGATGGCAAGTGAAGAAGGACAAGTATAACGTACTGCATGTAAGAAGTAGTCAAATGTGAAGGTACAGTCTGGGGATGGACTTGTGCAGCACTGAACAGAAAGAATAGGGAGACTACAGAGGATCACAACCAAACGCTGCAATGTAATCCTGAAACCTGGCTGGAATACTGTCTGTGAGGAATGGGAAGAAATTCTGGCTCTGTTCTGGACTGGTGTTTCCCAGTGAGACAATCTGTCCAGTTTTGGACACTGTGCTTACATATGCAGGCAGAGGGGAGAATATTCAAGAACATCAGGAATAGTAAGAGATTTGTAAAATACAAGCTATGAGCAAAGACTGCAAGAATAACAAAGATCTAATAACAACCATCGCATTCACTAAAGTGTGTTATAAATAGGAATTCTTTGCAAAGGAAAGTCATTGGGAATAGAAAACCAAAATAGACTGGCAACCTGAATACAGCAGAGCCTGCAAAAGAGAAACAAGCCAACTGCGATGGCCTTACCTAGCAGAATTACCAGGAAACCCCAGACTGCCCACAGTGTGCTATAAAACTGCAATACCACTTCAGATTAAATTTGCAATATTTCTAACAAAGTAAACAGAAAGACCTTCTTGTTTTGTCCAAGCTGGGATTAGTTACACATACCTTGATTTTAGCTCCTGGTTATACTCTGGTTTTGCTTTATTTTTTAAATTGGCACACAAAGTGCAGTTGCTGTTTCCCCTGCCTCTACAAGAGCAAGCAGCTCCTACTGACCTTCCCAGGCATGGGAGATACAGCCTAACCACACAGCTGGCTTTCAGACCTTCCCAAAGAAGCAGGACATTCACTTGAAACATCCTGGCTAAAGGCAAGAAAGCCCAACCCTGCTGTTGCAGTTTTCTAAATAAAACAGTGACACTGACCAAAATTTACACCTGTGTGTGAAAAAGGGAGCAAGAAGTACAAATCACGCTCACGCTGCAATTATGATTAACTCAATTCTGCTATGTTGGTTTTACTCAATACATACAATACCTCTTGATTTAGGTGAAACTGAGAAAATGTAAGTATGCAACAGTAAATTAATTTATTTTAAACTCTAAGAGAGCTAATTTACTTTCCTTTTCAATGTCTCCCCCTTTCAACAGTCATCATCTAAAGTAACTAGCCTTACTTAGGTCTTCTCAGAGCTCCTGCTGAAGCTGATTGCAGGGAAGTAAGGGATGATCAGGAAGATGGCAAAGAGGCAAGAAGCGAGTAGAAGGGTTAAGATGATGACAGCAGCATTGCTGGCTCCAAAAAAAGTTAGGAACCAGCAATCTATATCCCAGAGAGGTTGACCACTTTTATGCCTATGAGGTTTTATCCTGTTCAACTGAGTAGCGATCCTGCCCTTACCCCAAGTGTGTAAGAAAAAACTATAATTGGTGCAGATCAGTTATATCTGTTCAGATAAAATTATGGTTTATCCTAAACCCAGTGCTATATATCACAGCAGAGCCTTCCAATAGGGCTAGCAGAAGCATGGAAAATAAAATTTTCCAATTGCTCTTTGTCACCTTCAACAGCAATGATATCTTTACCTATTGTATTTTTTTAACATGTTTTCTGTCCATGTTTTGTTTTGGTTTAGTTCACCTTTGAACATTTCAAAAGCTCCTGAGACATCTGAAAGGAAAAAGGACAGAGGGACATGTTGAATGAGATGTTCAATTAAGGACACGCCTACTCAATTTGTCTTTGTGTTGGAATTGTTGCTATTATGTGCTTCTTCAGGGGAAAAAAATGAAGATGAGAGAGTGGAGATTTTTCTTCTAGCATAATTATTTTTTTTTTATAACTTATTTCTCTTTAAAACTAATCGCCTAGCTGAATCCTGGCTCCCATCCTAGAGGAAGGCATGCAATGCAGTTCTAAGAAGCTGCTTACAACAGCACGCAGTTACACATTTTAAGCAGGTGGCTTAAGTTCTTTCACATCAATGTTTCCCATTGACAATCACAATTTACACTGTGAAAATATTCTTACAATGATTAGGTGCAGATGGCTTAGGAGATGCTCTGAAATCATGAAAGCACAGTTCATGGACAACTAGATCAATTGCTTTCACAGCTTGAGCAGTTTTTGACTTCTGAAGCTAAGCTTGTAGAGTGGAGTTACTCCATGGGTTTATATTCAGTGGACATTATATGATCCTTAGAAACCCCAAGGTCTTTTAGATTAACTTTGTATGACTAGTACTTGATATCTGATGTGTCTGTAACCTCGTAACACAGCTGCAATCTAATGTAAAGTGAGGAAACATTGTGATTCACAATCATTGCAGAGCAGGACCTGACTTCTCTCATCGCAAGGACCTACCTCTCACCACTTGGTCGGTACACACGCTTCTATCTCACGTTCTTCACAAACGAACTTCCTAGTAAGTCATTCACCCTTAACATCCATTCCTCATCTTTCTCCTGAATATTCAGCAACCTCTGCCTCCTTGCAGCCAGAGCACAGAGCAGTCCAGCTGACACTCACAAGCCTGAGAGGCCAAGGGAAGAGCAGAAGGAACTCCCTCCTCCCGAGCTGCTCTCAGCTGCAGACATTTATAGCCCCGCTTCTGCTCGACCAGGTCTCTCAGGCTCTTGGCTCGAGGCTGACGGCAATGCCCTTTGCTGCAAAGCTGCCAGCAAACCTCCCCTTCTACTACACTATTAACATGCAAAGTGAAAGATTTTGAGGAATTTCCATATGGATGGAAGATGAATTAATGTAGTTTCATTTTACTTATAAAGCTACAAATATGGAAATTAACTAACCCTACTTCAGCACGTTATGTCTTTGTCTCGTGGTCAATCTGTTATACTTAAAGCAGTTTCAGTGTTACCTTTTGCCATTTAGTTGTGTTTGTTTATTTACTTATTCAAAGGCAGAAGATAAATTTTTTTTCTCACTGCATAGACTCCCTGTCAGTAGACTTCAGTACCCTTTGAGAAATCTTCCATTGATCCTGATAGTAACTACGAAACTACCAAAAAGAAAAGCGGAAATTTTAACTTCATGAAATAAATGGCTAAATCTTGGCACATGTTTGGACGTCAAACTCTTTACCTACATGATAATGAAATTTAATTTAAAAACTAATAAGCTAATATTTTAAAGACAGTATCACCCATTATAACATGGATTGTACATTTAAGCAAAAATATGCTGGTGTTAAAAAAATATCTTGTTTTCAAATTTTACTTAGAGTAAAAAAAAAAAAGAGTGTACATGGAAATTATCACCAGGAGAACAAGCAAATTCCTGAACATAACGCCTCTCACACATTTGCAGCTCTATGATTGCTGTACCCTCTGATTCACCTCTGAAGGCTGTTTGGACCATAGTAAAGATGCACCTTTGAAAGTACTCTAATTGGGAAGCCTGATGTCACAACCTGATCATTAAAGGCTGTGCTGTGCTTAAAATTCAAAGGCAATGTAGTGCCAGATACACTAGTTTCTGCTTGCAAAGTAATTCATTGGTGTAGTAAAAATGACTTGTTCATAGAAAATAAGGAAGCAGCAACTTCAGGAGGTTTGATATAGTTTGCACAGCAAAAGCACAGTTAAGATATATTTTATTTCAGCCCACCAAATTTTAGTGGCTGAAGCAAGTGTTTGTGGTTATCCTCCTGTAATCTCAATGTAATTGTCTGAGCTCTGCTTGCTTTTAAAGGCTGTGGGTTCGTCCATCCTCCGTGCAGCACAGGAGAAGATACTCTCTCACTCCATAGCACTGTTTTCTGCACAAAGGATGAAGGAGCTGTCACTGAATTGCTGCACACTAGAAGGATGAAGCTTTTAACTCAAGTTCAAAAAGCTTAGCATGAGGAGAAGGCAGGCATGCACTGTCCCCATACATCAGGGTGGACTACGAAGTGAGTCTCTTCATGCTTTAAGGCTATTAATTACTGCATATACTAAAGACGACCTAACTCAAAGTGGAGAAAAGTGTTTAGGGCAGCAACTCTTAAAACCACAGTGAAGTAATTAAGTACATTAACTTGCTTCAAGGCTATTTTTTTCCACAAACAGTTGTGATAAAATCACTGTTTTAAAATCAGCTTTCTCTTTACTTTCTTGATGAGATGCCTTCATAGCAACTATACATCTACTGTCTTTCTGGGGATAGCACAGATATGAACTCTCATTTATTCCCCAGTTCCTAAGCCATATTGCTCAAGACTCTGGAAAATGAAACAGAGTGATGGGGGGTGTGTGTGTGTGTGTGTGTGTGTCAGACACTGCCAACATTACCCTAAAAAACTAGTGACCTCCAAGGAGGTACCTCTTATTTTAAGATGGACCTCACTGGAGGGATCACACTCTTCTCTGGAGGACAGGAACGACACATTCAGTGTATTACTCAATCAGGAACAGAATTACTGCTCTCCCAAGCTTGGCATTTGACTTGGCTGTCAAGTGGATAACAACTAATAAAAGGCAGTGGGCTGTTTCACTCTGCTGACTTGCAGGTCTCAGAGACTGAAGGAGATGGTGTTGGCTTTGCCTTGATATTTAGGACGGAGGCTTGCCAGTAATTTTAAAGCAGATGAATATACGTGTAACTCTGCAAGGCTCTTTTTCTAGAAATTTAATAAAAAGTTCCAGGGTTGAGGTGGGGACAGGGGACAGACTGGATAAATAAAAGTGTGGGAATGTCCCAGGAGGACTGACACCACTTCTTTTCTGTCATTAATAGTAGTTTCAAGACAAGGGCTAGTAAATAATAGATCAGTCCCGGTAAAAGTTCAGGGCTACCTTTGGAATTCATTTAGGGTACGATCTCCTCAATAAATGTCCTTACAGAAGGACAAGGTGGCCTTGCCAGAGCCTGGCATCAGTCACTTTGTGAAGGGACAAAGCCCAGAACACACACCATCATGCTGCAGCAAATAACATGAAAGCAGTCCAAGAGGACGCTCAGAAAGAGTCTGAAGGCTTCATCCATGAAAAGTTTGTGTTGCAGGCCAGGCCATTACTGCTAACTCCTGCAGATATACATGCAGCAAAGTCGCCAAGGGCAATGTTCTCACACATACAATCCATAAGCAGAGCATGGCGAAAGGGTTATCAATCATAATGTCAAATCTGCTGCCTTGTTCAAGCAACACTCTGCATTGCCAAGAAAGATGAAAGGCTAGCACTCCTATCTTTCAATATATACAATTCTGGAAATAGCATGTTCAAAATCTTCTGGGATGCAAGAAAACCAGTATGGCCTGTCTCAGCTCCAGCTTGACTTCCAGTACAGACCAGTCTGTATGTGCTTAAGAACATGTAGTAACAGTACCATGAATGTGTTTTCTGAGCCCTATCCATATAAGCATTAGAAGTTTGTCGAACAGATCAATGAAGGCAAACTGTGGTTGCAAAAGCAGGGTTTGCAGTGACCACGAAGAATTCAGCAGCGGTGGCTCTTACACAGCCAGTATGATTTTATAAACAGTCACGTTTAATGAAACACTCACTCTGAATTAGTCACTGGTCCTTGAGTATCAGAAGCATAGAATAAGCTGGGAAGCTTCTAAATCAACAGTTTTATCTGCCCAGAACAGCAATGGTGGGCATAACAACCTGCCCATATCTCCAAAAAGAAGATCTACTAATGGCAAGGTTGTTCAGTAGGGCCACATTGCCATGACACATCAGCCTCGTGAACTGAACCAGTCAGATTTGTGATTCTCCTAACGGCACTGTAAGCCTTGGTGCTGAAGGCTCTTTCACTGACTGTGAAGTTTTAAGCGTCACTCTTACGCGTTGGTATTTTCAGTAACAAAGCCTAAGCCAGTGCTGTTGAGTGTCTCCATACAAATGACACACCTGTTCAAATCTCAGGGAACCAACAGCCTCAGGAAGGTTGGGATCTTGTGTTCCTCTCCTCATGTCAACGTCATACAAGACTTTGCCATTTTCCTCTAGGGGTTGTGCTGTGCCCATGTGCAAAAGCTCTTTGCAAAGTTCTCTGGATCCTCAGCCGCCCTGCTCCTAGGTTAAAACAACCATTAAATTGAAGCCATGATAGGTGTGCACCAGTGATCCTGGTTATGCCAAGAATAAATTTCTAAGGATTTGTGGAAGACTTGAAAGAAGCTTAGGCTAAACTAAGAACAAGGAGTGCAGGTAGTTTGCTTGTTGCTGTGGCTGGTCAGAGCAAACTGCTGATCTTTCTGGCTATCAGAAAAGCATATGAAAAGATGCAGGCTCTTCAAAGGGCAGTGGTAATGAAAAAAACCACCAACTTCATTTTTCTCAATTTTCTGTATCAGATATAAGCACATCTTGATTAGAATTCATGATGACTCATATTCAAAGGCCTGCTTCTAATCCCTAAAATACTGACTATCAACACAGTTGGTTGCAAAGATGCTTTAAGGCATAGTTGGCAAACTCCCCGATAGACAATTTTTTTTCTCTTTACTAAATATAGCAGATTTTTCAATATTTTAACTCTCTTTCCCTTTCTAGACCTCCACACTGATACATAACAGTAGCCATCATTTAAATTATTGATGGTGAATTTCTGTGATGTATTATCCATTATGTTATATTAAACAGAGAAAAAGTGGACTCTGCTATCATAACTATCGAGATGGTTTTTCCTTCCATGTTGATTTACATCCAAATAACCAACTTATCAACCTTGCAAATGTCAATCTGCACTGAGGCAAAAAGCTGTAAAGTTCTTAACCAGACACTCTCCTTGGGACTGAAAGGTCAGTGTTTGTGTTATTTATTCTTACTGTGGAAATATTTCACTCTTAAGTTAGGGAGGACTTTCTCACTATCCACAGAAATAATCACTGAAGATTTCAACCAAGAAAAGTCAGTGCCTCAGACTAAATTAAATAATAACATTCAAAAGAATTAATTTTGTTAAAGTACAGACAGAAATATATACAGAGAATAAACTCAGTAATGTAATAGCATCATACTCAAAGGAGGAGTGCCCAGTTATTCAAGCAGCCAGCATCTCAGGCAGCGAGCCCAGATTTGGCTGCCAACTCTTCTTGGAGAAGACAAAACTGCAAAATCCACTAAGATGGACTCTGACTTCCATGTAGGAATTTCTGTTTCTGGCACCTATTTTCCACCAATTTTAAATACCCTTAAAAACATACTTTGCTTAATATTTCTCTGTCTCACTTCTCTTCTTGGAAACCCTAATAACTACTTCCCCAAAGGATGTTTTATAATTATGGCAAAGGCAACCATAAAATGGAGGTTGGGGCTACCTGTCTGTAAAACTACACAGCACAAGTAGCAGGAAAGATACTGGTTATCAGAGGAACCTTATATTAGTTCAGATTCTGAACAGAGCCTGAACAATACTGATGAAAGGCTAATGAAAGTGTGAGGCTTCCAGTTTGACTATTCAAATTAGTCCTGTCGTTGCTTAACTGAGAATATCTGGAAACTGCAGTAGCTCCAAATAATGATCCTATTTATGTGCGAAAGCATGTGTTTGTAGCATAACTATTGGTGTACATGAATGAGTGTGAAATGCATAAACAAGATATGTGGCCTATTAGAAAACTCATAATATCATGTATAAGAATATAAACTGTTTAAGAAGAGACGTCTAATAAACTTTTAACTGCTGGTGCTGCTGCCTGGCTGGCTCCCACTGTGATGCTATTTGATCAACAATGTAACCAACGTTTTGTTCCTTATGGCATTGTTTTAGTACAGAAAATGTACAAGATCGCTGTGAAAATAAGCTAAATTTGTGGCTGGAGAAGTCATGCTCCATGGTTAGTTGGAAAGACAGATGCAAGTGGATCCGTCAACAGTAAGATGACAGCACTGCACTAACACAACATTTTTAATATGCAAGAACCACCGCTTGAGTAAAGAAACAGTAGCAGTGCAGCCACTGCTGCAAAATTAAGAAAAATATTCTTAGCTTCTGAAGAATAAAGCCATTATTGTTGTAATAAAGGACAGTCTTGCCCCTAAGCTGTCTTGAACATACCAGTCTGGCTACTAATGTAATCGGTGGGCAGCACAAAGGAAGGCCTCGACATCCTGCTCCACTCGCATAAGGAAGCTTAAATATAGCAAGGTTTGCCCTAAAGAATGCTGAAATCTTGTGGTGGTAGGTATTGTGTTAAAAACAAAAGAAAACAAAAACTGGACAGTTACGTGGTACTCCTATTCTGTAATTTGCTAAAGCATTCCTTATAAAAGAGAGCAAGAATGTGCTTGAGAGCACCTAGTAGCATAGGACATGGTGGCAAAACTGATTCCCAACCAGCCAAATTGCCAGGAACTAGAAAACAAAAAGGTATAGCCTTTTCTAAAATCAAGTTAGTTCAATTATGCATGGTAATTTTTTTCACAGTAATATGGAAACCTTTTTTTTAAAAAGCCAGACAAATTCACTAGATAGGAGGTTTCACAAATGAGCTGCATGCTGTTTAAAATAATTTCTTTTAATTTTGCACTTTTTTTTAGCATATGGAAATGCAAAGTCTGCTCCCTTCTCTGTTAATGAATGTGAATTCTTTGGTTTATGACATACTTTTGCCAGCTACGTCACTCTTGCATCTAAACCCTATCAGAAGGTTTATCAGTAAATGTTTATTTAATAACATGGATTTCTAAAATAGTTTCTCCAATTTCAGTACTTTACCCCTGGAATAATATGTGAGAGCTGAAAATTAACGTATATAGATTTTTTGTGGTAATGTATAACTGCACAGCTGTGATGCAAAAAAGCAAGCAAGGTATTAAAAGAATGGAAAATAGTACAGAAATACCATAATGCTATTATGCAAATGACTTTTATGCTTTCCGATAAATATACTGTTTATAAAAAAGGGAAAGATTATAATCAGGGAAGGAATCTCCTATGAAGGTAGCCTACCTGACCACATACAGGAAGAGAGGTGAAAGAAGTCACCAAGTTAAATTGTGGTTGGAGTTGGAAGCACCGTTAAGGTTAGCATCGCCTGGCTACATTTTAAGAACTTGGTCAGGCTACAAGTAAGTACTCAGAATAAGGTAGGATGTGCCCCATGGTCACTGGGACAGCAAAGGCCATGTGGGCTGCTGTAGGGCTACTGCTTCAGAGCATGGCAGCTGAAAGACAAGAATTAGGGTTCAGGAATTCAGACCACACCAAGAAAGCAGATTACATTTGTTAGCAAACCCACAAGGTGCTCCTGGGTTAGGGGTTAAACTGGTGAAGTTTGGGGATGCCAGCTTTTGCTAATGGGAACTGCTGCTAGTGCAGGAATGCTTTTAAGATTTCATGGGCAAGGGGCTACAGGACTAGATTTACAGCTAACGGTGGCAACAGGCATGCCCCTCGTCTAAAATTAAGAGATAGACAGCTCTGAAAGTAACATGATTAGAGATAGGTAGAGCATTTTTCTGCTACTGGAATATTTTATAATTTCACTTTGATAACCATTTGAAAATCATCTTTTGTGGGAAAATGCTACACAAAGACTGGGAAGTTGCATTCATATTCAAAAGAAGGGTAGTTGTATTTGCTGGGAGAAACACAATTTTGTCTGTCCTCACACAAGGCTTCTGCTCCTTGGTGTCCAATGTTAAATTCTTTCTCTTCATATAGCAGAACAGCAGGCAATTTTAACACACCGAGCTTCTGCTAATGTGGTCACAGTTTTCTATTTCACAATCAGCACAATTAAATCAACTCTAGCTGCTAGTGTGTTTTCTTTCTAAGGGAAAACTGTTTTGGTTGTTGCTTTGACATGAATATACTCTTGAGTTTTGCTGCTGGTTTCTTAAGATGAAGAAACCCCAAAACTATTTTGATGCGTGACTTTTCTTAGCAAAACACTCGCCCTATTCTCTGCTGATGTTACCTGTGACTCAGCAGTACATTGTAGGGGCCACTCTCAAAAGGAAACTCTGTCTTTGTTTACGCTACTCTGCCAATGAAACTTCCTTTGTTAAGAAACAATGTGTTTGGCTGAAAATAGTGGACCGCCAGGCTAGTGCTATACATTGCCCAGCAACCTGGGCATTACACTGATAACAGAACAGAAAATACCTATCTTCAGGATGATTTGGTAAAAAGCCTAAAGTTAGTGCTATTCTGTAGCTGAAGGCGTTTCTAGAATGACTCTTTTTACCCATCTTTTATCACTTCATACACTCATACATGCAATGTCCTTCTACATGCCCTCCCTCTCTTTTCTCCTTTATTTCTGTTCAAAATAGGCTAAAGGATTAATCTAGGATGGAGCATCCCCAAATTAATGCTTGTTACAGTACCAGAGAGGAAAAAAGCACTGCTCAAAAACCAAATTCTGCAAATGAAAGCCTTTGCTCTTTACTGGAGTCCTGACATTACTTTTGCAAATACCCAGGAGGCTGGCTGGCTCCGATTCCCTTTCAGCTAACCTCATTGCAAAGCTGCAAATTGTTCAGATTGCAGAAGCATGTTTGTTTGCTGGTTTGAACAATCGAGAACAGATTATGCATTCCCTGCATTATTTATATTGGCTACTTATAAGTTGATTGTTATTTATTTATTTAAAGTTTCCATCTGTAGGGTCTGGCTACTTTTCAAAATCTCTCCCTTCAATCATGTTCTAATGGATATCTGTTCCCTCAGAACATCTGTCCTTTAGGGTCCTATTATGTGTAAGCTAACAGTGACACAATTTTTCATTTTATTATATGTGTACAGTTTTCTGTTTGTTTTTAAAATCCCCAGAATCAACTCATAAAATTACAGCTTCCTTTCATTGTAAAAAAAAAAAAAAAAAAAAAAAAAAGTTTCAAGTCCTCATGACTTTTTCAGTCCTGACAAAAATGTTAACACTGTATTTGCAATGACAGACCTCAGGATAGGGAAATACTTTCCACTGCTCTAAATCTGTTATAAAAAACAAGTCTCTGAAAATGTGTTAGTTCAGATGACTAGGGGTCTCATATTCATAACCTTCTTTTAATCTTTTTTATTCTTTCAACACTTTTACTAGAGTAAGAGGTCTCTATGAGATTATTTATACAATTAGGATGCTTTAAAATGGCAGAATGTACTTTGAGACTTCTAGCATCTATGCTGAATATGGCTCCAAATATTTTAGATCCTAACATATTTAACATTATTGTGTCATGAACATAAATTCAGCCTGCTGCATCCAAGTGTCACGATCCACCTTTCTGTTAGAAGGATTCTAGGATTCTAGGGATGTCCACAGAGCAACACGAAGGTATAAGCAGACCGTGGATAAGCAATAGTAATCTATCTCTAGTTTCCACTGCTAACCGTATCAGTAAAAATATGGCGGCATGGGTTTCTACAAGTACAAGCCTGAAGATTTGTTGCCCAGCGCTGAATATCTTTACTATAACTTTACTATTAGTATGCTGCATCTTTACTATTATTATGGTTTGCCATAGGAGATGACAGCAAGTGCAGGTATGTTCCAAGTAGGTCTTACATTCCACATTCTTAATTTCTATGTTTAAACAGTAGCTCTAAAGAGCCACGGTAATCTATACATAGCTGATGAATTATGCACAGAACTCTATGCATAATTCTTCCTGTTGTCCTTGTTAAGGTAGCACCAGATTTACTGCTGGCATTACAGTTCAGCTCCTGCGTTGCCATCTCACGTGTGCCTGTGCACTCCAAAGCCAGTTGTGTGCTTCCTGAGTTGGCAGGAGTGGAAGTGCAGATGCAAGAGGTTTATCCTCTGAGGGAAGACAGCTCTTCAACTACTTTCAGAAAAATGCTGAGCACATAGGTTTTGAATCCAGCTAATGAATTCAGTGTGTGCACCAGAACGCAGGCTTGGAAAGGACCGCCTGGGTCACTGATCCCCACTAACGGCAACCAATCATATAATGAAAGTGAAGAGCAAAGTATCCTGCAGGATATCATAGTCTGCCCTCTCCACTTACTGCATGCCATAAAGTAATGTTCTCCTAAAACACACACGTTTATCAAATTATGATCTTTAGGAGATGAGCTGAAAAGTCTCAAAAATCATAGTATATGACAGGAAAAATGGAGGAGGTAAGGGGAGGGTACAACTGAGGTGGTGGAATATGTTATATGAAAACACCCATAAAAGCCTACAAGACCAGTCCAACTGTGTTGGAGGAAGGGAAACATCCTAGAAATGAAGTAAGCATCAGGCAAAAAGGTCCTCCTGGACTCCTGAGGTGACTTGTGAAGTCCCAAGGCAGAGGAATAATCAAATAGAGTATTGCTTTACAATAGTAAATACAACTGACAGATAGTTCAAGTCTGTTTCCTTCAAAGCTTGGGGACACCCACAAATAGGGCACCCAGCTCCCGCTATTGCAAGCTGTTACTGAGAACTGCAGGTGTGCTTCCACTCAGCAATCTCATCCCTCCTATAAATTTCATCTTGAAAAAAAACAGTGGTTTTGTGTCCCAGCTGTGTTTGGAAAGCCCTTCTAGAATTTCACTCATCTCTCTGGTTAACATATCTTTTTCTAATTTCCAGTCTAAACATACTCAAGACACACTTAAGTCCACTTGATTTTCTATCCATATTATTACGTTCTATTCCCTCACTCATATTTGAACCCTCAATGTACTTTTAAAAAAGTAAACTTCTCTTTATTTTGCTACAAAAGCAAGCGAATCCGCATCAGTCCCGTAACAAGGAGGTAAGGAGGCACACCATGTAATTACTCATCCTTCTCTACAACTCTCCAAGTTTAAATAGATCTTCTGATGACAAGTAACCAAAACACATACGATAGTTTAAATAAGCCTTGCACAACTGGGCAAACACTTCCTTGTTCCTACTTGCTAGGCACAGCCTGAAATCCCTTTCAGCCGTTTGAGTTTTTTTAGTAGCTCCATCAATAGTGGCTCTTTGGTCCTCTCATTTTAAGCTCCATAACAACTCATGAACAGCCCTTTACAGGAGGGTCCTTCAAGCCCAGCAGTCTCTCCCTGACAGCAGCAGCCCCTAAAAAAGAGCAGAGCTATCCATCCCATGTCCCAAAACTCCCACCTGACCCCCAAACACTTGCAGTTCACTCACTTCCTGAACAAAAAGTCTTTATGTTTTTCAGGCCCTGTTATGCTTTCCTTCCGTAACTCTGTCCTGTTGCTGTCTGCACCTATGCGAAAGGCTAGCACTCGCCTCCCACCATAAAGGAGACCCCGCAATAACCACCACCCACTAAGGAGACCCCTCCCTCGTATGTGCTGCACACTCACCACCCTCTAATTTCACTCCCTGCCTCTGACCTTGGAAATGAGAACGATTGGCGGGTCCCTGCTCACTCTCAGCCGCCGTGGGGAGTTGTTCAGACCTCCACCTCTTTCCCATGCCAAGGAATGCTACGCTATTTAATTGTTCCTTGGAAGAATCTGTGTCATGCTTTCCATCCTTCAAAATTCCCTAGCTCCTGCTATACCTTTTTGAGATGGAGGAACAGAACTGACCACTACTGAAGATGCAAGAGAAACATAGGCTTACACAGTAGCAATGTGACATTTTCAGGATATTTTTGGTATCTTTCCTGTTACACTACTTGCTTTTATAACCCCCACTGACACTAAACATTTTCAAAACTAAAGTTAACGTTCTCAGAGAAGCATCTTTTCTATTGTACAGCTTTAGCTATGCCCAACATTTTGGTCAGTGAGTGGCAACGGTCAGCTCAGCCTTCATCACCTCGTGTGTGGGATTCTTGGCTTCTTCCCTTTGCATCCACCTCCAGTGAATTTCACCTGCCACCGCCTCGCTTGGGCGCTTTGTTTTGCACAATCCTTCTGCAGTTTTTCACAGTCAGCACTCATCTACAGTGCTCTGAATAAAAGCATCATCAGCACACTGTCATCTCTTTCAGTTCATTTATCAGTTGAGTATCACAGGTTTAAGCATAGATTCTTCTGAGACCCTACTGCTGTCATCCTCTCACTCACAAAACTGATCAGTTAGTCCTACCTTCTGTTTCCTATCTTTTGACCAATTTTCTGTTGATCTGTAGAGCATTCCTTCTATCTGATGGAAGTGCAGATTCTTACGTGTACATTAACAAAGTACTGCTTTCTCATCCTTTTGGCTTTAATCACTAATCCTCAGAGGGCTAGCCATAGACTACAGCATACCCGTATTTCACTGGGGAGAGCCCACATTTGGGTTCATTTGCTCCTTCTTACCACCACGATGTCATTTTGGCATGACTCTGGGGCTGCTACTCTGGAGGTGGGATTGTGCTAAAACGCCCCCTCTTTTTCCTCTTTCTCAGTAGTTTCAGGGTTCCTCAACTAGACAGAAGATTGTTGAGAGATGACCCTGAAGGTAGCATGTCAGTGAACCTTTCAGTGTTCCTGAATTCCTCCAAGAAGCTGACCTTGAGGACACTGAGCTCTCCTCCTAGTCAGCACACATCTGCCAGTGCCGTGTAAGGCAGATGCTCAATATATTTTGACACACACTTAAGTAAGCTGGACCCCCACATCATGAGCTGGCTCTGACTGTAATTCTTCTGTGAGGTGGGATGAGCATTAATTGCATTAGTTTGCCTTTGTACCGGGTTGGTCTGACCCGTAGTAAGTGTCTTCCTGCACCGCTCCCTCCCGTAGCCAAAACTGTACAGTTTTATCCACCAGCTGCTCCTGGGCCTCCCCTTGCTTCATTATGGTTATTGCTCTGCCTCCAGCTTTGCATCTGTGGCTGAGCTTCTGCTACAGCTAAACCTATCCTAGATGAGGTTTCTTACCTCAGAGTAACACGACTGCTCACTTAGTGCCTGAGATCTGCACTGGCTTGTTTCCAGGTTTTTGGTTTGTTTGGGGATTTTTGGAGTGGAGGAGGCAGATGGGCTGGTTATATGAAGATCAGCTCCTCAGCTGCTACAGTAACCTACGTCTTGGTAGTCTGGCAACTTCCTACTCCTAATGCAAGGTTAGGGTTCACACCTGCAGCCACTTCAAATGTTATAGAATAAGGTTCGGAACTTGGTATTTGAAATCTAAGATTTTATCTTATCAGAATTTATAGAGTTTGAATACCTAGGCTCTAAACTATTTAGAGTGAATTGCAACTCTGGTAAGCAGGTGCTCATGAAAATTATGTAGATTATGAAAGCTTCAGCTATGTGCTACAACCAAACCCTTTTTTTTTTTTTTAAAGTTGAACTTCCATATGCTGAAACTCTTGTTTATAGCAACACCCTGCCCCTCTATTAGTCCCTAACAGAATGGCAGTGTGCTTATTATTATTA
The DNA here is from genome assembly GCF_964188355.1 of Buteo buteo. NCBI lineage: Eukaryota > Metazoa > Chordata > Aves > Accipitriformes > Accipitridae > Buteo > Buteo buteo. Next base: position 32,131,072 of record NC_134174.1, on the reverse strand, counting down.
TTAAATTTTAGCCTATCTTTGTTATACTAATCCACAAAGTCAACAAAATTCTTCCATATAATACTTCTGTCCTTCACAGCATTACAGGAGTTTAAAAAACTGTATCAAAGACCTTGTGCCAAGGTTACTAAAGGAAGTTACAGAAGACTGGTCACAAGACCTGTCCCTTATGAATACTTCTAATAACTCCCTTGCAACCTGGTAACTCACCTCTCAGTACATCCTGTCACAGTCCCCTCTTTTCCCAGCTCCTTATCTGCCTAAGCCAGCTTCTTATAATTCCTGTATTAATCTGCACCATCTCCACTTTAAATAATAATTTCCTTTGGGAACTGTACTGAATGAATGCTTCCTATAGATCGAAATAGCTTAAGCCCACCGCATTACTGTAGTGCAAGATATTCACTATCTCAGCAAAAAGAAACATTAAGTTAGTCAGACAAAATCACCTTCTGATCAGAATTTTGCATTTTATCCCACTTTTCACTTATGATGATGTTCTTGATTAGTCTTTGTTCAAAACCTGCCCTAAGGCATTACACCGTGTGGAAATAACTCGATTTGCACGTACTTTTCACGATTTCTTTTGTGTTCTTTTTGGATATACGTTAGTATTCACCAGTCAGAGTGCATTATCCCCCATACTGAAATAAACATTAAGAGTTTTTGCTAGTAGACTTCTGGTGACCAGAGGTAAAACCAGAAAAGTAATATATGCAGTTGCTACAAAACTAACAAAACCGAGAGCTTTCCTATCCTTTACTCATCCTCAAATAAATCACATAGACTCAACAACAAAAACTCCCAACAGAAAGGAGACCGGTCATTTAGTATTCCAGGATGATTTTACACCTTATGACTTCAATAGCAATATTAAACCAATAGTGGAGCATTTAGAAGTGGAATGGCAGTACTGCCATGATAATTGCTTTGGCAAGAATTAGTTCATGTCATTTTAGAACAACTGTTTAATACTGTTCATTAAGCTTTTAATCTGATCGCACTGTGCTACCTTGTTCATACTTTATCTGTATTTTTCATAGGAAAGAAAATACTTTTTTCATTGACATTTACATCACCATCTGAGAGTTCAGTGCAACTTGTGAGGGAAAAGGAACCTGACATATCTCCACCTTCTGGCATCTTGCTACTCTTTGTTTGAAATCCCATCCAGAAATTTACAAGTGAAAACATGACTTGAAGAGAGGTAACTCTGGTCATTGTATGTGTATTTCCAACAAAACCAACCATCTTTTCCCTGTGGTACAGCAGGGCTGCTGAGCCAATTTCCATCTTGTGATTCAAATCGACAATTAAATTCTTAGTGCCGTGGAGCATGCAGCAGCCATCATTCCAAAAGCGTCCCCTATGGACAGATTTTCTATCCCTTCCCCACAACATTTTCTCAGTTACTATTTCAAAGACAAGACCTTCAGTCGCAAGTGTATCATGTAAGCATTATTCCCAGCACGTAAGTCTAGACAGACATCTTAAAACATTGTTACTAATTTTAAGAACAGAAAACTAAAAGATAAGGAATATAAGGAAATAATTATGTAGCTTTCAGGAAGTGCAGCAGACAAAGTGGTAAATGAAAAAAACCACCCATCCAGAGGTGAACTCAGCCTCAAGGAATGCAGGTTATTAAGTGGATTATTGGAGAGTACTTTGGAAATCATTTTCACCAAAAGCATGCCCATATTAAAAGGGAATTATGGTACCTTAATTGCACTTCTCAGCCATAGTTGTCGAGTTATATGTTGATGACCTGGAAAGCAGAAAATAGAAGATTAATAATATTGTTCATATTTTAATTACTGATTAAGAGGAGCAACTAATATCACATATTTATCCTTTATTAAAATAGTTCTAGCCTTTCAAACAGAGAAAAGCAGAATACTTAGCTTTTGATATCTGCTATTTTATTCCTGATAAAGGCAGCTTCGAATCAGAAAAATAACAAGAAAACAATGCCTGAGGTTTTCATTAAAGTAGTTTACATATTTTCATGAAGGCTGTCAACTCAGAAACCAAGGAAAAATTCATAAAAACTTGTATTCTTATAAAATATCTACCCTAAGACGTATGTATCAGGCACTTATCTGTAATTTGTTTAGACTCAAATATATTCTCTGCCCTTCCGCAACCTAAAATATTTAACACTAAAATCTCTGACTGGTGCTTTACAGCACTTCGCTATGTGCATGTGAGTTCTCCCTGGGATGGAGAACACAACTGGTGGGCGTAGGAGTATTTTGGGGGCCATCTCTCCAGTGTTTACCCGGGTGAGGCTGTGCCATGGGGCAACTTGGAATGCCCATAAAAGTTGAGGGATTCAAGAAGCATTTGGGCCTCCAGGCACAGACTGTCAGGGTTGGAGGTTTCACCTTTCTCACAACTCCAAGGGGAAACGTGCAAGGACCTCGACCCAAGAGTGCCTTCTGGTGGGCACAGGGCAGAGACCCTAGGGCTCCTAATGGCGTGAGACCTGGGATAGCAAGGGGCAGGGGCATTAGGAACCCACCGGGGAAACTGGGTGGTCAGTGGCTACGCTCCCATTTTCCCCCTGCGTAGGTACCCCTCTTGCCTCATCCTGGTAACATCTTGCACCAAACTTTTGGAAGTGCATAAGCTTACCAACTATCAGCGTAGTAGTACCTACATCAAGGAACAGCATTATTTGGATAGTTTACCGAGACACTGAGAATGTGTGACTGCAAGTTAGCCATACTCAATAGAATTAAATCTAAACCAAGACTGCAGCTCTGAATGTTTCCAGACTTCAAGGTTATACACAGCCTGAAAATGTAATCTGAAGTTAAAAAGTTGTATGCAGTCTTATTTTCAGACTAGGCATGCAGAATACACCTAAACCAAACCCATTTCAAGCAGTTCCAGAATCAAAAGGCTTGCAATGAGCAAGGCACAACTGCCTGCTGCAGCTTGGGCCAAGCTCTGCTCCATACAGCAAAAATCTCAGGGATGAAACTGAGTTTGAAACTGCATTTGAACAGGATCTTTTATTTTGGGAAGGAGATTGTAAGTTGTTATTAGTTGGCTTTAAAAATGAATCGTACAGTTGCTGGGCTCATTTCACCTCTCTTTTTTTGGCAAAATCCAGGTCTTTACTAGAGAGCATCTGTCAGCATTATCCTTGGACAATTTCACATGAAGCAAAGACATTTTGCAGGTTGCTGCTTTCTCTTTTACTTTAGCATTCATAAGTTATCAACATAATAGGACCCAATTGTCCAGAATATGCAGAGAGCTATGACTCGACCAATAAAAGAACAAAACTTACTCTCAGGGCTGTTAATTGACAGCACAGAAGCTATTTGTTATATTGGAGCTAGCCAGCTTGCTGTGCTCTTAAAGCAGAAAGCAGGTGTATTTAGGTACACGTGGTTTGCTTTGCGATAACTGAAACTGTTGTTTTGTTCTGAGATGGAAAAATACATGGTAGGTTGGGTAGTCAGATTTATAAAATAACTCACGGCTTTCAAGGCTGATAGAAATTTGTGGATATAATGGATGTTGTGCTAACTTCAAACTAAATATCACATAAGGGGAAACAACATGGTATTTTATTAGCCTTCAAAGTAACTGTTTAAGTAAAAATTGGTACAGTTCATTAATGAGACATCATACGTGTGTGGGAGTATTTAACTTTTCCCCGGAACAGGTCTGCTTCACCAAATCATTCCTCTCTACTATATATACACACACATACATATATATACACACATATAAAAAGAAAAAAAAAGTACAAGACAAAAATAAGGAATAAACAACATGCAGTTCATTACAACAAACATTTGTTCGTATTTCTGAAGACATTGAACAATTCTACCATATTTTTCAGGAAAAAAAAAAATTGTTTCCAGCATACAAACATATTCCTGAAACTTACTTCTGAAAGAACTCCTATTCTTTCCCTCAGAGTTAGTATAAAATTGAGGATGGAAGGATAGCTGCTCATTGAGCATGTGCACTAGTCATGAAATACAGGCACATTTTACCAACACCATGGTTACCACCGATTCGACATTCCACCAAAATATATTTTTCAACCACAAAAATCCACAGTATTAAAAGGCTGCAATTAGTTTGTCCAGAGAACACCCAGTCATCCATGCATGTAGTAGTGGGAGAGGAACAAAATTAATTGCATTGCCATGGGAACCGAGTTTACTACTTGCTTTACTGAGAGATTAATGCCTATTGTCAGTAGATTTTATGATAAATGATCGTCATTTTACATTTTTGTAATCAAGATGCATCATGCTGTGTGTTGTTCACATACAGTAGAACACTTTTCCTCTAATCAATGAGGGCTTTTAGTTCTGTATATTATTTAAAAAAAAAAAGGCTGTTTAGATTGTGATTGTTTTGGATTTTAACGTTAAAAAAAGACAGACACTTCAGCTCTGAGTTTTCTGTGGCACTAGAAGATAATACCACAGCTATGGACTGTGGCTATTACATCAGCCTGTGATTTGGTGCAAGAGGAGCAGATGGAAGCAGGTAGTGCTGTAGCCATTTCACCTACACAATCTCTAATTTGGGGTTTTACTCTGGATTTTGCATCCCCACTGTACATGTGGTTCAAAGCTATGTGAAGTATCAGCCACTCATTTGGACTCTCACACCCCTATTATGGGAAGCAGAGCACTTTGTGCCCCCTGGAATGGGGCTTCTGGTTTAGTTTCCTCTAAAAGGAACCTCATTCACATGCACCAAAACACTCTGAATTGACCCAAAATGCAACAACCAGGAATGATTGAAGGCTTCACTTCAGAACCATGCTACTGCTCCAAACTATTAACTGTCTCTCTTCCCAAGAGGAAGTAATGGGATATATTAAGAGAAACATGCTAACATGGTAGGGGTAAGGTAAGAACGTGCTTTTATAGAATTCAGTGCGCTCTTCTAGCCCTTGTCTGCAAGCGTCACGTAATAACAAAATTCACCCTGAACAGCAAGAACTGGGGGGATCCTTCAGTTAGCAGTGATGACATGGTTATCTAGTAAACAACCATTAAGCCCCCATATCTACTGAAAACTGGACATTTGGCCTTTTATTTCTTTGCTGTCCTTTCAGCAATGGAAGACTTGGTGAAAGGTGTTCTGAAATTCTGGTGCCATGTTTCCTTGTAACTTGCAGGTGTATACATTTCTTTTAAATTAGAGAAGAAGCACAAATGGCATGTTGGTATAATAATTTCAAAATATTGTGCTGACTAAATACATTTTCAAGGCTGTAATTCAAGACTAGCTTAATTTCTACAATTGATGACTGCCTGAAAAACAACTCCTGTCATTAAATCTGGAACAATTTTTGGTATATTTCTAAGACCCTTGTTTATGAGGGCAGCCTTCTTCTTTCTTAAAAATACAATAAAGTATTTCACCTAAAGGAGAGGAAAAGGCCAAGTTTGGGAAGAAGAAAGGTGAAAAGGTCTCTGTTCCCAAGAACAACCACAAGCAATGTGAAAACCCTGGACAGGCTCAGTCTGTAGTTCTGCCCAGATGCTTATAATTTTTCATTTTCTGAAGACTGAAGGAATTGCTGTGAAAGCACAAATGCTAGAATTCAAGTATATAAAGGATTCATTTTTCAGTTTTCCTGAAATGGGTTCCTGACCTTTTGCAACAGATATCTGCTGACTTCCCTGGTATGCTGACATTACAAGTTTGCAATGGCCAAGACCTGGGGCTTTGATCCAGTGAACTTGGTTATATTTTAGTGTTGAAAGACTCGCTGCCTCTTTGTGCATCTGCGCTCGCTCAGTTTTAATTGCCAGATCTGGCAACTGCTTAGGTATGTCCTGTTGAAGACTAGTAGTATGTTTCCAAACTTTGATATTACAGCCAAATGCTGACAGGTGTAGCCAGTGGTTAAAAATAAGCTGCAACCAGGTTTGGGGATGGGAACCAGCTACCAAAGCAAAAGCAGCAGCAATAGGGATAAAGTCAAGGCACACCAAACTGAAGTGAAGCAGAACTGGCCTTAAAATTCACAAAATCAAAAATTCTTTGCCATAAGAAGGTCAGGCTCTTAAACAAGGAGTCATTTGGGCAGATCAGGAAACCAAGATCAGGAACTTGGACTGGGAAAGAAGGTAGCAGAGCATGACCAAGCCTAGAGAGCAGAAACAGACACAAGAACCAGAGGCTAGAATGAAGGATCCTAGAGGTGAGATTGCTAACTCTGGAGCCCAGTGCCCAGGAGAGGCTGCCCAACAGTGTGATGATCGGACTGACAGTAGAAATAGTGAGGTTTGAACCTTTCCTGTTGGATGACCTCAGCCCTCCCCAGCTGTCCCCCAAGCAGGAAAGTACTTCTTGTCATTAAGACCACTCCTTGTCCTTTCCCACTACTTAGTTTAAAATATTCATGGTGTTGCTGAGTGGCATCTAGCTGGGCTGTACTAGGCTCCATTACCACATAACAGAAAAATCAGTACAAAACTCTGTCATATTGCTAAGCCTAGGAAATACTACTCGTGTCCAAAACACTACAGACTATCTGGGTTAGTTTTCTATTTGGTGTGATGATGGGTTCAGCAGCTGCCTACTGCCTACATACTATCAGTATCTGGTTGGTGTTTCTGACTGGGGATTAGTGTTCAGGTTAGGGCCAGGGGGGTTCAACTTACCTTTTAAGATCAGGGTTACAGACTGGAGTGAGTGAGGCAGGGTACGAGGGTGAGGGTGTCTGCCTGAGGTTTCTGGTTAGCAGGGAGGGTATGGGCTAGGTTTCTTAGCTAGGGGTTTGGATTAGGGTGAGATGTTAGGCTAGGCTTAGGGGTAGCATTTCAAGGCTAGGGATCAGGACTACTGTTTGGGGTAAGTGTTGGGGTTCAGCTCTGAAGTGACGGTTTGGGGTTCGGCATTAAAATAGAGAATTGAGGTAAGGGCTAGGGGAAAGCTTTAAAGTAAAGATTATGGCAGCTGCTGGGACAGGCTCACACCAGCACCCACACACCCACCTCTGCCCTGCCTCTTCTCCACCCTCCCAAAGCTCTGCTCCTCACCAGTCAGGTTTCTCCAACACAAGTGACCTCGCAGCCCACGCTTACTATGTCACATTTACCTACACCTCACCTGACCTGCAGGTCCCCCTCCTTGCCTCTAAGCACCCCCTCCGGTCATGGCCTTTCCCTCCAAGACCTCTGAGCCCTGCTGTTCTCCTGCCTGCTGGGCCAGGGTCAGCAAGGGGTGGGAGTAGGGGCTGAGGGCGTAGGGGTTCCGCTCAGCACGTTGGGTGGGGTATCTGGTGAGGGTGTCCGCCCTGGGGTCGGTGCTATGGGTAGGGCTAGGGGCGTTAGTGAGGGGTGAGGGTTAGGGAATAGACCAACCCTGAGGGTGAGAGTTTGGCTTTCTCCCTAGGGCTGCTGGTTAGTGTTTAAGGTATGGGCAAGCTTTTTTGTTTAGGGGTTCAGTTTAGCAGAAGAGTCAGGGTAAGAAGTTATGGTTTTGGGCTCCAGCTCAGAAGTATGCATTTGGGGTTAGGAACTGGGAGTATGGGAACGAGGTAAGAGCCAGGGGTAAGGGTTAGGTTTAAAGTTCGGGCTTCAGGTTAGTGGTTAGACATTGGCTAAGGGCCTGCCTGAAGAGCTCTCGCAAGCACTCTCCCAGCCACGTCGCCCTTACCTGAACCCGCCTTACCTCCACAGAAGCCACCACCTCTGTTGGCCCGGCTCTGGGACACCCTTCACGTCCTCCCACGCTGCCACCAGTGCGTGGCCTGGCCACCAGCACCCACACTCTGCTCTCCCCAAGCTCTGCTCCTCTGTACTGTCCCTGACGGGCACCAGCACCTCACAAAGGCACCTGCTGCTCACCAGTCAGCTTCCTCCAACACAACTGACCTCACAGCACACACCTACCACGTCACTTCTGCCTGCAGGAGGTGACTCTAAGGTCCCACTGCCGCTCGCCAGCTCTCGGTCAGGGCTCCCTGCCCTCCTCTGCTGCGAGACAAGCTCCAGACAGCTGCTTTCAATAGCACCCTCTTAGTCCACGTGGATACTTACCACCCGACATTTTAATTAGAATAAGACCAGAGATGCACGCAGGGTACTGTTAGTTGGGAACTAACAAAAAGAACGTTTTCATTAATTTCTTCCATCCTGCCCTATTTATTTCTACATGAAATTTACTTTTTTCTCTCCAGCATGTTCTCTGAACCACTACTTTCCCTCAGCCTCTCCTCTTTTCCAATAAAATAAGTGACTCATGTAAGTACTTAAAAAAATTATGTTTAGAATCAGCATGAAAGGCAATATTATCAAAGCTAAGGGATGCAAATTCACACTTTTCATGAAGCAAGAATCCTAAATCTCTCAGGCATCTTTGAAAATTACCACCTTTATTTTAATTAAGCAAATGTTACCTATAATGATTCTTACAGTATGTACATTTCTGTATATGACACCCTAGCAAACTCCACCTCTACACTTCTCTCGATGTCTGAATCCTGAATTTTTATGCAGCTAAGACATAGTCTGTAATTCAAGAAATTAAAGAATACTGAACAGCTCTTTAAATATTCACATAATTTGCCTTCTGCAGAGCTTAATCACTGCTTTTTTTTGGCTGCTTACAAGGAAAACTCATGAACCAAAATCACTAAGTAACGTTAGGGTGGGGGGAGCAGAATTGCTTTGCATGCAAACATTTTTTTGCCTGTCTTGTAGAAAAAATGGGGTTTGATTTTGCCTCAAAAGTACATTAAGTAAAAGTTTTCATCAGAAAAAAATACAAATGCAACTAGATCCTCTACAATGAATAAAACTTATGTGTTCCAGGTTTGTAAATCAGTATGCTTACTTCCTAGTAAGCAAAACTTACAGGTGGTGTTCCTAAAATCTCTCAGAAAACCACCATCTTCCAAAAGTCTCCATCAACTACTAATAATATGTAAAGAGTATTATTCTGGCATTTTTATTACAAGTTTTGTTGTCAAATTGGAGCAATGAAAACTTGATTTACTGCAATCCTTTTCTGGAAAATCAACTCAGTCATATTTTTCTTGGCAACAGAAAGTAAACTTGAGTCAAAGTAAGTGATTTGTTTTAGCATTATTTCTTGCTTTCTGTATACATTTCAGCTATATTTATGTTTGCCTCTGTATATACTGCATGTAAATGCTGGTTTCACACAGCTGGTGGAACGTGGCTGATTGAACACAGGAGCAGCGATCAAATTCCAAAATTATAATCTCAGTTCTGATTTTTTTTCTGTACTCTGTGCCACACATATTCGCTATATAACTCAACTGCATCCGAAGTACATTTAAACAATTTACTGCTTATAATAAAATGAAACCTCCAAAATAGTTTTTAAAAAGTCTTAGTGAATTTTTTTCTAAATGCAGGTCACTCAAAATTTCACAGTGCCTCAGAAAAAGGTTTGCCTATAGATCAAGAGGGATTGCATGTTTATTCCATCTATAGAATAAATAAACAAAACAACTCTGTGCCTGTTCCATATTCCTCATCTCTCTTTGTACCTTTTTACACTGCCTCATACCTCAGTTCTTCAGGTATTGCTTGCTTTGATGAGCCAACTCACTGTATAATACAATGCACTTTAAAAAATTGTATAAATAAAACAATCTTGATGACCAACAGCCATATTCCATAATACCTAGCACTTGCAGTCGAAATTGCTAGGGATACCATTACAAATCACATCAGATTAAAAGACAGAAATATCTAACAATGGTTCTATTTGGATACAATGGAAACAAGAAGCATGGTTTGGAAAAACGTTGGTATGTTATCTCAGATGAAGCCCACACAGGTATCTTGTAACCAGGTCCTCAGTGTAAGCAGAAAATCCAGCTCAAGGCATGATTCAGCCTTTACACCAGCCTGTGGTGAAGCAGGGGAATACCAGGAGTGGGCCCTAGTCAGCGAAGCCATTGAGATGTTCTTTTTCCTATTCCTACTCAACCCATCTCTGAAATACCTGGCTGTCTTTACAGCTAGGACATCAGGCCATCTATTCACATCAGGCATCAGCTGCCAGACTCAATGTTTTTAACTTCAGCACATTTTGAAGCCCTACATGTATGAGGAAGACTAGAGCACAGCTCTGCAGAAACCCAGTTCTGACACTACATCTACTGGCAGGAGACTAGGGAAGAGATGGAAGAGAGACAAGTCACCTCCACACAGACTCTTTCTTAAGAGTCAATAACAGTCAATTAAGAGTTCATAACAGTCAGTGTTATGAAGCTGGCTCTGGGACAAGCTTGTCAGTGTGGAATCTCTGAGTCCAGAGTGGCTTTCTATTAAATCAGACACGAATGGAAAACAGAGTAAACCTGGGCATTGAACTTTTCACATTTGTGGAAACTTGGTGTGTGGGGTTTATAACCTAAACAACAGATTACACCGATTCACCGCTGCAATCTGTTGTCTGTGACAGCCCTGCTATGAATTGATAATTTCAACAACTGATGATTTGAATTGTTTTAGAAACATGACAACGGAGAAGACAATAAAATGTTCACAGAAAACATGAGAAAAGTGTGCAGAATTTCATGACGTTCCGAACACTGCTTAGACACCTAAAGGACAGGCAATTGAAATATATACACATATACATACACTGTTCATCAATAGTTCCTCTCTCCTTTGGTTTCTCTCAGCTGATCATCACTAGTTCTTACAGAAAAATCTACATTAGAGCCCCTCCCAGTCCTGGTTTCTCCTGGCATGCTCACAGAACCTTTCCCTGACTTCTATTTTCTGTTTTCCACTACCCCAGTTGCACAGCTGGTTTCCAAGACAGTATTCATCATGTACACTGACCACTTCTCTACAGACAGAGACATAAAACAACTATAAGCTGTGAGTTTGTACATAAAGTCTCTCTTGTTTTTTTTAAAGTATTAAAAAAAATCCTTCACTTTCCACAGCCGAAGTCTGAAGTACAGATTCTCCAAAAAGGTATCTCCCAAGGAACTGCGGGGAATTCCCCCCCTATGGTCTCTGCTCACACTGTACCAGGCTCCAGGCAAAAAGCATCACTAGGAGCCTAGCCAGCAGCCTACCACCTCCTCCTCGTGTACTGCATCTGCAGTGCGGTGTTCAAGAAATTGGTTGTAACCCTGCTGTGGGAATGCATGAAGTGCCAGTACCATTGCAGACCAGCAGCAGAGGTCTAATATTCCCTCAGTCTCTTCTTTTGCCCTCACCTCACTCAACAGGGAAACCGAGTGCTTTCACGAAATTTTCTTTGCTGAATATTACAGGATATGGCATTCAGCTAACGCAGGAGCACTGCCTCGTTCCTCCAGCTTCATTACGGCTCCCCCAAATCTTACTCCTTTCAGAGGAGGTCTTAAAGCATGAAACAGATGGATCCTTCAACATGTGAGATCATCCCAATGGTTTGACATAAGGAGAGGAGAAATGTAGAAAACACCTTTTTTCTTTGCTTGGCTTATTCAGGCTGAAAAGTCTTTAGCTCGCTCAATACTGACTTCTTTATAAAAGCAGAAAACATGGTGCCAGTCCCTTCCTACAAAATGCTCTTATTCATCAAGGAGGGAAGTTGGAGAGAAACCCAGAGAAAGAGAGAGAAACTGCAAATATGTCCTCACTCAGTTCCAGCTATGCCAAGCGAAAAGCTGCCTGGGCCCACATTGTCTCCCAGCCTACGTCCAGCTGCTCCTCACTGCCGTTCTGGTGGAGGCACCCACTCCTGCAGACTTGCTGGGAGCACAGGACACCAGCTTGCTCTCCAATCTGTTTCGATCACAGCGAAACAAGTTTAAGTGACAGGTTGTGGTTCATTTGGCAAAAAAATGGTCTCAAAAAAACTCCTAGGAGCTACCCAGTCGGGAGGTTTGTGGAGGCGGGAACACAGTGCGAGTGGTGAAGAACAGCAGGTTGACCTTCTCAGCAAACCCAGCCAAGGAGAAACTGGGTAAACAGCCTTTCCACTCAGGAAAGACGGGGTACCTCCCAATGTGCATTTGAAAAGCTTAGTCCTCAAGGGAAGTTAAGTCTGCACCAGATTCAGAGTTCAAACAGATCCATGTATTCTGCAGTTACAAACTGACAGCAAGAGGTGCCAAATGCACAAACTGCATTAGACAGGAAAGGATTTAGGGGTTTGCCTAAGCAAACACAGAGCTGCAGCTGCTCCTAGACCATACAAATAACACTGTGGTTTCAGCCACACACTCCACATCACGAACCTGGGCAGAGCCAGCAGATGGATGTTCCCAGTTACAGTCCCAGACACAATCCCTTGCTTACACTCTGTGCGTATGACGTAATTACACTAAGCTTCTTAAACAAGTGGTTGCTTTTCCATGTTTGTTCATACTCATCCCTGTCCTCCTGCAATCTCCCTCCCACTCTCCATCTTAATAAGTTTCAGGAATGTTTGAGCAGCATATTCTGGAATAAAAGCTCCCACAGTCTTTCATCCCCCAGTCTGTAGAATATTTATGTTGGCCTGCTTTGGGTTGTGTTTGGCTTGGTTAGTATTTCTCCCACTCACATGGAACTATTCAAGGAAACCTTCAGCAACGTATAGATTTATGATTCTGAACACATACATTCCTAGCTCTTTTTCCTCCATCAGCCCTCTGTCCAGTGATAAAAATACCTGAAGACAAAATCATAAACTCACGCCCTTTACTGCTCAAGACAATACCCTCATCTACAAAAACTTTGGTACTTGAAAGTACATGGGTATCTAGAAGGCCATTCATGTTAAGGACCACACACATACAGTTATAGTATGTGTATGAGTTCCCACAAGTCTCTCCATCTCAGTACCTACAGTGTAGCAAATGCATTTGCATGTTCCCATATACTCATTGTGGGTCTACATACTACACACAAGAAGACAGGACAGAAACTGTTGATTCATCAAAGATTAGTCACACTGATATATTAGAACACATGAGAAAGACCAAATTTTGTCTGAGATATTAAAACCAGAAGTCTAAGGTATTTTGATATTTGTAGGAAACTTTTTTTTAGCAGCCTGCTGACTTAGACATTTGGGCTTCAATTTGTACTTACACAAGGTCTATTTTGCATCATTTTGGCAATTAAAGTATCATTCAGCAGCAAGCTACAAACATAATAATTTTAGGCTTTAGAGGAAATTTGAATAACTTATTTAGGAAAAACAATAGTATATTTCTAGACCTTCTGTTTGTGAGATAATTGAAATAGTAGATTTTAATTTTCAGTAGGTTCCAAAATACCATTTAAGAAAAGATGTATTTAGAGGAGTTTGCACATTGCCTCACATAGAACAAAATCCCAAGGCCTGAGTAGTATTATAAACCTTGGCACTCTTGCTGCTAGTGTTCTCAGACATTGCTAAAACTTGTTTCAAATTACTGTAATATATTTGGTCTTAATCAGATTTGATCCCAGGTCTGAAAAAGTTCAAAAACATTTCTATATCTCATACTGCCACCAGCCCCTGTAGTCCTGCACTTTGATATCATGTGTTTTGTATTTCTCTACTTCATGCACAATGATAAATGAATACCTGTGGAATTTCCAGAATTTGTGAACCATCCAATCCAGCAAATCATTTAAGCATGCAAATAGTTTCACACATTTCCTGACATTCCTGCAAATAAGAACAGAATCTGAGCTGTAGCATTAATATATCGTACTCCAATTAAAGCTCAGAAATGCATGAGTTGTTCAGATTTGTATTCTAATAAGACAAACAAGTGTCAAATCCAGAGGGGGTCTTGAAGCTGACATTAAGTTTTACTTGTTAGAATTTTCCCTGCTTACTCTAAGTTTGAGTTCAAAGACTTTGCTTCAACACTCACTTAAGAATATCCAGCTTAAAAAACCATGTTTTTCATTAAAGGAGTCTTTTGAATTGAAAAATCGTAAGGAATGCTCTTCTTGCCCCATTTCCATTTATGCAATTATCTTATTATATAAATATTAATTTCAGCAAACTCTTTAAGAAATGGTTTACATAAGCAGCTTTTTAGTTGATGCATTATCACTGTCGTTTGAAAACATCTATGTGGCTTGTTTATGTTACTTTGTTAATTTTATTGTAATTTAGCAATAATTAATAGCTCTGTGGTTATAAAGAGTTTAATCAGTTACAACTCTTAATTACACCACAGCATTGCTTAATAAAACAATACACTATTGGGATTAAATCAAATTAACTAAATTACTCTGCTATCCTCTTTTATGGGTAATTTATTGCATGGTAAAAGCAGTTGTGAAATTGTTTTCATGGCAACTAGCCTAAAAAGGCTTTGCATATATTCTTTCTTACCTTAACTATAGAGAAAAACTGTCACTGATTTCAACGGTTTTCTACAGATCAGCATGAGGAACATAACTGCCTCAAAAATAGCAGACAGTCATAGAAATTTAGTAACAGACCGACCTTGTTTCTGAAGTAATGCTGAAACCAAGGAGCGGCGTACTCTGCTCCAGTCAGTAACTGTCCAGCTGAGAAGCCTGTCCCCAAGAGCGGCCAACAAACCGCTGCTTTAGGATTTACTGAGCCAGAGGTCGTACTTTTGCCTGGTAAGGTCACGGGAGAATTTTTCCTCCATGAAGTTGCCAAATTGCATCTTGAACCTACCTAAGCTTTTGCCATCTGATGTGCTCCGTGGCAGTGAGGTCCACGCACTAACCGCTATGTGGGAAAGCACTCCATTTGCTTGCTTTAAATCTGCTACTGGGTAATTTCATTTAATATACTGTAATCCTACTTCTTGTATTACGAGAAAGAATCAACAAATTGCCTGTAATCACTTTTCCCTACTTAGGAGCTTGTATCCCTCCATGAGGTCCATGCCTTGACTGCATTTCTCAGGCTGAACAGTCCAAATCCATTCAGTGACTCCTCACATGATGCCACTCCATCCAATCGCCCCTATTCAGGCCTTTTTCAGTCCTATTAGTTATGCATAGCCATTTATTCACTGTTTCGTATCGCCTAGCACTTCTTGTGACTGAATTAAATCTTAATTATTTCAGATAATTTCTTCATGTGTCAACATAATTTAAAATTATAATTCTGTCCTTGTCAAAATGCTTTCATATCTTTCTGAAGCTGCTGTGTCTGTGGCTTTCCAATTCTAGTCTTTATGATATTGCACAAGTCAATGAAGAAAAAAATTAAACATGATGGTCTCATGTTTAATATTTGTCACAAGCTCACGACAAACTTGAAAACAGTTCCCTGTGTGACAACATGCACACAAGACAATGGTTTCACATTCAGCCATGACCACGTTACTGGTGACTTACCCTAGATTGTAATTCCAGTGTTTGCTTACAAGAACAGCACGTGGTAAACTTTTAAAAGAGCAACCTAACTTGAAAAAAAAAAAGCATAGCTTGCTCTGTCCCCATCTACTAAACCAGTTATTTATGCAACAAAATTTCCCTTGTTCCCCTCTGGGGACCTCTCCTGTCACCTGTCAGTCTCAGGTATGGGTCGTGGATAACGGTTTAGAGACCGTTTTGGCCAGTTCCACAGATGCTTTAGGGTTAATTTCTGTAGTCTGGTGACTTAAATAAAAATCAACTCTCTAATTATTTTTCTAACTTTATCTATTCCTCCTTGGAGTCTTGCATTATCTCCTTAAATTAGTGAAGAAACTCTGATTATATTTCCAATATTTCTTACAATGAGAGGAAGCATTTAATTAAATATTTGTAGAATATACTATTCAATACTTCATCTTTGAGAAAATGAGTACCATGAATTTTACTCTTATCTGGCAACAAAACCAAATTTAAAAATACCTTAAGATTGATATTTTACTGAATGGACTGTGAAAATATTCACACTCCAAGTCCCAATGGTTGGTTCATCTCTTCTGATTCCAATCATTTTAAGTGGATGGGTACCATCTTGTATCACAGCCCTCTATCAGACTGACAGAGATGGTGCAAAACCGCCACAGTTTTTGGAGAAAAAAAAGTTAGAAAAAGGAACTGTTCAGCTATAAAGCCTAACAGCAGGATTTTGAGATGGCTGAGCTGATATGACTTCTCAGCACCATCTCACATATTTGTTTAACAGTTGAGAGGGTGATACCTTTGTCATAATCTTTATTTTTTATTTTCCCTGCCCACAAGGTATTTGCAGAGATGAAGTTCTATGCCTGAACATAAGCACCTCTTTATAATTTGTCCCTTTACTAATTATTTACTTTTGCAGTCTGCAGGGCTTTACTGTGTTGATGCCTTAACAGAATTCACACGCAAATTCTGGAAAATGAAAGGCTGAAGATTACTGAACAAAAATGACGTTGGGACTGGCTTTACAAGGAGGTCTCTATGCTGTGCAACCTCTTTACAACAGCAATTACAGCATGTTTTACACTTGAAACATTACTGAGTTGACTTTTTTTCCCAGGACTCTTCTTACTCCTAAACCTCCAGGTTCTGTTTTTTTGTAGAATGAGGAATCTAGTAAAGTTTTGCTTCTAAGCAATAAGCTGTCACATGAGAGGACAGTCAGGGTGGTACCAAAAGACACCAAGTGATGTAATTATATGAAATCTGCACCATAGTTCACTGGGGCTCTCCTGGAGCAATGAAACCACATGCTTCACGTATGTCTTCTTTGAACACAGGAAAAGGTTTGTGCAGAGTGGCAAGGAGCTGGCTGCTCCATCCTGACCCTTGCTGCCACTCACTTCAGGCTAGGTTTCCTCCCAGCATCATCATCCATGGCCTTAGAAACATCCCTTAAGGTACATGCTGGTGATTTTCAAAGGTGAGCGTGGCCCAGCCACTTCCATGCTTCCCACATTGTAGGGATAAAATGCCTCCACTGGAGAACAATATAGATGTCATGAGGGTACCCTGTGATTGCTAATAGAGAGGGAGGAACACAGCTGGGTTCTGGGCTGGTTCCCATTGCCTTTGAAGCACGGGAGAAGGAATGCCTAGTTCTGCAGAAAAGTAGCAACAGCATACTTGAATCTGAAAGGGGACCTCCCCTGGTGACACTCAGCTGTGCAGAAAGGAACTCCCTACAAGACTCAGGCAAACAGAAATGCATGAGAAAAATATGCTCTTCAAATAAAAGCTCTACCTAGCTCCTACATGTGCCTGGGGGGGTGGCTCAGGGGAGACACATATGTATTTGTGCAGCTCAGCTGCGACCTCCCATCTTGCTCCTGGATGTCTTCTGGGGATTTAAACATAGACCCACTCTGGCTATTACAAACCCCTAGGATCAAAGCAAACAGCTAATTGCTTGTTCAAGAAATTCACTGCCCACAAATGAACATGCTGGTGTGACATTTTAACTTACTGACTAAACACCAAGTCTGTTACAAGCACTTTGTCAAAAAAGTGCATCTTTCCTATTCTGGGGAACTTTATTGCTACAGTGCTTTCTTATTTAGCAGGTAATGCTAGGTCAAGACTTAGCACTAATATTTTCTAGTCCATATACGTTGTATAGAACCATGTTTGTATTTTTGTCCTCAGCTGGTAGGTATTATACATTTCAGTTCTTTCCTGATGGTTACGTAGCAACTAAAGGTTAAAAAGAGAGTAGCTAGGGCATTAAGAGATTTTCTTTCTGTTACTCTCCTAATTTTTCCTTTATATTCAGCTGTTATAGATGTCCATTTGACATAGAGGAACACAACTTGCTGCATTTAAATGATACATGTAAATCTTGAAAGTCAGCTATTGAAGCCATTCAGTCTGAGCATTGCTGGTATCACAACTGCGCCTACGCAGGGCTATATCTTCAATGTGTGCACATAGCAGGGGTGAAACTGCTGATCAGGTCACAGCTGTTAGCCTGTTCCCCACTCCCTCCTGCGCAAGGCTGCTACCTTTCATTGCTCTTCCTCCTAGCATATACACACGCTGGTTAGAGCTCATGGGACTGAGGCTCACCTTCTTTCTTCTTCCCTGGAAAGCAAGAGGGAAAAACCCCAGAGCCCTCCATACTGCAACTGTGCACAAGGCAATGCTGCTCACAAGTCACAGAGCTCCATCAAGAGGGTGAAAGGTGCTTCTAAACCTTTCTCAGCATGGACTTGAAAAGCATGTAAGTCTGAAAAACAGAAGACTACAGGGAGGTAGCATGGTCAAGAGAGAAAAAGAAAAGTAAAGAAATCAAACAAGGGGAGCAAGGGAGTAAGGAGAAAAGACACGACATATGAAGAGCACAGCAGATGCTAGGGAGAAGCGCACCACAAAGTAGGTAGTTTCCGAAGAATAACCTGACATTACACTCAAATGTGGCCACCCATTGATAGATCACTCATCTCCATCATGGTCATTATTTAGAAACATTTTAGAACTTGCCATCATCACTAACAGCTATTTAAATTTGGGATGTACAGCAGAAGTTGCATACTATTGTATCTGTCCTGTCCCTTATTTGGTAAAAAATTAGTCATTAGTCACTTCATTAGTCATAAAAAAATTTTCATTTCTGCTGTGAAAACTCACATGTAAAAGCAAATCCTAAAAAGTCGCTTGCAAGTGTTTTAAGCTTCAAAAATCTGTTTCTGTAAAAGCCTAACAATGATTCTGCATTTCTTCATGTCATGGCTGCACGTTACAAGAAAACTAAAAGTCACGGCTCAAGCAAGGTAACAGGGTAATGTACAACTGAAAGGGCTGCTGGCTGTCAGGAAGAGACCTCACAACTGAAAAGCAAGAGAAAAATAAGGCATAGCAAAAGGAAAGTTAAAGCAGTGTTGTTTAGGCTTTCCTTTCCAAAATTGCGTAGTTATGCTGAAGTATTTAGACGTATCGTAGGAACACAGCCACCCACACATTCTCTGATGCACGCAACATGCCACACTGTCTTTCAGAGACTGCTAAATGAAGTCTGTTCAAGACAAAGAAAGCATGCCTTCATTTCAAGGAGAATTTCCAGAAAACCAGATTCAAATAGCTTTAAGGTATTCTTACACCAAAAAAAAGAGGCCCCAAGAGTTTGTGAAATGTCCCTTCTGTATGCTGTGAGCGTGAAACTGCTTAAATGGCTCTGCCAACTTCAAAAGTTACCACTGCTGCAACAGTCCCTCACCTGGAGATTTCTTCCCTAACGTAGCAAAAGGGGTCAAATAGGAAATCCTCACCCATCTTCATGTAAAACACATCTCAGTGTGTCAGCTTTTAGTGATGTGGCAGACTTCACAGAGCTGCAGATAGACACAACGGCTCTCTCTGGTAACCTCAGGGGGAAGACTGAAAATTGAACACCCGATAGACATTTCTGCTCTGATTGCCTGACAATGGCCAAAAGGCAGTTCAGACTAACAACCTATTTTAGAACTTGTAAGTGTAATCCTCTTGTATTTTCCCTCTCTCCATTCCCAGCAGGTCAGCGGATGCTTGTGCCTACAAAATACCAATCTGAGTTGTCACTTGGCTAGCTTAACACTACCAGTAAAAAATATAATAATAATAAAAAAACCCCTTACATTCCTCAAACACACCAACCTCATCCAAAGAGGTATTTTTTATTTATTCATTTTGTTTTAAACACAGATACTAAAGGAAGCGACACCTCAGAGAGCTCCACTCGGGACAGAGTTACTGACAGCATCAGAAGAGACCCAAGATCCAACATGCAGTGTTTAGAAAAAAAGTGAATTGATCTTGTTACATCAACTTTGAAACTGCCTTCTGTAGCACCCAGAGAGAGCTTGCCCTTCAGGCAGGTTTTTACAGGCTCTCACGGCTTTACTTTGATTACTGTTGTAGCCGAAATACATAGCTTTAGTACGAAGGGATTATCTGTTATCCTACCCTTTGGGAGAACCTCATACTGTGACAAAGACTTTTCTCTGCTTAATCTCTTAAATTTCACAAAACTAACAAAAGTACAGCACATCTAGCATTACTTTTTTTTTTTTTCCTAATGCCCCTCAGCCCCTTGAGGGCTAGGCAATCACTGAATGGTATTTAACATCACCATATCTGATTCTTAATTCACTGATAAACTGAAGTTTGCTGACATTTTGGGGTTCATAATCTGAATTGTCTAGTGTCACACTGCTCAACATGGCCTTTTTCTACTGTATTTTAGGGGAAAGAACAAAGTCAGAGTGGACTAGATCACAGCCCTGGAGATTAAAAACAAAACAAAACAAAACGCCCAAACACAAACATTCTGCGCTTCAGGATCAATTGATTTTGGTATCCTCTGTCAAGCCTTACCCGCAAGGATTACCCCTTAGTATCAACAGAACCATTTAATCCCTTGCTGTGATTTGGTATATTCTCTCCTGGCTCAGACAAATCTTCACCAGCAGCTCTTTTTCCTGAGAGACTTAATATCCTGCTAGTGAAAGGCCATTAGTCTGTTTGAACACAGATAATACAGAGTTCTTTAAAGAACAGAAGCAGGGGCAAACCCAGAGGGTTTATGTTGGGCTATGTGGCCCATCCTCAGGCTAGTGACATCTTCAAAGCCCAAGGGTACAAAGGAGAAGTCAGGGCATTGCTTGTCCAGAGTGCTGCTGGCAAGTTTGGGTCATTTATCCTCACAAAGGTAGCAAGTCCAAAGAAAATATGAAGCACAGATCCTGGACCCTCCAGTGGGATATGGGTTTGTGGGAGTTGTTTTCTGCAGCCAAGAACCATCATATGCTGCCATCAAGAATTTTAATTTATTTTAAAGACAAGAACAACTGAAGATCTAAAGGTCGCAATATTGCATAATTAATTAGGGTTATATTAAATAAATCACTAAAAGTAAAAGCAAACAAAACTCTTCTCCTCCCACTTCATTTCACTTGTGCTTGAATTCAAATACGCATACAAATATAGGTTATACCCTATTGATGTTCTCTGACTACAAGAATATGCTGCAATGCAGAAGAACTTGAGCAGTCACCACCAATTCTTCCCTTTTACCAGCAGCACTTCCAGGGGAAAAACGCATGCATTCGTACATGCATACATATGTCTTCATACCCTCCCAGTAATGTCAACTCACAAACAACCAGCCTTACACATTAATAAGGATTATAAGGAGTAGAGTTTCTTCTCTAGGAAGGAAGGAAAAGTAATATTCTGTGCCAAGTGCTTCCTTCTGAACACATTGTTTCTACAAGCACAAAGCTGAAGAGGCAATATAAAAGACTGCTTGAAAGTTAAAATAGAGAATTGGAGAGAAAGGGCCAAAACAGAATTATATAATGTAATATCTATAAGAATACCTTCATTGTGAACAGCTTCACTAGGTTACATTTTTCTGTTGATCAAAAAATACAGGGTTCACTTGGTGTAACTGTACAGCCAGGGTTAAACAAAAGAAAAGGCAATCTCTCAACAGTCCCATCTATCCATAAAATGCACAAATCTAGTCATCTTAAAGGACCAAATGCAGCAATTCTTACATGCACCCAACTACACTTTAGGCAGAATTCACACCAACAGAAATTACTGGGCAGCACGCAGGAAGAATAGCGAAGATCAGCTGTACGTGTAGTGCCTGTTTGCTACTGCACGAAATCATCCCCATATATATTCACCTTCCAATTTTGTTTTGCTTTCATTTTCAGTGGTTAAAAAAGACCAAAGAAGAGCATCTTGCCAATAGCTCTTCTAACCCAGCACACTCTTAGGTTAAATGTAAACCACTGCTGAAGGGTGAAAGAGCATCTTGTCGTGTCTGCAAAGACTTTTAAAATCAGAAAGACAGCAGACTACTGCCCAGAGGACACAATATAAACCAGGAGCCACTATCTGAATGTGCCTGGAGATCTTGACAGCAGAAAGATGGATGGGCAGTTGTGCTGGAGGATGCTGAGCTTATGTATCCTCTACCAAGCAGCCAAGGATCGCAGTCCCACTCAGGAGACCTGAGACAGTCCTTGATCCTCACAGGTCCCCTTCGGCACAAAGTGTGCTTTTCTTACCTCTGATCAGGCCAGAAGAATACTGAACCTGAAACACTGAATGAGAAGAGGATCCACATAAACAGAAAGGACTTAGATCTGTTCACATAATATTCCAGTCTGGTGAAAAAAGGAGAAATTGGGGAAATTATCTATTGACTTTACAAGACAAGGATTTTTTTATTATTTTTTTTTTAAAGATAATTACTATGCTTTTTCTGCTGCCTTGCTTGTATTCTACAGAGCTAGTTGTAGAAAGGAAATGTTTTTGTTTCAAGGCATTTTTGTACTACTATTTCATTTGCAATGTTTGCATGCCAAGCAGAAAAGCAATATAAACCACCAGGCAAAAGAGGTCCAGTGGCTACCCATCCCTACACCAGAAAAACAGATGGATGCACCCAGCCAGATCATAAGGCTACTGTACCACTTCATAAATAATTTTCTTGACATTTCATAATACCTGTATGAATCTCATTAATGTCATGGGGTTTTTTTAAAATTACTTTCTTTTAATTGCTCTAATTTTGGTGGGTATGTAATCTGACTGTTAAATTCTCTGATCTTCCCTGTCAGTAGAATAGTGAAAATTATGATTTTCACCCAGCTGCTAGATAACCAGGAGGAGAAGCAACTTTTCCATTAATGATGGTGAGCATCACATTAACATTGCTTGATGTCCAGTTCTGACCTTCTTGTCAAAACACCAGCAACGTCTTCAAAATACAAAGGCGTTTGTAGAGGTCAGTCTTGCAGTTCATCCGTAAGAAGAGAAACCTGCCTCAATCTATGGCAAATGACAAAGAAGGTCTACAAGAAAGTCATTAGATAGATTTTTCTCTCCTTTCTTTCTGCCCATTCATTACAGGATTTCATTCCGGAAAAGTAAGTATCTTCATTGTTAACATGCCTGTTATTTTCTAAATAAAATTCTATTTATTTTATAATTAAATAATAGAAGCAGGAAAACATCTAGGAAAGGAAATGGCAACTCCCGGTGTATAAAAGGATGAACAAGAGGAATTTCAACATGAAAACTATACAAGAAAATTTGATTTTTTTAAAATTCAAGAGTGAATCTAAATTTGAAGCATAATAAAAACTGAATGCTGCTTTGAGTAAGAAGGAAAACCAATCAAAGAAAGCAATCATGTAGAAAACAATTGCTTCCAATGGTAATTACACCACTATTCCAAACAGGCAGCCAATGTTTGAGACTTTGTGCAAACTAGGTTTTTGTCTCAGCGTTATCATCTGTACTCATTCAAAAATACCACCACTGCTCCAGTCAAATCATCAAATTGCTTATGCCTCCATCTTGGAAATGTAGTTGAAGATGAAGAGAGGAATTGATTCTGAAAAATGATGCTGAAGAAAGTATGAATACATGTGACAAACTCACATAAAGTTAGCTCAAAGAATGAATATGAAGGTTGCAGTTTTTCCTTTCCTAGCTGGTTTGCCTGTATCTGGATTCAGAACGTGTTAAGAACAAATGCTCTAATTTTTTTTGTATGTAGCAATTAGATGTTCAGCAAAGCATATTTTTATACTAATTCCATTCTTTTCATGCATTCCCCTTTAACTGATATCATTTGCGTGCAGTGTGACTTTTCTGCTGTCTATGAGAAGTGTAATTTCTTCTTATGCCACACTGGGGGAAACTCTTTTATGATCCAACTGTGCTAACTTCCTTACAGTGAATTCTTTATTGTTAGCAAACATGATGCTCACACTACTCAAAAGTTAAATAATATTTAGTATATTATATATAGTATATGATTATCTCTATATAATACGCAAATTTTTTTATATTTATCCCTGGAAAAAAAAGATTCTCCCATACCGTCCCTATCTAAATTAAAAAATGGAGTACTATGATGCTTGTAGATCTTTTTCCTCTCCTCACACCTAACAAAATAAATAATTAAATCAAATACAGAGAAAAATATTTCATTAGCTGAATCAGAGAGTCTTCCCAGAAAAAGTAACAAGATATCAGTAATATGAAAGTTAAATTTCCCATTGTTACATCACTCATTAAGCCTGCGAACAGTCTTCCAGAACTCAGTATCCTTAGCAAGACAAGCAGTAGAGTAAGATAACATCAAAATACACACCTTTTGCCAGCTACACATGCATGCATACTTGACTGCCTTAGCCATAAGCAACAATTGAAGAAACCCCTAATATCCAGAACCTCTAGCTCAACTACACATGAGATTTTCAAAAATCAAGAATTCAGGGTGGCCAGTGTTAACATGTTTCTATTACTTTTTTTCCCCACCCTTATTACAGCATTGAACAATGAAATACTACAACTGCTCTTCAGCAGGCTAAGGTGCGATAATTTGAGGACATTGGCTATAATGTAGAAAATGTGGCTTTGACTGATGTAACAATAAGTAGAATAGGCAAAAAGAAGGACATTTTTTCTGTGAAGTCTCTCTTTTAGCAAATCACACTCTGACTCTAAGCCTGTGCTACTGGCAAAGAATAATTATTTTAATGCTACTGAGGTTTTGTAATAGCATTAATTTCCATGGACATTTGAGTGTTAAATAGACATTTTAATTAAAAAAAAAAAAAATAATAAAAAATTACTTTAAAGTCCGGATGATTTTGGTGTTTTCATTCTAGAGACCACAGTTAAACATACTTGTTCACTTCAATAAGGGGCATTTTTCTCCATCCTCTTGATCATTCGGAAATGCTTGCCAGGATTTCAGTTCCACCCTTAGGTCCCTGCAACCTCCCAGCGCGTGGCATCTGGATGCCTTACACAAGCCCTTTGCCACCACTGCTCTCCCACCTCTTCTCCCATAAAGCTTCCAAAAGCTCCAGCCTCCCCTCTGTGCCACAGCAAGAGTACTTGTGACACACTTTCCAGGCGAACCAGGCCTGGCCCTAGTACAGGAACTGGGGGAAGTCATTGCTTCCCTCCATCAGATGCCCAAACTGCCCACGTTCCCTCATCCCCCCTTTCCTGAGTACATGACTGACCTTGCTGAAGGGCCTCAGTGTGCTCAGGTGGAATACTTGATGTGCAAACACTCAGGAGGTGAATCCTATGAAACTACTGTATATGGTATCAGAACAGATTTAATTAATACACCTAAACAACAGCTTAAGTCACACTCTACAGCAAAGATGCACAATCAACATAAAGATTAATTATTAAACTAAAAAAGGCTGACATTTCTGCTGCCCTATCTGCAGCAAGGAATACTCCATCTGGCTTGCTTACTTGCCTGTCAGCAAGGAAATTTAATGCTTTACATTGGCATGTTCGTGATTAGTACATAAAACCTTTTAGGCTAAAGGTGTATGTTATTCCTGTTTCTGTTTGAGACAGAAAATCTAGACACGCATTTACTAAGTCAAAGTGGTCACTATGTAAAAGAACTTAATTCCCTCCTCATCTCAAACAGAACAAAATAATGTTATATGAGTTCTTTTTTTTCTTTAAGTCATCATGTAGTGAAATTGGAAACAAAGCATACAGCAGGGATACCTCAGGTATTTTCATACTGCCTATTTGTTTTGTAACAAATGAATACATTATAGACAGGAAGTAGTTCAGGTTGGTCCTCCTTACTAATTCAGAGGGAAAAATAGTTATTTTCTTTTTCAGTGAAACAGAATACTCATTGCCCACATGCCACACAAAAGTAATTTTATGAAATGCCTGTAACTGATATTGAAGAAAGAGACACTGGCTTTTACAATGCTGCAAAGGACCTGAGCAGTGACCGGCCGAACAAATTTCACTGTAAATTTCAGCATTCTCAGAAGACAATGATTTGATCCTTGTTACATCTATCCGCAGGCTGCCAGAACTGGCAATTTGAAATCATGTTAATTAATAGTTTTAATTAAACCATGAAAAATACAACCATATTAAGTGTGCTGATATACCAAGCTGGAAACAGAGATGGATTCATACATAAAACGCTGCAAGGTATGATTGCATACTATGATTATTAAAGCTTACAAATCAGTTACAACTTATAAAACCATCACTGAGAATAATTACAAGCCTAAAACAAACAAGTCATTTCATTCTCATATCATGAAAGCTCTTCTATTAATCTGTTTCTTATCAAGAACTTGCCTAAAAGAGAGTGCACTAAGAAAGTCATGCTCCAAAAAATCTAAAAATACAATTTTTTTAACACAAACCTAAAAAGACCAAAAATTCTTGAATAAAGCTGTATGTATTTTTTTCTCTACCTAACAGTAATGCTATGTAGAAAACATGCAATTATAAAAAAAACTTCTGAACCACAACAGCAATGAAAAAATCTAAACAAGTGATACTACCAATGTCTTCACAAGGCCAAATGCTTGGGGGAACAAATCCAAGTTGTTCATAGGAAATAGTGTGGGTATCACAAAAGAAAAATGGGTAGCCTTCGTCACTGAAAAATGTGATTTCTACAAGCATCTTTCCTAGGCAAAAAGAAATATTATTAAACTGTTCCCTCCCTCTGCTCCTGTATTCCTTTTACCATGGACACATACAAGTATCAAACTCAAACATGCTCACATGAATTTTCTTCAGTGGACATGGAAATGTATGTGACATGCTCA
Organism: Buteo buteo; assembly: GCF_964188355.1. Classification (NCBI taxonomy): domain Eukaryota; kingdom Metazoa; phylum Chordata; class Aves; order Accipitriformes; family Accipitridae; genus Buteo; species Buteo buteo. Next base: position 32,104,599 of record NC_134174.1, on the reverse strand, counting down.
ACTAACCTTCATGTTAGTGATTCTGTTCCATCTCTCTCGTTAGACCATGCCAACTCATGGCAGAATAAAATAAAAAACTTCTAGAGGGGAACAATAATCATGGCTCGTTCAGGTGAAGTGGACTACGCTAAATTTTGTGAGCACACTGCACCTACATCTGCCCAAATAATGCTTCCATTTTTCAGGCAAGGTACTCTAAAGATACAAATACTGTCCGATGTATGAAGGACAGCGGCAATCACAGTGTCACCACAGCGATCCCTTGCCACTTCTCTTTCTCCAGTGTTTGCCCACCCCTGCTAACCCAGCCATGCTTTTGTGTGCCTTTGAAGTCATGACAACCAAAGTACTGTTTCATCAGCATAAAAGCAACTCTGTTCCTCCATGCACCACCGTACACCAAGGACTTCTGTGTTTATCTCGGTTCCCCAAATTCTCCAGGTTCCCTCTTCAAGACCAAGCCTCCTGCATTATTGACATTTCCTCAGCATTTTCACAAAGCTACTTTGGAACCTACCAAGAACTGTATGTAATTCAGGGTTTGTTTTTTAAACTCAGCACTCCTAACACTCACCTTCTCACCTTGGCATAAGGCCTAGCAGAATTTAAATTATTTGTTTATACAGCACAAAACATTTTCTGTATTTCTTCAAATGATGAGCCAAATTGAAACACAGGTTCCACACAGCATCTGAATATTGTATTAGTTCACAAAGTGTAGATGGAGAGCAAACCTCCCCAAACCAAAATCATATCTTAACAGTGAGATAAAAACAAGCCCATATCAAATTACAACTTTGTACAACGTACATTCCTGCAAAAACAGCATAAGCCTTGAAATGGGAAAAACTGACATGCAAATTATACCAGCTGGCAAGACGTGCTCTCTACAAAGGTATAACATTCTAATAGATAAATACTGTGACTTTCTGGCAAAAAACCCCAAACACAACCACCCCAAACTATTCTACAGTAGTGTGAGCCTTATAATTCAAATTAGAGTTCAGTTTTAAAACATATGACATAGGTATAACACAAACAATAGTGTTGTTGTAATCTTATAGATGCAATTTCATACCCTTCTTCCTCTACACAATCACACAGAATTAGATTTAATGTCACCGACTTGTACCAATACAGGTGCAGATCGTGTGGAAGAATATTATCAAGATAGATGGAAAGAAAAACATCTCACATTCAGGAAAACGTGACAACTTTACATTTCTGACACCTACTTTCTATTATGCTTTATGTGTATCTCTCTGGAATAACAGCTAATACCTCCTATCACTTTCCTCAGAGCTGTTCCGAGGGAAGCCTTAGACAGGTGCCACTCTCCTCCACGTTGGCTCCTGTTGAGCCTTCTCCAGCTGAGCCACCAGCAAGCCCAGGCCTAGTGCTGCTGCGCTGGTGTAGAACAGAGTTGTACGCCTGTAGCTGAATCAGTGTGATCACATTACTCATTTCCTGGGAAAACTGGTAACTGAGCTTCAACTTACCTTTTCTGTCCCACTTACCATGCAAGAAAAGGCATGATTTTCAGTAGAAGAACTGGTTTCTGCATATACAAGATGACCTGTGTTGGAAAGATGGAACCTAAAAACTTTTCTGATTTGGGGAAATTTTCCTATATTGTTTTTAAGAGGGAAGTGCTATTATCTTGGCCTGATGATATGAAACAGTCTTTTACTATCCAAAATATAGACTTATTTTAAAGGCTAAATAATTCAAAACACTCTATCTATTTCTGACTGAATTTATGAGTATGTTTTCCAAGCAACATGTGGGAGGTAAGCACAGCAACCAATTATTAAGAAACAGGATTTGTATAATACAACCTCTGGGTATATAGCCTTATTGTGCTCCAAATCATTTCTCCATGGAATTAACATAGTTTGTGTGGGAAGAAGCCTCACCTATCCTCTAAGGTTAACACTGCACTGTAACCAATAGTAATAATGTGATTTACACTTAAATAATTCCTATATGAATAAAAAAGAGCATATTTTAGATTTGAAAAATAATTTGTCCAGGGAAATGATCTACAATTGGCAAATACATTATGAAATGCAGAAACCTGTGAAGCGCTATTTTGCGATGGTGCTCCACAGCTGCAATGCTTTGCCCCTAGTCTTTTAAAATACATGGGAATAATACACCAACAAAGGTATCCACGACTAGCAAAAACAACGTGAAAGAGGTCGTAGGTGTAAAGATTCAGCTTAATACCAATATTTCTGTATATTTTGATGAATGATATGGGTGCATTAAACATGTTTTATGTGAGGAAACTATTTGTGTAAATGAGCCAATACCAGGATGACTGTGAACTAGCAGCTGCTGTGACACAGAGAAAGGCAGACATAATCCTAGGAGGTATCAAGAAAAGAGACAAAGAGAAATGGTATCATAGTACTGGCTGCACATACTCAAAACCACTGCACTTTTATTGAACGAGGTACATGGGAGGCTATTGCAAAGATGGGGAAAAGTGCACCTCTATTACAAGAGCATCACAAGTCTTGACACTGGATATGGCTACTGGCTATAAATATTCCTGGACTAAATATCACAGAAGAGGAGGTTCTACTTAAGCTCACCTTTTCTGTTTATTTCACACAATAATAAATGGCTATAAAGCAGGAATGATTCCACCGAGGCTGGAAATGAGAACGCTAACCACTTAGGGCTAAATTTACAGCTACCAGAGGGAAAGATTTCAGAACCTGGGAGCTAAAGGGGAAAACAAACAAGTTGAAGATACACCATGATGACTTTATGAATGACAGGCTCAAGCAGTCTCCCACCACTCTGTTTGCACGGTTTGTAGGCATCCTTTGAAACTGTTTTTTTCCCCCTGAGGTTCTGGAGCAGGAGAGCAGCTTTCATTGCTGAACCTGCAAAGATAATGCTATCTGCTCTGCTGCTTGGAAAGAGACTGAGGTCAGACATTAATTGTATACACTCTCAACACCGACAACATCAAATAAATTTTTATGCCCAGGGTTGACTCAATTTAATTCTCATCAGGAGCCTATGAGTGAAAATAAGGAATATCAGCACCTACCTAGTCCCAAGATCCCTAGATTTCTTTTTGCACATACCTTTTTTCTACACCCAACTTCCCCTGTGCAAGCAAGAGTCTTTACCAATCTGAACCAAAATCATGTGTAAGAGCTGGGGTAAAAATAAGAAGATAAAAGGGGAATACACCAGAATCTGTAAGTATAGTGGCTATAGTAAGTTTATAATATGTATAGTAACTGCTTCATACAGCCTTAAAAGAGAGAAATGTTTACAAACATTTGTTTTCACAAAGGTAGATTATAAAAGGCAATTTGAATGGTTTCATATCTGCTTCAAAGATCTGTAGGGAAGAAAGTTCAAAAGATAAGGATACATCCTTCTGAAAATGAAACTGCTATCCAAAGTGACATTAATGTTGTTCATTCTCCCCTGCAGAAATGAACACATAACTCACAGTGGTTGACTCCTAGAGAGGAACACTGTAAAATTTTCGATATCTTGCAGGGCAAATATCTGCATGAGCAAGATAGTGTGGAATTATGGTATACCTGAACCTTAAGCAACCTTCCCAGTGATAATAATTAATTACCTGCCACACAACTATGGCAGTCTCAACCATAAAAATGTATTGATCCGCTGAACTTCAAGTGGACAGAGGTCAGTTAGGATCTTTGCAAAGATATGAAGGACAAGCCTCCTTAGACAGCAAATGTTATACAGCCATCAAAAACATTAAATATATTTAACTATTACAACTTATTAGCTATGAAGCAATGGGTTTCCCACCACTTAATGCATCAATCAATCCTCCTTCAATGATTTTAGGTTTGGACAGCTACTATTATTAGGTGTTATTTCAGGGAGGACAAACGCAAATGCACAAAAATCTTAACATTAAAACTAGCATTTCACAGCCGACTTGTAATAGAGTCGGGAGGTAATTACTTTCAGAAAGTGTCTTAAATAATATTTGTTCATTCGTTTTCAATCTTACTGCTTTATAGCAATACTCTAACTCTTTCAATTGGAAGACTTGAACCTGAACCCGCAGTGCCAGGAGAGATCTGAGGTGAACTAGTGGCAGGGCTGACACTGAGCCCGCCTTCACCTCTTGGGATTCTCAGCCTTGCACTGGTTGAGGATTCGAGGGTGAGCAGAGCAGCTGCCCGCTGTGCCCCAAACTCTCCACACTGCACACAGTTCTGTTTACACAATCCCACAGGCACTTGGGGATCTCTGTTGCACTTCAAGCTGGTTTACCATGAAAAAAACAGGAATTGCAGCAATTATGACCTACTGCGTCATTTCAACCAAGCTAAGGAGAGATCACGTGGCACAGATTTGAAAACAAGAACCCCCTCAAAAATCATTTTGTGATAGATATACTGAAACGGAAAGTAGTAGTTCTCCAGGTCAAAAAGCACACAAATGAAACACTAAAACAAAAGCATCCTTAATTTTATAATGCTATCTGTTGAGTGTCGTAAAATCCCACAAAATCTAAGAATAATTCCATAAAGTAATGAAAGACCAAGAGCGTGTGTACATACAGTCTTTACAACTTCATCTTTTTTCTCTTTGTTCACACTCACAAGTAGCCACAATCAGCTTTGCAGAAGTTTTCAGATTACCACGGACTGCAAAACGAAGTTCTACTTTCTATTTTCTTTTATGCATTTTATAGTAAGATGTTGCAAATACAGGTAATTAGAACTAAAAGCATATATTTGTGGGACATTTTCATTAGTGAGTTCACATGAGATATTTCCACTGTATCAAGGAGTATCTAAGGCTATTGTATGTATTAGTCAACGCTTGCATTGCAATTTTTATCTTTGTATTTATATCTCCATGATAGAAAACAAGATTACATGAATGTGAAAATTACATCTTTCTCACAGCACTTAATTTCCAGCAAATTAAACATGGCACTACCGATAACCTACATGAGTAAATTTGATGTGAAATAATTCAGGATTTTCACAGCCTTCGGGAACAATTATGTAAAATATATGGTGATCTAAATGACTGAGTTTCTTCAAGCATATCTTCACAACCCTTTCCCCACCTTCCTGGCCTCAAAGTCTTCTGCTAGTGGCCTTGGTCACATACAAAAACTTGATTGTTCATTCTGGCAACTGCAAGCCTCACCACGTTTCCTGCAGAGAGATATTGCTGACTGCAGGAAGCTATTATGATTTCTCTATTAAGGAACTCTGGGGGAAAAAAGCTTGCAGTGAGCAGAAGGCAGGGTAACTGCAAGTTAACATGATGCTGTCACACTTTTTTTTTTTGTGTCTGGCTGTAAGAAAGAGCCATTGGACACCAGCATTATATCCCAAAGTGCTTCCTCTGCCATCTCTTTCCCTGCAGCATCACATTCATCTACCTTAGGATTGGAAAAGAGAGTGCAGAGATTTCATTCCTATCCTTGCAGTGGCATTATATCTTCTTCTGTGACCTCAGTAGAGGACTGAAGGAAGTTCTGAATCAAGGACTAACTCAGATAAATAACCTTTGTGTTCCTTCTCAGTTCATGAAAATTAATCTGTATCCTAGGGTTTGTTGTGGGGTTCCTTTTTCTCCTCCAGCAGACACAGCAAACAAACTTCTTAAAAATTCCACATCGCCTTCACCATTGCTACGAAAACAGGACAGGCATTTCTCTGTCTGTTGGAGTCAGAGGCTGATGTCGAACAAAGATTCAACATCCTTTGGGTTTCAACCAATATCCTAGTAGTTTGAATAACTCCTGAGGTTATGATGCAGTGTATGTGATGAGTGGAATTAGCCACAAAGTGTAGTTACTGCTCCCTGAATATATTCAAATTCTTTCACAGCTGGAATAAGGCAGTTTGAGAGATGGTAAGCACAGTAAACTACCACAATGAACTGCCTCTCCAACACACGTTGCCTTGCATACCAACCCAACCTTGACAGGGAGATTGAGGGACCATTGTCACTTCTCTGCTGCAATACTGATGCAATCCCTCTGGTCCCAGTGGTTCCTGAAGGCAGGCTTTTCAAAGGCGTGCGAAACACATGTATCATTACACCTCACCAATGCTGATTCTGCTCGCCCAGGGGAATGTAAGGATGATGGGGCCAGTTACCTTTACCCTGTGTTCAAAAGCCAGCGATAAATTGCTTCCACCTTTAAATTGACCTGGATTACACTTCTTAGGGATGCACAGAAATTTGGCACTGTTTTTCCCAAAGTCAGATTTGTTAGTAATCTGCTATCTGCATCTAGAAAGAGCCTGAAATCTTAACATGACCTTTGGGGGGGGAAAAAAAAAAAAAAAAAAAAAAATCACCTCCCCTGTTCTGTTCCCCCTCGCTCTCAAGCTCATTTTCCATTTTGAAGCACAGTAAGCTCGGATCTCCGCAGTGAGACCATCTAGTCAGCAGGGGATTTCTGGTGGTAGCAAAAGTACTGATGGCTGATAAAGCAGCTGGTTTACTAAGACTAATGAGTCCATACTGCCTCCCCAACCATGATATTCCATCAGCTTCTCCTAACCCATTTCAGCCCATTAAGTCCTGTTTATTTTTTGACTAGCCTTTTGCAGTAAGAATCTTTCCCTCTTATTCCATGTCATAGGCACTGGCACTAGATCATTCCTAAACTGTGTTTTCAGATACTACGGGCAGCACTGGGCTTCCAGGCAGCCACTCTAGGAAGTTTCCAAGGGCAGCTTGCTGCCAGTTACTCTCTACAATGACATGCCATCGTGATGAGAATAAGCATTGAGATGCCATTCAGGGGCCTTACAGGTTCACCTACAACAAGAAGGTTTCAAAATAAGTAGCTTTTGCATTTTGGATTCTTCATTGAATAGGTAGATAAGCAGACAAAAACCATCAAGCAGATATAAAATTAGACAGAAATACAATTTAGGAAAAATATCTAGAAATGAAGACTCTCTATGTAAGGTTATGAAACAGGTGTCAGGCCAGGTGATGAACAATTATTTATTTGCATACGGCTGACTTCCAGGACTGCTGTTCAGGAGAAGGCATGTGGAGCTTTGGCCAGCAATGCAAATTTGCACCCAGTTTGATGAACAATCTGCCTTTAATGCTGAATGCTAAACACTGTTTAGATACATGTGAAGACACACTACCACTAAGCGACTTCATATACACCCTACATTACAGCAGCAGTAAAATATTCATAAATGCAACTTTTGGAATCACACTTGAAAAAGTGATTACATACTAACTTAGAACTATAGCTGTGAAAAATAACCAAATAAAACAGTATTCTTAATATTCCTCTTTCTTACTTTTAGAACTGAACTCCTGCTCAACCTTCAGTTTAGCAATTACCGAACAACATTGAATAAAGACAAATAAAGCATTCTGGGTTTTCACAGCATATGCAATTGTTTGCATAGATACTATTCAATCAGTAAAAGTTGTTGTTCTACATCTAAACTTTTTAGTATAGAGAAATCTTCATCACCAAATAGATGAAATCAGTCTTTGACCTATTAATCCTGGTCTTATTTAATATTATTAATACTGCAGATTAAGGTGACTGACTGGGCCGTACTGAAAGAAATGCAAATAAGTACTAATGTTCCCAGATGACCCATAGTGTTTCAGGGTCATGGTTTCAATATAATTGAACATGGAGCCATATCACCTATTTAAACATATCGGTGATTACTATGGAAGTAGGATTAATTCTATGAACTACCAATCTCTAATGACAGAACATATTTTTCATGAAGTAATTCTCATAGAGTTATTACATCTTTTCCAAAATTAAGGCATATTTCAAGATCATATTATTACAATATACAAAACTGCGATTTGAGACATAAGTGAATATCAATGATCTAGGGAGACTCTAGTCACAAGGAACACAATTCGACAGAAACTTTTAACTCCTCGCATTTTATTTTACTGAAAATATATGGCATAGAATACTATAATAAAAGCAGTACAATACTAAGTAAAAGCATGCACATAAAAAGACTACTAGATCCTTTCTTTTAAGGCCTGCTTAGCTGGGAGTTTTCTCCAGCTCTACCCTGAAGGGTCAGCTAGAGATTGCCGTCTTACAACCTGCAGGGAAACACCGGGTTTCCTGTGATATTGATGTAAAACAGCACCTCTCTAGAACTTGGATGCACTGAGCCAAAGTTTATTCACAGTCCAAATCCTGACCGTAACTTTTCATCTTGATAACCCTGCTCTATAACATCAGGACTGGCACATCAGTGACAGACAGACACAGGGGATTTTGATGATACTGGTTCAGATATTACTGTATTGTACAAAAGCAAAAATTCTAGTAAATCTAAAGTAAGTGGTAGAAGAAAGAAGAACAGAGAGCCAGAAAAGCAGCCTGCCATTACAAATCTTGGTCTTGGATGTGAAAGTGCCATGGACACGTGTAACTTGGTGCAGACTTCTGCTAAAGTCAGGAAGCTCAGTGCATGTTTGTGACATGACAGCATGCTTTTCTTGCCTTACAGCAGGCTGGTGAAACCTTCTAGAGCTGCTGCAACTACACAAATTGGTAGAGAAAAGCAAATTCAGAAATGTCCCAGGTCCCCAGTGACAGAGTTACATACCAGTGCAGCGAAGTAACCCCAGTTACTTCAGATGCAAGTATGTCCTGAGAGAGGAGGCAATTGCTTCTGGTCCCAAGTGCAAATCATCAGCAAAAGCACCTCCTTCCCTATCTGGCCTGACAAACAACCCACAGAACATGCTGCAGTAGAGAAACTCACCTTTTTGTCCTATTTGGTGGTGACTTCCTACAGAGCCAGTTACAGTGATATCTCCCCTTTACAGGGAAATATACATAAGTGACTCTTATTAGAATGTGCATGTATGAAGAGCTCTTGGGTTCTGAGCTGGGTTTTCAAGTTACCACTGCTACACCCAATGGAGTTTAGCCAGTCATTTCTCTACAACCCATCCTGCTGGAGGCTTTGGAGTCACCGAGCCACTTTATTTTTCCTCCACTCTGCGGCAGTGTCCTGGTTTCAGCTGGGATAGAGTTAACTGTCTTCCTAGTAGCTGGTGCAGTGCTATGTTTTGAGTTCAGTATGTGAAGAATGTCGATAACACTGATGTTTTCAGTTGCTGCTCAGTAGTGTTTAGACTATAGTCAAGGATTTTTCAGCTTCTCATGCCCAGCCAGCGAGAAAGCTGGAGGGGCACAAGAAGTTGGGATGGGACACAGCCAGGGCACCTGACCCAAACTGGTCAGCAGTGTATTCCATACCATGGGACGTCCCATCTAGTTTAGGAACTGCGAAGGGGGGGGGGGAAATCACCGCTGGGGACTGGCTGGGTGTCAGTCGGCGGGTGGTGAGCAATTGCCCTGCGCATCATTTGTACATTCCAATCCTTTTATTACTACTGTTGTCATTTTATTAGTGTTATCATTATCATTATTAGTTTCTTCTTTTCTGTTCTATTAAACCGTTCTTATCTCAACCCAGGAGTTTTACTTCTTTTCCCGATTTTCTCCCCCATCCCACTGGATGGGGGAGAGTGAGTGAGCGGCTGCGTGGTGCTTAGTTGCTGGCTGGGGTTAAACCACGACAGGAAAAGACTCAGGTTATCATCTGTTCTCTGTAGGTTGGTCCTTATTTAATACTCAGAGAATCATTGAATAATTGAGGTTTGATGAGAGCTGGAGATCATCACCACCTTTTAGACAGTAGAAAAACACCAGAAGACAATGTTGTACTTTTTGCCCATCTCTTCTTGTCACAGATGTGCATACACATTGCTTTGCAAGCAGAGAAGGCAAAAATAGTAATCATAATGTATTTCTGCACATGTGTATATTTTAACAATGGTGCCTGTAGAGTGAGGCAATGTCTTTTAAATAAACATTTCAGCAGGTGATGATCTCCATTCTGAACAATCATAATTTAGTGGTTCCAAAGAGCTTTCTGAATTTAACTGTTTGGCTGTTGAATTCTGACATTTTCCACAAAACCATTAGATTGCAACAACCCTCGCTGATATATAATGTGCCTAAAATTATACTCTTCAGCAAAACTCACACCAAACAGTCTTATTATGTGTCATTACCACAGTCAGTACGCCATTCCTAGCTGTATATGTGTTCACAGTGAGTTCACATGTAAAATTGGTCACATCCCTCAGCAAAATTATTTCTGGATAGCTGGAATAAGAACCAAGAAACCATATTTAACTTTTTGTAGCATACATCAATCTATACCAAGCAGAGACAGACTGATGCTCTGCCATTGCTGAATTCTCACCGTAGACAGTTTTGTTTGGCAGTCTCAGAAGATTTAAGTATTTTCTTTAGCAAGTACAACATCAAACATGACCTTTGTTTCAGCTTCATAGGCACCTGTCCTTCCAAAATATTACTCTTCTCAAGAACTAAATCTGGGGGGCCAAGGGCACTTCCTAGCATCCAGGTGCACACCCTGCAGGCAACTGCATTCAATTCTCTTTCCAATCTAGCTCCCTTTGGAAGGCAATCAAGAGTGCGCAGGGACCTACAGGGTGCTCAGAAAGGCTCTCCAGGCTACATCATCAAGGGACCGGGAATGTGGGGCACACCATGAAGTTTAGACAGTGTGTCCTAGCATCAACAAGTACTCCATGTCTAAAGAGAGTCTCACTACTGTTTTATTCTTGCTCAGTAACTGCAGTATGAATTAACTTGCGTATTTGCTCCTTGCCAGCAACAACTGTCTTCCCAAAGAGAATTCTCACCTGAAACTTTCCAAATGCTTGTCTCTCCACACGTTTCTGGAGTGCTCTAGCAGTAACATAGTTTGTGGTTGTCTGCCCTTTGTCCATCCTTTCTATTCCTATGTCTCAACCTGCACTGCTCTTCTTTCTGCCATCAGCCCTGGCCCCATGCAGTGTATTGACATGGCAACCATCAACACCTCCAAACTACAGCAGATATACAAACCCAGAGCTGGTGAGGGAAGGCAGTGGGTCTGAAACTCTTGCTCAGATTGAATGACAAATCCCCAAAGCCACCTGGATTTTAACTCTCAGCACAGCTCAAGTGCTCCAACACTGAAGAACAGCTTCCTGCTGTCCCAGTAGGGGCTGAGAAGAGCAGGAAGAAAAAGACCGGGGACAGTCTGAGCTTCTCTTGCAACAACAGTGGTTTCTGTCACAACCCATTAATCTTCCCCTTTTGTCAGCCAAGCGCTTCAAGAAGTGTTCCCATGCTCCATTAAGCCAGATAGAATCGGCCTCGAATTGACCCGCTAATGCAAAGAAATCATATTACTCTAAAAGGTACAATTTGTTACAGGATTGTACGCAGGCTGGCAAACCGTCCAGGATAAGAAGAATTACACCCCAGCTAATGAACTATGCCCACTTGTTGAATGGGCTCCATCTAGGCTGTGCAACAGTGAGCACAGGAAAATAAAATGGTGACGTAAGATACCAGCAGCTCCTGGGACATTTGTACACATAGCAGCATGAGGTCCTTAAAATGGTTTAAAAAGTGCATAGTGACAGCACATAATTGTGCGGGGGTGTGCATGGATGTGTGAAACTGAATTTTTGGACTCTCAAGCAAAAGCCTCTTACTTGCTGTTTGTATCATAAGGGCTTGTAAATTTTAATAACACCAGGATTAACCAAAATCAACATGTTCCGAATCCTCCTATTAATAAAGAGAGGTGAGATGGAACCACAAATTATGAAGGTGATCATGCGTGCTTTGCACATAGCTTGTTTAGGTTGGGAAAACCAGGGGTTTGGGACTTGGAAAGAAGGTGGCAAACATCCTGGCTGCGGGAAAGATGCTGGCAGTGCAGGAAGACCCTAGAAATGGGGGGAGATCCACGTAGACAAACATCACGGGATACCTAGGGACCTTGGCTGGTAATGCTCAAGACTGGTAATTGAGCAACTGCAGACCATGAAGAAACAGGACTTTCTGCCCAACCTTCCCAGCCAGCAGCGATCTGCCTGATGGGAAGGAAAGTCAAGAGCTAAAAACCATGATGCCAGGCTGAGGGTGGCTTACAGGGGTGAGCACATGAGATAATCATGTAGGGTAAAAGCTGTAATCTTGTTAGGTTCTTAAATAAACCCCAGTATCCAGACACCTTACAGGCTGTTGTTTAACTTGTGATGTGTCCAGATACAGATTTGTTCCTTCTTGCCACTTCGCACCAGGTACAGCATCGTAAGCCTGATCACTCTCCCAGGTGCTAGAGAAGGGATAAGCTACCTTCTGACAGCGAAGAGGAGCCACACGCTCAGACTGACCCTTGCTCCAGGACTGCCTGCAGCAGCACAACTCCCAGGGAGGCACAAAGGAGAAGGCATCAGTCCCGAATCCTTACACTGCAATGAGGTCCCCCCACTTTTCCACCCTAACAGACCAGCTTTTCTGCTTTTGGAGCCTCCTCCTTCTCTCAGGACACTTTGCAGCTGGCACAGCTCTTCTAGTCAAGAACTGAATGTGACCTGTGTTTCTCCCTACCAATCTGCAGCTCCAACTTTGAGGAAAGAGTATGTCCAGAAACTTATCACTCCTGTGCTCACTTGTAATCCTGCTCCCAAATTGCTTCCCCCTCTTTCAGTGCCATTATTATTATTGCCAGGGGAATCAGAGCATAAAAGCCCTGAAAGAAGTAGGAAGAACCAGTAGCACTGGAGGCAACAAGGCTGGACCTAACACTAAATGCAACAGCACTAAGTACCAGCACCAGTATTTACATGGACAAGTTTCTGTTCTTTTCCATGGGGCGAGGGTGTAGTCAATACTTTCAGTAACTTTCAAGGAGCAATGGCAGCTTCACTTTGATATTAAAAGCAACGGTAACTGTGGTAACTCAGTACACCTGCTGAGCGATGATAGAAGGCAACAAATAGCACTTCTGGCTTCTTGGGGCACCACAGCACAACCCAAAATGTTGTCCTTCACCTAGTTGTGAGTCCACTACTCTTCAGATATGGAGCAGCTGTGCTAAAGCTGCCAAGACAACTGATTCAGCAACGATATTAGAAATCTCTATTTCATTAACATTAAATTAGTATTTATTATTTGCTGTATTCCTATCTAGACCAACCAACCCAAAACATCAAGTGAGAGGGAAAAATGTAAACTAAAATAGATGGCACCTGATGCCCTGGGCACTTCTCACTGCATCCCCACCTCAACAGAGCACACGACATAAGGGACATGCTGTATTGATACACCTTTTGTTCTTCCCAGACTTTTCTAGCAAAATTTATCTGCCTCTCTCCTTTCGTTATTTAACATTTTTAGTTGAAGACCCTGTATGGTGATATGTACACCTCATATTCAAACGGTTAACAGGTATATCCACAATAAGAACTTTCCATGCTTACTGCTAGCCATCAACCAAATAGAGATAGATCATTTCCATCTAATGCATATGAAGTGTTTCTAATGCTTGGGTCCAGCCCTGTCCCTTATTCTGATGTTAAACATAGCCACTGCTCTCTTCCAGCTTTTATCTACCTTTAGATTTTTATTATTTTTTTCCTACAGCATGTAAATGAGACTGAAGCAAAGACTGCCTGGGGACGCTGTGACCTGGGGTTGTCTGAAACGCCTGCTCGCTCTATCAGCTGCATAGCAACAGGGGAAAAAAATAATCAACAACTGCAATATTTAACTAATGTTTATACAGATACATTCACACACACGTTTTTGCTTAAGTAACTAAAAAAAGAGGGCATTGTTGGGAAACTGATCGAGAATGGAGGTCACGGCTGTAGTCAGTTTTACATAAAGCTTTAAATCTAATTATTATAAGTAGCTGGGGAAGGAGACAAATTGGGATAAGCTTCATAAAAAACTGAAGGCATGAAAAAATTTTTGCACACGAAACACCAACTATTATTATTTGTCATTGGTTCAGCACTACAGAAACCCAAGTGTCATTATTTATAAACAAATATTTTGCTTAGCAAAGTTATATATGATGCAGTAAATTATAATAACCTCTCTTAAACTGTAATTTCAACTCTTGTCTCGAAGTACATTGTAATAAGAAATAACTACCCTGTCAGGATAATGGTCATGTAGCTTTTAAAGAATCAGTATAACAGCCTATAGAAGCACATGAATTTAACTCAAAGTTAGTTGTTATAAATTTTACCAAGATTTGTCGGAATCAGCATCTCTTCCAAATAAGGGAGAAGTAATAATCAACTTTAGCAATCAAAACCCCCCAAAACCCCAAACAATGCAAAAAAGCCTCAACATTGGCAATGTCCATTTCAACTTGAAGACAGCAAAATCTAAGCTTAAGTGGCAGAAACTATCAATAACCATACTCATAACAGCAAGTTACAGCCATTTCAGTTTTATTACTTATTTAGAGAATATTAATCTTCAGGAAGCCACACTAGACAGACACTATTTCCCATTCCACTCCAAACTAATTGTCACATCTTACCTTCTCCTGGATGTACTAGGATAGAAAAATGTGAATGTAGAAAAGGCTGATTTATAGAAAAACGAGCATTTTTAAAATCTACTAAGCTTAGTACTTGCTATTAGTTTCAAAAATAGCTTCTCTGTACAAAAGTTCTAGCCACAGGAAAGATAAAACATTTAGAGAAACTGTAAAATATAAATTTGTCTTTCATTACATCCATCTTAAATTTGCCTGTTTTATTTATGCTTTGTGTTTTTCCCCAATCCATTGGCAGGTTGTAGTGCCCTTACTCTTTCTTGTGTTCTGGAAGACTGATGAAGTTAGCAGGGTTTTTTTGGGGAAAAAAAAAGTGGAAAGTGTAAAGCACACTAATGAGATTAACAGGGTCTGTGTGGTCTACAGTATTATTGCACAAAAGACTGAGACAAAGCCAATTGCTGAAAAAGGAACAAAAAACTTGACTGGTTTTGTGAAATAGTTCTGTGCATAGAAACAAAACGTGCAGCAGTCCAAAAGCTGCTCTTATACATTACACCGCTGTAAAGCGCTGCTCAGTGGCAGCTTCAGGAATGCAGTTTTAGACTTGATCCCATTTTACCTGGGCTGCTAAGGTTGGAATATCTTACATTCTGCCTAAGGACAAAGTACAAAATCAGAGGACGAGAAAGAAGAAGAGTATTAGTGTCCAACCTTACACGTAACAGGAAAGACAACATTCTCTTAAACTGATTGGATTAACATAGCACTGTGTTTAACAAAAAGTTGCATTAACATAACATTGTAAGTGTTAACATTGTGTTAACGCAAGAGGAAAGACAACTTCCTCTTAAACTGACTGTAGGGTAAAAAAAAATATTATGGCTAGAAATGACTTGCCTACTTGATTTCTTCTGTAGGTTTTTGCTATTCAAATCTATCCTTCCTTGAAAATATGCCACCTTGCTGCCTCACTTACAGGTGCTTATTGCAGCAATCTCACATTTGTTTTCATTCAAATTCCTCTCACTTTTAGAAAAAATCTAAATTGTTCTAACAATGATATGTACTTTTATTAAATAAATTGGTAATATTTTTGAGGCATGAAATGAACACAAGACTCACTTAAGTATTTTCTCTACTCAAAAGGCCACAAGAAATTTCACTTTTCCACGTAAATGAAACAAACCATCTATTATTCATTTGTGTTTCCTGTACAGAACCTTATTCAAACTTTGATCAAAATCAACCTCTTTTGTATTTCTACATGTAAAATGAAGGAAGAATATGAGCCTGGGGTGACGACATCCATGTCCCACGCACCTTCTTGTTCAGAGCATTTTGGAAATCTCTCATCAGTGCTTGGACTTTCAACTCATTACCAAGTTAATATTAAAACATTTTTTAGCTCAGTTGTTATTCCACAGGGTGAGCCCTTGGACCTCACCATCGTTTCTTATCTGAAGGGTCTCTGTGACCTCCCTCACACACAGACTAGGGCAATGGACTACTGCTGTCAGGATGAGCAATGTGCTCTTGGCAGGATTTCAACGCCTGCTGAGAAAAAGTCAGAAGAGAAACCCAGCCACACACTCATAGACAGCATCACCAGCTCCTGTTTAAGGAAAGGTTGGAAGTATTTGCTGCCTGTGCAGCCCACAGGAACAGCAAATACATCTCCTCAGCATCACATAACTCCAAAGATAGAGAGACATTCTTCACTTGCACACAGCTATTTGCTGAGAAGTCTTTTAGCAGCAGCCACTGAGAATTACATGTGGTAAACACAAAAATTATCTTTTCCCCAAAGGAAAAAAAATGACTATTGGATCCAAACACTAAAGATGTTCCACTCAAATAAACAAATGATTTCCAAAGCCTTCTGACACTATCTCCTTGCCATCTATCACAGTGGTAAGGCCACCAGGGAGCAAATTAAGCAAAGGCGAGAATTGCACTTGCAGTCAAATATTGAGGAAACATGGGCAGAAAGGACTTAAAGCTGCAAGTACACTTACAAAAAGAGTAACAAAATAAAGTTTTACATAGCACCTGTAACAATAGCCTTTAAAACTATTGATACAGCTATGTTGTAACTCTCTAATCCACAGTTCATAACTGGTACAGATTGCTGCAGAAATAGCGTATCCCTTTGCTTGAACACACCCTGAAGAAATTAAAGATCAGGTGCTGTCTAAACTGCAGTACACACTTACCCCTGGAGACAGGAGCCAGCTTTGGCACTCTGTGCATGCAGTAACTTAACCATTTCTGTAGATGCCATTATGGTGTAGCACAATAAACAGCAACATCACATCACACAGGGAGAGTGCAATGGGACTAATGGATATCCAAATCTTTGTAGGAGGAGACGCCTAAGCATCAGCCAGCTTTGGACACCGCACATTCTCAAAAAAAGGGCAAGGTGCACTGAGGTCAGTGGGTTCATGGGTCTGCCAACTCCCCAAGTCCAATATTAAGGCCCAAGGAGATGTATGAACACAACCTGGCACATGCAATTAGGAAGGTAGGCATCAAGCAAGAAACTTTATTTTGCATTCTTGAAAATAAACTCATGATACTATCTACTAGCATATGACTCAAGGAAAAGATGACGGTGTGCTGCTTTTGCAGAATTCTGCCCCTTTACATACAAGGAAAGCATCTCTGGAAAGACCTTACTGGAGGTAGTGAACCCAGCTTTAAGAGAATCACTAAACATGTTACGAACTGTCCTTAAGGTAAAATAACAGAAAATGCTAAGAGTTGCATTCTTCTACAAAAAAGCAACAGGAATAGTAGTGGCAAACTGTCTTCTCTTCTTTCTTTCTTTTAAACAAATCTGTAAATATTAAAATGTTAAACCAAATATAGGTCAATAAACCAGCTTTTTTTTATACACTGTTTCTAGGATTAAAACATGGGCATCTACCCTTTCAGAAGGAAGTTGTTTTGTGTTCTCTGGAAGTGGTAGTTTTTTAATTTCTACGTGGAAGGTATTTAATGAGCATTTCTATTGTCACTGTCACTACAAAACACTAATTCTACACAGGAAAATATCCAAAGAGGCTGATACTCCTCTAAGTTAGTGAGGAGCTATGCCTGTCTTTGGCACGACTGCACAGTACTATCGCATTTACTTCTGCAGTGAGACAAATACTGGACAAGGCATCAGTCTGGTCATCACCCAGTTGTTTTTGTTTTTGTTTTTTTTTACAAGTCACTTTTGTAATGCAAAGAATGCATGTCAAGTTTCCATACATCAAGTATAAATATATCTTTAACTTCACTATCTGAAATGTGCTACCAGTTGGAATTAGACCCTCACCTAAATCCAAAGTTGAGTTATAATTAAAATAAACCTTTATGGGGCTGGTGGAAAGGGAAGGGCTGGACAGGAAAACAACTGCACCTCTCGACTCTGGATTCCTGGCCAAGTTTGAAGCAGTCAGCTGGATGAAATGAGGTTTCTAAAGCTCCAGCATCTTTCCAGAAGCAGCATCACACCACTCAATGGCATTTCACTCCCATTATATGAAGGTATGTGACATGCTTATTTAATACCACATATACACACTGAAAATATGTAAATAATTTGATCTCTTCACGGAAGCAAACATTTGTTACTTATAAGAAAAAAAACCATATAGACTTGTGACACTAGGTTATTTTTAGTAATACTAAAGTAACATATAGCAATATTACCAGCATTGCATGACCAGTTCATTCTTAAATGTGAAAAGAGGCAAGATGAAAACCAAGGAACTATAAACAACCTAAAAGCGATCCAAATGGGACTCAGTCATAGGGTGCTCAATCATAGGGTGCTAAACATGGGTGTTCCGTTCTACCAGCTAAGGAAAACAGATTGAATCAAATGCTGTCACTTACAGCCTTAAAATACCTCTACCAGAATGCACCAGCAAATTCCTCAAATGGTTTCAGATCCATCATTTTTATGCAGCCTTTTCAAAGCTTCCTTATAAATTTCTCCTTAAACACATCAAATATGTTAGCTTCAGATAAAACTTGCTCCTCAGATAACTTCTGCTATAAGGAAGTAACAAAGGTCAATCACAACTAAATTGGATTCTTCCAATAAAAAAGAGAAAAATCTCAGCTCATGTAATCTGGAATTCAGGAACAGGTTAGTTACAGAATTAATTACCACTGTCAAGTCCTTTTCCAAGAAACCAGACCATAGCAGATGATGCTTTTATATATATATATATACACACACATACACACACACATATACATACATACATATATATATATATATGTTAGGTGCAATCTAGCCAGGGACTATTCCTACTTTCTGCTATAACCTCTGAGGCCCATTCAACAAATCTGCTATGAAATTCTCTGAAAATCCAGAGATGGGTTTTGGTAGTTCTATAAAAGTAGTCAATATATTGAAAGATCATGTATGCAACACCCCTCAAAATATAAATCTTGAGCCTAAGATATAGGGAAAATTATTATTACAAGAATTATTATTACAAGAATTTGCAGAAAGGAATAATAGACTTACAATAATAGACTTACAAACTTGCAGTGTGGTTTGAAGCAACCTGAGTAATTATTGTTCTTTTTCAGAAAATAAGCTCTGAGAAAAACACTGGTTTAGCCTTAACCAAGATTTCACGATTTTATCCACATTATCAGTTTGGAAAAATGCTCACTTTATCAAAACACAATTTGATTTACAGACAGCTCCCTCCAGTTATCCAGTGTAAGTGAAAGCCAAGAACTATATAGGCAGGTCAACCATGCTTTCAACATTACCATGATCTTTAACAATCAGCAATCTCAGATAAGAAAAAGCTTTCTGTTGCATGGGACAACAGTTCACAGAAGATTAATTTTCCACACAGAAGACACTTGCACACTTAGTGTGACAGTCCCTCAGATTGGCAGAATCTGTCACTTGTGCCAGCATTCCCTGGAATCGCCCATTACAGATCAAGATTTTATTTAGAGAGTTCTACCTTCTAGATACAGAAAAGCTGTTCTTTTAAAAGACTATAAAGCAGCACTCCTCTCGTGCTACCTTAAACACTTCTTCCTCAACTACTACAACAGCAAGAATTTTAAACAGGCCAATGGGTATTTTAGGCCTTAAAAACCTGCTCTACACTTCTTGCTATATGGTTTTTGTTCTGTGGCAACTCCCATTTATTTGAAATTGAATATGTAATTATCAATTAAGAGAGACATAGAGTTTCCAGACAACACATGACAGGAGGCTGCTTTTGGAAGATATGTTTTTTAACCTTGCATAAAGCAGACTATACTATCAATTTAGGATGAGTGTGTGAGAAAGGCAGAACAGAAGACAAGAAAAATAAGGAGAGAAAATAGGATTATCTTTTTTTCCCCTCTACAAACTTCTCCTCCCTTCTCCATAGCATCTCATTGTAACGAAGACAATATATACATAGGACAAACTATATCTAATAAAGATGAAAAGTAACTTTCAGATTAGCAACTCTGTAACCTTCTTTGGAGTAGCAGTGATACCTAGGTGGGGTCTGGTTTTCAATACACAATATTAGTTTTAGAGAATATAATAGCTCAGCTCTAGTTTGAACTAACAGAAACATCCTGTATGATAAACTTCAGTTGTCTGTCTGATTGACCAATGTCCTAGGAGACAAAACTGCAGAGGTAACACGCAGAAGAAACCAAACCAAGGACAGGAAATAAACTGTCCCTGTGTTTTCAAAACATTCCTGTGTTTTCTCAAATACTTCACATATAAATCATGCAAGGAAAACTTCGTCTCCAGGTAAAGGAGCAGGCTTTTGTATCAGCACAGCTTAGACTAGTGTGGATATAGGGATCCACAGACTCCACAGTAGCCCAGAAATCCTGGAATCAGATTATCCTTTCACTTACACTGATGTCCAAGTCTCTATTACAGGCTTAAAGTCTTGCAACCTGGATACTATCCCTTTTGCTTTCCAGAGGAATGCTCACAAAGGGACATCTCTGCCCTTCCCAGTATTTCTGGTGTAGTGTTCATTTCAGTAGTGCAGACAGGAGACATTAAGAAGAAAAAACAAAGCCTCCCAGCTAGTGGAAAGTGGGCAAATACCCCAACAAACCATGACTCTTATCGCAGTTGTGGTAAGATTCATTTAAAGAAGCTGGAAAATTAACTAAGCTACGAACATGGGTAAGAAATTAGTAAGCCTACAAGGTCTGGACTCTCATGAAAGGCAATAGGATTTTTGCTTCTGGTTGATAGATCGTCCAAGAACCAACCACAGTTAATACTCTACTACAAAGCTTATGTCCATATTTCTCACTTCTCACACCAGGAAAACAGCCAGCCCAAAGCCACTAGGCAAAATAAAACCATAATACATCAATGCATCACTAACATTCCAAAAAGACTGACCAAGAACAGGAATTATGTCAAATGCTTGACCTTATCAAAGAGAGAGAGAGAGAGAAAGAGAATCCTATGGACAGATTTAGTGCCTTGAATTTCTCTCCCAAGGGAAGAGGGATACAGTCAGAAAATACTAGAGAAAACCAGCAACAACATTAGACTATTCCATGTTTCCCTTTGAAAATACATGTATTCTTTGCATTTTCAGCTTCCGCCAACAGAGGAAAAAAAAAGATGGCTCTGGTCATACCTCTCCAAGGCAAGGTCTGCTGCCAGACACACTGGCCAATCCAGCAATTCAGAAACTTAAAAGCCCTAAGTCTAACTGCAAGAGCTACATCCATAGCTACCGTTGACCCGGCTTAGAAGCAAAAGGAGTGTGTTCACATCTTTAACCGGTTATACATAAAGCCCTGTAGAAAGAATCCTGGAAAATGTATTAATATTTATAGTAGAGCTTTAATCCTCACCTATAAATGAACTAAACAGCAATAAAAAGTGTACATAAAGGGATGGAGGCACTAATACTGCAACATCTCCAATGAGAAATGAAATATCATGGGAAGAAAAACAACGACACTTTATATAAGTCTACCCTCCTCAGCCAGGTGAATAATGTTACTGTTCTGTGTATGAGTACTATATAACTTAATTTGCTGCAACTTTATTAAGTCACATAGGAATTATCTTACAGTAAACTGTACGATTCCTGTAATTACTTCTGCTCGTGTATCTCCAGCTATTTGGCAGAGCTGCTCTCAGCCCTTCCACTTCAAGCCTGACTCCAAGCAATTTATGGGAAGACATTGTTAAGACATTGTAGAAAGGAGATGTCCCCCTATTGTACTGCCTGACCCAGTCCCTTTCCCAAGCATCTCCATGGGATACATTCACCCAAGCCCTCTTCCTATCAGCTGTCCTATGGAGTGAGCTCCTGCCCCTGATGACTTTCAGCCACTAAACTGCAATAACCTGGACTACGCATTCTGATGCAAACAACTGGGCTGCTGCACAGAAGGCGACTTACCTGTGTCACCCTCAGCATTCCAAGGGTTCAAGCAGTATGTTTTCTCAGTCAAAAAAGAAATAGCATCATAATGAAAGCAGGTCAAAATTTTAAAATTTGGGGGGGGGGGGGAACAGACAATTTAAAATGTAGGGATGAAAGGATGGAGAACTGGTAATTTGGTATAAGAAAGAACTCCAGTCCTTAATAGCTAGAGAACTTTTCTCCCTGCTTTCTTCAGACAAACCCAATCCTTCAAGGTTCCAAGGTTTTAACTTTGAAAGAGAAAAGCAGTACTTGTAACTAGCACTGGGGCACTTATACTCCCTTCTTTAACATGAACATGCATTACAGATAAAAATAAAAATTAATGCTAATGACTACAATAATTTATTTTTTTTTTTACACAGCCCTATCATAAACCTAAGAATGCAAAAAGAAACTTTGAGCAGGCATAATTAATTCTACATACTAAATCATTTTACTACAGAAGTATAAAAATATATAAGTTCCAATTAAAGTGTTAAAACCCTTACACCAAGCTAAGCACTAAATATACTATGAATCCAGGAAAACAGCATTTACTTCTGACAAATTCTCCAAAATATCTAATGAGGCGAGAACTTAATACAGTTAAATTCCTTGTATTTTAGTAAAGACTCTTACCTCAGCCTATCACCGTTCTGAAGCTGTTGAATTCAGAATTTGCTGAAATTAAGAACCAATTCTATCGGCACTTAGTAAGGCCTCTGGCTACGTGCACTCACCAGGAGGGGAAAGGTAAAACAAGTTTCATCTCATTAGCAAGCAGAAAATGCTTCATACTTAATTTCATGATGAGAAAATAAACTTCTCTCTTTAAAAACTGGCATGGGGAAAACTCATTTGAAAGCATGGACTATATATCAAGGAAAGTAAATGATGTGTAGAAAAAACTGCAAGAGATTGCATTGCCTCTGACCTATAATTTCAGTTCTGCTTTTAACTTCTTATGGGAGTTTTGCACTTCGAGACTTGATTCTTTGAGCATTGCAGTTTTAAACTTTAATTCACTAACTCAGAGCTATGGGTTTTTTTTCTGTACTTCATATAATTACAAAGATTGTGATTACAACCACGGCACTCAAAAAATCCTAAGTATCACTTTTTCAGATTAATCAGTTTATAGCATTTCAAAAGCAGAGACGCATCTCTCTTGAATAATCTATGTATGCCCTGTGCAACGTTTTACACAGATTATATGCCACCTGAGAAATCCAAGCACCACTGAATAAAGCAGCAAGGTGCTTTATTTAATGTCCTGCTGTCTGACAGACACCAGAGGTATCTGCCCTGCTCTTCTTGGAGCTCAGCAGTGCTCCTCACCTTCTTTCCTATGTAAGAACTCACCTGGCACATTAAAAGGCCTCCGTGTTTATGGTACACATTATGCAAGTCATACTCAACACAATGTCTCCTCCTCCTCCTCATCATCAGTAGGTACTCAGCTGCTCCAACCACCTTGGAGACATCACAAAGTGATGGCAAGAGGAATTACCATCTTCAATCCCTACATCACAATAAAAATATGTTGAAGAATCTCCACCTAAATGATCTTGTCCCACTGCTTTTCAGCCACTAACACTAATCCCACCCTAATGTAAATCAGGTTCCCACTTTGAACAATGCTCTGAAAGATCTTATTTCACACCATCAGAAGCCCAGGAAGCCTGGGGGGCTCAGGCCCCTGACCTGGAAAACATGAGGAAGTGACTACAGCTCAATTACATGCTTGGACGTCTCATGCAGAGCAAGTCCCAGTATTTCCTAAATAAGAGGGAAAGATTTACTTAGTGTATGTAAAACGCCTTCTAGGATCAAAGCTCACCAGTCTTTAAAAATTATGATACCCTGCTCAAATATGAAATTATTCCATAAGTGCTGCTTATTTAATGATACATTTTTATTGCTTTATGTTCTTGTTTCTAAACCTTTATGGTTTACGTTTTCAAGGGTTTTATCTGTTTTGAAAGACTGGAATTTCAGTTTTGTAGACAATTAAAAATGCTGTACATTACTGCTTGTATAATCATAGTGTATATGCATATCTTTGAAATGCTGTTAACAAGAATGAATCCAGTTTTTAATTTAAACACATGTCAATTAGAGAAGAGGAAAAGGCAGTCTGTTAGAGAAATTCTAACTCACTGTTAGAGAAAACAGTAAGTCAACTTACTGGAAGTGGGTCTATTATTTTAAAATAAATATTTAAACAATACGAAAAGAATTCTGAGATTGCTTGAAGTAATCCTGTGGCAAGCTGAAGCAAAACTCCCTTTATTATAGCTTACTGCAGAAATGCTAGCTCCCAGTAAACCAGTTTGTTTTGTGGAAACATGCTGGGAATAACCATATGAATGCTGGAATAAGCAGACATACAAACTGAGATATACATTAGGAATGAAGAACTTTTGACTTGAAAGACAACACCAAAATTGCAGGAAAAACCCTGCCTGGATGCAGGAAGCAAAGAAACATTTCCACTGATGGGAAACTTTATCTTGACTGAACTAGTAAGTCTGGATAGGATGTTTCAGCCTTTACTTAGAGAAGAGCGGAAAACAAGCATAACCCCACTCTGCACTACAGCATAAGGGTGACATTTGGAAGAAAAACATGCTGCGCCTGACGGGGACTGCTTCACCTCTCTTGTTAATCTCTTCACTGTAGGTTCTTTGCTTGACACACACCAGCTTTTTTTTAGACCATCCACAGGCATATTTTAAAGGAGGTGCAAGCTAGATGTTCTTGTACGTGAAGGTCATTGCCAGTACTGTAACCAGTTCTTTCTGCCAGTAAGGCACCAAGTCATGCGTATCATTCCTCAAAAGGGCCTGGAAAGTAACCGAGTCCCTCTCGAAGTAACAACAGAAACAAATGCCCCATTCTGCTGGGGTTCTGGGTAAGACCTGAACACCCCAGCAATTACCTGTCTCTGACAGTCCAACAGCATAGATAAGGTCATACTACAAGGAAAGGATCCCAGCCTGCTTATGTATCTGCAATTAGGATCCAACCTTACTGCTATTTTAGGATGTCTGCACTAAAATTCACAATGCAGGTAGATGTTGGTAGTAGGTTTGAATTTGCTGCTGTAGACCATAAGGCCAATACAGCTGTAACAGCAGTCTTCAAGTTCAGCCTGCCTGAACTTCATACAGTTGCAGGTTATTTGGTGAGAAGCATAAAAGCTTGCCTGTGCAGGCTGTAATCACACACCTCTACAAGATAATACAGCTGTATGCTCAGTGAGGATCAGAAATGATTTCTCAAGATTATAGCATTGTAAATCCAGTTTAATAAACTTTAGAACTGGGGACTGTGTTTGACTGTACTTGTAACTTTAGCTCAAGCTAATCATGTATGCAAGCCTAACACACCCAAACAAAATACTGTTTTTTCTGTTGAAGTATGGCACACTCACTGAGTGTCTGTGTGAGTGAAACAAAATACCCTTTATTGGAATCAGAGTGTCTAATGAAATCATGGGAGGAAAGAAAAATCCCAAGGACTTGACTAACAAAAATCTAGGGCAACATTTACACATTGCAGAAACCCATTTAATCTCAGGGCTGGATTCTGTCTAAAGCTGTGCAGTTTTGCTGTTACTTCCATTGCTTGGCATCTCTATAGATGATGCATTTGTTTTGCTGCTGCTGTTTGTGAGATTGACTTCACACTGAGGTCCTGCCGAATAAAGTGGTATGATTTATTTCTGCAGAGACATAAATATTGAAAATACTACCTACTGGAAATTAATATAGTCTCTGAGAAGCAGAAAGTTATTCGCCTAGCTGCATCTCTGCCTAACATGTGCATACCATCAGTCAAATTGTGGTAACTAAAGACCTTTATCACGTAGCACATGAAGTATTAATACTGACTCTATAGTACTAAATTAGAAATAATGTATTTGAAATTAACTCAAGTTTCATGAAAGCTTCTGCCAGACCTGAAAACTGAAGACACTGGAAGGTAAATATATCATGAACAATTTGGCAATATAAGCTTCTTCACAGTGACATTTAGTATAGAGTCAGAGAGATCAAAACCCTCCTAAAAATCTCCATTGTCAGGGAGTCTGCAAATACCATCAGGCAAGTGCTGGTTGCTGAGACCGCTGCCTATCACAACAATGAACACCATCCTGAAATTTCCTGAATTCACTTCTCATCTCTGGTCTTAGACTGTAAACTCTTCTGAGTTTCTCAGATCTGTGTTTGTACACTACTGACCCTAACCTGTGACTGCTAATGGATAATAAACGGCAGAAAACATTAGATAACCTCTTTTGCTTTGTGCCCCAGTAGGTTATCCCTACTCTAATACAGTGAGTCCAAGGCAGGCTAGCGAGCAATTGATTATTCTCTACCTGGTCTATTAAAACACAATTTTCCTCCTGAACTAAATTACTGTAATATGAGGAATTGCAAAGGTTACCTAATGTAAAATTAAGAAAGCTGGACTGAGCTGAGTGCCTATTCAGTGATTTAAACCAGCTGAAGATGTAGCTACTCCCTTTCAGATTCAAAGCACTTCGAAATCCGACAAACTTTAAGCAGAGGGAACTGCATTTTCCTGGATATACTGTCCAGACGCACTGAAGATCCCTTCTTTTCTCAACTGGAAAGGTCTCATTGACCTTGCTAACTGCAGGAATTTCTTGGAGAACTCAACCATCCTATGTAAAGCATTACTTTCAGTCTAAAGAAACAAATGAGCATTTCAGAATCCTTCTGCTGGCAGTTGCAGTCTCTGCAACAACCACGTAAATATAGCTTTATAAAAATTGTCTAAGTTGACCATTTGTTAATCTTCTTAATTCACTGTAATATCAAAGATTTACAGTTCATTTCTTTGCACGTAATTTTAAGTGACTCTTAATCTTTATTTTCTTTTTTTAATAAAATAGAAAACTGGGTGAAAATTGAATTCATAGATATACAAGGAAGTATACACCTGGCACAACAAAAAGGCTTAGTTTGAAGAGAATATGGCTTTAGTTCTTAAATTTGTAAACCATAACATAATGAATGCATCTCATTTAACTTTTAAAGCAACCTGAAAAACATACTATCTTTTTAAAGCAGTTATTACCCACTACCACTGTGGTGACAAGAAGTTTGCAAGGAGGAAATCTATGTTGCTTAGGAAAGGTCCAAGTCTGAAAGCACAGACTACACCAACCAGCTTCATCCTTCAGCCGTTTCACCTCGTCACAGCTAGAAAAAAAATCCCATCTCCTTCTTCTAGTTATGTTTGGCATTAAAAGCGCTAAAGAATGGAGCCTTGGGACACAACCGAAATTTTATCTATACAGTATATTTAATTATTGCTGTAGTAGGCATTTAAGAAAAATTAGGTCTTTATTCCGTCATGTAATCTTAGATCTAACAACCTAAACCACATAAACTATTGAGACACAGTTACTTCTGAAAATGCTGTTTCAGGAGTCACAGTCAAATCAAGAGATAAGAAAATGTATGTACATACAGCTTTACAGAGGGAAGCCTTTTTTTTTTTGGTATTATGATTCAACCCTTTTACCATGCTCCATGGAAAGCTATAGAAGAAATGGGTGCTCTCTTTTATAGTTCTACACAATAATGTAATTCTTTTTGCTTCATCTTCTATATTGCTGTAAAATTAATCAAATGCTAATGGCAAAAGCTTTTTTCCTCCCCAATTAACGAAGGAGCTGAACAATCTCAAAAATCACCAAAGGTTTTCTAGAAGAATACAAATAAATGAAACAATAGCAGATTATGCACTACAGAAACTTTTGAAGAGCATTGCTGGAATTTGAATTACTCCAGCAAATCTAGTAAATCACTCTCAATAGTCCATCTTCAAGTACTTCAGTAAACTCTAAGGCCAATTAGCATTTATACATTTTCTGAAAGCAAATCTCTACAGTGAAAAATGATTTACCATGATCTGGCACTTACAAAATAAAGAAAAAATATCCAATTGCTAAATCTGGTTACTTGCCAAGAGAATCAGATCAGGAACTCGCATGTACCCCTCCAACTGAGTTCACATACATGCAGCATGACTGACTGACTGACTTGTCTTGACTAAATATGAGCATCCTACATCCTCCTCCTCTTATGTCCTTGAATTTTTTGGTAAGTCTGTTTGGTTTTGAGTTTGCTCCTTTGTTAAAGCCAGTGGAAACCAGCTAGCAATAGATTGCTTTATTTGATAGGGGAGACTATCTTATTTCTCTTTTCTTGTCCAAAAGCCATCTTATTTGCTGTTCCTAGAGTGGAAATTTGCCAGAGCTCTATCTGTGTTTTACTTTTTTCTTCTACCAACGAAGTCTCTCTGGATCATAAATTGCCTTTCCCTCCCTGGTTACTACATATCTTCTTGATTTGCCCAGTCTACTATTTTCTTTCTTAAACAATCTTTGAGAGTTCGGTTCAAGCCCTTATATACTAAAACTTCCTCAAAACCATGTATAAAGACAATAGATTTTTTCTTCTTCTGTTTTAGAAACTAACACTGCAATGCATACACAGGTTGTGAAGAAAAGATGCAGCACAATAAGGAATACACATCTAAGAAGCACTGCATACAGCTTTGTACTGCATTTGTCAGGCACAAATACTTAATCACAGCAGCGCATCTCCACTTCCTCTGGGAATTCTAATTTTCTCTGATCCCTCGACAATTTAATACTTCCGTACTACTAAATTTTGTGAAAATTTTCACGTTTGTGAAAATTGTATGCATGTGTGCTTGATTATAAATATTTCCTTTTAAAACAGTCTATTGACATGATGCACTGGTGTTTTCATCACTTGTTTGTATTCACACCCCACCACAATCTATCATTTATATGGTACACATATTTGCTAGCAATTTGATATAAATTTTATAATTAGAGGTTTGGGATAACAGTTACTGGCTATTCTTGAAAAGTTTCTCTGTGAGAGAACAGCTGTAGATTGCAATTTTGCCGTTACAGCTATGCATGTACAGACCAAATAAAACGATAAAAAATGTGAAAGCATTAACTGTAACTCATAAAATGTAATGAGGTATTAAAAATGCAAATATTGGAGTAGTTCACAACTTTGCCTTCTACAGAATGCAGTATTAGGAATATCAGAATGGACAAAGCTCATAGAAACTTTTCTTAAAATCTAAATTCACACATTTCTGGTAAAATACATGCCATAAATTAGAGTGCAATTGACAGTGAGTACAGGTTGCATTTCTACACCGACTCTTGTTATCTTTTGCTTTTTTCTTCCAAAACTTCCTACCAAGATAAAATTGTGTTTGGATCTGAAAAATCTCTGCTTATGGCATTCTCCCCACCCACGTGACATTAAAGTTTGGTTCAACCCTTTTTATTTTTAATGAGGGTAGGAATCTGTATACATTTCATGTTGAGGGAGAGTGTGCATGCACACCAGTTCTGTCGTCTTCCCTCTCCTCTGCTGGGTCCATACTTTGGCCCTATCTCCCTAGGATTGGTTCATCATTCACTGATTCACTCCAAGCCTCAGGAGGTTGTTTTTAACTGCTTATGGATTTTTTTCTCTTTTAAAATGAATCTAAAATTTTTACTGGAGAAGACATACATCTACTACAAGGCCATTTAAACGAATTTTGGTTGCTGTAAGGAATAGGAGGAAAAAGCCATGGTGTAACAGCTAAATATTTGCATTACTTCCACATCTTACTCAAGTGCCATGGATCTGCAGTGCAAAAGGAGCAGTATCTATCTCCTTCACACTGTGTTTTGCTGATCACATGCCAAGCCCAGTGTCTGCCACCTTCCCTCTCCTTTCTCTTCCCTCCAACCTCAGTGTTTCATTTTCTGCACTTTGCATATCAGGATCAAAGAAGTTGACATATCTGCTTGAAAAAACATACCATTTAAAGTTGCTTGCCTGCAGTATGCTTTGCACCCACAGAGAAGTTTGTTCTGTTTTTCTCCTGTGCATGTTGTGTCCTATAGTGCTAATATAATCTTCTTTGCATAGGAGAAAAAAATACACATTTTCTGGCAAGACTTGCAAATTGCCCTTTCTCCACCTCACACTTAGTTCAGTTTATACTGTAAAATTTCCTGTCAAGTTAGCAGATTACTTAAGCGGATATTTAACAGTGCTCAGGGCACACACTCCATGTCCTCCCTACTCTACCATGTGCTTATTAGTTCATTCAGTTCTGTCTTTAGCAGGATTCAAGTGTGTGCTTGCAGTTAAGTGTACATTTGAATGCTTTGCTGAATACTATCCCACTGGACATGGGGAGAGCCCACATAAAACCATGAGCTAAGATCTGCTGCAAAGCAGGGCAGCAAAGAATGTCAAAAAAAACCCCAAAAACCCAACAAACCAAACAAGAAACAAACCCAGCCGAGTGAAACCACAATCTGAATTGCCTTTTTCTTTAGGATAGATTTTGTTAAAGTCTCTTTTAAATTTATTAGTGGCAGTAACAACGGCGGGTTCTGCTGGCACTACATCCTAAGCGGTGGTGCTTCCAAATGCTGCACACTTCCAACAGAGCACGAGTGGGGTAACGAGGGTTTGATCTGCCAGGGTCGGAGTGCCCATGGCTCCAGACAAGCTCAACCTCACCGTGACTCTGCCATAAAATCCTGCGCACCTCACCGTGGAGCTGAACAAAAATTAGGGAACCTCAACTACTGATCACTTTGTAAGTAGGTTCTCAGTGTATTACTGACCACAGATGGATTTGGACACATGCCGCTAGGTACCAGCAGTTATAAAAACCTCATTTCTAACTTTGGCATTAAAATGTGTACTAGGGAAAAGGGATGCTTATAACAAATGCACTTTTTTCATTAACTATGGCAATTAGGCAGCACTCAGCAGACTGCAGGGCACTCCTTTGGTGCAGCACTGGCTCTTACATAGGAATATATTACGCACAAACCACATTTTACCTGATAAGTGATACTTTGGACAGCACTAAAACAGTTAAACGCATGTAGCTGGCTCTCCCTCCAGTGCTCTCACTTATTGTGACTCAGGGCTTATCTTTTTAGCCAGACAGATCATTAATTTTCCTAGGTGTTTATTATCCACATGAAATGTCCTATTCCTCCGGTATCAAGTGTTTTATATCTGTGGCTTTGCCTGTGTGAAATCAGTGAGATGACCAAAGACCTTGATATTATCCTGATGTTATTACTCAATATGACATCTCTATGCCTTGGTCCCCTGAGCATAGTAAAAGTAGTTTTATAGTCAATTTTGTTGCCAAATAAATCAAGCCATAATCCCCTTGCCCCTCCAAAATCCATGATTTTTTTTTTTTCCTGAGGTAGTCTAGACACCAAAAGACATACTATATGACTACCTACTAAACTTCAGACTTCCAAAGTAGATGATGAATTGCTACACTTTATTAGACAACTCAACTTACTATATATGCCAAATCACATAAAATCTTGAGATCTTATTCTTAGACTGTCTGCAATTTGTAAGAGTATGCTCTTTTCCTAAAGACCATGCTTTTAATGTTAAAAGCTAAGTATGACAGTTTTATCCGTTAACTAACGTGTAAATTTTCAGAGGAGTGACAGGTGGCCATATGTCACATTAAATTGGTAGTAAATCTTTCTTTTTTCCTGGCGCACTCTGTAAGCTTTCTTAGATATGTATAACTTCAGAAGAGCACGTGTAATAGCGCAACAACGTATACTTCATCTACACAGTACAGATTACTTTTTTTTTTCCTTTTTAATACACACTCTTAAGTACTTCTTCCCCTGCAGTGGGGTGTCAGTCTCTGAGAGGTACCACTTCAAATAGCTCAGCTCACAGTTACAGCTTAATTTCACACTCTTCCTTCATGTTACTTCCAGCATAACTGCAGCCCACCTTTGTTAGCATCTTACTTTTGTCTTCTATCAATTGCAACAATGTCAAGGACAAGGCCTTTCATGCTATCCAGCACATTCATGCTTTGTTTCCTTCTCCCTTTTTTATTTGCATCAGGTATAAAATCCCTTTTCATTTGGATGCACTGTTCAAAGAGAAGTAAATGAAAGTATCTGGATAATTCTGGAACACAATTTGGAGCAAAACTTTGTTATTCCTCATCTCTTTTGTCATCCTTTTAAATTGAGCAACATTGCATGGAGGATTTTGGTCTGCATCAGACATGAAGACCGAGAACTCTTTATGAAAGCAACTCACCCATTTGCTGGTTTCCTCTCCCAGAGAACAGCACTTGCTATGCATTTAGGAAACAAGCTATTTAAACACAGTATGAGAACAATTTAAGCTCTACAGTCAGACACACATTTAATGCTTAGGATTTGTGAGGAGTAACAATACTTTTGTTCCTCATGGAGCCTACATGCCTACTCCATCTCATCTGGGAACCGGTCTGTGTTCGTCTCCTTAGCTAACTGACAGCCTCACTCCACAGCAGCCTTACACTGCACAGTCCTGACCTGTCCTGCACTGTGGATTATGCAAAGTCTAATCTGTTGTCTTCTTCCTGTACCCAAGGCAGGATCTCCACTGATTTCAAGGAAAAATTCCATTTTCCTCTTGGATGGCCAGGAAATAAATATACTAAGATACGTGTGAACTATGTGGGTCCTGAGGAAACTGGCTGATAGTAAAGAGAAAGGATAAGCAGTCAACAGGAAGGGCAAAGGAAGCAACTGGCGAGGGTTGACTATGCTGGAAATGCTCTGATTTGAAAGGAAGATGGTTTGAAGGCATAGAAAGGAGTTGGGCCCTTAGCCACTACACAGCCCAGGGGACTTAGCATTGAAGTCTGAGGGTCTCCATGCACTGCTTCTGCTGAGACACGTACACAGGAGCAAAGGACACCAGATAGTAAGCAGCCAATTTGCACAGAGTGGTCATCCAAGAATGCTTACAGCTTAGTAAGATGAGGAGGATGTAGACTGGGAAACTGGAGTTGCATGTTGCAGACAACTGCACCCTGCTGCAAGGAACAGTGCTCTATCAAAAGGAAGCAGCCAGACTCGGATGTGATTTTTTACTCAGCTACAGTCACATCTCTACTGAAAACCGTCATTGTAAATGCAATTGCTTAAATAGTCATTCCATCCCTCAAACAGGTTTTCTATTTCTATGAAAAAACTTTAAAACCAAATGGCAAGTAACTTAGCTGATACAAAAGTAGTGTTGCTCTTGTCCTCAAATGCAACTTTTGAAAACAAGGAAACTAAAATGAAAGAAATATGCAAATCGAGCCTTATCTCTACACCCATATGCTTACAATGCATACACTCATTTGCCTTAGTATTATCTACAAATGTCCTCCAGTAAAGCTCTAAGCTGGTGCCACACAATTAAACCCCACATCTGTTAAATTTTATAAACTCTTTGTCCTTGATAACATCACCCTTTTAACACTATGCTTTTATTTAACCATTTTTAAGCCCATAAACAAACCCATCTGCCACTTAATTACCATCAGTCAGGAGAAGATCTGTGCTCACTAAAAATGCCCCGTTTGCCCTGTGAGGAGCTCAAGACAGATGTACAGACTTTCTCTAGCCATGTCGTTCGACCACACAGATAGGGAGTCAGGCAGAACAGCAGTTACTTAACCCTTCTCTTTCAGCCCTCCAATATCCTTCAAATACAAAAGCTACAACTGTATAAGGATACCACAGCTAATGCCAGGGTAATTCAACCCAACTAATACCACAATGGCAGCTGGAGGACCCAAAGATAACAAGTTCACACTGTCCAGTCAACAGTAAGCAAACCACAATTTTAATCTTCCACTAAGAACACCTGACAGAGTAGGAAAAGGCAAGGGCCTAAACTAAAAAGAATTGCAACATGGAGAAACACGACACTGTGTGATAAACTGAGAATGAGAAGACAACTAAACTTGCTCACAAATCTGGTATTAATTAATTGACAGAACTGAATTCTGCACATCATATAAAAATCAACCATCTCTGAAGATATACTAGAAAACAGTGAGTCTAACAGATTGTTTTTAATTTTTGCATCTTGCAGCACAGAGATTAAAAAAGATGAAATGATGATAAAAACTATTGTCATAATATTAATGACATAATGATTAATGTCATGGATACTTAAGTGCATAATAGAACAGCTTTCTTCAGAGAACTTGCTTTCTGTGAAGACTGGTTTTGTGAAACTAATCTAAATACTTTTGTCCTTAAATTATTACATAGCTTTGCATGAATGCTAGCACACAGGGGTCCTCCAAAAGGATTCTGAAGCTGAGTCAACTGCTACGAAACACATGCTTTCATGTAGTTTAGACTTATCCTAATGAGCCAGCTTAAATGTCCTTTCTATAATAAATTCTTATCAGTTGGGTTCCTCTATTCTGTAACAGCGCATCATGGTACTGGAAACTGACTGTTTACTTGCCTTTTCTTACAAAATAAAGTATCAAACCATCTCAGCCTTATTTTCTATATGAAAACACTCACTCCAGAGAAGGAAGAAGAGAATATGACTTTGGCCTAGGTATTTTCCAACAACATCCTCTAAGGGAACAGTCATAGAGGACACACAAAGTGAGGACATTAAGGCAGTAAGAGAAACTTCTCTATTTAACCGGCTCTAAAAATGCCAAGCACATGGGTAAGATAAAGGTCCTGAGAGAAGGCAAAAGCTGAACAGGAGTCAAGTTTATTTTCCTTTTGCCATTTTCTCAGTCTATTTATTTTTTTAATAAAATAGCAATACATTTCACAACCTTTATAAACTTCAGACATATGAAATTAAGCAAATAGTCTACAATTCAGCAAAGTAGGCACAACCCACTGCTGGCATATGTGTTGCCATAAACCGCAAAATTCAGTTATACAAAACCCCTCTAATCTTTAATAACCTTGTTAGCAGTTACTATCCAACTAAAACCACAGTGTCCCCAGGGGAGGCAGTTCATTTTCCTGACCTGCAAATAGAGCTCTCAGCTGTCCATTTTGGTTTTAATTGCAGACAGTCAACGAGAAAAAGACAAGGTAACTCCCATAACTGAGGAAAACAAGCTGAGTAGGTTGTTTATAACTACTACCTTCAAGGGACAGTCACTCTAAGAAGTAATTTTCACCTCTCCCCAAAAGAATGTGATTAATGGAGACACAATCATAAAAAGGAAAGATTCAAAGGGAGGTAGCTAATCTGATCTCTATCATAAATAAAAGGCATACCTCATAACCAGAACTCACAAACTTTATGAAGTACCTTTACCAAATACCTTCTTCCTCTAGGTAAAAGACTGCCATTGCTCATATAAATAATGAAGAAATAAAAGACATGATATAACACGGACTACATCTTTTCCCTTCAGAGAAAATCAACTTTGTATTAGAGTGCCTCAATTCCTACAAATCCCCCAATGACTTTAAAGTGTATGATAGAACACATTATTAAATATAGTCTTTACATATGCTATTTTAAATTTTATAATGTGAAACTCATCTAACATCCCAGGCTAACACACTCTATAATCGACCTTCTTTGAGTAATTTTATGCCTTACTGAATACATATTTTTCATACAGGGGAAAAAAGGAAGACCTGTGGAACTACAGGCCAGTCAGTCTCACCTCTGTGCCTGGCAAGATCATGGAGTGGATTCTCCTGGAAACTATGACAGGGCACATGGAAAAATAAGGAGGTGATTGGTGACAACCAACATGGCTTCACTAAGGGCAAATCGAGCCTGACAAATTTGGTGGCCTTCTATGACGGGGTTACAGCATTGGTGGATAAGGTAAGACCAATGGACATCATCTACCTGGACTTGTGCAAAGCGTTTGACACTGTCCTGCACAACATCCTTGTCTCTAAATTGGAGAGACATGGATTTGACAGATGGACCACTTGGTGGATAAGGAATTTGCTGGATGGTCACACTTAAAGAGTTGCAGTCAATGGCTCGATGTCTAAGTGGTGACCAGTGATGAGTGGCATTCCTCAGGGGTTGGTGCTGGGACTGGTGCTGTTTAACATCTTTGTCGGTGACATTGGCAGTGGGATTGAGTGCACCCTCAGCAAGTTTGCCAATGACACCAGGCTGCGTGGTGTGGTCAACATGCTAGAAGGAAGCAATGCCATCCAGAGGGACCTTGACAGGTTTGATTGGTGAGCCCGTATGAACATCATGAAGTTCAACAAGGTCAAGTGCAAGGTCCTGCACGTGGGCTGGGGCAATCCCAAACACAAATACAGGCTGGGCAATGAGTGGGTTGAGAGCAGCTCTGTGGAGAACTTAGGAGTGTTGGTTGAAGAGAAACTCAACATGACCCAGCAAAGTGCATTTGCAGCCCAGAAAGCCAATGGCATCCTGGGCTGCATCAAAAGAAGCATGACCAGCAGGTTGAGGAAGGTGATTCTCCCCCTCTGCTCCATCTCTCGTGAGACCCCACCTGGAGTACTGCATTCAGCTCTGGGGCCCCCATCACAAAAAATGACACAGCCCTGTTGGAGGGAGTCCAGAGGAGGGCCACAAAAATGATCAGAGGGCTGGAGCACCCCCCCTATAAGGACAGGCTGAGAGAGTTGAGGTTGTTCAGCCTGGAGAAGAGAAAGCTCTGAGAAGACCTTATAGTAGCCTTCCAGTTCCTAAAGGGGGCCTACAGGAAAAATGGGGAGGTACTTTTTACAAGGGCATGTAGTGGTGGGACATGGGGTAATGGCTTTAAACTGAGAGAGGGTAGATTTAGATTAGATATTAGGAAGAAATTCTTTATTGTGAGGGTGGTGAGGCACTGGCACAGGTTCCCCAGAGAGGTTGTGGATGCCCCATCCCTGGAAGTGTTCTAGGCCAGGTTGGATGGGGCTTTGAGCAATCTGGTCTAGTGGAAGGTGTCCCTGCCCATGGCAGTGGAGTTGGAACTAGATGACCCTTAAGGTCCCTTCCAACCCAAACCATTCTATGATTCTATGTATCACGTGAAAAATAATCTGAAGGCCTAGCATCATAACACAAGAATTTAAAGTTTAAGTAAGTCTAAAGCAACATTACATCAAACACAGTGACTTGCAAAAATTCTCATGAGAAATCTACTGGGGAGCAAAAGAACGTAACCCTTGAATCCCAGACATGAGTAAAGGTTAGGACCATATAAAGAGACAATTTACAAATACCTACTTCTATAAGAAACTCCGTAACAGTAAAAACAAGTGATCTTTGCAGGGAGTGGGCTAGAGACCACACCAAAGAGCAAATAAAAGATACAGAATGGAAAACCATAACAATGATAATATAAAGGCATGAATAAGCACAACTGTGCAAGGGAAAACTTCCCTTTAAATCTTCTCAGAGCTGTTAACACATGAAAGACAAAAGAAAATCCTTCCCCAATTTAACTGTACTGCAGTTAAACAGTAGAAGCAGGAACAAAATCTCCATTATAAATTTAGTGTCAAATAGCAAAGATAAATGGAGAGAAAATAGTGTCTCACTGCGTACGCCTAATTGGAGTCTCTAGTTTTCCGAAATGACTGGCACATATGACTTCTCCCAGCAGAAGAATATGTGTCAATAACATAATATTTTAGCCTACTAAAAACAACAATGATCAAAAGAACATTGCAAAGACTTTGCAAGTGCAGCAAAGGACAAGCAAAAGTATTCAGAGCTTTGTAGAGTGAGTCATATAACAAAAGATTAGGAGCTGGCTCCTAGCAAGCCAGAAGAGGGAGATCAAGTGCAAATTGTATTGACATGAACCAAACCCTGGAGAAGGGTCAGATTAATGTGAATGCTTTTAGAAAAAGCAACTGACTGAAAAACAAGAGGTCGTGTGTTGAGGTTTTGAAATGAACTAACCTACAAGCAATTACATCTTCTACTCTGAATGGGTGGCTAAAAAAAGGACCTCAGTAACAGAAGGAAGCCATGCCCACTACTGCTGTGAATGGCTGCACACCTCTGTAGAGAACACAACTCGAAAGGACAGGCTGCAGCTCTGTGTTTTCTGGTTTGGAGGACAATAGAAGACAAAGCTGCTCAATCTTCTCTACCCTAAGCTCCATCTCGCACCTCTGTATATGAAGAATGACCTTTTGATAGGAAGAGATACTGGCATTCGGCTGATACTGAGGGGAAAAATGTCATACTGAGGAAAGCCATACATCATACAACAATACATAACTTTGGCACACAATGAGTCCATAATACAGTTCTTCTATTGCTGCCTAAAAATATGGTTCAGTATGTACACAAAATATTGAAGTATGCCATTTTTCTATTCTCTGATATTTCTAGAAAGGGAAAAATAATCTATGATTCATTTTTCTTAGAACAGAATACATATGAATTTTCTGAACTCTATCGACAGCTATGTGAAGGTCTTGCTCTTCCCCAGTATATCTGACTATCACGTGTGACACCAAGTAAGAAACAGATTCAATGCATTTCATAAAACAAATGTAAGTGAAAATGAATACCCTTATCTTTACAGAGATTATGATCTTCTCCCAGTGGGATTACTGAACTGCCCTATTTTATCTTATCATTTTCACTTTTCTAGGATCTGACAAAATGTTCCCAGAAATTTTTCCATTAACTTCCATGGAAATTGAGTTCAGGCCTACATTGTCTTCATGTTTTTGGAAGTTCTGAGTTCTCTGAATCAAATTGTTCCTGAAATGAAAAAAAGCCTATTTGGATACAGGGAAAAGCATATTCTAAATGTAATATGTTTCTTTTCTTGTGAGGTGGTGGGTTTGGGGTTTTGTTTTTGTTTTTGTTTTTTTTTTCTTTTTTCTTTTTAAAATCAAAAGAGTTGTTACCTTTTAAATATATTTCCAGTTCAGCACCATGAGAACATCATCCCTCCATTTTTCCTGCTGTTCTCAGGGTAAGGCACTGTATTTGACAGATCGTAAAAGACTGCCAAGTGCCTGTAAACAGGAACAGCCAATGCATCATCCCGAAGTGGACAGGTGGGGAATAAAGGATTGGAATAGACCTCCCAGGACTCCCTGTGCAGTCCCCTGCCACTACTCAATAGTCATCAGCTAAACACTTCCTAATTTTATCAAGCTATAAATTAAAAGACAAGAACATTTTCTGTGCCTATGCTTCTCCCAGCCCCTCCTGAAAGGCTGTTTGTAAAAGTTCATTTCTGTGATGACCTGCACATAATTTCCACAGTTAATGGACTATTTTCTCTATTTGCAAACAACCTCTGGAAGTTCAGTTCCTATCACACCGCTGCTATCACTGCTCCAGCCAGCTTCCTACTCCCTGAACAATACTCAACTTAATCAATATCTTTTGCAGTTTTATTAGTAACTCCTCATGTGAGAACATAACAAGTACTTTCTGAAGTCCAAATACAGTAGGTCTACAGTTAGACAGAATCGTCTATGGAATGTGTTGTGCTTTGGGCATTTCCAATTACATTTACCTCCACCCACTTCCAACTTATCCATTGCTCACCTTGCTCTCTCTGGATGTACAGGGCTGAAGTTTGTTTCTCTTTGATTTGCTTTGGAGATCAAAATTTTCCAACAACAAAAATACCACTTCTTTGGGTTTTTTTAAACTGATAAATCTCCTTTTCAAGTCCTTGAAGTCTTTCCTTATACTGAATATGCTTTTGAGGTGGTAGTCCTCACGGATGTCTGGAAACTTTCCTTCCTGTTCTTAGACTGCAGGTTACAAACAGATTTTCATCTCTGACCTAAAGAAATTCTTGTCCCCTCCACATACAACTTGATTTGATCCCTTTGGCATAAGTCTGAATTAACTAAGGTCCTCAGCTGCCATGAATACAACCCACATAAAAGGAAGACATCTATATTTTTAGATGAAAGTAAAACAAAACAAAGGAAGAAAAAACAAAATCCAGGAATACTTTGTTCTTTATGTCCAATCTTTCTGCTTTGCTTTCTCTAGTCTAACAGAAGCAGAGGAGTTACAGATATGAGTGACTGGAGGCTGGGATTTGGGAACTGTATCTTTAGAGAGGCTTGTTCTAAATAATTTGCTATTTCCAGTATTTCCTTTTAATTCAGGCAAAGTGGCTAAGTATGAGAACATACTCTGTCAAGGAAATTTACTCCAAATAATGTTCTCGATGCCGGAAAAAAAAGGAAACATATCAATAATGATTCAAACAGAAAATATAAGCACAAAGTACAAACACAGTGAATATAAAGCTAAAGAGCAAATAATTGATATCAGAAATTTTAGAAACCTCAATGACAAACAATCAAATTTCTCAGAGAAAATGATTGGACAGTGGACAACTAAACCTTGGTAGTTTACTGACCAAAAAGAAAGGCACCCAGCCCTCAAACACAGCAGAGAGTGCACAGTGTTCAAATACGCTCATTTCAAGGAATCCAAAATCCTACAAGGAAAGAGATCTGATGAACTAAAATTGCTGGAAATCAAAATGAAATTCCATGAGAAAATAACACAGGTGGCTACACATGCAGATTAGTGAACACCAACAAGAACACTCAATACCTGGCATTTAGTGTGCATCCATAGGTGTGAAAGATTCATGGTTTCATTTACAGAAAGTCACTTTTCACAGAAACTGCTCACACACCATATGCTGCCATTTGCCTATGCCAACCTTGGGAGTACAAATACTGTTCTCCTCTGCTACAGCTAATACAAAACCAGGATATACCAGATGTTCTGGATATACTCTTCAAAACATCAGATAAAAGTATAAAAGTATGGTATATCACATGCTAGATGTATAAATAATTGTTCAGGAATTGGAGGGGGGGGGGGGGGGGGGGGGGGAAGAGAGATGTAGATGAGAAGCCCTACCAGCAAGTGCAGGAACTTCACAATTGACATAGCATACTTCTGCCCTGTGAAAACAGGGGTTACAAGCAGCTGTAGTTACAAGACAGGGTCCCTCCACTGAATGAAATTGTTAGCTGGATACATATTGCAGATAATAAGCAATATCATGTAAAAATCCCAGATATGTGAGAGAAGAGTAGCATTGATTTGGGCATCTCACTTTAAAAGATGTGAGACAAGTATGAGGCACAACACACAATGACACTTAAGCCCTAGGACAGGACACCGCACTTACTGTTTTATCAGCAACACCAGTCACCTTGAAGGACATCCACTGGCCCACCTGACAGCTCACCCTACCTCGGAAACTGACCAAACACTGCTAATTGTCAGGTCATTTGTTTGACATTTCTAGTCTCTTTTGTGTTTGAGGTGCAAGACATGGAAGAATTTGGGTGTATTAGATAGAAATACATCTCCTTTTTTTTTTTAGCTCATTTTTTCCAAAGTCAAACTGAGTGCGTACCAGGATGATGCTAGCATCAACGTCTGACTCTTCACTGGAGTCTGTTTGCTTTATTTTAAGAAGTTGATTATTTAGAGTAGCCCATTTGGAGCCTTTGGAACCATGTGTGCTGCAGATAAAGAAATCTGAGAGCATGTGGAGATTAAGTTCCATCATGCACTGCCATCCGCAGAGGGTGAAGGGTAGCATATACGAGCAGCTCCCCGAGAAACCTTGCCACTGCCAACAGATTGTAAGGGTACAGGAGTATAGCCCTGCAAAATAGAGCACTGATGTGTCAGCAATGTTTCTCAAGAAAAGTATGACAGAGGCTCTATACTCAAGATGTTTTTAATGAACCCTGAAAATAGAAGCACAGTTCATTATTTTAATGATAATCAGTATGCATATTATCAATGCTGGCATGTTCCTCTGCCGTTTTTTTTTTCTTGAAATTACTTCACTATATTTTTTTCCTGATTTCCAGTTGCTTCTCCCATTCATTGACTTCATACCTGTTGTTTCAATATATATTGAAGTTATTCAAAACCATTTATTTGACATCTTTATTGGAAAATATCTGACATGAAACGCAGGTGGAGTGTTTATGTATTTTCCCAATCATTACTAAAATACCCAAAGACAGAAATAACAAATAAAACTTCTTGGTGAATTCCCAATGCTTATATACATTTGCACAAAAATCAGTGATAACCTCAGTCTCTAAAACTTGTGTATCCTAAATGTCAAATCTCAACTTCTTTTTATCATTTTAAATTAAAAAAAAAGTTACTGCAATTGTTAACCATGAATAAGTATAAGATGATGAATTGTATGTAAAAGATTTACTGATTAGGATCTGAAATAATAAATTTACTTCATTAATTTGAAGTCTACTTTCACTCATTTTGAATTATGATAATTCAAAATATTTTTATCTACTCTTTATAAGGAAAACCAAAAAAAAAAGGACAACATACTGTGCCAAATGCAGGTTCTCCTTCACTGAAGGTATTTCACTCACATAAACCTTCTACAGTTTCCTCTCCTCAGTTTCTCACATCTAAAATGAAATAAAACACACTTTTAAAACTTAGTTACTGGTACTATTGTAACACATGTCCTTTGTGGTATTTCACAGCACTTTTTACCATTCACCCATCTTCTATAAGGATGTGCGTGAGAAACTTTGAAACACTGAGACTGTTTAACAACAAAAGTTAAGGTATATGTTGTTCTTCAACTAATGACAGTATTATTTCTTTTCCAGTCCTAGGTTTCCCCTAACCTAATAATATGTTTAGCTATGCAGGATATTTTAGTAAAACATTTGATCTAAAATTGTTTTCCTTCAAGAGCTGCTAGGAAACATTTTTGTCTTTGCATGTTTGCAAGGCAGACCTGGGTGTCAGGATGGTAAGCAGAAAAGGAACACAGTAAATCAATTCTAGAGCAGAGTTGTAAGTAAATGTATGCAAAAGATAAATATGTCTTACAATTAAATTGAAAATTATACTATTGCTAAAGGATCTGTGTACTGGACTATAGAAGCTATTAGGAGGTCCTGGTACCAGCTTCCTTTTAAAACATCCTAACAACTGCATTTAAGTATTTCCATCTCTCTGTATTTCATAGACAGGAAAGGGGAACATAGGAACTTTGGGCCGCTGGTTCTGAAAACAACTCTTGATTTCTCCCACTTATGGCAGGGTCCCTCCACATCAGGGAAAGTACCTACCCAACCCTCACAGAGATGCTTTTACAAAGTTGCAAATTCTAGGTGATCAAATGCAGAGGTGTCCCTAACTGTTGGCCTGCATTTAACATTCAGTCTTCTCCTGGCCTGTGTGACCTAACCCTTCCCTGTTGGGATGACTTCAAGTAGCCAAAGCCTTGGAAGGAGACTCAAGCAACAATCTTTACAAAGAATCCAGAAATAACCTCTTCTTTCTCTCACCAATGTGAATAAAGGCGCTATACCTCCTGTGGCTTTTCCTCCTATAAAAAATTTTCTTTTGGTCTGCATCTATACCACCCTCAGAACACCTGAGCTGACAAAAATTTAAGCTAAATCCATACATACTTTTTCCTGACTAGTTCAAGCACAGTGTAAACCTAGTGTAGCTAGATTATGTTCAGATTTGCTGTAGTGTATGGCAGTGCACGCAGGTATGCAAGCTTAAAGATCAAGGATCCATTAGCTCTGAATTCCATCCCCGCTCACAGCACAGGCAAATGACGATCATCCTGGGGAGGCAAGGGCTACGCTGTCTGGATTTCTGAATAACTACCTGCTCCCTATTTTATTGTGTATTCTGATATTCAAATCCGCCTATGCTCAGCTGTGGTAAATTTTCATCATCAAGGCAGTTATGTCTTCACATGCCATTCTACCACTCCTCACACCAGCAACAGTCTATCATACTACAAAAGAGGTGTTGGGATGTCATTCCGTCCATCTTGCTGCTCAGAGAGGATCTATCTAAACCACATGCAACTTGCACAAGACAATACAAAAGACAAGTCAGAAATTAGTTATTCTCTTCAAAACAGTAACTC
This sequence comes from Buteo buteo, assembly GCF_964188355.1. Taxonomy (NCBI): domain Eukaryota; kingdom Metazoa; phylum Chordata; class Aves; order Accipitriformes; family Accipitridae; genus Buteo; species Buteo buteo. The sequence goes on along the minus strand of NC_134174.1, from coordinate 32,060,930 downwards.
TGTTTTCATAGCAGCTTTAATAAATCTTGTCTGATACATAGCTGGTATTTCTTCCCAATAACAGAAATCAGAGATCTTTTCTCCCTTCAATTCTTCCCCTCCTCTTTCCAGCTGTTAACTGAAATCTGCACCACCACCACCCCTCCCTCCCCCCCCACTAATTGCACGTATACAAAGACATCCTTGAAAGGAACAAAACCAAAAAGCAATTGCTGGTTACGTTTTCAAAAGCTTGGTGTCTAATTTTTATAGTCACAAGATCTACAACTGCAACCAGGTTTCTTAACTGAGTTATACAAAGGGACATTTTAAAAGTGCCTGTTTTCTGGAGGTTTTCAGAAAGGTTTCTGAAGGTTTCCTTGGAGAAATGCACTGGATCGTCTAATTAGTGTTCCGGTTCCTAAGTCATGCTCATCTGAAAAGCCAATCAGCTGTTCTTAGAGTATCCTGGCTTTTGATTTAGTGCTCTTGATCCTAACTGAGACCTCTGCAAACAATAGCAATGATAAGGTTATTAAGACATTCAAATGGTTAAACCATTTTAGGCACCTGGAACAACAGGTGTCTATACACATTTTCACAGCAGTTTGCATTTGGAGATTTTACTTATTTACCACTTTATGCAACACAGAAATTATTCATACAATTCTAATCACTTAAATATGACTCCAATTTCCTACTATCATGTTAAAAACTGCCTTATTAGCTACAGACCACGCACATTTTGTGTATCTTTCTCCTTGCATCAGGCTAACAAAGCTCCTGTTTTGTATTATGCATACAAATACCCACTCTGGGGATTCTCCTCTGGGGTATTTCTCTATGCACTATCAACCTGAATTGTAAGTTTAAATATGATTTAACTCTACTGATGCTTCTTTTCATCTCTTTCTTTGCTTCTAGTGGTCACATACCTCTCATTTCCAATATAGTTCCATTGTCACTGTACAACACACTGGGAGCATTGACAAGCTAAAACTAAGGCTTGACTCTAACTTTGTCACAAAACCAGGTGTTGGTACCACTGCAGGACTGTTAGCTTTGATGTTTTTCTCCTACCATGAAGCCTGTCTTCCTTCAAAACTAAGCGCAAATGACATTCGACAGGGCTAAAGCTGCCAAAATTTCTCTCTTCTTTTTGTGTGACACTGTATAATGTTTAAAAGATCTATTAGTAAAAAAAGATACAAAGGAGGCTGAAACAAAGGTTGACCACTCAAGAAAGAAAGAAGCAGAGTTAGTATCAAAGACATCAGTAACAGCTCTGGCTAAGCACTTCCTGAACAACCTCACCACAAGGAATAACCTAACAGAAGGCAAAATAATGAAAAAGTTCTGTTTTCCTCTGCTATTTTTCTGCTCTACAAGAACTCAACACCAACCCAGTTCTAAGTATGATTAGCTCCTTAAAGGACTAAAAATTATCAGACGTAATAAAATCCACATATGCATATACACCTCCACTCATCCACACAGCCCCTTCCAGAATTTCCCAGTTGCTGAACAAAATGTAAACAGTTATGTTCTACTCTTGATAGTATGGGCTGTGGGACCTATCCCTCCTGTAGCTTTTCAGAGCCTTAAGGAAGGACATTTTCTTTGAATAACATTTTTTAAAAATTGCTATTTATTTCAAATCTCAAGCTTGCAAACTCCTACTATGAAATAGAGGGCATAAAAGCAATGGCTCATGAAATATTAGCATGAAAAAAATCTTTTATCAAAAGCTGGCTGGCTTGCTGATCAACTGTTTTGTGTAACCCAAATACTGGAATCTTCCTGTGGTCTCTGGGCACTGCTGACAGCGAGAAGCCCTTCTGCTCTCACGTCCCTCCTCCAGGCTCTGCACTTCCCACATGTGACGGAGTCTGGGGGATGTATAAGTGGAGAGCAATAATGTATACCAACTACAGAAGAATAATAAGGAAAACAGCAGTGTTTGGAATTTCACTAGTAACCATAGGTGGTAATCATGGGTGACCATGTGTAAGAAATACGTTCAATCTACCGAATATGAAAGGCTATGAAGTACAAGCTTTCATTGCCGTTTCCTGAGGGGTTGACAGGACGGCAGCAAAGGCAGTGCCAGAGGAGCCTAATGTAACTTGCCTGTGGGAGATCAAATACAGGCTGTCTTTTACACTTTTCTTTAGCTTGGGTATTTCTCATCTATACTCCAGTCTTCAGTGCAGATGCACCTAAATATTGCAGTTATTACATTCAGTTCAAATTTGACAATTTCTTTTATAACTCTGAAGGTAATAAATTTAAAATAATAAAATCTCGATTTTACATACTCTGAATTAGTCAGGGAACCATACAAATGTATCTGAATGCCTGGATTTTCCTCATGAACTGGTTGTATAGCATACTACCTTGAGACCATATTTCGAGTCCAGAATCTCCTGATTTTCAAAAAAAATAAAGGAAGACATACAAAGAATTAAACCTGCTTTTGTATTAATCAGATTTTCTAGACTGGTCACAAGGTTTTTTAAATAAATTTCTTTTGCAAGTGTAGTAATGAAAGCACCTCAGAGAGAGAGCAAACAGCTCTAACTGTGCAGAGAAGCCATGAGACACAAACACCCAGCAAACTTACAAGATCATAAATGTGAGAACTTATTCTTCAATACTCAACATATCTAGTCTAATTCTAAAAATGTATTTACAGAATCAAGAAAAGAATGGTTTAAGTAATACTATCCCACTAAATAATATAATGACCACAAACATTTTGAGATGCCTAACTTCAAAAAAATCATTACCTAATTCTAAATTAGCAGTCCACAGTCATTTATTTTTCAGAGCATGGTTATAATTACATATATCCTTTTTTTCAAGTTCTCATACATTCGGTGACTTAGCTTTGCCTTGCCAAATTTCAACAATGAACTGCTGAACTTTTAAATATTGAACTCTTAATGGCAGCTTCTCATGTGATTGATGTTGTGACCTATAACATCAGCTCTGTTTTCTCACTTTAACAGAATAATGTTGCAGGATTCTTTTCAGGAAGGTCAATTTGACACCTGGTTTCAGCTCTGCTTTCAAATCATCAATATAATTGATATGGAAACCTGCCAGTGCAGAAAGCCATACTTGTACATGTTTTGGTAAAATATTTTGTGGCTTATTTATCCTTAACAAAAATATAAACATATAAAGAAAACCTTGAATGGCTATCACTGAATGTAGGTGGGGATCTCCAGAAAGCAAGCTAAATAATGTAACTCTGGTCACCCCCTTACCCACACCCTTCCAACCTCCCAGTTTTTAGACACATCACTTACTAGGTTATTTCCTCTGTACTTAGCAGACACAATACAACTTGCAATGATCGTAAAGGCTTCTTCCAGTCACAGAAAAACATACTGTTGAACTGGTTCATTGTTCATTTATTCTAATATGTGATATTGTGACAGCTTATTTTCTGATTTCAGATAACACACTGTCTTGGAGTATGTTTTCATGGCGAGTCATAATCATGTGGGTTTGCATTTGTTTTCTACTTATAGTAAGGAGTGTGTCACTTTCCAAGCTTGTCATCTGCAGATATATGGTTCTGTGCACATATGGTGAGACATACAAAATACAGCTTCTTTGCTATGCTTGTTGATTAAAAGTTTAAAGGCTGTTACTGGAGTGAGGGCTTGGAAAGGAAGATTTGCCTCAAGATAGAAACTGCAAATGACTGGAATTAGCCATATAAAATGCATGCTTTCTCCCCCGGTTTATAACATTTCCAATTGTACTCCTGAAGCTTGATACTATAGGTAAACAAAACTATAAAAAATTAACTACATTCATTAGGGCACACAGAAGAACGTTTCATATGACAGGCCAACAGAATTGAAGTTTCACCTTTAAAATGCAACAGATGCTGTGTGCTACTGAAACAGATCCACAAGAAAATTTCATGCTGGGAAACAGCTGGCTAAAATTCCATGGTTGTCATCTTTTGTGTAAAAGTTTGCCTCAACCAGCAGATCAGAAATGCACTCAAAGTTACCTATACTGTAAGTATTAATTGTTCACATTCAACTCAGAGAACTTCAAAAGGATGCACCCAGCTGAAGAAAAAACACGCAGAAATCAATGCTCAGTACTATCTCTTAAAAGCCTCTCTCCATTTTAAAGCAAACCAAATCAAGCCACGCAAATCAGATGTTGGAATAATATTGTCAAAAGATCATCTTGTAGAAACACAGGCAGTACACAGCTGAAATGCAGAGTCTTGATGCTACAATCAAGATTGAGGCCAGGAAGCACACTCTGGAAATTATTTTCATAGAGCAGATTACCAACATACATCTAACATGACCCAGTCTTTACCAAAGCTGTTAAACAAAGCATAACACTAAACAAATAAAAATAAAAACTGCCTTGAAATGAACAAATTGTACAAGCAGCCTTTCTCTTCCTTCACTAGTTTTCTAGGGAAGCCTACTCAGAGAATTAAGTGTTCACAAGTGCCAGCACTCACCTGAAGTCACTGCTGCATTGAAGGGACCTATTACAGCATTTCCACAGACTCAAAACAGGGGGTATTGCTGTTAATTCAGAGTCTGTGCTCTATGGCTCATTTCATTTTTAAGAGAGAGTCCTAAAATTACAATATTTCTGTTTTCAATGAGATCAGTAAGTACTCTCAGACTCCTGTGATTAAGTTTAGGAATAGCATACAATATTTGAACTACTCATTCTTATGTTTTCTTCTATATCAAAAGGAAAAATTATGAGTTCATTGAAGTAAATTCTATGCAGGTACACTAGAAGGTTACAACATTTAAAGATGATCTTTGCAACAGATGAAAAAGCAAGATATCTGGATTCTGTTGCTAGCCCTGATAGAGATGAGGCTTCAGGCAGGTCTCATATTTCATACCTGATTGCCTGCCCACTTAAAAATTAGGAAGTTTTATTTATATCTGGTAAAGTGCTAGTGCTATCTGCCCCAGCAAAGTACATGTAAAGTTGCCTGAAGGACTGTCTGGAAGGTCCATAGAGGTCCCCAGTTTCAAAACACTGCAACCTGCCAGGAGTGAGGAAGAAAAATGCTATATAAGTAGGACAGCTGTAAAACACCTCATTAAAGGTCAGGTTCACAGAAGTATGTAGTAGTAGGAAAGTAAACCCAAAACTGATTTCCCTGAAAACTCCTGGTAAGTGCTAGGCAGCAGCCACACTTGCCTGCGTTTCACAAGGACATTATTTTATTTCAAACTCCTTTCATTGCCTAAAGCTATACCACTTTCCATGCCTTGGGACATGCCAGTTGTGACTGAACTAAACAGCTCAGCACTCACAGATAAGCCCTAGAGAAGCAAAAATTGAGATCCTTTTGTGTCTCCTTGAGAAGATCCATCCTGTCTTTAGGAAGTTTACCATGTAGCACTATAACCAGGCTCTATAGAAAATGCAGTAGTATTTGATATTTTCTCTTAAAACATTGCTGCTCCCGAGCCTTGTTACAGGGTAAAGGTAAAAATATCAGAGCTCTCACCCAGAAAGTGGAAGACTTGGGTTCAATTTCCTGTTTTCCCTGAAGAGATTCAAAGGCACAACTCCCATTTCCTTGTCAGTGAAGCCACCTCCAACGTTTCTATTTGACAATGTCCTTATGACTATAAAGTAAAATCTTCTGCTCAGGAAAGAAAAAGGGAATGGAATAGGGAATATGGGTTTAAAGCAAATATACAAAACCTCCTCCTTCATTTTGGCTAGAGGCAGGTTTCATGATGGCAGGTATTTGGTTGTCATAGCTTTCACTCAAAAGCAATCTTTTCTGTTTCGCTGTATGTGAAAAAACATTAGAAAATAGGTAAGTGTTCTGTCTTTAAAAAAAAATAAATCAGAACCTTTAAGAGTGAGTGATTCAAATAGGACAACAGTCAAAGCTGAATTGTCCTTCAGATGTCTACTCAAAATTTTCCCAACAGCTTTCATTCCTTCACAATATTTAAGATGAAAGAAATGAAACAAATTGTTCTTATACTGACAGGGAAAGAGAATACATCCTGAATCGCTCCCTCAATAATAAAGTGAGTGTGACAACCTTCCCATCCCCTTATATTTGCCACTTTTTCTTGCAATGTAGCTACAGGTTTTTTCTGCACTCAGGCTTCTTTTTTGGCTAAACACTTTGTTGTGAAACAAAAAACATGACTAGAAAGGACTATTACACCACAGTCCATGTCTCCTAAGCTTAACACAGGTAACCTCCAAGGTGAAAACTGCATGTGTTACAGAGATTTCAGCTTTCCAAGTACAAACATGTTAATAAATGTATATATTTCAAAGAGAACAAAGCAAAAAGGATGACTGCAACAAGTCAATAGCTGACAAGAAACCCAAAGTTCCAAAATACTTTTACAATCACTTCATTTTAACCAGCCAGTACCTATTTTGCAGAAGGAAAGAAAGAAACTCCATCACAAGACCAACCTTTCACAAATGCTGTTAAAGTAACTTTCTAGTAACGTACTTCAATGTTATTTTTATTGGCTACATCCTTTAAAAGAGAATTCTCCAAACAGCAATCTAACTCTGAGAAAGACACAAACGTACAAGTACCTTAAAGAAAAATTAAAAATTGCAAACCGTATTGTAGGTCCTGACACAAGCCTGCATAGCAGAATCCCTCCTAAACACATCATGGTGTTTTCTTTTCCTGTCATCACACGTTCCCAAATACTCCTGTTTATTTCCCAGATCTGTTTTTAAAAACTATGTACTCATCTGAACACAGTGGTCCTGCACAGAAAGATTTATCTCTGTCTGAAATGCTATGCTAGTCTTTCCAGCAACGACTGCAGGCCTAAACACAGCGTGGTTTTATCAAACATTGTCAGTTTTTAACGAATTATACCCTAGAAGAACCTTGTTACTATTGAATTACTCAACCAGTTTTAAGCAACATAAATGTTAAAAATGAAATAATCGCTGGATTTCAAATTTGCAGCTGATCTTATATTTTCATATGGAGCGGGTGCTCCCAAATATTGAACTGCATTTATTGATTTCAAGCATATGAAGAACCAAGCCCTGCTTGCCCATCCCGTTGATATTCATAAAACTGCATTCAGGATCTCCCTTAAGTCTCCTTATGTTGTACAATACTCTTGCAAGACAGCTCTTTAGTTCCCTCTTTTGTCTACAGAATAATCGATAGAAGATTCCTGGAGGGAAACACTGTGAAGAAAAGGCATACTTTTACGAGCTCTCATTAAAGCTGGCTGTGTTACTACAGCAGGTTTCTCATGAAGAAAAGGGAAAGAAGCATTATCGCTCCCTATCTGCAAAGGCAAAATATAATCTTACGAGGGTACATAACAAAAGAAATGATGCAGATATTTTTAATTTGACCTGTTAATATCTGAAGTGTAAAACACTCAGGTAATTTGTCTCACTTCCTCCCAATGCAGAAGTACTCCCAAAATACCACACATTTTTAACAAAGTATTTAAGTTATATTTGGCAACATGTCTGTTTCTTTAAACCAAAGTCAAAAGACCACAGACACGGAAACCCTGGGCTGGCAGAGTATTTAAGCAACTGGGTGAATGAGAGAGAGGCGGACAGGCAGCACTCCTCAGCAGACAAGCGGTCTGCGACTCTGCAGAACAACCCCATGTGCTGATTCACAGACAGCCAGTGCACATCCTGATTCAAATCCTACTAAATGATGATGAATGAATCTGTCTGGGTCTCCACTGTAAATAGTAACAACTGTTTACTGAAAAATGAAGGATACCATGGTGATGAGACCTACATCACCACATAGCCCAGACAGTGCTGTCTCCAACACAACTGTCCACTCGCAGTCAGAAAGAAGTAGACAGTACCCTCTATCCAACCAAGCATGAAGTCTTTGATAAGAAGCATAACTTTTACAGCCTGAAGGTAGCTTCTGCTACACTATTCTTTAGCACAAGTACTAGTACATTTTTCTTTATTTTCTCCTTCACTTACGATGTCCCTCTTCTGATCCTGTGGGGATATAGCTCTGCTAGTACATTTTCATTTACTGAGCCCAGGTCAAGGACTGCTGAGACAAATTTCATAAAAAAGCGTTACTCTATTTGCCATTGCTAAAAGGTCAAGCACACAAAATACACACGCATTCAGCTTTTGAAGGGACCACAGCTTCTTGAACATCAATATTACTGCCAAAAAAACCGCTGCACCTACTGTAATCCCAAAAACCAAGGCTGGAAGGAGTTAGTAGAAATGATGTTTTTCCCTCACTGGTGTAACTTGTGCTTTTGACAGCACGCTACCTAGAACTGGCACTGAGACTATCCTGTAATATTGGTCAGGCCCTGATCCCACAGTAACAGCCATGCACAGGCTCTGCTACGCTACCGCTGAGACCTGTGGGAAAAGGTAAACCCTGAAACCAGCTCTGATTCAATGTTGCTGGGTTGCCCTGGGGCCAGAACAATGACACCCTCAGACCCAAGCGCGGAAAGAGCAGACTCCTGCTGCGACCAGGCCAAGCCGCTGCCACCGCCACCACCACATAGCAGCTGCCCTACAAAGCACTGTGTCATTGCCTCATCTGTATCTATCAACTTGATGCACATGAAGAAATGCTGATTTTGGAGGCTTAGCTGGCTTCAGATACAGCACTGTGGGGACAGGAGGAAGGACGGAAGATGTTTATTAGTAGTGTTTGCAACCTGGAAAGACGAGGTTTTTCCCTAGCTGCCCCCTCTGCCTGCCCACTCACCCCCCAGCACTTAAAGGTTCACCTGTAAAAAAAGCCACAGAATAGGACAAGCATTAGGAATGGAAGTTGTGCCATCAGGGTATGTTTCCCTTCCTGCCAGCCCTAATTAACAAGATTGGGCTGCCCTTGTGCGTGTGCTACTCCTCTCCCCAAGGAGAGTGTGATCATGAACTTTACATTTGTACAGCCATCACTTCCGCCAGCCACAAATTCAGAAAACAGAACTCAACTCACTACCACCAAATTAATCATCAAACACTGAGGCAGGGTGTCAAAACAAACAGACAAGCAAACAAAAACACAGACCCAATTACAAACAAAGCAGAATACTTCAAAATCACATGGACCACATCCAAGCTGTGTGAAGAAACTATTGGATACATGCAGAAAGTAAAAAAGGAAGTTAATTTTATTTAAGCATTAGTAAGGGCACTTGAATTCAACTTTATTAGCACAGTGTCTTGATGAACATAAAATGATTTACTTAAAATTTACATTACTGTCAAAACTCCTACTTGCATGTTCTTCATGCAGTACTTTATTCTGTTAGTCAATCAGCAGCTTCTTGATTATTAGGGTTTTGTGTTAAAAAGGGTATTTTTTTACTACAATAATTTTTCTTTTATAATAACAGTGCCTAAAAAAAGACAGCAGGACAAGAAAAAAAGAAATCCTCAAGGACACTAAAAAGCATTGTGGTCAACAAGGTGAGAGTAGGAAAAAACAACACTCCAGGCTATCATGTTGTCTGCACTAATGGGGGTCAGCACTGAAGGAAGACCAACTCTCACACTTCAGTTCCTCCCTGAAGCTGGCTGCAGTGCTCGCAGCCTTGGTTACAATGTCAAGCGAGACATCAGACTCTTTATATTCATTAAATGACACGGACGGGATGCTGGGGAAGAATGCACCCCACATGGTGAAACATGAAGATTAAAATTAATATACCCATTTTTTTTCTTGACATTATCTGCCATTCTGTCTTTCAAAACTCATCATGGATGTCAAATCAGAAGATGCTTCAAACATCCTTGACTGCCTTTTAGAAAGTAATTAGGCTGATGCCTTATAAGAGCAACATATTGTGATACATTGCTAAATGTACAGCTTCACAATGGTGAGCAGTCTACAATGCCTTTCAGGTCTGACCCGCTTAGTAGGAATTATTTTCTGTGCTTTAAATAAAAAAAATGGTATGGGCTTTCCAGCTCATTAATAAATTGGACTTTTGTAAAGATCCTTAATTGTAAGCATTTCTACATTCCCTTTCCATTTCAGTATCCCCTCACAATTCAACTATGTTTGTCAAACCTGTTCACACAAATGAGCATACATACACTGTTAATGTCTATGATTATCTGTTATAGGTAAGCACACAGCTCTGATGCAACAGCCACGTTGACTAAGAAGTTATGCTGGGAGAAAAAAAAAAAAGAAACCAAAACCCACAAACACACAATCAAAAAAAAAAAGAAAGGGAAAAAGAAAAGAAAAAAGGAAAACCAGCCTGAGAATAACAGGTTGTTACCACAGTAAAATGAGTGAAAAAAAAGAGAAAAACCGACCCAATGTCTGCTCATTGGCATCAATTACAGGAAAGGGAAGAGAGCACTTGAAATTTTGGAGCTGCACAAAATATTCTAAATATCATGATAATCAAAATGGCAGCTGAACCAGGTGTTTTGCCACAGTTCATTTTAGCCAACATTCTTCTAGAAACACTAAGAAGTGATGACCCTGATGGTGATATACCCAGAGGATATCAGGGAAGCATAGTTTACTTGTGTAATAGAGGCAGCTTTGTAGAAAATACAATAGTGTGGAGTATTCTGCAGAGGCTACGAGAACAAGTAGGGTGTGAGAATTCAAGCCATGTACCCTCTGACAGCTTAAAACAAAATCTGCCAGTGAACTATATTTTGTTTTCATAGAGGGAGAAAGATCTGAAAGTGTCACTTCAAGTTGGATACATACAAGGCAAAAAATGTCCTGCTCAGGACAAGCTCCTTTCAGTTCAGACAAAAATATGGCATCATCCTCTTCCCAGAGGAGCAAGCCAGTCAAAAGCTTACCAAACAGATTCCTTGGGATTCTACAGCTCTGGGATGGCAGCAAGCCTTCACAGCAGATCTGTCACCTTCCCTGCTGTAAAAGGCAGGGCAAAAGAAGGTGAAACAAAAAAAATCTCCTGTCTCAAGTCAACCACGTGTGCTACAATGGTTTCTTGAAGACCACAGGTGTGCTGAGCTGTGGCAGGAAGCCCTCTTCTGCCCAATGCACTGCAGAGGAGGAATAAAAGCCCCAACCAACCCTGGTGCTGAGAAAAGACATTCAGGAGCTGTTTTCTCTCAGGTGATTCAGTATATTACTATATCACATGGTCCTTACCCATGAAGGGAAGTGGAGCTCACATTTTCCTTCACATGGGGCTCAGTCCTTCTCTGGGGCACAGGGGCTGTCTCTGACAGAGTGATAACTACCAACCCCAAGCTCCTGTTCCTGTTGTTAAAAAATACTTTCTGTTGTTTTGCTGTAAATGAGTATATTTTCTTTCATTCTCCTTAACAGCATTTGTTACTGATAGCAAAAACCAAATGCTGGAAGACTAGCATTAGCTTTCATGAGTGACTCTTGTTGGGAAGAATTTAATTATTTGGATCGTAAACACTCAAGAGCAGCCAAACAGTCACCTCTGAAATCACAGACACTTCATGAGGCTAGAGAGAGCAAATGGAGGTTGGTTCACTCACAGTGGGGAAAACCTGTTGCAGACCCACGTCCCTCTTTCATACAAAGAACAAAGGAGGGAAGTAATTTAAAGAGACAAGTATAAAAATATCGCTGAATTGTAGGTGACACATTTCAGGCTTAGTCAAATCTCTTTTCACTTAGGTATAAAAAAAACATAGAGAAATTCTCATAATCTCGAAATGAAAAACTCAGTGTTATCATGTTCTTGATCATCCGTGACATTCAAAAATGCTGCTGGTTTGAGATCCCATCAAAAGTTTCTTTAGCCTATATTCTTTCAAAAGTGCATTTTAATATTTAGTGGCAGCTTTATGAGTCTGAAAATTTTATCTGTCTTAGCAAGCAAGCCATTTTGAAATAGAAATTCCAAGCACATTTTGGGGATAATTTCGAATGTGCATAATGAGTTTAATTTTGTGAAGTAAGTCTTATTTATTTCCCCCTTCAGGAAACTGTAATTTACCAAAACCCTTCTTTAACCAGGATCTTACAAGTTAGTATGTACAGAGATGGTCATTAATTTTCTATACTGTGTGCCAACAGATCACACACTCATCACTGACAAAACTGGGAGTGAACTTAACAGGCTTTCAGCTGGCACAGAGAGAACCCTATTCATTCATACTCCATACTACCACAGTTACAGTCCCTATTTTCTATAGTTTAAAATGGATATGCTGCTCCAAACTGCAGGAAGGAAACATCATCACTCAGCACCTCGTCCAGGGTCCAGCTCTGCCATGGCGGGTGCTTTCACACAGCACCACCACAAATCAAGTTTCTTCAGCAAGGCTTTTGCTACCTGACCATGATTCACCTCTGGGAAGAACTGGAACAGGCTGGTGTTTTCACCAAAATGGAAGTGCTGTGGTATGTAAAGGCGAACAGAAACATTTCACAGTCACGCTTGAATGTGGAAGGAAGGTGAAAGTTCACAACACCTACTCATTTGGCAGCCTTTGGATCGTTTCTCCACAAAGGTTAACTCCAAGTCAACTGATCTGGTCTGATTATGCTGGCACAAAACGTGTATCTGTTATTCAAGAAGCCCTCATTTTTTAACTTGTAAGTAAACCCTTATTATTTTTGGAAGGTGTTTGTTTTTTTCAAATAGTCACTTTTTGAGGGAGCGAAAATAAAAAATACACTAAAAGAAATAATTAAAAAAAATAACAAACGTTGCTCACTTAATGGAAAAGACCTAAGACAAAATTCAAAATTTAGATAAACTTAAACACACAAAGGTTCTTACATATATAATTTGAAGTGAAATATATTGCCTAACAGTGGCAGACGTCCTTAACAGTATTGTGTTTCAGAAGAAGTGCCCAGCTCATTGCAGCAACAGCCCCAGCTTTAATACAGTGTACGCAAGTGATACAAATCAAACCATGTCTCCTATAAGACTGCTGTATCTTGCCATGAATGCAGAGGATATATTGGGCTGTTGAGAATTTAAAGAAAGGACTGTTAAGAAGAAAAGGAGGTTGAAAGCAGAGCAAGAGTGTGTATCTTGGGTCTCAGAGTGTGTATCTCAGCTCTTACAAAGGAGGTCTGTATATTTTATCAGTGCTTTAAGAAGCAATACTTAACTTTCTTTGCAAACAAAACCCTATCTGTCTCTGGTAGTAAATAAATTGCAGGTTTAAAACTGATTTTGGAAGTTTGTCCAAGTGAGGTTTTCAGGAATAAAAGGTTTCACTAAAGCTCAGCAGCTTTAAAAGAGCAAGGTCATTACTTTGCATGTGCAAGGCCTTGTGTCATATATGAGGATTAACCCCCAAATCCTACTGACTTCACTTGATTTGAATACCCTCTGTAAGTGAAAATATTTTGCACCCTCACAAAGTAGTATCTATGATACTGTGCTAAACTTGCATGGAGCTCTCCTAAAAACCAACACCCTTCAGTTAAAAGCTCAGCTTCTTCCCCCCCCCCGCCCCCAAATTGCTACTGCTTCTTAAAGCTTTGATAACATCATTTTTCCAAACAATGGCTGCATTGACATGCACCAGGATGCAACAGCACAGCTTCATACTTTCACACATTTAAGTCAAACTAATACATTTAAAAATAAAGTATTCAAACGAACTACAATACAGAAAAGAAATCCTTCTGTATTTACACATAAAGATGACGTATGCACACCTGCATAAGGAACACGCACTGTGTGTTCTAAGCACCTGCTTGAAAATAATCCATTAAGAAAAAAAAGTCAACTGCAAAAAAACAACGTTACCACTTTGCTTTAAACAGCCTTTAGCCGAAAGTATCATCAGGAAGCATCTGTGAAACACAACTGGAGATTCCTATCTAAACCAGTGAACCACCTGTAAGTTTTGTTCCTCTAGGAAATGGGTAAAGGTACCAAGTGGCCAAACGCAGGACTGGGAAGTCTGCTGCCACCCCTTATGGGAACCACCGTGGGTCCCTGAAACACCGGGGCAGTGGAGAATGCTCACTGCTTGTCAGGACCAGATCTCTGCTGCCTTTAAAACAGCAGAAGGTGACTCCTCTACAATACTGTAATGAATTTCATTAAACAAATAATTGAAACTAGTAACTTTCAAGCAATGCGCCTTTGTAAATCTAGCTGGCTTCAGAAGAATAGTATGCATTTCTGACTAAATAGCAAGGTCTTTACATTAACTTCACCATCATGAGTTTGCTCCCGTTCCCATTGACTTCAGCAAGAATGGAATTATATCCTAACATATTTGCATGTCAAATCTCTTTTCGTCCGTAACATCTGCAATTTAATGGTACATTTTCTATGAAAAAGCAATGCTACATTTCTTTGCAAGGCAACAGCAATGTAGTAACATTAGCCAAACCAGGGGAGATGAATACTAAGAAAAGCCAAAACAAAACATGCTTGTACTAAAACTCTACAAGGCTTTCACTGATAATGAGAAAATAGTCCACACAGGTGTTTGTTTCACACATTTCAAGTAAATAAAAGACTCCAAAGCCTACTGGAAAATCACTGAGAACAGGATACAGGCAAAAAAGTACACATACATCCACAGAGGAAAATTTAGGCATGCTTCCAGCTTTTAACCTGTTATAACCCCAAAGCAAACCAACCAGAGACAGAATATTACTATGGCTCAACATGCTACCAAATAATCAAGCATCTAATCCAACTTACTGCAGCTGCAGAATGCAAGCTGGAAGAGGGCACCTAGCTTCATGGTATTACCATAATGGAAACTAATATAATGCTGCAGGTAATTGAAGTTAAACCAGTCGCTTCATCCACTGATTTGGATAAAACCCACGAAACCGTTAATACACACACAAAACCTAAAAGAAAACAGAATCGGTCTTCCTTGTTCACAAAGAAATCATAGGTCTCTTTTCTCAAGTAACAAGCGATAGGACAAGCAGAAACAGCCTCAAGTTGCACCGGAGGAGGTTCAGATTGGATCTTAGGAAAAATTTCTTCACCAAAAGGGTTATCAAGCACTGGAACAGGCTGCCCAGGAAAGTGGTGGAGTCACCATCCCTGGAGGTATTTAAAAGATGTGTAGCTGTGGCACTTAGGGACATGGTTTAAGTGCTGGACTCGGTAGTGCTAGGTTAACAGTTGGACTCAATGATCTTAAAGGTCCTTTCCAACCAAAATGATTCTATGATTCTACTAGACAGGATTTAACATTTCAACAGTACAAGTTTCTTGATCAAAAACTTGGTCTGATCAGTTTAATTCATACATATTTTAGAAGCAGCCTTTGAGGCATGCCTGGAGGTGAATAAAAACAACAGATCAAATGAGAGCAATGAGAGCAAAAGTCACCATCATTGACAATATGTACAATCATACATGTAATCCATTCATTTGAAGGCATCATTTAAATTAGTAAGAAAAACCGTGTGTGTTGCTTAACTATTCTGTCTCTAAGAAAAACAGTAATTTAAAAAGCTGTGCTAATTCATTAAATATCCATGCTTTCATTACTAGAAATCAAACCTTTGAATGGCCTGTGCATATATGTTTAATCCACCCCTCCAAGTTCCAGAAATTAGGGATGAATTTAAACCAGTTTGATGCAAGGTTACCTCAAAACTATTGATGATTTTATTTTATACATTAATTTATTTTGCAGGTTTATTTTCTTCAATCACTGAAAAAGTGCAGCTGATTTGTCAGTGGTTTTCTCCCTCGACCTTTCCAACTAAAACCCCAGTCATTGCCTTGAATTGTAGAGGCACAATACAGAATGTCTCTTGAAGCAACTGTGCTGTTCAGCTGAATTCATATGAAACTTTTGCAAGATTAAAAATAAAACATGAGACATTTCTGGATCACATATTGATCATTTAATTATTTTCCATTTTAACTGCATGCTACTTTTGGCACAGAATATTTATGTTGGCTGAACATTGCCATTAATCTTCTAAAATATCTATATGTCAAAAGTCAATTGTTCAGGTGACAGCGTTAATGTTTAGATTCTTTGTTAACCATGATTAACTTTTGAGGTTCTGATTTTCAAAGATATCTGAAAGCAATAACATAGTCTCATTCACCAAAGCAATTTTCATCTTAGTATCTAAAGGTTGTGTTTTGAACAACTTCACAGCAATAAATGAACATTACTGTGCTGTTTGTTAAGTTATAAAATGCAGAAATTCTCACATTGTTAGTGCTGAGATCCAGTATAAGTTAAAAGCTTTCCTCCCTGCCATGATTAATCTTCCTCTATGTTTCTCTCTCACAACCTTGCTGTATGGGTGAGGGTGTCACGCAGGCAGTTAAGATACCGCTCTGGGTTATTCTGCTCGTTTCTCCAGGATTTACACAGCTTTGCAATAAAACATGAGACAAATTATCTATTTCAAACTTTTCTTGGACCAATTTCCCGTAAATCAAACAATACATGATGGGGAGGGAATTACCTGATTATTATGTATCCATAATCTGTTATCTAAACTGCATTACCTTTATTCTGGAATTTAAAAAGTTTATTGCTCTAATTAACAATTCCTTAAATTTCAGTCAATCCATGCTGCTGTGTTTTCCCTACAATTATGATATTAGAATGTCTTCATATACTGCGTGAGCTAGCTGAAATAAATTATAATTACTACCACAGATAGAGCAAGCTTCTATATCTGATCTGCTTGCTTTGCATGACACTGATAGCACAAAGCAGGTGGAAAGTTAGTTTATTCAGCTAGCAAGGGTATGAGCAGATGGCATGCAAGGCACAACAGGAGAAAAAGGATCCTGCTACAGCGGTACCAAACTCGAACACCTGCCAGACTTCTGACAGCTGGTAAGTGATACTGCACCTAGAGAAAAGTTGAAGAGGACTTCTGAGACACACTGACTCCTGACCAGCCTCACGTAAAGCAGCCACTAATATTTCATACCAGCATCTCTGCTGAATCCCTCCTCAAGTTCTCATCCTGAAAGCTGCCTAGTGAGACTGTGAGGCTGTTAGTGTTCAGGCTGCAACGTCCATGTTTATGCAATAACCATTGCCTTATGTAGCACAGATGACAACCTGCCGTCTTTTCTCCAAGTTGTCTTACTTTCATATATGCGCAAACAAGGTATTATTAGGAATCCAACAGAAATTATGGAGGACCATGGAATTTGTGAGAACCAAATGACGTGATGCAAGAGGAGAGAAGTGGTGAATTAGTGTTGAGAAATAAAGTGGTTTTGTAAAATGTTCTCTTCGGTTTTCTTCCAAAATGAAAGGATGGGCTAACAACAAAAATCAAGGAGGGAATGGAGGAAGATTCACTACCTGACTGTGAAATTTTATGGCTGAGATTGAGGGGTAAACAAAATCCCATGTAGATTCTCAGTTCCCTAATATTTGGGATCCCATTCTAACATTTTCATTTGTCTCACTGAACTTTAAATGGCCAAATGTGGAACCTGGATCCAGACTGGACCTCTGGCAGTTCTCTAACCACAGGGAAAGTGTGTTTGTTATTTACAAGAATTTAGAAAACATATAAATCTAACCACCAGTGTGTATGGTTTGTTTTGTTTATTATGGCTTAAAATATTTTGTGTCACTACAGCTAATTGGCATGTTTTCTTAGCAGAGTAAACACATGTTCAGGAAACTCATAAATCAGACTAGCTGTGTTTGTAAGCAGCATTTCCATATCAGACATTTTCTATTTTTGTACAGAAAAAATCAAGCTGCTGAAATATCCAAACTACAACTGCACTCATCCATGGTTGGGTGAGATACTGTTCAGATAAAAAAAATGCTATCGCTTCTTCCAAGACAGGAGCTGTGTAATAGCTAAATACAACATTTCTCAACAATTCAGCTGTGTAGCTGAAAAATTAGGGGAACATTTTCTAAGGCCGAAAAGGGCAGTTAGGTCCCCAAATAATTTCTCTGTGAGAAATCCATTTCTCTATCAATTTTTTAAAAATTTCCTTACAGGATTTATGCAGTCATTTATTAACAGCCATAATCTGAAAATTTCCCAGACAATGACTACAACAGTTTCCTTAATTGCAACAAATATCATCACTTCAACTTTTGAAGTTTTCCCTTGAAGTTGAAAACCAGCCCTGCATTCAGCGCATAAAAAGTTCAAATATATGTTCATTACAAGCATATACTGTCAAAGTTAACCACTGTGCTGGCTAAATAGGGAAGAACAGGGCACTGCCAGAAAAGACAAGCTCTCATAGCAGGCAGCAGAGGATCGTAACAGAATAGGCCAATTTTCTCTAAGTCTGGACAGCATAGAGAGTAAAAAAGTAGAGATGAAAGCAGAGAAGAACATATTTTACTTTTAATTCCTCAGGAGGTACGGGTATGGCAGAGATAGGCATAAGGTGCAAATGAAGTAAAACGTGCCTTACCCCTCAACCAACAGATGGGACATGGTAGGGCCCAGATGTTGCTAATCAGCAGCACGTGTCAGAGGACCAGCCATCTCCAACCTGTTACAACTCTCAGCCTGAGATGTAATTCTTACTACAAAATGTCTTGATTTTTCTAGTGAAATCTAGTGGATCTTGACTATTTCCAGCCCCTGAGAGGTTTTGGTCTTTTTCCCACTGATTTTCAAATATCATTCAACCTAATGGGGAGATGTTCCAAACAGAGCATCAGGCATAGACGCTCAGCACACATCTTTCCTCTAAAGTTGCCTGCCACTGTTTTTTTTCTAAAGTTCATTTTGCATTTCATTATGTTTCACAGTGAATGTCACTGCTAATGAAGTACCTTCCTTTTTAGGTGTTTCACAACAAATACATAGTTATACAACAATTACTACTGTCCCATTTGGGATTTTGTCCACAATGTAATTAAAGAAGGGAGATTTTTCAGTAGAGTTTTGATGGAAACTTAGTATTCTTTAGTTACAGTAATTCCATTATCCATGCATGCAAAGGCTACTATTTAGGCAAATGCTCACATCTGGAAATGCCAGGTTACACCCATACTCCACATCTTCAACAGAGAAAAAAAATTTCCTATATGCACACAGAATGACAGATGACTTCTGTATCTGCAGGAGTCTGCCCACACAGAGACAGTCAAGCCTGAAAATCTGGCCTTCCCAGTGCTGTGCCTAGGTACTGCAGCCTCAACATTTATTGCATATTTTCCTTATATAAGAAAAAACAGTACTGAAGCCCAATGCTACAATAAGTGAAGAACAGAGTTAGACACAATAGCGAAAATTAAGATAAAGTCAGTTCTGATTTACTTGTTTACATTGATTTAAGTGGGGTTAGACTTCAACAGCAGTTACACATTTAATTGGAAACTGGTTTTATTTGCAGAAAACTCAAATATCTGGAGTGCTTGCTGAACCTTTCCCTCGTAACACTAGCTTACAAAAATGCAGTATCATTGAAAACATAAAAACCCCACACCTTCTCCCTAAGAGTTTCAATGAAGAACACTTGCCAAAGTAAATAATCATTGTTCCATTGAAAATCTGCATGTTATTTTCATTATGTGCTTTAAAACCTACTTTCTGTCTCTCTTGGTATCTGGATGAACTGAATTCTGCTGCTAGTATTAAAAATAGCACTCCTTTCTTGAAGCAGTCATTTACACATTGACACAGTGAATCAGTTTATATTCCTTGATCTTGAGAGATGAAGCCATACTTACATTAAAATGGAGAGTGCATTAGATGTTGAGACCTAATGCTGAGCCTTACAGGTCAAGGGCACTTGGAAAGAACACTCTGGCTTGCAGCTCTCTCTAGCACACACACACACAAGAAAAAGATAATGAGTCTCCACTCCCATTTAATAGATTAATAGCTTTTAGTGCCAGAAGGTTATACTTTGATCCTTTAATGCTCTATTATGTAATAATTCTGCCAATATTTCCTGGCTTCAATCTCAATAGTTTATAAACAAATATAAATGTAAATCCACTCACCTGTTCATAGGATAAGAGTCACATTTCTGTTTAGTGGGATTCATGCACCTTATTAATAAATAAGACTCCCAGCTTCTGTTGCATATCCACATTTGACACGGTCATCAACTGTAACACCTGTCTGTGAAATGCTACTTCACAGGATCTAGCTCTTAGTTAATTAAAACTGCAATCTAGCCAAATTTAAAGCTTTTTTGTTTTGTTTGTAAGGGACATACAGTGAAAACAGCTTGAGAAACAAAGTTATAGTGAAATCTACCACGTACTACAGCAAGTTCCAGCATTCATTCTTCTGAAACTTCATCCGTGCAGATGCGCCACAGGTATATAATATATATACAGAAGAACGTTACTTGAAATACCTTTAAGAAACTTGTCCCTGCCCTACATATCAGTCATTAGGCTACTGTAGATAAGGGCACTTTCTACTAATTACACTGAAGTTATTCCAGTGTGAAACACAAAAAATCTGATTTCTAAGACTACTGAGAGAAAGGAAATGAGTGAGAGAGAATACATGGCCCAGTGGCTGCAGCATGTATCAGGAATGGTACGATGTGGGTGCCTGAAAGACCTACCACCGGGGCTGTTTCAGTTTGATCTAATAACTGAGTGACTTTGTGAATTTCCATGGTGTGCTGTCATTGCAAGCTAATTAGGACTGTGCTGTGAAATCATTTATTATACTACACCTCCTGCAGAGTACAGGAACACATCGTTTATTTAAGAAGGGAAACATCCTTCTTTTACTCTCTGCATATGAAGTACTACGTGTTTTTAGGTGGAACAACTCTATGTCTCAATAATTACAGGAGTCCTAGATAAGCATATGATCCACGTAAATCTAGAAGACATCTAGAAGACCCATACTATAACATTACTCTATAAATCATTACTAGTGATTAAAGTACAGCCTTTTTCTTTGCATGTATGCCACAATTCCTTCCAATTAAAAATAAAAAAAACGGTGAGAAAAGCTGCAAATCTAGCAGAACTCCACCTGTCTCGCCACCAGGGGACACTGTCACGTCATTTCAAAAGTATGAGGAAACAAATTCTTGCTTTAACACCAGTAAGTCAAATTTAGATGGATAGATGAACTCTTAACATGTTACTTGTATGCTTCTTTACAGCAGAGCCAGTAAATATGATAAACACGTGCCAAAAACAACATAGTATCTGAGAATTGCCTTTGAGTATTTAAATCACACACACATATGCATCTCCCAACAACTGAAATAACATAAATAATGTAAAACCTCTGTCTTCCTCAGTATAACATTACCATAGCAAGCTGAATTCTGCCTACATAAGCTAGTACTGCTCCAGTGCTGTTGCTGACAAAGCACTGAACTGTCTGAAATCTCAACCGCAGCATTTACAGAAGAACAAGTTCTGCCAAAGTTCTTCTCAAACTGAGCAGCACCTCATGTCTTGAGTCATCTCTCTGAATTCAATGGAGCTAATTGAGAAGATGACAGCGGTGAACTCAATCACAGGTAGCAAAATCTAGCTGATTCTGTACACTTGAGTATCCTCAGTCCATGACTTTATCCATTACTGAACATGACAAGACAACGAGCACACCTTTAACAGACCACTGGAAAATGACTGCAAAAGTAGTTACCATACAACCAGGGATAGCTGTCACCTGATGCTAGAAGATGAAGATACATTTAAACCTCTTATAGTCAAGATAGCCAAAGAAAGAAATCTGTTTACACTGGTTTTATCTGTTGATGCTGGTAGTTCTTTCAAATATGCAGAGTGAGATTTAGTAAGTCCTTATTTGATATTCATTTAAATTTAGATTAATTTATACATGATCTACAATTGCCAAAAAATGAAAATTGCATATCCATACCTGCTATAAGATGATAGCACCTTGTGTAAAGCAGGAAGTATGTTCTCCAACATTAACAATGTGGAACCAAAAAAACATGAGATAAAAGGATGAAAACATAAGCATAGAGAAAAGGAAAATGGATTTATGAGTTTCTCTGCTTCAACCAAATAGTTTCACTTCACAAATTAACGCTTTGTGCTGTTTCTGTACATGCTGAAATAGGTAAACAGATGTCCCTAAACACTTCAGTTGTGTCTTGAAGGCTATATACTAGTACTATGCTGAAAAAGATTGGCATCTATGTTTACAGTGAGATGAAAGTCCCTTTGACAGGTATAGACTTACTTTTTAAATCAGTGATTTAGTTTAATGCAATCATTTTTTGAAGGTATAGGCTTCATTCTTCTTTTGTAACTCTGGTGTAGAATACTTACTTCAATAAACTGAGTGCGTACATTAAATGATCCAGGTTATATGAAATCTTTAAGTGAATATTCTAAGCAATATTCTACTCATCATCTTGGGTGGCTCAAGATGCAAAATTTCACTTGTTAAGCCTAAGGGTGCACTTGAATTGTTAAGTACATAGGAAATTGTACTTAGGTCAACTACAAACCCGGTACATTGCTGTCTAGATCATTCTACATTAGAGAAGTTTAAGAAAAAATAAGCATTAGTTCTATGTATTCTGTATAACTTAAACATCCAAGCTAGCAGTAAAGACCAAATCACCTCTCCCAAGTTAAAACCACTCTCCCTGGCTTATCTTGAAGCCCTGTTTGATGACAGCACCAACAGTCCTTAACTGCACCAGCAACCATGACCCATACTGTGCCTATTTCAGTTGTCAGTCTCATCAGGAGAAGTGATCAGTCATATTTTCCTCTACTGTAGTTTTTTCCCCAACTACTGTTTCACTTCAGCCTCACTGGGCATTCACTCTCCAAAAGCAAAATGAAGTATACTCATTCCAAAATCTAGACAGAGTGGACTTTGGAAAGACTGGAAAGCAGAGATTTCTACATGAAATGGTCACGAGACAAGAATTCTTATAGATAGGCGGTGGTCAACAGTTGTCACTCAAAAGCACAAAGGAAACAAAGAAGAGGTTGCCACCACTTCCACTCAAAGCTGAGAACGT
Source organism: Buteo buteo (assembly GCF_964188355.1). Lineage (NCBI taxonomy): Eukaryota > Metazoa > Chordata > Aves > Accipitriformes > Accipitridae > Buteo > Buteo buteo. The sequence goes on along the minus strand of NC_134174.1, from coordinate 32,038,065 downwards.
ACGTTCACTAGTAAGTTAACAGAGTTTATATAGGATTTTCTGTGGCATCTGAGTTTGGGCCATGGAAACTGCCTGGCTTATACCGCATCTGCCTGGCCTGTGCTGCAGCAGCAGGTGTGCAGGCTCAGAGGTGTTTCCAAAGGTAATTAAGCACATCCTTTCAGGATGCAGCTGTGGTGGGGCTACATATCACCATCCCTTGATGCTTCTCGGCACTTGTCATCTGTGAGCTAAGACTCCCATAGTTCTGCAATAAGAAGGATGAGCACACCTGGATTTGCTTCAAGACCCATCAGGTTAACTCAAGCCTTTCTAGAGCTGTTCCGGACTCAACTGCAGAAGTCCCTGCCACCTGATCTAATTAGATCTGCTTCAGGCAGGTACTGGACTTGGTCCCCTCCAGAGGTCCCTTTTAAACTAAGTTATTCTCTGATTCTGTAATCTTTCACTGTATAAACTAACCCGAGTGACTAAAAGAAATTGGGGCATGTGTTCGTGAAGATGGCATCCCCCAGGAGACACACACACAAGCATCTTAACTGGCACAACAGTTGGAAAAGAGGAAGTCTGCGCACAGCCTTCGCTACTGTTTTCCCATGTATTGACAATCCCATCTGTAAAACATTTCTATGATATGATCATACCATTTACAGAACACTTTCAACTAAAACCCTCCACTTAATGTGGCCATGGAGACAAAAATGAATATACATTGATTAAGACATTACCTAAACAGAAGAGAACAATACTGTTATCATACATGTGTCATATGTATGGGAACTCTGAACATTCAGGTGAATAATGTTATTTATATTGCACCTATACTACTAATGATCTATATTGCTAATAGGTGATGCTAACTTTGGTAAAAATAGGTTCTTAGTTATAATAAGAACTAGAAAACAGGAAAATCATTCCTCGTAAGATTTGAAAGGAATTTTGCTTCAGTGGTATTTTGGCATTAGAAGGTTATTGTCTTCTCTGGAAGAATAAGCAGAGATCAGACCGTCCAGGCCTATTTAGTATTTTCAGATTCTTAAGACTAGAGAAAAGAAAACTTTGATGGGTTTCTGACCCACACCTTTTCTTTCTGCAGGCAATAAGTACTCAAAATTGAATCTCCTGCTGTTCAGCCCTGATGCTAACAAACATTTTTAGTTCTGACATTTCTGTGACACTTCATGCAACTGACAGGGGCCTTATTCAACATATCAGATACCCACACAAGCTTATGTCTCTATGAGATGACATTGAACCATTTCAAACATCTTTCATGTAAATCAGCAGAAGTGCCTTTTTCCAGCACCTTTTTACTATGCGTTTCACTGAAAGGGGTTGATTAAGTGTTAAAGACTGATTAGCCTGTTTTGCAATTATAAAGGATTGCACTTGACAAGATCTGACAGTATCACAGGCTAATCTCAGAGCTACACAATATTTGTGAAGCTGAAAACATTCCACAAAAAAATTTACTTGAAAATAATTAAAATTAACAACTTTTTTTAAAACATGAGGAACAGAAGTTAAATTCAGGCTGACATCAAAAATTCATTGCTTAATAACTTAACACATCTTACCTAGGTGGACCAGTGCCCAATATCCTTCAGTCTGCTCAGAGCTATTCCTTAAATGCTCATACCACAGGTACATTCAGTCATGATGGTATTACTCATATCTGTGATATGGATGTAGGCCAGGATTATAAAGACTGATGTAGAACTGGCAAACTGCATCAGTCTCAACTGAGAATGCCTAATGCTGACAAGGAAAAGTAGGGGAAAACCAATCCATAATGCATCCATGTAATTGCAAAATGCATTCACAGAGGAGACAATTCGCTCCTTGCTCCTACAGTCCATCAGCTGTGCCCAAACACACACAAAGAGTTTACAGCACTCACCTCAAGCATACCTGCACATACACAAAGCGAGTAAACAGTTGAAAAGCAGAAATTGTCCTTGTATTTTTTACTTCCCTTGTCATTTAAGAAATTAATGCCTTTGTCACATTCTTTAAACACTGTGTATAGCACTGAACATATGTAAAAGCAGGCTGGGGTAGAGAATACCAGAGAAAGAACAAAAACTGTACTCCTAGAACTTGCCATCTGAAGGCAGTGATGGACTTAATGCATTAAAGAGGCTAAGAGACCTTTGACTACAAGCAGCACAATGTTACACCCAAGTTGTTCTCCCTAGAATTTGAAATAGTTTGGATTATAGCGTTTCGCACCAAAACCACCCAAAATCCGAGACCCAAATAAATCTTAGTAAAATAAAATCTTTTTTAGAGTATCACTAGTATGAATTTCAGAGTTGAAAGCATTTCAAATTCCCGTACCTCTAAGGACGCGTTACGTGGATGCTCTGACATATTTTTAAAATGTCTGTCATGAAAGGACAAGAGGCAATGGGCACAAATTAAAATACAAGCAAGTACAATTAAAGAGAACAATAAAAATTTTTGCTGTAAGGACGACTGAACGTTGTAATGAGTTGCCCAGACTGATTGTGGAGTCCCATCCTTGAAGATACTCAAAACCCAACTGGACACGACCCTGAGCAACCTGCTCTAGGTGACCCTCCTTGAGCACTGGAGTTGCACTGGACATCTCCAGAGGTGCCTGCCAAGCTCAGCGATTCTGTGATTCAGGAAGTAAATCTATTGCCTTAAATATCTGTCAGATCAACTACACAAAACAAACATTGGAGGGCTCTAGGTAAATGTACCAATTACACAAAATCATGCTCCATTATAAGAACATAAAGGACAACACCGAGCAGTTCTTCATTCTCATATGAAATCTCCCCTTTATCACAAGAAGCAATAACTGCATAACTGAAGCACCATGTGCCCAGTCAGCATAGTGTGAGCGAGCACAGCTACGCTAACAGAAGCACAGGCTCCACAAGTGATACAGAATCCCATTTCCAACCATAAGCAGCACTACCTACCTCACTAACACCACCGTGGCCTGACACAACTGGGCTTGGTCTGAGTGATCTAGTTTCTTTAAACAACTGTAGAATTTAATCTCATATTTGATGCATTTTGAGCCATGTATCTTCTTCAGTAAATAAATAATATTTACATGCCATTCTTTCTATTTTTTTTAAATGTTATTTAATACTGTGTGTCTGCTTTACATAGAATCCTTTCTAAGCTTGGCAGAATACTTTTTTGGGTGCAAACAATTGAATTCTTTCCTGAAGTTACCCTATACAAGGCACCCTGATCTAAAAGCAGGCCAAGATCAAGCACCAAAATGGTTTTTATTAGTTTCAGTATGAAGATAGTCCTGAGACAGCCACTAAAATCCTTAAAATTTAAATACAGTTAAGCTTTTTGTTGAGTTAGGACTATAAAAGATAGTCTTCCTCAGAATACAAAATACTTTAGGATTTGATATCATACACTGTGATGTCTAATAACTCAGCACAAAATTATTAATTTTTCATATAACAATTTGTAGGTTTGTAGCATGACACTAAAATCCATTGTTTTTCTAGAATGGTTAGTACAGCCCAGACATATTCCCTTTGTATCCACCAATTTCTGAACACACCAAATCAAAAAGAAAACTATTTAAAAGTAAAATCTCTCACCTAAAGCCAGAAGCCATGCCAGACATGGGCTGGGCTTCTTATATGAATCTGTGTAAGACAGAAAAAAAAAATCTTGTAGATACTATCACCCATACAAAAGCCTGACTTCTTCACATATTAAGTTACTAAAACAAAAACTGACAGAACACACTTGTCAGCTTCATTTAACCAGATGCTACCTGACAATTTCCACATGGAATTGGGGAACTGCATGTTGAAGGGGACATAAAAATCACAAAAAATGACAAAGAACTTGTCAAGTCAAGTAATATAGGCACAGACCTCATCAAGGAAAATAGGTACATTTATTAAATCAACTTTAACTTCCATGATAACTGAGGCAATCACTCCAGCCACTGCCCTTGTCAGTTTGACAGCAATGCCATACCCACATGGGAAAATACGCTTCAATGCTTTTGAAATACCTAGACATGTTGTGTAATGTAAAAAAACATAAAGCCTTTCCCTTAAAACCCTTCTCTTTCCACTTAGTTATAGCATTAAAAAAAGGAAATGCCTGTTAAAAGCACGAAAGAAGAAATCAATATTTTCAATAGAGGTACATCCTCCTGCAATATCCTGGATTGTTCCTAATGTAAACTTTGAAAACAGTGGGGAATATTAATAATTTCTCAGAAGTCTGACAGAGAAAAAAAAAAGATACAGCTTCAACAGGAAGCATTTTAATTACTTAGTTATTTACACAGGAATTTTGCTTAGATAACTTTAGTTCCTCTTTAGAGACCTGATGCTAAAGAGGGTGAGTACTTTTCCTTTTATTGTGCAAAAACTGTCAGAATTTTTAGCTTCAGAGATGCAAATATTCCCACTAATGCCACAGTGTTTCACAAAATTTAGGTTCAAACTGCTCAGCTTGTGCAGGACAGTACTTTGTGGTTGATTTCGTCTGTTGCCTTTCCACTTACTCCCTATGCCCAGGAAGCTTACTATGATTTAATCTGAACCAGATCAACATTTTAAACTCATTTAATGAACACCTTTCTCTTTCAGCACAACCTAGTTAATCTGAACAGTGCAACACCGGGTGTATTTTAGTTCAGATCAGGAGCGCATCCGCTCACCCTGCTTCCACTTGCAGCGCGTACCAGTCTTGCAACACACAAACTGGACTGCTTTCAGATGAAGCTAAACTGAAAGGTCCTCCCCAGGACTAAAGGAACTAAGTGCCCCAACCACTACAGGCTAGCTGCCCACAGAACACCCTAAAAAACACATATAGCATGAAAGCTGGCCCCCCCTTATCAACTGCTTCTCTCAGCTAATCCCCTCCTACTACACAAGCGGCCAATACAGACACGGCTAGGGGCTCAGAGAATCCGATCCATATTATTACCCAGCAGAGAAACACCCATGTTTCTGGCTGCCTTCTGGTAGGAATACAGCCACCACCTTCAACGTTAAGAGACCCTTCCTGCTGGGAAAAGGTGGCAACAACCAGCAGAAAGCTTGCTGTAAAATCAGCTCTCAATCTGAGGAGATTTGAGTTGCACTGCTTATAATACTACAGATGCTTAAGACTGTAGTTTAACATGTAGCTTCGTAGCAAGGCTAAAGCAGCTATTCTCTGACCACCTCTTACATGCCTATTAGAGGAATAATCAAATGTGTAAGAGAAAAAGGCCTAAGCAGGGACTATTCCTCTGAGTCACCAGCAAAAAACCAAACATCCCAAAGATAAAAATAATTCTTCTTTTTTAAGCCTGACAAGAAGAAGTCCTAGCTATGCACCAGCTGTTCTTGAAAATCAAGAGACTGAATATTTTCAGCTGTAGGCAGAAGAAATTAATAGTAAAAAAACAAAGAAGAAATGTAGCTTCTAACAATCAGGAAAATGACAAGAGGAAGAAAAGAAACCCAAAAGGTGAGAATCCTCTTTTTTGTTCAAGTCTCAAAAGATAGTAGTAGCAGCTCACACCATTGAAAAATGGGTAGAACTTAATTGCTTGCTTACTCATGAAATATAAAAGGGAGTGTACTGCTACCAGCATTTCAGGATTTGAATAATGTACATGCAATATATCTAACAAAACCTTATTTTGCAATTTAGTAGGAGAAAGAATGTCTCCCTTAACTAAAAGAGTTTATCAAGTAAAACAACTAAACGTAAACACACGTAACTACCAAATAATATGCAAATAAAATACACTATCAAAAAAATCTGCCTTGGAAAGCCTCTCAGTTAGTGGAATCTTGCTGCTGGTGCGAGGCCACAAGACGAGGCCAGGCGCACTCACCATTCCCCATGTCCTCTGGGCTTGATTACATGCTGGGTGGTCTCAAAACGACTGCATCCTTTCACCTCAAATTCATCGCATCCCCATGATGAGGGAGGGCCTGCTGCAGGAGGGCATCCGTCAGAACCAGCTCCTCTAAACCTGACAGTTGCCAAACAGCTGAGCCTCCCCCGTGGAGTCCCAGCATGGAGGGAAGCCAACAACAGAGCTGCGCTGGGCTGGGCTGCCAAATGCGCCAGATGCAGGCACTCTCGTAGGTGACCGTGACATGGGGCCCAGAAGAGTTGAGCCTCGTGCTGAACAGACAAACACCTGACAACCTACATCTAATTCAGAGTGTTTCTAGGGGGCCAAAAGGAGGATCAGGCAGCCAGCCACTGAAGCTCAAGGGCGCTTAGCTTATTGCGCAAAACACCAGCTGCAGGGTTTGCAATTTATTCTCCATTTAGCTACTCCTACTGCAGGGACTTAAAGTAACTCCGAGTACTTGATGAGAATTCAAAACCCACAGCCTTCTCCTGCGATGTCTGATACAAGGAACACACGCCAGAATCTCTGGGGCAGGTGATGCCACCAGCTGGGAAAACAGGGAGTGAGGAGTCCTTCTGCAGACCATGCACCTACACAGCAAAGCCAGATCCTGCAAAACCTCTCCAAAGGAGCTTCTTGCTTTATGACCAGGGTGGAAATAAAATGAGAACTGGACCCAGAATTGGGTAGAGAACTGTAGCCATTTTTCTTACTGTCAGTGACGACCACAGAATCTCTAACGTGCAACTGGATGAGAATTCCCATGGCAGGAAATGGCGGACATACCATTTCTCTAGAGCTCTTTGTGCCTTCCTCTGAACTCCAAAGTTCATTACAAGAGAGAAACCGAATATGTTAGTCTTGCTAAAATACGTCACTAGTTGTAACCAATAACTGCTACGACACTTAATCGAAGCCTGAATCCCTGGCCCTGCAAGCATGAACATGCATCTGAAGTGCATGCCTCTCCACTGCACTCCTTAGCAGTCTGTTATGCCTATCCTATCAACACAGTGCTACCAGGGGACATGTATTAAGTGGAAAACTTTCTTGCTGATGGCAACTCTTGTCCTCTAAAACCTTAACTGCACCGTCATGTCTGAGTGGAGGACATCAGTTATGTCCGCAGGCTCCTACATTCATATTCAGAATCCTTGGTCATATCTGAGCAATGTTTTCTCCGCTCAGAACATATAAGGCTATTGAAGTTCTTGAAGAAAAATCAAGACAGTGAGAAAATTAAAAGAAAAAGAATCTTTGTAGCTCACCAGCCCTCTCCAAGCACTGATTAATTGCACAACCACAAGTTCATCATATGAAGACATACCTTGTTATCACAGACTAAAGGGATCTCAGGAAACAATCTAATACATACTCCAAGGTTTATTCAGCTTTCATGAAAGTGGAGTAATTGAACCTACTCTTATAGATGGAGACTCTCAAATAACACATGAGAAACCATTCTGGTGTTTTCCAGTCTTTACTGTTTGAAATTTTTTCATGCCATCTAACATTAAACTTTCTTCCTGCAGTTCATTGTCCTATCTACCAAGGGTACAGGGGAAAAAAAGTCTCTTTGTAGTAATATGTCCTTCATTTCTAGACTGTTATGTTCCTCTCACTACCCAATCCTCTCTGGCTCATACATGTACTAAAAGTTACAGTAGTTTATAGACAAATACCTAAAGAATCTGCAATCAGCATTCCCAATCCATTTGAAGACTGCCCTGAAGAGCCATTATACAATTAGCGCATTGGACCCAGTGGCACAGATACTGATACCTGCAGTGTTTCACAGCAGGCATCTCCGATTCCTGTGCAGCTGATGAATCAAAAAGGCTTTCTCCAGCTCCTCTTAACATGACCTTTCTCTGCTAAGCTTCAATTGGCTTCACACAGAGGCAGCGGACAGAGAACCTGGGGAAAGCTTCCTATTAAAGCAAACTTTCCCCGCATGTTCAAAGTCTGCTGCTGAGCACACCCAGTGGTATTTCTTTCAAATGTGCCTGGACTTTGTGGATAAATATGCTGTTCTACAGTCTCTCCCTCCACATAAACACACACAGACTGCTTTTCTCCAAGTCAAACTTAAAAATCAACAGAAAACAATTAGTGCAGTACTAATATATGCATTTTATTGGATCCTGCCACCCACTATTTATGGTAATCCACGTCTTAGCCAGCTTTTTAACTTTTCTCAGCACATTTTCCATTTCACCACTGTCAGAGTGAATCACAGCTGCATTCTAGTGCTCCACAAATTGATCCTATTCTGCTTTCCAAATCACCTCCTGAAAAAGCAGTCCAAAAATTCTTATGACCTTCATGCCCAGGGCAGTTTCCCTCATGTTTGAAGCATATGTGCCAATCTGATTACAGCTGCACAAAAAATAGAGATGGAAAGGTATTCTCTACTTCAAATACATAATGCACCAAAACAGGACTGAAGGATGAAAAGTAACAGCCTAGTCTTCTTTTTAGTACATTTCAGCATCCTACAAACTGCAAAACCCAGGAATTATTATCCAACATTGCTTGCTTACCCATTGCTACCTTGGCATCGTTTTTTCTAAATGATACAATACAACAGAAAGTATCCAGATACAAATTCTTCAAACTCTACAGTCCTACAAACTCCTATTCATGTGCAAGTAGGCTTACGATAGCAAGAGTCTAACAGTAATAAGCCTCTCAGAACTATAAATTCAATACACTATGAGGAAGTTCAGTAATTATCAGACAACTTCCTCCATTTTCATTAGAAATGAATGAGCAATCCTAAAGTGAAATGAAACATATTGTAAACTATCTGCTACTGGGAAGAAGTCATCACTCAGTTTGTCATGAAAATAAGTGTGCATTCCATAGCACTCCTTTTATGTAAGCCAAATTAATAGCTAAAAATTAACCTCCTTTGAGTACTATCTCCCAATCTTATTTCACCTCATCACCCAGGAACTAGTGCTTTCAGGTAATTCTGAATATAAGTAGTTATCAAAATGTTAATGTAGTCCATGTTTTCTGCTTTAGAAAAGAAAATAAATTCTTGTTTCTTAGCTGTTTTATTGTACTATACTCACATATGTGCCAGTCTCTGGCCCTGAAACTGACCACTCCCTTTTTTACAAATTTTTTAGTGATTTTCTTTATTAAAAATAAGTACAATGCAAATATGAACACTTCACTTTTTACTGAGTAACCATATAAGATCTGATACTGTAATCAGATTTGCTAATCATTTTCATGTCCTTCATAATTCCTTTAAAACTCAGTTTCTCACAATTGGATCCTAATACACATCTTTTTTTAATATTACTGTTTTCAAAATGTCAAATTAAATGTTTAACAATCTTGTTTACACCCAAAAGCTTTTGAGAGAGATCAAATAAAATTAAGCTATCTTAGCTTAGCATCAATCTCAAAATGGTATTAGCTTCGCTTTGTATTTTATGTTGACACCTTAAATATTACGTGCACAAGTTAAGCATTTAACAGCCTTTTGATCTTCAAAGGCTTACAGTGCAGGGGTCTGTAACAATCCCTTGGTATCAGTGGTATCTGCTCTTGGATTACTTTACCAAAGACCAGACAACTCCAGTGATTTCAAGGTATCTTCTGTATTAAATACATCAGGACTTTTTACCAAATAGTCAACATGAAAGAAGACAGTAAAGCTAGTTTTCTCTCTCCTCGCTGGGTTTATAAATATTCCACAGAAAACATAGTATTTTAAATAATCAGAACCATTTAGCAGTCTAAATGCATGTAAATTAATACAAAGGTCCAATACTCAACAAATACTGAATTTTCCAAATAAAAGTACTCCCTTCAGGTACTCTCATTTTTCATTTAGACAAGATTCATTGAAGGGTGAATGGCCACACGTTTCAGGTGGCAAAATGGGAGCTTTTTGGCTCCAAAAGTTGAGCCAATCCTTTAAATACAGAAATTTGATTTGTTATGTACTGAAACCCTCCCAAGTTTCTCTCATATGCGATTGTGGAAAACTTAGAACATTCTAAGTGTGATTCAAAATAAAATGATACCACGCTCTACTACGTGGCATGTAGTCACAAATCACTTGATTTTCTTAGTATTGTAATAATACTCCTTTATTATTCACAGCTTACCAAATTGTTTTGTTGCTAACCTCTTATAAGTGGTTTAAATCCAATATCCAAGGATCAAATAACCCTACGCACAAAACACCTACTAAAGTGAAATGCATATTTTATAGCTGTAAGCTCTATGTCGGGTCTGGACAATACAAATGAGGGCAAAGCAACCATGGTTTATAATTTCACCGCTCACATGTTACGGAAAGCACACTGTGTTGGCTCCATTAAAAATTATTACTCTGAATGAATCTACAATGAAACTAAAGATAGATTTTTACTCATCAGAGGAACATGTTTCTGGAACAGTCTCTCAAAAGCAACAGTTGGGTAAAAATATTAACCACCACTCAGATGGAGCTTGCTTTTCTGCAAGGATGTGCATGGTCTGATTGCTTATAGTGAAGGCAGATGGAAATTCATGGTCCTGGAGATTCCTGAGGTTCTCAGTCTTTTCAAAGAAAAAAACCCCCACAGTCAGTAATAATTATGCAAGTACTTCTGAATACCACAAGGATTTCAAAGAGCCCTGCCATTGAAATGGAGATATCCATAGCATAATGAAAACTTCATTTCAGTGAGAGGAAAAAACCCACACTGGGAAAGATAAATTCTGTGCAAGATGAAGAATAGTGCAATAGCTGAAAAAAATAGTAGTATAAAGCTGTGTTAATTTCATTAAAAAGCAAAATACAGAATTTTGTATAGCCTTAAAAACTCCCGATTATTCACAAATGGCCAAAGAAAACACACACTTCATATATAAACTACAGACAACTCTTAGGTGGCTACACGATTGTGCTACTTCACTGCTGCTTCCCTGGTTATTGTATTACTCTTTCAAGTCTCACTAAGTCCTTGTCTCATAAACCAGTGATATGCTTCCAATATATTATACCCCTCATAATCTGCTTATAGACCTTCATGATTCATGCTCATTTAAAAAGTTTTCCTACTCGCTTTTATTGACAAGACACAAATTTTGCTGCAGTGCCTTTTACCACAGGCTTGCTCAGCACTTGGTCTCGATGGGGATCTCTAGATACCACCATAATAGAAAAAATTATTAAAAATGAACATTTAACCCTGAGGAATTTCCAATCCATTTAAATCTAAAAATTACATGTATTGCCTTCCTGTGCATATGGTACTAAAACAGTAGAAGCCTGTAGACAAACCAGACCTCAGAGAATACTTAAAAAGTCTACTCATTTTTCTCTTATCACAGAAAAAAACCCACTTAATTTCTCTCAGCAGAGTATTTGCTGACTAATGATTCAGGTTTTTTCCTCTGACATTACAAAGGACCGTGTTGTCTTACTTTTCCTTCCACATATAACCACCTACCTACAAACATACACAGACATTCCAACTGCAAAGTACCTCCTGACATAATTGTGAAAAATTACAGCAATAGATTTTCTTCTCCTGTTCCTCTTTTGCTTGTATTAAAAAAAAAACAAACAAACAGTATTTGATCCGTTTTCTTGATATTTCATGGTTCAGTTGAATGAGCTGGTTTTAGTTCACAGAGCTGGAAATCGCTATTAACTGATAATAGAAATGGATAGACCAAAACTATTTCAAAAAATTCAGGTCAAATTTAGCTTTTGGTTTTAAAAGCCTTTCACATACTTTTTATTTTATTAAGTAATCAAACACTCTTTTTTTTTCATATTTGCTAAGGAAATTTGAGAACATTTGGCATTAGCACCTATTAAATGGAAAGTACAGATATGAAAAGTACTGATTTTCATTTCAGAATTGACCTATATATTTAAAACAGACTGGATAATTCTCAAAAGATTTGAAACATTTAATTTTGGAATAAAACATAACTTGTGCATTGAGCCAAAATGAAACTTTTCAAGAATACCTCATTTTGTGGAAGTACCTTCTGTATTTAGTTGAAGCTGCAAAGTTTTCATCCCAGTTTTTCATAATGTCAGTAAATAAAAACTTTGATCATGTGTCCATCTTTAGCCTGGTGTAGAAATATTTAAAAACCCCCTATGTTTTCCCTGAAAAAAAGGTTTGCTAGAACACCTCTTACTCTTTGCTGTGTACGTAAACTTGCTAAAGCGTAACAGGCATCATCCAACTACACACATCTCCATGTAGGCACAAACCAAACAGGGGGCTCTAGACTTTTATCTGCTCCCACAGAGGAAGACAACATGAGCCTGGCATGCCAAGGTAAGATGAGTGAAAGGACAACCTTGCTGGATGCTTTATCCAGCCTTTCTTCCCTCTGGAAAAAGCCCTTTGTAGGTACACCACAGATTCGACACTACAAAAAGAAGAAAGATCTGTTCAGCCATTCTGTAGTGTTCCACTGTCCTGAGCCTCCAGCAGTTACTATTTTCTCATTCATCTGTGTACAGCCTGAGACACATGTGAGTGGTGTCCTTATGCAGAAGTGCCCATAGCAGTGTGACAGTTGCACAGAAGAGGTGAACAAATATTAGAAACCATTTTGCTCAAGAGAAGAATGTGATGGCAATACATTTTGCAAATAGTCATGGAGGTTGCTGTTTTTTACATGAGGGGGAATTGGGTATCAAAAGAAGGTAGGTATCGCTGTATCCTGCTCAGCACAAAAATATACAATTGCTCTTATTTTTTCTGAAATGGCTGTCTGTTCTGTGATGACATTTGTCTTAATTGTTCTTTAAACAAAAGAAAAAATTACAATAGGTGGAGAATGCTGTTTTTACTTGTTACGCTATTATCAAACACATGAACAAGTGCATGTCTTTACTGAGAATCAAGAAAAAATAAAGAATTATTAGGACAATTGCCAAAATCCAAGTTAATCCACAGCACACTACCTCAGCAACCCCTAATCCCCACCAAGACCCTATCAATATTTAAACAAATGATAACACCTTTAGACTTAGAAATAATCTGTAAGAATTTTGAATACTGCTATTAGCAACTCAATGCTGATTGCTGAGCTTCAATTCCATTTCTCTCAAAAATAAAGAACCCAATATTTAAGACTGACTGAAGTTAGTGAATCATCTGCTTCAAAACAGGATTCATGTATGTTCACCTAACCTTGTAAAATCAGGAATTACAGCAGATTTTCTGGAGGAAATCTGAGTTATAAAAAAGTCTCTAAGTTATTGTTTATTCCTCCCATACTAATAAAAACCCAAAGAGTTAATCCAAAAGCTGTGACAGAAAGAAATCACAAATTTTTCTTTTGCTTCATTTTGTTTCTATTACAGAAGACTGTTATGCAATTTCAACGGGAGTTCCTACTTCTCTTTTGACCACTGCAGCATGCACCTGCTTGCGATTCTGCTGCCATGTTAGCAAAAATTCCAACAACATAACCTGTTTCCTTGGCAGGACTGGTCATCTGCAGGTTTATCTACTATCTTTAAGTGTGTTTCTCTAAAATGCTCCCAAATTGCCTAAGTTCAGGAATGTGCAGTAGAGGAATAACGGTCTGCAATTCAACTTAAATTGTTAAGCACAATGAAACCTCAGCGTGCCAGCCAGCAGACAGTGTAACACAAGCTGGAAAGAACTAGCCATGGAGACAGCTTAAGTGACAGAGCTGATAACAACACACTGGAGCAGGGAATAAGTATCAGATACAGAACAAGGAAAATGGAAAGAGAAATCTTGTGCAAATCAACAGAAAAAGACAAGTACTCAAAAAAAGAATGGGAAAAAATCCGGCTGGTTAAACTGGGAGGCAAAAGGAAACTGGTTACACGTGAAGAGAAGAGAGAAAACCAGGGATGATTTTGTAAACTTTGCATCTGTCTTTGCAGGACGACTTGCACTTAAACTTTTTTTGTTTGTTTACCAAAGAAAAAGGATACAAATAGTCCCCAAGAAAATAATCTTTCCAGTTCACTGAAATATGTCACAACAGATGAATATGGGAGAAGTGTTACCAAACTATTGTTTTAACGCACCATATCAATTGCTTCTGCTATTACACTCAGAAGCATGCAACTAAGCACAGGGTGAAATTTCATACTTGGCAGAAACTACCATGATATTACCATTGAACTGGAACAGTCAGACAACCCAGAGCTGGTGACACTTGGAGATACAGTCACTTATCCTTTTTGCCATTGCTAAAATCCAGAGGAAATCGGCACACTGAACTTGGCCTTTGAAATGCCAGCTTAGGACACAAAATACTGCAGCTTTCTAGCTGCACCAGAACACCCAGCTGCCCAGTCAGCATCCACTGGATAGCTCACAAGTTAAGACCTCCACAAACCCTACCAGCTTCAGCTCGTGCTGCATTTGCCTTACCTGGCAAAAAAAATTCATTTTCCACTGTTTGGCTCTGAATGTAGGTGCTACTTTCCCTCCTTCTCCAGCAGCTCTTATTTACAGACCTATACAGGAGTACACTGCAGATCCCTGTGGGTGTACTAATGTTCTCTTCCCTTCCCCAGCCTTTTAGCAAAGGGCCTCCTCCTCCCTCTGCTCATTCCTTTGGAAAGGAAGAAAGCATGTCATTTCCAGCATTCCTTACCCCAGGCTTGAAAGTATCTGACAAGTTTGCTAAAAGGCACCATCTACCACAATCATTTAGGAATACAGGCCACTGGGGCAGACAGGGAAGGGGTTCCTCTACAACAGTTCAAGCTTTACAAGGACTGGTAACAAGAAGTCACTCTGAGGAATGCACACAGATGGGATAATTTATATTCCAAGGGTGCGTGGGACACCTAGCAAGAAGGATTCAGAGGCGCTTTGTGCGCTTGAGAAGTCTGACAGCTAGACTGCCTAATGACAAGTTTTGTGGCATGGGGAGATGTCAGAGAGCAGAGGTACATTCAGTGACCTGAGTTCATTTTACCAAGAAGAGATACCATTTTGTATTTACCTTTTATTCATGCTACTTGAACAGAAAGGAGAATTAATAAACACTGTACTAGTTCTAATTTCTTATTCTGGGCTGACATGATCATCCACTATCCCTGAAGAAAAAAGGAAGTCAACTAGACTTCATACCAGAACAGGACCTCCTTGCTATTCCCAAACACCCACAGAAGTCACTTGCACACAGAATTTGAAATACTGAAGACGATGACCACAAAATTCATAGCTAAACTCTAGTTCAGAGTGAAAAGCATTATGTTGGAACAGCTGTTAAATATTTCAGTATGAACATTATATAGCACTGCTGCAGTTCAGAAGCTGCTCTTCTTTCCTTACTTCAAGGTAATTATTTTGAAGAAGCAAATACAAGTGCACCTTGCCAGCAGGGTAACAGAAATGCCACACCACAAATTGAATAACAGTCTCTCCAGAGAAGTGGCATTTCTTAGCCCTGTAGTACACATACCAACAAGAAAACTGGCTCCTAGACAATATTATCTAAGGATCAGAAAGGCTTAGCTTCGGAAATCAAGTCACTTATCTGGACTTTCTTGTACAAGCATCAGAATACAATCTGCCCCTAGTCTCTTCAGGAATAATCGTTCAGGACACTTCTGAATCACAGCATGATGCAGGCTGGAGGGGACCTCAGGGAATCTCTGATCAATCCCCCACAGTCCTGAAGCAGGACTAACTTCAGCATTAAATAAGGCTGCTCAGGGTGTCCAGATGAGTTTTAAATCCCAACCTGGCAATCTCACAATCCCTCTGAGCAACCTGGTTTCAGTGCCTCACCACCTCCATCAAGAGTTTTTTTGTCCAATATCTAATCAGAATTTTCCTTGACACAATTCACGATTTCCACAGCTCCCTTGGACAAAAGTAATGATTTAGACTCTTACTCCTTAATTTCAGCCAGTAAGGAAAACCAATAGTTTTTCCATCTATATTGCTGGCTACCCTCAATCTCTAAGAAAATTTCAAACTTGAGCACCCTTATAGTAGCCTTAAATACAAAGGAACTACTATAGTCAGACAGAATACGTTATTGGTTATGACTCAAGGCATATGAAGTTACTATGAGTTTAAATTCTGTACGTCTAGGTATGCATTTGTATTACATGCTTAACAATGCATACTGAAAGAAAGAAATAATGGAAAAAAAAGAAAAAACAAATCTGAAAATAAAAAGAAACTAGTGCTCCTAGGAGAAAAACAGAAAGGCTCGTAAACTCTCATAATTTACAAATGAAAACACAATAAAGCAGGGCAATTAAAAGTTACAAAACTATATTTGCAGAAAAGCTTGTTAATCTTTTTTCAAACAGATCATGAGCAAAAAAGCTTGCCAAGGAGCCTGTAGAGCTAACAGACAATCAAACCATAGAAAAGAAGTTCACAGAATAATGTTTTCGCATGTACATTTGACACAGGAAAGTTTGGGAAGGCAAGAAACCTTCTTTACAGGTGACTTTAGAGGATCTATTGTAACTGCTGGCAGAAAGGGCTATAGGATAAACAAAAAAAATACTTAGCTAATAACAAATCACCAGAACCAGACAATATGCAGTATTTCTCACTGGTGAAACAAATAATTACCATTTGTAATCTCTTAAAAATGCTTCTGTGTCAAAGAACTGAAAGGTGACAAATGTGATATTAACTCACTTTTAAAGGCTTTGGAGAGCTACAGATCATTATGTCTGCTGTCTGCACCAGGTAAATTGGTAGGAATAATAAGGAACAATAGGATCAGTGTACAAAGGGACAGAGATTCAAGAAAGGATGGCAGATGCTGATCAAAAGAACAACAGCATGGACCAGCACTTGTCAAGCTGGGAAAGGGACAAATGAGAGGAAATACAGAAGATGTCTATAAACAAGTAAGTCACCACAAAAAAGACTAGGGCACAACGGTTCCTTGCCCTCTCCAGTTGACACCGACTGTTATGCAATAGCAACCTTTCCTTTTGTTTGGCAGACGTATTCAGAACGCAAATGTTTTTGTGCTATTCCAGGATTTTCTGTTATTAAAAACCAGTAATTCCAAGTAGCATCAAATGCAATTACATGGTTGCAAGTTCAAAAGAAATGAAAATTGATAGTTCCTCACTCATCATGCCATTAAGCTGGAAAATTTTTTTGATGTAGAATATTGTGGATACTAGAAACTTATGCAGGCTCAAAAAGCAACTGGGCAAATTTATGGGAAGAAAGTCTAATAACCAGGCACTGCCTCTGGCTCACAACATTCATGAGTCAAAAACTGCTGAAAGCCTGAATAATATTCTGGAGAAGGACAGTACTATACATGCCTGGTACTGCTCCTCTTCTCAAGGCAACTGGTACTGGCTGCTGCTGCAGAGAGGATTCCGGTGTTACCTGGATGCTTGATCTGACCTCGTAGTTTCTGTGTTCCAGCTTGCTGATGGTTTGTATTTCCCGGTAACTGCAATTATAACTGAGATGATACCACAGAAGTTCAGGATCAGCTTTTTTTTTTTTTTTTTAAACCATTTAAAACATTTAGATTATAGAGGCATTCAGTTGATTTCAAAATTTTAGATGTATAATAAGCTGATACAAAATGTCAAAGCCAGTAGAACTCCATCAGTTTTAAGTCTGACTGAAACCAAGTGGAGGTTTTTTGTTTGACTAAAAGGTTAAATTAGAGATGTCTGAGAGTTTCCTGACCTTGAGATTTATCAATGAGCAGTAAGAGAGATTGAACCATATGAAACAGTCTTTAAATGGTATTTAAAAGGCCAATATACAGATGCGTAAATAATATCTACCTAAGTATAACCCTAATTGCTAGTTCAAAATTCAGGCTGGATATTACACAACACTGTGCTGTCCTGTGTTTTTTTTTTTTTCTAATAATCCTTAATTTCAATTGTTTTGGAAACACCTAGAACAAAATGTTCTTGAAGTAAATTAGGATTTCACTTATGGAAATCCAAGGAATTAATAACAGCTGGAAAAGCAGAAAGAGAGAGGTTGTGAGTTAGACTGCTAATTAACTCTTGAGCTAGTTCTTTGAACGTCTTTTGTAAATTTTAATACATATTTTTCATTTATCTTCTGAAAAAGGCATTTGGACAGAGTGAAGGGGTGGGAGGGTGCAAGATACTGCGCATAATTGTGACTGAGTCCAATAGAATAAAAAGACTTTTTCACACAAAGAAAAGATCATGAGAAAAAAAGTGTTATCAGAAGAAAACAAAGAAGAGTTGCAGAAGTCAAAGACTAAGCATATGCCTCCTCCTTGTACCTTTGAAAAAGGAGAGTTAACAGTTCATAATAATAATAAAAGCCTGGCCAAGAGCCCAGGATTTTACTGCTGCTACAGGTCATGATAGTTACCTAAGGCTACAGAAAAGCACTGCAGGAATTATAGACAAGGAGATGCCAGAGACTGACCAGCTATAACGCCAAACAGAGAACAGGCACGAGGAAACTGCTGAGAAATATCTGTAGCACTACCAGAGATGAAAATCATGCTTGTTCAGTAGGATCCTAGCAGAGTAAGTCCACACAAAGAGTGGTTCTCCCCAGCTTTTTCTCCAATAGTTGAAAGACAGGATAAAAAACAGGAAATGGCTGGCTGACAGCACAGCAGCTATAAGAGTATACTGCTCTCAATCCAACATCTGTCTGTCTTTTTTTTTCAGGATTTAACTTAGTTTATACATTTATGGAATACCAAAACATCATACCACCCTTATTTCAAAATAATATCATCATTCCCTGATGATAATAAAAAAGAGGATTCTAGATAGATATGCATTACAGATGAAGGTTATATAAAAGAAACATGGAATTAGCTACTTATCGTATGGGTTCATGTTTCAATTCACCATTCTGCTCCTATAAATGGAAATGCTGCTATGAAAATCAGCCCCACTTTTGGCATAAGTATGTTTCTTGTAATCTAGTGTGACAAGCATGATGACCTAGAAACCAATAGGTTCTAAATCTCTGCAAGACTCAACAAAGTTAATCTAAACAGAGAGCAGGGAATGGGAATGCAAAGGAAAAGATAATACGCAAAGGCAAAGTAGCACACAACATTTCAATCAAGAACAAAGCAATTGAAATTGGAACGCAAAATCACAGGAAATTATTGAGGCTTCCTCAAAAACGCTAAGTTCAAGAACTGCTTGTTCTAAGAGAATCAAGGAATTCTTCAAGCAAGTTATCACAAAAAGAGTAAGGAAAGAAACTGGGTGTAAAGCATCAAGAAAACCTGGGAAGAGTACTAGATGCTTTAGGAGAGTTTGGATAGATAAGCTCAGGTACTACAGCCCTAGAGTAACTGATGCCCCTTCTATTCTAAGTGGATAGAACTAGAATCCCATGCCAGAGCACACACGTTACAGCACTGAATCAGCACCTGAGGAATCCATCACAGCTTTACAAAGAGGTACAGTATGTATAACTTCCAGCACTGCAAGAAAAAAAAAAAAACACCTGCAAAAGCTTCTCGAGCACCAGAACGGCTTTAAGCTCTTGTCGCCAGGCCAGTACTGGATAGACCAGCATTGCACGGTTATATGCGTAATGGTCTGTCACTGTACATCTGCCTATCAGAACAGCTTTGGGACTGGGAAGCTGCCCATCCCTTAGATGAAGACCAGAGTCATGATTCATCTTCCTTTTTTTTTTTGTTATAATTACAGTTCAACCAGTGCTATAAAGTAATTCATTAGGAGTCTTACTCGACGAATTCCCTCAACACAAAGTTCCCTGAAAATAGGGCTATGCTCCAAGGACAAATATATCAGAACAAGACTGATTCCCTCCAAGAACATCTGCTTGTTGGAGCCTCCTATTCTGAATCAGTGTGACTTTGATAATTTCTGTAGGAGCCAAACGGATGAGGATTAGTCTCCATTTGGAAGTAGTCCTGTTTGCTGATCCCTCCTGGTAATGGAAGAGAAAGGCACTCTAACTGTGTAAGTCCAACCACAGCTAGGAGATGACTAGTAACAGATGCGAAATGGCATGGTATGACTCATCCATCATTCACACACTCCGCAAGCTTGAGTTATGGCATGGTCAAGCCACCTCAAGCCTTAGGGACCAGAGAGTTTCTAAATCAAATTTAGGGGATGATGCAGCCTGGGCCTAAGTGTTTAAAATGGAGAAGTAAGGAGAAGACAAACACGGACTTGGCCCCAAATCTAATATATCTAATATACAATGTAGACAGAATGGCAGACAAAGCTGTAGTTCCACCTATCAACGCAAGACGTTCTAGATAGAGATTGCTTTTTACATTTTTTTTTTTTTGGGGGGGGGGCTGGTGGGGACATTGAATTAGGTTCCAAATCAGTTTCCTATAAATGACAAAATATTTTAAACTATGGGCATATATAAAAATCTTATCTTCAGTGCTATACATCATTGCACTGCTTTGATTTCTTTTGTTGCCTGCATTGCCTGTAACTGGCTAAGTAGAGAAACATGTTATGAGGAGCAATCTAGTTTCTCTATCTAAACAAGACTTCCTAACACAAGGCAAACAAATCTAGCAGAATATTTAACACTCTTAAACAAAAATGCTTTCAGAGATCACTTATTCTGCTTTCTCGGTTTTTGCAGTGATTAAGGATTGATTCATGTGACTTCTCTTTGTTTGCACATCATTGTCAGTCATGTGAATAAACAGTGAGCTCACAAGTTTCACATCTTGAGGAAGAGGCTTTGGATTTTAATTACTACATAGCAGCCCTTTGGGATGACAGAAATCTTGATGTGGGTCTCCATCTTTATGCCATGTGAATAGCAGACATGTCTAAATGTTCATTACGTCACATTATGAAATTATTGCAGAGTATTATAGAAGTGTACCTCTCAGGATTAACATTCATCTGTTAATTTCTAAAGTGGCTTGTACTACCAAATTTTTATTGACTTTGTAGAAGCAAGAACTTGATTAAGAAGAGAGAGTCATTTCAGCTGAGACTAGAGGTGTTAAATACTGACCTACTCATTCTAATTGAAATTTAGGTACCATACGCTTTACTGGATTCATTGAAAGGAAAGTAGTTATAGCCTGTTGCATCAACTCCAGGAAGTAGTGAACAGACAGAGATTACAACAGAATATATTTGACCTACAGTCTTAAATTGCTACCATTTAAATAATAAAGCAACAAAAGACTTAAAAAATATTTATAGCTCTCGTATTTTCTGTCTCTGAGCAGCTGTGCACATTTTGGGGGTTAGCAATGAAAATGTAGTATTGGAAAAACTGTAAAAAATACGAAGCCAGGTGATAAATCAGTCACCCCTATGCAATTATTTCGTTTAAAAAAAAGTGCCTTTCTAGCTGGGGGCTTATTGGTTTTACTGATTAAAATCCTAAAAGTTCTCAACAGATCAACTTTTTCATACTAGCTTCTAAGCTTCTTTTAAACTACTGATATTACACAAATAACGTCCTAGAAGGTCATACTGATCAAAACCTTCACTTGTGAGTGGACTTGACATGATTTTGCTGTGGTCTTATACCTGTTCTCAATAAGGGAGAACCGAGCATGGGCGCTCAATTCCACAAAGCAAGTAATTCCTCTTTTCATACTCGCCACTTGCTCAGGATAACATCTTCCAAGCACTCCAACCTTGTGTAGCTACCAAAGATAACGTTACCGAGCAACAGGAAAGTGGAGGTTTCTATTCTAAAGAGCTACAGACATAAACCAGCTCTTTGAGCCTACTCCACTTGATTTTGGCAAAGGCCCTAACTGACAATTCCAACAAATAGCATAAAAGCATAATGTTTATCAAGACAATTAGTTCACTGGAGGAAATTATGCCACACTCTATTTTTCCCTGCCACCATCTTATTATGAAGGCACCAGGAAACAGAATTAATGAATCTTTAAATGACCCTTCTCCCAGAGATCATATTAACAGTGTGGTCACTGTTGCAAAAAATAACCTTCAGAGAGTCCTGCCAAAGCTACTGACAGTTCTATAAAGTTTTATGAGCACCATGCTGTTGTGTGTTGAGAAGAGATTAAGTGTTCATCTTATCTTGTTAGAGATCATTAATGCAGAAGATCAAACTAGCAAATTCCTGCAGAAATACAAACTGACACCAATTCATTCACTTTGGGACAGGATAAGGGGACAGGGGACGACAGCACAAAACAGTGTCACATTTTATCTGAGGAGACCTGTCCAAGATTTCTTTTTCCTCTTTGAGTGTCAATAGTTCCTACACAATGACAAGATCAAGAAGAAATGAAAGGTAGAGTATGTTTGTTTGGATAGGGATGAACACACTGGAAGTTTCCTGGTGAGAGGAGACCAATTCAAACTTGAGTTGAGTGGATATAGACTGGCCTCCCTTGGGCAACTCATTCAATACTTACACATCCAGTGGCCAAAGTACCTTTCATCAGGATACCTTACAGCATGCTGCTACATAAACTCTGTGAGGAACAGTTTTTATCTTAACACTCAGAAAGCAGCCCAAACCAGGTCTAATAGACCTGGGGTGAGTACTCTAGTCTCTGTATTAATGGATAAAAAACAAGCAAGGAGAAAACAAGGAAGGGAAGTCAGAGAATATTTAGGTTGAGGAACAAGTAAATGATTTTTTGGACTATAACTGAAAGGTGTTGGAAATTGTTCACACCCAGCACTAACTCATGCAAAGACGATATATCCAAATCACATACTTTTCAGTAGTATCATAGCCCACCCTACAGTTCAAGCAGATTGTCTCAAGATGAGATTCCTTCATTGAACAAGGTTTTGGACAAGCAAGGGAAGAAAAAAAAAAAAAAAGCAAGCATAGGAGTATATGCCCACGTTAATGCTCTTACCTTTAAAAATTACTAAATTACACATTTCTCATGCTTTGCTTTTCTAGATCCCACTGAGATTTACAGCATATAAGCAGAACTAGATATACCTATACTCAAGCTAGATGTTGCCAATAATTTTAAGTTATATTCCTATAAGATGAATGTAAGTTTTAGAATATGCAATCTGAGTTGCTGTGATGCTTTAAAGGTATTAACCGATCAGATTCATAAAATTTTTGGAAAAGCAATGAAACAAAACTGTCTATAAAGCTGAAAACATTGTACTAATCTGTATTTTAGAAAATATATGTTGCAGTCAGCATATCCACTAATCTCCTATTACTCACACACAATTGGCAACGAATCTTCATAATGTGTGACCCAATAATCTCATCTACAGCACCACCAAATAATACTGAGATATCAACAAAGCCAGTATATAAATTCAGCAACTTGTACCACACACTGAAGTAACACAGCTCGTGAGAATGCTTACTACACACAGGTTTCTCTGAGAAACAGAATCCTTCATAAAAAACATGATGTAAGAAATGATAAGGCTATGACATGACTCTCAAAAGCCAAAAATTCTGAGTATGGTTCAAATAACAGCTGATCCTCAAAAAAATCGTCAAAGCTTTGAGGGAACTATTTGAATGTATATTAGCTGAAAAAGTCATCTCTTGAGCCTTAAACCCAGTGTGCAAAATAAGAGAACAGAGATCTAGCTTGAAAATAAAGTCAATTTTAATGCTGAATTAACTATCTTCTCCAAGGGTCAAAACCTTAATATTATTGCAACTAATGTTCTTTACATAATTCGCTAGAATCCTTTTGACATGTAAGCAAGCATACAGAGACAGCCCATGTCTGAAGTGGGAGATTCAAACTCAGAGTGCTTCTATGTGTGAGAGAAATACTTTCTATCATACGCTCCAGAGTACCCCTCACAGCAAGAGGCAGTTTGCTGCTGCTGTTGCTACTGTAGCCTTAGTCTTGCATGCTTCTTTCACCCAGAGGAGCACTGCTCTACTATTAAGACACTTGTGCCTAATCTAATTTTGAGGTCTACCCCTTACTACTTGTGTTTAAAAGTTCAAGAGAGCTTCACCAACTCAAGCACCGACTTTTAAGAGGCTTTCCTGCAAAAATACACACCTTTTCTTCTCATGCATTCATTCATCGCATGGGAACTGCTTTGGCATTTATACCCTTGGACTGTGTGTTCACACCATCACAACTACAGGTATCAGTGCTTCCATGTGTTGACTGCACATCCACTGAAGTTTTTGAACAGGATTATCTGTTCCTAACACCTCAACTGAAGTATGGAAGTGGCAAGAGAATCTGTCCAGCAGTTTCACAGATCCTCTGTCCAATAGCCAAATTCCACCACTGTTCAGCAGCATCAAAAGGACATCATTTTTATGTATCTAGCAGTAGCACCATCAAATACCAGCCTAGCTTTCTGGAGCCAAAAGACCGTTTTCTTTGTCACTATGTGATGATTCAAAACATTCCCAAGTTAAAAGGACAACATGCTGTCTTCCAAAGACTGCTTGACAGAGAACTCCGATTCCAGCAGTGCTTCCCAAGGAAGCCAAGTTGCTTGTCAGTTGAGGACAAGTTTGGCTGGAATGGGTAACTGTACAGTTATATGCATACAGGAGTCCCTGGACGGCGTATCTGACATCAGCCACTGTGCAGAGTACAGCCCCTCCCTTCTGGAACCATGAAAATAAATTCCAGTATCTCTGTTAAAAGTCACCTGCCTTATGCACCACTGCTGTATCAAGCTATTCATCCGCCTTCAGATACTTGCCACCTTGACACTGCTCCTCACAATGAACTGCAGGGTTAGAAACACGCTGATACTTTTTACTACTTTTTCTTTGTACTTTCCACTGTGGAGCTGCCCTCAAACCCAGAGACCGATTTATTGCAGCCAACTTCTTCCCTAACGGATCAAGTTTCAAGTTAGATCAAAGAGGGCAAAGCTTTTTTTCAGATCAGTCAATGGAAGGTGGAAAAGAAAGAAAAAAATTACATCATCAGTTCCACAGTTTGGCTGGGATTTATATTGGGATTTTGGAAACTTTTTTTCTATTGGGAAATACATTACTGGGCATGAGCAAAAGAGGTCTTCCTGGAGTTGCTACATCTGGATTTCTCGCCTTGGGTCTTCAGTGGTTGCTGCTGTCCAGCCTGAGTAAAAATCCTCTAGTTCCCAAATTTGACAAAAAGGAGGTACCCTTACGTTTTGGCATTACAGCCATGGCTACTACACTCATCTTCAGCAAGGAGGCAGCCACACTAGCCACTAGCCATGTTTTATTACTTCACATCTCTTCTAGAATAAGACACATTCTGCTGCAGGCAATGCAATCCAACAAACGCTTTTGGTGCTATGCTTATCATCAGAAAAGTAAAATATATCCCAAGGCACACAAATGCATAAGCCAAAGAAATTAATGGGTGCATAACTCCAACACTGTTTGCTTCCTTTCAAGTAAAATTTTGTTTAACCTTTTTTCTTTTTTTTTTTTTTGGGGGGGGGGGGGGAAGGGGGGGGAGGTGGGGACAGACAGACACAACAATTACTATCCCCTTGATCTGGGATCAACATTTGTTGTTTAAACAAACAGTCCTATCTTGCTGCTGATTTCAAGGTTCACATTCATAATGCAAATTACTTTTTCTATTACTCCATCTATTCTGTTATTTAGCTACTGCTTTTTTATTTACCCATTTGCTTTACATCTAAAATTTCCCCTAAGCAATCCCCACATACTGGACTAAGTCAATATTTCACTTAGTTTTTCTCCTACTGTTTAGATGACTTAGATTCTAACCACAGCTAACCAGGTGAGATTTTTTTCAATGAAAAATTCTTGTTACAAGATTCCTTCTGTTTAACCTAAACAAACTCCCAGCTTCCAAAAGTTGGCAGTTTGGGGACTTCTTGAGCCAGATGCAGTTTCTAGGTATTTAACTTTTAGTAAATTTTTCTTCTATAATCATATGCAATTTCCCCTTATATCCACATAAATGCGAGCCAGCAAAGTCACAGCTCATTGTTTCAAGAACCACTTCCTTTTGTTTTCAATCTGTATGCCCCAGTTTGCCTTCTAAGACACGAGCAATCATCACTCCCCCATGCATCCTCTTGTGCTGCCCATAACTTACTAACTTCCATTGTACATGCAATGATTTGTCACTTTACCAGACTGAAGAGCCTAAGACATATCCACTCTATACATGGAAGCCATTCTATGATTTTTATTACCCCACTTCCCTTTTCTGAACCTCTTCTAATCACATGGAATCTGAAGACAAACACGAACTTCACACAGCAGAAATGCACTCTGCTTCATTCTCCATCCTCCCAAGTAGTCCCTGACATTGTTTACATTTTTGATAGACTGTCAACATTGAACTGACATTTCTGTCAAACCATCTAAAATAATCACAAGCTCTTCCATTTCATTCTAATATTGTTCTTATAAAGCTTTGTCTAGCCTGCTTAACTGCTATTAAAAATGCATGCCTCTACTGCTATTTCTATTATACTTTTGCATAAAAAGATATACATTAACACTTTATTGGTTCTGTTCCCAGAAGCAACTTAGGCAACAGTTTAGACTATCAATGATGGCATCCATTAATGTTGCAAACTCTATGCAAACAACTTTGAATTATAAGGATCAGTCTAACAACCATTTATTGCCACAGGAAAATGTTTTTGACCATTTTTTTCTTTAATTTTTCCCAAAACAAAAGAAAAAACTCTTTGATTATCTTTTCAAATCTTTCTTCCACATTTTTTCACCTTCTCAAAACACTGCCTCATCTGCAGCTTGTGATTCAAAACAAGGTACAATCAATAATTGCAGGTTTTTGTTCATTTTTATTTCGTTAACTGCTACACTTTGTATTTCTGCATGAAGCTTTTCTAGGTCTGTTTCACTTTTCAGGACCATTGGTGTCTGAAGCCATACAGGTTAGTTATGCGTCAACTATATATTTTATCTTTTTACTTAATTGTAGTCAGTGTTACTTTCATCATATATTCTGATTTTATGTTCCCTCTCCCACTCCTTCTCACATTCCCTTGGTCTCTGCCTTAATATTATTAACTCCAGGTGTTCAAATCTCATGTGACAGATCACAAAAAGATAATGAATTTTAACGAAAAATCCTTAGGTACTTAAAAAGAGATTGGGATTTTTTATTTTCTTTCTTCTCCTAAGCCTTTTGGGATTACACATTTAAAGTTTTGTTATGCTTTTCTCTGCAGCCATGAAGCTTGCAGTTTTGCTTGTATTTTTTAATGAAAGCCAGGGTTCACATACAATTATATGAAACTAGCAGCCACTAAGGAAGAGAGAAAGTATTTTAGGACTTTCTACAATACAATGTAATGAACATTAAAAATGTATTTGCAGTATTTTTAGGCTTTAAAAAGAACACACAAAAATCAGTACACTACAGGCTCTGTGGTCATCTGGTGCACTTTTATTCATGGTCCCAGTGACTGTCTGCTTTTCTCTGGAAAAGACTCAGTATCAAGGAAGCAGAACAAATTGGAACTCCGTCATGAAGCTGCACCTACAGTACACCACAGCAAAGGATAAGAGCCTGACAGTCTGCATGCCTCTAAGTATATGAGAGTACATTCAGAAAAGCATAGGCTATTCCTAAAGCTCTTCCAAAAGTAAGCAAAAGTACTTTTTTACTTATAAAGTGATTATGGTATAACATTTATTTTTAGAAGGCCTGAAATAATCTTGCTCTTCTAGTCACCAATGCTACCCCCCAATCAGCCTACTAGATAAGTGTTTCTCATGGTTCGTGATTCCCAAAATGGCTTTCAGAATAATAAACTGTCCCTTAACCTTAAAAGTCAACAGATAACTGAGCATGCATTATCAAAAGATGAGTATTTTGGACAGTTACAATCTTTCCTACAACATACTATTCATCCTGTATGGCCACTGCTAATCACAAATAATTTAGCTATTGAACCAATTGCAGAAATGATGTTTAAATGTATTTGAAGGCTTTCAGTATAATCATCCATATGGTCCTGTTCACTATTTTCTAAGGATTTTCTTCTGAGCCAGGAATTTGCCATTCTTGCTTTCTGCCTCTATGTAAGCATTTAAAAATCTCCAAATCCTTCTAGTTAACATCACAAATCTCCTCTATCAGAAAAATTTTGCAGACTCAGAAAACCTATAGCAGATCAGCTCATAGTTAGAAGGTTAGCTTCACACTAAAGATTTTTAAATGCTCAGATGAGATTGATGTGCAAAACAGTGGCATCTCAGATGGATTATAACAAACATTTGTGACCTCCTGAAAGTTAGGCAATCTCTCCTGTGCCACTGTATACTGTGCCGGAGCTTCCAGGTAGCTTTTATAGCTTTCTAGCGCTCAACTAAGAGTTTATCAGATTTGCATAATAGAGAAGCAACATCTAGACCTCATTCATGTGACACTGAGACAAGCAAGAAAACAGCATTGCATGCTGAACATGCATGTTGCCATGACTGCACTATAAAGAAAAGCAGTGCTGAGACTGTTGTTCATTCATCAGAGGAAAAAGGACATTTTCTGTAGGCTTCAGGACAGTTTAGAACATTGTATCTTTCTGTAGTTCAATCCCTAATTAATGTGATGTTCCTGTTTTAAAGATGTAGATTTTGCAGAAGCAATTTTTTTTTTTTTTACCAATATACATACACAAACCTTAACACATAGTTTTATATGTATGTACTTATCACCTGTGTGTGATTTAATAAAATACAGGCCTTGTTAATAGCATTGAACTTTGGAGGAATACTAGAATTCTTGTGTTTCTCTCCAGAACAGTTTTCCATCAGCAGGTTACAGTTCATGCACAGAAGTTCGCTCTATGCAAGAGTGAAGACTTTGCAAGACAAAAAAACCTCACACAAGTGTCTATCTGAGGTCACAAGACAATCAGATAGAGAGATTAAATAGGAAGAACAACTAGAATCCCAGAGGTAAATAAAAAGTATTATAGAGTCAGAATAAGATTAGATTTAAAATATGACAGATTGTTAAGTATTGAAAAAAGAAAGTAAGGTTAAGTAGTCAGTTATTTAAACTAAATAAATAAAAGAAATAGTGCAAGTTGTGCACATACATGATGCAGATACATACTACCCAGGCTCCTTCCTGATGCTGTAATACCAACCGACATTCAGATACAGAGAGTCAGGTCACCAAAATCGTAAGACCCAGCAAATACAGACACTTTATTAGGTATCTGAACTATTTTGAGTCATTTTTCAAGCTTTATCAGAAAAGAGTAGTTACTTGTCACTTTGGTTTCTTTGAATCCTCAGAGACTCCTATAATAATTTTATTTCCCTCAAAACTGAGCTCTTTAATAAGCAAAATACCCCAAGATAGTTAAAATGGTGTGAATGAATAATGCTGAGTCACACCAATGTCTACACCCACATATAATTTGTTAAATGCCATGAGATGATAAAGGGAAATGTAGCACAGATTTTAGAAAATAATTTTTTCAGAAATAAACCACCGTTAAAAAAAACACCACAGGGAAAGAAAGAGCGGGAAAGAGAATGCATGCATGAGCACCAACTGGAATTAGTAGATTAGCATGATAATTTTATATTACTAAGCTAACCTCTTAATTTTTCAATGTCTATTTCAATGGCTACTCTAAGATTTACATGCTTTTATGTTGATGTTTTACTACACATTTAAATAGATTCAAGATATCTAAAGACATAACTAAAACATAGTGTAAGGTCAAAAGACAAAACTGGCTGTATGGCCACATTTGATACTGTAAAAATTAGGGAGAAATAATATTCCTGAGTGCAGCATTTCTATTAAAATAAGGTGCCAGCGAGTGCTGGTCAGAATTGCAGAAGAACGTGACCAGGCGTGCACACAGGGCTGGGAAGCAGCAGAGGCAGGGGCAGTGGTACAGCCTCAGCTTAAAAGCAGTTCCCCAGGGACAGAAGAATCAGGCCCTCACTTCCACCCTTCTTCACAATAGCTCTGACCAGTCACGGAGCTGACCTTGGACTCAGCCAGCTAAATTCTAACTTTGCCAATTAAACTCCTGGAGGGGGAATGTGCTCCAGGTCCTGACAATGACTGAAGAGGTCATTCGCGAAGATGTTTGAGAACTAACTTATTCGGTGTATTGTAGAACCCACTGATACTCCTTACCCACCCTCAACCCCATTTTTTTCTGCTCAGTGTAGCTTGTAATAACTAAGGTCTGAGTCACCTTTACAACATCTGCAGTGTGGACACATAAGCAACACAATTGTTCCTTGCTATCAAGCATTAAGACCACTCAGCCTTCTCTTTTTTCAAGCTATTTTACTCCTAAAGGTTTTCTGTGGTACAGAAGTTGTTTAACAATTTCTGATCCTTCTATTTCAGATTGATACAACAGACAATAATCTACTAGTTCAGTGGCCTTAACTGAAAACAAAACATACTTGGTGACAGTAGTTACAGTTTCTACCTAAATACAATTTCTGCCTAAAGGCGGCATTTGTTTTTCTCTTTAAACATAAACTCATGTATACAATCCTTTAACCTAGATAATGTTCTACTAGAAAGATGATGTAATTAAGCATATGCAGATTTTATTTACACACAGAAATATGCATGCATATATGTATAATTTATATTGACACAAATGTAAATCATTGGATGGTGCAATTAAATACACTCAGCAGATGAGTGTCAGATACCGTATTTTTAAATCAACTTTGTAGCTTGACAATTCTGTATTTGAAATGCGTTAGAGCATACTAACTGCATAGATTTGGCACTAGTTCGGAGTATGGGAGTAGCTATGAACAATGATTAAAAAGCTCCATTTGCTATCACTTGCTAACCAAGGTAATTTAGGAGAAATCATACAAAATTAACACATTATGTTCCTTTATGATTTTTCCTCTGCAAGATCACAGACTACTGGACTCCTTCAGGAAAACTGTGCAGCAGGATGAAGGAGTTACTTACCTTTAACACCCTGGTTCTGCCCCCAAATGCTACATGTAAGCTATAGGGTATGTCTGTTTCATATGTCTTGATTTCACTTCTTGTAAACCTTGAGTAAATAGTTGACATACAGACATATTTTTCTTCTTTAAGGAAGCCATCTGTGTTTTTTCAGGTGTTCTCCCTAGCTTTCATTTCACCCTTTAATAGTGTATCCAAAGACTGCATGTTTAGGGGAAAACAGTGATGAACTCATTATCCATACATTGCTAAAAGTTACTTGCATTCAAACTTCCCTATTTACATGTTTCAATAAAAAAATAGTTTGAGGTTAAAAGATTTTAAGCTGCATTGCTCCCATTTTAAAAGAAAAGAAATAAAAAAAGAAAAAAGCTAATTAGGGATCCAGTATTTCTCTTCTTTATTTTCAGTTTTAGGCACTTCAATATTGGAGTTGAATGTTTTGTCCATGGACAACTCTATGAACCAAGGCAATGCTCTTATCAGCCAAATTTTCAGCGTTGCCTTTTTTTTTTAGGATGGGTTTTGTCTGTTTTTATCATTTTCATTATTTCATACTTGCTTCAGTCTCTATGTTCACACACCACCACCGCATGCTTGCTCTTTTACTCCCTGCCATCACATTTTTAATGTAACATGGTATACTACTATTTTTTTCTGAAACAATTTTTTTTTCTTGATCTTGGGAAGTGCCTTCTTGCCCCTGTCTGTAAGTCCAGTTGTTGCCAGGTTTAACATGATGAGAGTCAAGATTTACTGGGTTCTGAACTGCAGCCTGTTCTTAAACATTAACGTACACCGTTGCTGAATAGGTTTTTTTAATAATCTTCTTTCCAATCTCTATCTCATTTTCTGATGACTTATTTGCTGACACCAAAAGATAACGTGTAGTTTGATTAAAGATGGGTGTTTTTCCTACATAGAAAATGTAGATAACGCACTTGGAAAATAGTTTAAGATTTCATCAGTCATACTAGTGAAGGACTGCTGCAGTTAGTACCTGTCTGAATGAAGTTCTTCACAAGCTCTGTGGTGGAGGCCAGGTGCTCACCAAAGCCACTCTGTCACTCCCCTCCTCAGCTGGACAGGGGAGAAAAAATATAACAAAAGGCTCATGAGTCAAGATAAAGACAGGGACATCACTCACTAATTACCATCACGGGCAAAAAGAGACTTGACTTGGGGAAAATTAGCTTATAACTAATCAACCAGAGTAGGGTAATGAGAAATAAAACCAAAGCTTAACACACCTTCCGCCCACCCCTCCCTTCGTCCCAGGCACAGCTTCGCTCCTGAATTCTCTACCTCTGCCACCCGCAGTGGCGCAGGGGGACAGGGAATGGGGGTTGCGGTCAGCTCGCCACATGTCTCTGCTTATCCATCCTCTTCAGGGACAAGACTCATCACACTCTTTCCCTGCTCCAGAGTGGGGTCCCTCCCACGGGAAGACAGTCCTCCACGAACTTCTCCAATGTGAGTCCTTCCCACAAGGCTGCAGTCCTTCATGAACTGCTCCAGCGTGGCTCCCTCCCACAGGCTGCAGTCCTTCAGGCACAGACTCCTCCAGCGTGGGTCCCCCACCGGGTCACAAGTCCTGCCAGAAAACCTGCTCCAGCGTGGACTTGTCTCTCCACAGATCTGCAGGTCCTGCCAGAAGCCTGCTCCAGTGTGGGCTTCCCATGGGGTCACAGCCTCCTTCAGGCACCCGCCTGCTCCGGCGTGGGGTCCTCCCTGGGCTGCAGGTGGAGATCTGCTCCACCATGGACCTCCATGGGCCACAGGGGGACAGCCTGCCTCACCGTGGTCTTCACCACGGGCTGCAGGAGAATCTCTGCTCTGGCGCCTGGGGTGCCTCCTCCACCTCCTTCTTCACTGACCTTGGTGTCCGCAGGCTTGTTTCTCTTACATGTTCTCACTGCTCTCTCTGGCTGCCATTTCTGTGGCACAGCAACTTTCTTTCCCTTCTCAAATATGTTCTCGCAGAGGTGCTACCACCATCACTGATGGGCTTGGCCTTGGCAAGCAGTGAGTCCGTCTCAGAGCTGGCTGGCATTGGCTCTATCAGACACAGGGGAAGCTTCCAGCAGCTTCTCACAGAAGCCACCCCTGTAGCACCCCTGCTACCAAAACCTTGCCATGCAGAAGTCAATACACAATTTGTATCCCACCATACTTTGTGAAAAACAGAGCATGGATTAATGATGCTGTGTATGTAAAGGACTCTAAATGTTGGGAGAATAACTGTAATGCTCACCTAGACAAAAAAAAAAAGTATCAAATATTATACTAGCAATGCAAATAAATATTTAAATATAAAATATTTAAGTTTGAAAAGAAGCAGGAAATTCTAAAGAAAGGAATTTATTACTGCAGCAAGCTTTTTTTCCTATTACACTCTCTTTATCCCTTTGTTTAAAAAGAGAGAAAGAGCGATACATTTATGCTGGGTTTTGATTTAGCTTTGTGTTTGTGATACGAGGGAAGTAAATAAATGCAAACAGAAAATGTGACAAATGTAAAATCACATAAAGTGCTATTGTACTCATCAAGTTTAATATTAAATATGAAGCAAATTGCTGAAATGGAAAAAATTGAATTAGGGACTTAATGAAAAAATGTATGACTGTTACGATTGCTCAAGCAACATATTGCCACTGAATGTATTGGCAATCAGCTCTCTTAAAACACTAATTTTAAATATATAACATTAATTTATAAATAAGTGGGTTTAGCATTACATCTAATATCCCTCTTGCTCACCATACAGCACACAGTAATTAGAGCCCTTGTGAAATCATGCTTCTAAAAACATCACTTTGCTAGGCACAAATAGTTGATTGCATCAGAAACTAAAGTAAATGCCTGTTCACAAATATTTCCAGTAGCCTGATCACTAGGATCACTTGAGAGTTCTACAGATTCAGTATGTGTTAAGATTTACCCTGCTATTTATAACTTCTATTTCTTAGGGTACGGAAATTTGTCTACATTGGAGAAATTTGGGGGGAGGGTTGGCTACCCTAGTGCAGACACTGTGTACCAGCAGTTTCACACAGTCACACATCAGATCACCAATAAGGAGAAGAAGTTAAATCACATGCATACAGTTTATGTCAGGGCATGAAATGCAACACAAATGTCAAGGATGAGGTGCCCTTCTCCAGCTCTGACATTAGAGAAAATCAGTAAACCCCAAGCAGAGGCTGAGACGACGCAGAAAATTTCACATTGTATCACAAGCATTGAAAAAGTTGGTTTTCTTGTTTGTCCTTTATAAAAGCTAGGACTAAATTTTTAAGTCCATCTCTAAGATACCAGAACAGGGAGTCTGAGAGTTTATACTATCAGTACTAGTTCGGACTCTCTACTGCAAGACGTTGTAATGAAGGAAATATCAGTTTCACCCAACAGCTCAACTACTCTAGTGGTTAAGTTTCATAAGTCTTTTTCACTAGATCTGCCTGCAAATATGCCTTGAGTACGATACATGTCTGCAGGATTTAGGACATTTTATTCATAAAATTCTGACTTTCAAACACAAGTTTCATACATCTATTTCCTCACAGGAAAAATGATTTCTTTTCCTGTATACCCTATAGCCAGTGGGTAACGATTGAGTATGTTGGGCTAAGCCAGCTTGCAATAGTCTTCCACGTGCTTGTACAATTAGGTGTTGTTCAAAACAGAGTACAGATACAGCACTCACAACCTTTTGTCTGTCAACTCAGAAATACGCAATGGGACATAGCTGAGGGAATGTTTTGAATGAAACCATCTTTGTACTGACTTATAGCTGTTATTGTAAAACATCAGGAATAGCTCTGAGGTGCCTATTCCTCTCTGTCAGAATGGCAATGCTCCTACAAAGCACATTTTAGGCAATGAACAGAAAACTATTATTGAGCAAGGGCCTCGGTGTGGCTTCCATGAAGCCTTCAGGCTGGTAAGATCAAACTTATAGCTTAGAAATGAGTAAGCAACTAATCACAGGAGTTAATATTTTGCAATACCTATGCATTATCTGAACTGATGTTGGGTGTGATTAGAGATCAAATGCTATAAATGGCATAGCCCCTAACTAACAAAGCAGAAAAAGATAAATATAAATATTAAAAACATTTTTCAGACTGAGAAAATATAAAATCCAACAGAAGTGTTAGAAAGTTTGTTACACTAAATGTCAATCTCTATCCATTGTAAAATAAATCCTCAAAAGTGAACTGATTGCCCAGTTTATTTAATCAAAAATAAACAAAATTTAACAAATCTCTGAATTGCATAACATGCAAAATTTGCATCCAATTTTAAGAAGACTAAAGATAGTGACTTATAATTTCATGCCATGTCCTTGCAATCTTGAAGGAATCAGAAACACTTATTACAGGTGTTACATACAGGATTTTTTAAAACAGGTTTGATTATGCAAGCTTCTTGTGTCATAAAAGGAGATGGAAAAGTGCATCTACTACTCCATACAACCAGTCTATAATTATATGGGCAGTATTGTATATGCAGCATATGCAGGAATGACCCTCAAAAAAACAGCGAACTACATACCCTGCTCATACAACTGGGGACATGCAAAAAAAGAAAGGAAACAATTTTACAGATAGATGGAGCTGTGAGGAACTTCAAAAAAAGAGACATTCATCCATAGGCTTGTTATAAGCGTAAATTATTGCAGTGTGCCATACTGAATGCTTGCCAGTGTGTACATCTGACTCACCTGACGCACTGAAGCTTTGGGTTGTTCATAATGATCCGCCCCTTCTGTTCTGAAACATCGCTGGGGGAAACGGAATACACTCCCTTCCTCCCTGTCTCTTATATTTTGCTCTGGAAACGTAAGCAGCTACAAAACCATTCCATGAACAAAAATGTAAGAGGATTAAGATGGTACTGTTGCAGAAACGCTCTTCTGGGAAAATAAAGGAAAACCTTGACAGGCTGGCAGCAGCTGGGGAGAACACCCTGCCCTGTTTACGACAGAGAGCAAGCAGTCCTGGCAGAGCAGCAAGGGAACCTTGCTGGCCCACACACCCACAGTAGCACTTGCCTAGCGGAACTTAAAAGGATAACAGTGTCATTCCTGAACAAACAACTGGCCTACGCTACATATTTCTGCCAGCAAATCTACGTCAGCACAGAATGTGAAAACACCCTCTATTTGCAATTCTCAAGGCATAAATGCGCCCAGAGTGATTGAAGAACACCTCTGATGCTTAAGCCTGTGTTTTCAAAGAACTGGTATAAAAATGACACAAATACTACAGATTATGTATTTCAGGTTGTCACAGAATGCTTTGCAGTAACATAAACAAAATTGATTCTGTTTCATTAGCAAAGTGAATACATGAATATGAGTAATTAATGCAATTTTATCAAAGACAAAAGTGGTTAGGTCTTAAATTGTGATTAAAGGCAGATCTAGGATGGGGTATCATTTTTGAGGGAAAAATCACATAGATATCATTTTTAGTGTATATCCTGCACTTCACAAATTTGAGTGAGAAATTAGAAAAGAACAAATGCACACTGATGCTGTCATGGTTTCAGCTAGGATAGAGTTAACTGTCTTCCTAGTAGCTGGTACAGTGCTATGTTTTGAGTTCAGTATGTGAACAATATTGATAACACTGATGTTTTCAGTTGTTGCTAACTAGTGTTTAAGTCTAAAGTCAAGGATTTTTCAGCTTCTCATGGCCAGCCAGCGAGAAAGCTGGAGGGGCACAAGAAGTTGGGACAGGACAGAGCCAGGGCAGCTGACCCAAACTGGCCAACGGGGTATTCCATACTGTGTGATGTCACATCTAGTATAGAAACTGGGGGGAGTGGGGGCGGGGGGATCACCACTCGGGGACTAACTGGGCATCAATCGGCGGGTGATGAGCAATTGCACTGTGCATCATTTGTACATTCCAATCCTTTTATTATTGCTGTTGTCATTTTATTAGTGTTACCATTATCATTATTAGTTTCTTCTTTTTATAATCTATTAAACCGTTCTTATCTCAACCCACGAATTTTACTTCTATTCCTGATTTTGTCCCCATCCCACTGGGGGGGGGGGGGGGGGGGAGTGAGTGGCTGTGTTGTGCTTAGTTGCTGGCTGGGTTTAAACCACATCAATAGCATTCAAGCAGAAGGCCTATTTTATCAGATAAAACCAACTCAACTAGAAAGCTTACCTTCAAGGTAAGTGCTACTGTAACCAAAAAGCCAATTTAAGGCCCATCCCTGGTTACTTTCATACACGAGAAACTTGATGATAAACAAACCTCTGACACCAGCCTGCTTACAGTCCATGAAGGCACAGAAATGCTGTTTCACTGAACAAAAAGCAAATAAGATAACAGTCATCAGCTTCCTTACAATCTTCAAGACTGTTTCCTTGACAAGGTACTTGGCAGAACTCCGTGAGAGTTGTCAACCTCACTATCTCTCTCTACCCACTTTTCTGATCATCCTCTTAAATCTGCAACCTAACAATATCCCAGATCCCATTGGCTATCATCCATCAGAGGAAAGCTGTGTTATTATTAATACAGCAGTTGCTCTTCTCAAACTAATGTATTGGTTGGAGGCTTCTATTCTTCAGCCAGCTCACTGCTGAACAACTCTATTCCTCCCTCCATTCAGCATGAATACATGGCACACTTCATGACCACTGGCTTTAAAGTCTGTCCTGACATTAAAAGTGCTCTCACTCTGAACTATTAGTACCTTCCAACTTACTCTGCTAGTTAAAAAAATGTGCAGGACAAGAATGGCAGTCCTGAAACCTCAACATTTTGTATTCAATTGAATAAATTCAAATTATTAACACTGAGTTAATGAAAAAAATTCCCCCTAGCTAAGCAATGCAAACCAAACCAACTCAAACCAAGCAGACAAAACAACTGCCTACCCCATGCTTGCTTTCTTATTCCAGGTAAGGGTTTGGGGACCACAGGTTCAGCACACAGACAAAAGTATCCACAACTGAGAGAGTCTATCTGATCCAACCACTACTGGTTCCTGGTTTGAGACCAGCATCTTGTTTTCGTCTCTGCCACACAGACATACTGGAAAACTAAGAACTCTGATCACAATATCAAAATGTGTCAAACATCAATTTCTACATCACATAAACAATATCTCAACCCATAATGTTCAAAAGAAATTTCAGAAGAAATTAAGATGAACTATGTCCAGAATATTCCAATTAATTTATTAATACAAAAGCTGAAATAAATTTTCAACATCATTATTTTAGTTTTGATATCAAAATGAACAGAAGATGTGGAACAGGTTTGTGCATTTATTTATCTACACATTAAACACATCATCTTAGTGGCAGCCTCTTTTGAACTGGCTAATTATGTATGATGCAGCAATTTGAGTACAGGTTTTATGGCACAGGCTGAAGCAGAGACCTGCATAGTTTTCCTGTGTCTCTACAGATAGTTAATTGGATTGGTCAGAATGCACATACAAGTAAAAAAAAGACAGAAAAAACCACCACTCAGTTCCTAAAAAGTAGTTGCCCTTTAATGAATTCTTAAAGTCCAGCATCCGCTAATGTTAAGAATCTGTCAGACAGACTTTGCTCACGACCAACTACTGCTCTTGAAAGCAACAGAACATCTTCAAACACCAACTGGAGCAAAGCTGTAATGGATTTTAGTCACATCAAGAGACTTTTCTAGAACTAGGAGTAAAGTGTTTACACTAGGGTTTGAGGAGGAACTGTTGGCCAATAGAATAGGAAAGAGAATACCTGAATACCAATTTTGCTATCAGTCCTACCGCTTGCTCTTTAACAATGCAGTATCTAAACAGAGCGACATATCTGGTCTTGCTTAGTCTTTACCTGTTCTTTCATCTGATAGGCAAGTCCCTGGATTTTTGTTTGTTTGTTTTACTTTTTTTCTTGTTCATCAAGAAAAGCTAAGCATTCAAGTTTTTATTCTATCAAAACCTGACTTTATCTAGCATTTAAAAGCATTTCAGTCATCTTTGAGAAACTCACTTTAATGAGAAAGCCTAGGCAGATCGGTTCAAAGCTCTGGCTGACTTTGGGGTGTCAGCACAGCACTACACAGCATCTCAAGCACATTATGTACACAAGCAACCAGAGCATCCATGTACACCTTCAGCATCAGGAAAAGTTGAAGCATCACATGACACACAATATATATGAATTTTAATAATTCTGATGATTCTCTTGCAACATGTGAAGGCTAGCACTGTAAAAATGACTTTAACACCTGCCAAAATACATGATTTACACAGGCAGTATTTGGGCTTAAAGCATAGGTCTATGGGTGCAACAGACAGCAATCATCTCTCAAGTTTGACAGACCATTTCATGCCTTATTTCAATCTGTGTGCTGAAGGTGACTCCTCCTCCCAACCTGACTTTGGGCTGGACCAGCTGGTAACCCTGCAGAGTAGCAGAAGATTCCTTCCAAAGCTGGAATCCCACAAAACCCTCTCTCGTACGTAAGCCTCGCTTGAAAATATCATTTCATATCAATTAGATAACCATAAAGAAATCAGTTATTTTAATGACATTATCTTCATCCAGACTTGCCATTGTCACTATACATGCACAAGCGGTAAACGATTTCTGAGATCATTCTAGCGCAAAAAAGATCAAGCTTGCAATTTACAAGATTAGAGGAGAGAAAAAAGGCCATTCTAAATTACACTTAATGACGACACACTGCAGTTTGAGAAACTCAGTAACATAAATTAAGTTTCTGAGCAAATACGCATCTTGTCAAGAGCAACCGTCATGTAATTACAGAAGCACGAGAGGTATGTTCCTATTATAAGTATCTGTATGCAAGTTAGTATCAGTTGTACTTTAGAAATAAATAATTCATTTACAAGCTAATTTGAGCAATATAGTCTGCCAAATTGAGCCTGAAGCTTGAAAAACCAAAGTTCTGCAGGAATAACCTAGTCCTCTAATTTCCTGCATGACTGGAGACATAAAATTAAGACAAAGTGTCATTTTATTAAGGCTCAGAAAACATGCTTTTAAAACTAAGGTGGCTTTTAATTCCTTAGCTTCCACAGCTTTTAGAAACAAACACTTGTTTAAAACATCTCAGTGAGGAGGCTTAATGGGCTGAAGGCAATCTGTGTTGATGGTATCTACTCTAGAATGGAACGGATTTTTTTCTCTCAGTGCCTTTAGCTTGGAAATAGCTAATCTCTCTTTCTCCAACTTATTATTAGTAACATAGGGACAAGAAATTATCAGTCCAGCTTAGATGTCATCTTATTTAAACTTAAGATGATTTGTGTGCTGTAGAGAGTTTTGCTGTTGTCCCAAGTGAAACAATTGTTAGAAACTTAAAGGTACAAAACCATTCCTCCTCTAAATTATGCATTTCACACATTGCTAAAGTCCTTAACAAAATGGAGTCACTATTTTGTGGCTGACACATTAGTGTTTCTGTAGAAAAATCAGTGCGTATTCTAGTGACCAAAATGAGAAACTTCCTGGCTGAAAACTCCCGATTTAAACAGGTACTGTTATAACCATAATACCACCAAATACTGTACAACAGAAGGTACCAAAAAGGCTTCCTAAGGTTTTTGAAAAGCAAAACAAGAAAACATCCATTAAGTTCTACATTTCCTCAATATAACACATTCCAATAAATATGTATCTTTTAGAATGACTAATTATCATGAACTGATATTTAAAAATGTTTAAAGAAAACTTCTCTAGTTTTGTGAGCTATACAGGCAGGTAAAACCATGTTTCTCAATGTAAAATCAGTATAGCTATATGGCAACAGGTCTACAGAACAGTCCTGACATTTGACATGAAAGAAATGTTTTGTGAGAATGACTGTCTTTACTCAGTATGGATTAAAAAGAACCTTAAAATTTAGAATATTGTATCACATTTCAGTGCTACATTCCTATAGACTTTTTTTTATTTATTACAAACAGAGAACAATCACTCAATTCATGCCTGCATCTATGACTGATTACAGTAAATTTGAACTCTGCCTCTGATTGTTACTTTCTTTTGCTTTCTCTGTGGTTCTTTTTCTCAATGCTACTTGACCACCTTAATATTCTTTTAATTATACCACATCTGTACCAAAGGTACAGTTCTATCAAAATCAAAAGCCAGCTGAAAGCATCAACAGAGACATACACATATTGAGGCAATTCTTCATCCCACATGGTTACACTCTGTAAGAAAAATAGCTGCTACTTGGTAATTTCCATGCTTCTTTCTATTGGAAAGGGAAAACCAAGTATCTAAACATTTTTTTTACTTATTTGTTTTTCTGATGACTATTTCCCTGAACACAACTAATAATGGAACAAGACCACCGCTTTGTTCATTATTTCCAAACATCTTTCCTGGGCAGCAACACAACATGAAAACATTTTACCATCACACTCTTAGCATCTTACTATTTGTGCTTGTCTGGCTGTTTATGGCTCCTTGCCGTCCTTCTCCTTAGACTTCTGCTGTCTCTAGATACAGCCATTAGCATACAACTACCCTATTTATGGCTTGTCTCTAGTAACACCATAATGCATAAGTAAAAGTCCCGATGCTGGCCAGCTGGACAAGGACCTGTGTTAACACAATAGTTCCCTTTGTTTCAATGTATTCGACAATTAAAGAAATTGCTTGAACATTTTTAACCTGAAAGTTCAGTGTCCATCAGTTACAACCGTGCTTCATCTGACCTCCCCTCCTATACATTTACATCTCATTGTTTATCATTCTTTTAGCAATTTAACAGCTCTTACTCACTTGTTTTCTTTCCCTCTAAATATAGTATACCAGTTTGCAACAGGCTGTATTTAGCTTGTTAGTTTCCAACTTTAAAAAGAAATACAAGCTTGTACCTTTAGGTCCATATTTGCGACAACAGCAGATCAATGTTTGATTTGCCATCTGCCTTGAGTACCTCTTATATCATCATTTCTTCAATTTATATTCATTACAGAACACCTGTCAGATCTGCTACCCAAATTATTCTGTGTCCATGTCGTACCCCCAAACATGCGAAGCCACTACTTGTGCAATCAGAGGGCAAGTCTTGTTTGAGAAACACCACATAAAAGAAGATTGATTTTCATATTGGAAATGTCAAACTTCTGCCTGTAATGCTCAGCTACATTTTTCTGAAACAGTGAAGTTCAAAAAGAGCCATACACCTGACAGATCTCCGACACATCATGATAGATGTGACAGGTCTACTACTTTACTGCCAGAAATGTCCTCCAACAGAATGAGGCAATCAATGAAGAATAATAAATCTATCCCAGATCGTAGAACTATTTTTTGTACATGCATAAGAGAAGAAACAACACATTTTTTATATCTCTGGATCCTCCTATTTTAATAAACTATTACACTAACTTTCTTTAATATTATACAACACCAGTTACACAGTTTAATCTTTATCTGTTTCATCTGTTCAATACTTCTCCATCTAAACTCCTAACATGCATTTTTGTA
Source organism: Buteo buteo (assembly GCF_964188355.1). NCBI lineage: Eukaryota > Metazoa > Chordata > Aves > Accipitriformes > Accipitridae > Buteo > Buteo buteo. The sequence goes on along the minus strand of NC_134174.1, from coordinate 31,995,841 downwards.
TCATTAAGCTAGTAGAGGAAGAAAATACATAGAATTTAAAACAAGCTTTCCTGTTAAAAGAACAAGTTTTGCTTACCTTGTTTTCTGGTCCCTCCAAATGTAATCTGTTGAATTACGTCCCCATCATCCTAGAAGACATTGTTATCAATACTGAATCAAAATTTTACCTTGAGCGCACAGTGTGAATACATTTCATTTTCCTTTTTTGAAAATTCCCATATTTAAGATAAATTACAGAAAGTTTGGAAAAGTTAATTTGACATTCATAAATCAAAGCTTTCTAGAGAAAGAATTGGTTTGATTTATAACTAATGCCTTTGAATGTATTCTACCACCTACCCTTCAAGTAACAGCCTTGACTTCAGCAACAGAGGGAATATGCTCCAAAATATGTATTTTCTGAAGTCATTTGACCACAAGACTAACAAAACAAGCACAGCTACGTCAGCTCAAACACACTGATTTAAAATACGCTTTTTTTATGTTAACATGAGTACGTTTAACATTTTCAGTAAGTAGACTCAATAAATCTAAAAACTGTTGCATGAGTAGATTGATGGTTACTTGTGCTTGTGTACGATTTAAAAAATACCTCCATGCATCACTGTCATAATTCTATTTCTTCCATTATTTTATACATTCATAAGCACATAGACAAGATTTAATGTTGCATTAACCAAGACAACTTGAATTAAGCAAGGCGCACACACACACACAGAACAAGCAGATATGTGACTAAAGCTCACAAAATTTTGATATTGGGAACTTAATGATATGAGAATTTCCAGGGCTAAAGAGCTTCTATTTATGCACACACAACCACAATCATTTAGCTTTTCTTAGACTGCAGTTCCAAAGAAAAAACAGGGGTATGACAGAGTAGGAATATTATCGCACTTTTACAGTCTTGTCTCATGAAACGCAATGGCTGCATTTATAAAGAGGCCAAGTGGCACCTGTGCAAGAAACAAAAAGCAGGGTTTGCTTTGCTTTTGCATAAACATTAAACAAACAAGTATATAAACAAGACATGCAAGTCAGACACACACCTGCAACATACCAAAAGTGTTTGCGTAAGCCTAGTAACATAAGGCTCCTACATTTAATTTGATAGTATATTCTTTGAGGGTATTTCTTCATCAACTGTCAAGGGATAAACAGATGCAGTGCAAGGGGGGCATTCCAACAGATTCACATCTTTATCAACCCAAGCTCAATATCACATAGCGTGTTCCTACTTACTCCTCGTCACCCACACACGCCTCACGTTACAAGGGGTCACCTGGGTCCACGGCCAGCCGAAATGCCGCTTCAGCAGCTCACTGCACACCGGCTTCCTTCTGCCTCGGTCTCTCAGAGGCCCTCGACCTCTCCCCCGGCAGAGGCTGGCCAAACCATCCCCAGATGGCCCCTTCCCCCCCTCCCCCAGCACCCTGACATCTACCCTTCCTGCCCCCTCAGGCATCCCCCGAACCCACTCCACCTCAGGGCTGGAGCTGCCCCCACTGCCCTCAGGCGGGCAGCGCGTGGGGGCACCGCACGTTGCGATTGGCCTGTGCCTCTCCCTGAGACGCTCCCTGATTGGCTGCCGGGAGGGATCTCAATCCGGTCCCACCCCCAGAGATTCCAGATGGTTCCAGAACATTCCGGATCACTCCTCCACCCTCTGTCACCTCCCTCTTCCTGCAGAAACTAAAACCCAGGTGTGCCACAGAGATGGCTCACCACATTTCCCTTTCAAAAAAGGTAAAATTGTTAACAAGCTGATCAGCCTGATGGGAAAGAAACTTAAATTTTGCCTGAAAAAGGTTCAGACTGCAGATTAATTAGCAACCGCCCCCACAACTGCCTTTCCTTCGGCTTTCTGAACTCTGCCCAAAATGGATTTGCCTGAAAAACCAAGCAGAATTGCTGTCTGCCTTAATGCACCGCCTACTAACAAGAAACCACAGCGAAGCACACCTCCACCTGCAGGTAAGTGAATAATCTATAGCGCAATTTTCAGGACCTCACAGGCCCTGCCACCAATTTGAAAGTGGCCGTGACACCCTGCAAGTCTCAACCACCTCATCCGCCAGCAGCTCCTCCTCCTCCGGCTCTGCCCCAGTGCAGGTTGCTGTGAGGGAACGGTTACATGCAGCAAGGCAGGCAATGTAAATTGTTGGCTCCCGACGCCATTTTGTTCTAACACTTTCCTACAAGGGGTAGCTTGTTGGTCCTGAATAGTCCATCTATAAGCAAAGAGGAATATGAAACATCAAATGCAGAAAATAAGAACAAAAAGCAGATTTCATAATTGTGTGTGCATGAACGCAAAGGAATCTCACCAAAAACAAACAGTTATCTTACAATTTCGTGTGCGGCCTCGTTATCCCTGACACCTGGCTAGACACAATTTCATTCTCATGGCTCCTGTGTAGGGCCAGAAAGTAACACGTTTTCATAATTCACATGAGGACACTGAAGTACAGCAAGATTATGATAAACTTTCAAAGAATTATAAAATGTTCCCATGACAATCACTCTAATCTGTGCATCTCATGGCTATTGCTAGCAAGCGCAGTTTGTGAAAACAACGATACAGTATGAGGAAAACAAAATTAGTAGGAGCTGTGCATTGCTGCTTTGTAGTTGTTTCTGACAATTAATAAAATAATTTCATATTAAGAAGTGCAGAGGGAGGAAACAAAGGGCAATACAAATGTTGGTATTTCTCTTCAAGCTTGGTAATATTTTTTGTACAGTACTTTCTCTGAGATCAGACAAATGCCCTGAAAATACCTGGAGCTAACGTTTCATTTCAAAACAAAACAATAACTCTAAAAAAAAAAAAAATAAAATAAAATTTCTAGGAGTTTAAATTATTTTTGGAATGTACTTTAATTTTTAATGATAGTAAAATATTTTACATTAATATAACAAAGTTGCTTACTATGCCTGAAGCTGTTTTTTAATTTTTCAGAACTGGCATAACAGTTCACATAATAATCTCTAATTTTAATGTCATCATATTAATTTCTGATACAAACATAATTTTAAAACAAATTTAAAATAGATAGCAAGTCTAGAAGCAGTACAACTCTTGCAGCATCGTGCCATTTTTTTCTTATTTTGCCATCAATAAGAGCAGTAAAACCAGGCTTTCCAAACTTTACACTAAGAGATGCTCATGCATATTAGTAAAATCACTATACTGCTCCTCTCATGTAACAAAAATAGATAAATCAAATATTAATAAGTCAGTTGAAACATAATTCGTTTCATCTTGGATTTCTTCTTATTCTTTGTCTTGCAATCAAAACCAACAGAGAATCATACAGCCATTGTACCCCAGTGGCAGAAACAATAAAGAGTTGTATATCCATTGCACCCCAATGGTAGTGGATTACAATATATCATTCAGTCTTAACAGAACAAATATTTGAAAGTACAAGCTTTGACTATTCACTTTACGGGAGAAATTGTTCTTTAGCAGAGTGCTAGTTTTGCACATTTTCCTCACATTGTTGGAACTCTGAATTGCTACCTTTGTTTCTTCAAAACAGCTGCATTTATTTACATTTTAAAATAATATGATTTTCCACATATGGTATCATCTCTAATCACACTGCATATAACACTGGGGGAAGAAAAATAAATCTATCAACAGCCCATCTCTTACTGGCATTCTACTGAGCACAACACTATGAACTGCTGGTAAGGGTGTAACACAAAAAACAAAATTAACACCGATGCACTAATGGCAACAAGATGCATTTGGTGCATACTGTTAGCAGTAATAATGTAAGAGCAGAGCAAGTTGTGATCACGATAACCTAGACTTCAAGACTCCTGGAGAGCTTCAGGGTTTCTCATGCAGGTGCCTGGGCTCATGCTCAGAGATGTAAGAAGCAACATTGCCCTCTCCACAGCTCATCCTGTCTTGCTGATAAAGACAAACAATGCCCAGGCTGAAACAGAATACTCAGGCTAGCTTGCTTCCTTGTTTGGGGTATTAAAGGGCTGGAAGAGATTTCCCTTAAGAAGTGTGAATAAAATAAAACTGCAGGAAAATAACAAGTTTAACTGATACAGGGACATTTGCCTAGAGTCTACCATTACCCCAAGACATAGGCAGGGGGGTAATCTGCAAACTGGTGCAAAATGTAGAGTCAATTGTGAAGAATTGTATTTGGAAAAATAGACCATAGAAGAAACTATATGAAAACACTCTGTAACACAAAATTATTTTGAACCGCCATTCCAATTCCAAAACCTATAAAAGGTTCCCCAGATCTAGCTTTCAGTAATAACACTTAACTACATAATCTTGATTAGCCAAGATCTCTTTAAAATCTTTCCTTTATTATTAGCACAACTTAGATTATCCAGCTGGTTCAACTGTTCACAAATGTTCTTAACAAAGGAAAGAGGAAGGAGTATGATCTGCAGAAGAAAAGGAGCAGGGAAGTTTCAGTTAAGGCATGGGCCTTCAGAGATCAGAGAAAGTCAAATACCAAGGAAAAGGGAAAATGGCGCAGTTATCATAAGATAAGCATATTTTCTCCATGCAATTCTCAATGTGACAGTAGGATACTGAAATAGCAACATTAACTACACATTAAGTCATAGGAAGGACCTTTCATTACAATTTAGTCAAGGCACAAGCCTCTTATTCCCATCAGTCACATCCCATTCGTGGCTGCTGCAACCCTGATCTCTACCCCTGGACCAGGGACCTTAACCACTAAGAAGTGGATTAATTGTTCCATATAAAGAATGACTGACATCTGAAGAGAATTCAATCCTGGAAGTCCACTGCTGTTTTCCGCAGGCATCACCATCTAAAACTAAGTTACCATAGCTGGTTGCATACCAGATCCCTGTTTTCTGGCTTCCTTGGTCTTCTCTGGTTACTCTTCAGTCCATCTTTTCAGGTCCACAAGACACAGGAGCAGGAGGTTCCTGCTCTTCGGTGGGTCTCAAATCACATACCTTGCATTTCAGCCCTGCTCCCCTACAGAACAGTTGCCTCAGACTCTCTCCATAACACTCACTCTTTGCCAGATGGTTTTACTGATCAGCAGTTCCCTGGGTGAAAAGAAAGCCTCACTTTGAACAACTGAGAAACAAACGTCTCTTGTGCGTTCTTTCTCCAGGTGTTTCAGAAAAGTGCAAATACCCTATAGCTTACAGGCTAAAATGGCTTCTTCTTCAGATGTTTCAAGAAAGGGCTTTCTTCTATGGTGACAAAATGCTAAATTGGTTCTAAACAACAGCAGAATAGATGCCTCCATTTCATTATGTGGTTTGCCAAAAAGTGGAAAGTGAAAAACAGTTTCAAACCAAAAGCAAAAGTTTTCTTATTAAACTAGGGCAAACAAGATCCAAAGAAGTCTGGCATAATTTTCACAGTTGTAGTTCATTTTAGCTGCAAAATAAAATTAACATTTTCTACTAAAACCTTCTGAGAACTTACACTGCAGGTAGTGTGGGGACCTTAGGATCGTCCTTCTTTCTTTAGCTATTGCCATTGTTTACCAATGCAAAGTCATCTAAGTCAGTATTTAAAAATAAACTAATCACCAAATTAATTCAAGACAATAAATATTGAAACTTTTTTCCTGATGAGATTAAAATGTAGTCTATTCTAGGTCAACCATGTTCTAGAGAAAAATATATTTGCTTATAGCTGCAAAAAAAGAACATTAAACCCTTTTAGGAAATAAAATAGTACAGAAATTAAAAACAGCACTCTCTGCAGACCAATGTCACTTTACAGAGATTAGTACAGAGCTTCTAAATTTTTTGAAGTGCTTACTTAAACTAATGTGACTCTGAAACATTTTACAAATCACTGAAAGATGACTACAGCTAAAACCCAGCAGACTCCTTTCCCCCATTGTTCTTAGATTTGTGAAGAACATGTTATTCAGAATGGCCCAAGAGAAGTGAAATTGTATGAGGCGATAAAGGGCGACCTCTTACAATAAAATTTTTCTACTGCACATGAGATTAGAAAAATTAAAAAAACCTTTTACATCCTTTAAGTACAGCTTATATGGCTTCCCCTTCATCAAGATAGATAATCTATTGCTTGGATAGAAAAAACAAATCGTCGTAGAACAGGGGCAGTGACTGAACAGGTCTCTCTCAAAAACTCCATGAATATACCTATCCACACATAAAATAACCAGCTCTTGAGGCAGTAAATAAAATTCATCCCTTCGCTGGGTATGAAATACAGAACACCAAGTAATTCAACTCCCAAACAGTAATTACATGATGTCGAAAGCAGGACCTGTCAACCCTGAGAATGCAGAGATGACCCCAGGATGCTAATGCTTCCACTTACCACACTGCAAACTGGAGAACTAGCACCTACTTTAAATAAAGATTCTGTGATGCGTGTCCCTGATGCATGGTGGCTTTATAAATAATTTCCAGTATCCTAGGCCTGAAATGGTTGGCAGCCAAGACAATTTCCAAAAGCATACTGAGATCACCTGAGGAAATTATTCCAGTTCCTGCTTGCCCTGCTCAGGCAAGAATTAATTCTGTTGCTCCTAGCACATCAAAATCACCTGGAAGAGGGATTCCCAAACTCCATTAGGCATTACAGTATCAGACAAATAAATACTAGATCTACATCATACACAGCCCACCACAACATCACAAGCCAGCAAAATAAATATTGGCAGCTCCCACCACTCTCACTGCAGACGCTGGTACCTAGGCAAGAACACTTATCAATGCACTGCTGTGTAGCTAATAAACACGAGACTGAGTTTCCAAAGAAAGCACAGCACAGCTGTTTACAACTTTATCCCACACCAAGCAAGATTCCCTTGCCTGAAATCTGATCTTTTCAGCACTCTTGCACCTCGCTGTAGTAGTAACAGATCCAGGATACAGTAAGTGGCCAGGGATTGATTTTCTGCGCTCTCTTTCTAGTGTTATCTGTCCATATAGTCAAGGAAGTTCATTATCAGGACAAGGTTTGGTCACAAGAGAATGATGTCCACCTGGAAAGCCTAAGAATCACCTTAGTATGGGCTGAGCAGTGGGGGCCTTCAGTGGATCTCTACCCAAAAAAAGCCCCTTGAATTTTGTGTACTCTACCCTTGGCAGAAAAGCAGGTGTGTTGGTGGTGTATGCCAGGAATGGAGTGTCTCAAAGCTCCTCTGTTTTCCATTAATTCGCTTTAAGTACTGGACCCAGCAGCATCTTACAATTAGTCACTACTGTCTTTCTTCTTTGCTCTTTTTAACAGCCTCTATTTATCTCACTGTTTTCAGACACAATACAATCAAAAAGTAAACTATGATATACATAATCATCATTAAAAAAAATTACAGCTATCACTCTCCTTTACTGTCCAAAAACCCACCCCACCCAAGTGGCAGAGATAAAAAATAGGTCTAGCAGCATGCCTCTGTTACCAGACTACCTTAAAAAAACTGAAAGATAAGTCTGTCATAAGGTTGACTGAACATATTTGTAAAACTCACTGTTATACATACTGATTTTAGAAAATTTACTGTACTGCTAGCCCATGTATCTAATCAAACCTCTACAAAGGCATCTTCTTTCCTTCAGGACTTTTCATGTCTAGCCCATATAAAGGATATATATTCCTTTAAGTGGCAATGATTTCTGAATGATACATTTCTAACTGATTTATGCTTTAACCAGTGTGTATAAAACTTGACAGGAAGCTCTAAATTGATGACTATTCCTACGTTGCTCTTGCACTGCCTAAAAGGGGCAGTATTTGTTTGAATTCTTAAAACAGAGGGTCCCAATCTTAAGAGACTGCAAGGACTGAAGAATACCACTGATGTGGTGATAAAGGTTGTTTGTTTGGTTGGTTTTTTTTAAGCAAACAAAATTACTGGGAAATGTACACTGAAATAAAAAAAGTTAACAGGCTGCTCTCAATGGTCAATGCTATCTCTGAAATCATTATGTTCCATTGTTAACAATCAAATAATATGAATAACTATGAGAATTATTTTGAGAACAGCTGAATAGAAGTCAGTTTCCCCTGCTAAAAGAGGCAATTTTGATGTTCAAAGGTGAATTAAGATACTTACATATTAACATTACGGGGGAAAAAAAAAAGAACAAACTTGAATTAAGGAAATAATTTTGTCATCGTCTTGTTATTTTTTTAAGGAAAATACTTCCCGAAAACTTCCCACAACAGACTTTTTTTCAGCATTAGCGGCACCTAGAGCCAAAGACAAGTAGTGAAAGTACCTTGCAATGACTCAGATGAGGCAACTTATCTTCTCCAAGCTAATTAAAGGGTTTTTCCTTTGTGCCTGAAGCTATCTAATCATGCAAGTATTCCCCCATCATTAGAGATGGCTCTCGAATTAGTTTTGCAGTATGATGCTGACTGAATTTAGTACCTGACTTTTTAATTATAATAGTTCGATGCAAATGTTCCTAAGTTTTCAACATAAACATTAAAAAAAAAACCAAAATACTTGATGAAAGGAAGAGGCTAACATGATTATAGGTATGGTCCTAAAATCAAATACTTAAGACACAAAACACTCAAGGATCCCTGAAGGTCCAGATAATGTTTGAGGCATATTTATAAATAATTGAAAATGTCAGGTATACATTTAGATATAAATTTATAGATCTAAACAGCAGTTCTGTTAATTGCCTCACAACAGATCAGCTCCTCCAGCAGAGTGACTAGTGAAATTATGGCTACAGAAGTGAATGCTTACCCTACTGGTCTCCAGAAACTTAGCAGTTACCCATCATTAAAAACGTTCTCGGCTCACGTGAACACTTGCAGAAGTAATTTCCAACTGTTCCCATTCCCACTACCTAAGTTAAAACTAGAGTAGCTGCAACAAAGGACGTCACTCATAGAAAGACAAGCCAAAAAGAGAGGAAGTGGGGAGGATCATTGGAGAAGCTTGTACTAGCCAAAGGACTGAGAAATCCAGTTATGATTTGAACATAAAATGTATCATATAAAAAAAAATGAATAATGAAATAATTGCAGAAAAACAGTGGAGACAACAGAGTTGTTTTCAAGGCTACCAGAGACTTATGCTGTGACTTTTATTTATTCCTTTTACCTTAATTGTGCTGAGCTACCGAAATAATATATTTCCTCCCAGTTCTGGTTTCAGGTTTAGCCTAGCAAGATTTTTGAAAGCCTATTGTGATTTCCAAGTCAACTCCAAACCAAAGTTGCTTCTGGATGGGATAGGATTTTCTTTCTGTTTTTAAAATTAGGAGAGCCCCAGAGTGAATGTGGATGGGGGTAAAATCAGTACCCACCACCTGGAGAAACAGCTTCTTTGTGTTTGAATCTGACATAAAGATTACCCTTTTCTAACCCAGTAAATAAGACAGACACACACACAAAAAGCTAATGCCATGAAGGAGTTGTGGGACATGTGCATTCCAAAGAATGCAGTTTGCTGTATTTCTGTGCTAAACTTTTAAAGAATTATGCTTTATGCTGGAAAACAAAGACATAAATCACAAAGGGAAAATATGTCCTTTGCGTTGCATGCCGTTTGCACTCATTGTATTATACATTAGCCAGCAGTCAAACAAGTTAACTGATAAAGCTCTTATAAGGCATCATCTCACATCCTTAGCTGCCAGGATTCCTTCTAAGATGCTCAATAACAAGTCCTCTGTTTAATGTCATTATACTCTTCTCCTTAAGCTCTGCTTTCCCTTGCAAAGTAATCAAACTATTAACATTGCCATACAGTCTCTGAAATAAAAGATTTATGAATGCAAGGAATACTGTGTTGCAGTATGCTTCACTGTTTTTTTGTCTGTGTGATTATTCTGAAGCTAATAGAAAAATCTTATTCTAATCAGTGCAGCAGGCTTCTTAAAAATGACTGAGATTTCACACTCTTTTGTTATTTGTAACTGGCCTTAAACCAAGCAATTTTGTTTTCACAAAAGACAGACATAATCCAAATGATTAAACAGCTAGAAGTCCATTGCTAACCAAACAGACTATGTAACAGTCACACCTGAGATAAGATCTGTATATCATTTTGGCAGCTTTATCTTTTTTTTTTTTTTTTTTAACTCTTGGCAGAAACAGGAGCAATTGTAAAGGGCCAAAAATCTTTAAAGAGATCTTTTAATTTCCTTTTTATTCTTCATAATAAACAGAATAAATATGTCATCTTTTAATATGCTGAATTAGGCAAAGTGTTTTAAAACACAATGTTGACTGGTATCAGTACGAAGATAGCAGCATATCCTTTATCAGTTTCTAAGTTCTTTATACATTTTTCCGGACTTTGATTTCTGGAATTATTGGCTATCCCAGGGAAAAAAACCACCTGGTTGCAGTCAATACTTAGGTTGCAGAGCACATTCCACTGTAAAAGTTTCTATTTTCTTCTTTGTTGTTTGGAAGAAGGTCTTAGAGAGGCTGTTATCTTCTCTATGCCCTTAAGAATAGAAAGGGATGAGGCTGTAGGAGATGAAATAGAAGTTTTCTCTGGAATTCCACAATTCAACTGTGAAGAACCATCTTTTCCTGCTGTTTCTTAAGCTGATGGAATATTTTGTCGTCCTTCTAAATAAATCCAAACAGGATTCTTCTTATCTGATCTTACACTCCTGCCCTCAGCAACACTGCATGATGTGGAGCATGTAGGACCTTCCAGTAAAAACAGGGAAAGCCAGGATCTCCTATTACCCAATCTGTGTTCTGGTAAAAGGCCTCAGAGGACCCTCTCCACCAGGAACACAAAGGTGTTTTCTCTCCTTATGCTTTCCAAGACAAGAGGAAGGAGACCAAGCAAGACTCCAGGGGTGAATTCATTTCCCATCTGTTATTTTTAGAAATGAGATGGTGACCACCAGGCTGTTCCAAACATTTCTAACTCAGGCATCACAGCTGCTCCTGCAATAGCAACATTCGTGTACCACCAACTGAAGAACTTCCCTATGAAACACAAAAGCAGCACAAAAGAGTTCAAGGCTGAAGCTCTGATGATGACTGTAATGCTCCTTTCCATTTGGCACAACAACTGAACAAAAGCAAAATACTCTGTACACAAGATGCATTTTAGTGCAGCTGCATTGTCTCAGCAAACAGCAGAGTACTTCTTGGAGGAGTGTACTGCATTTTTCCATTGCTAAAAATCATTCAGTAGGTGCGGTCAGGAGGAGAGGACTCATCATAAAATGTCTTATCTGTTGCACCCATCAGGGCATTTGTGGACCTCTGTCAGCAGCTGGTGCCAGCAGGGCACCAAAAGCAGAGAATTTATGGAAATAATGAGTTACTAAATGGTAGTAAAATAACAACTGAAAGAAAACTGATATGGGAACTTTGACAGAAATTGTAGAGGTCAGAGCAGCCTGTGTTTTGTCATCAGCAGCATAGTTAAATACATAATAGAGCTTATTCCAGCGAAGGAGACAGCAACAATAAAAGTAGATGCTCAAAAAAAAGTGTTGTAACTTTCAATTTTGTTTGAATTAACTGTTTATCAGATGGGCAAAACCAGGAAGACCAATACAGGCTTTAGTATTGGAAAATTCTTGGAATAAATTAGTTTAAGCTATTCACATACATATGACATGAAACTGACTTTTGAAACTACATCCAGAAAGCTTGGAAAATAGAGCGGCTATCTTCTTACCTTATGTTTCTATTTACACTCCACCTAAGTTCAGAACAGCTGTAGGTCTACAACCCTTCCCAAATTTTCACAAGTCTGTTCTCTCAACAGATCACCAGACTACAAAATCTTCCACACTGCCCTAAAATGAGAAGTCATGTGGAAAAGTCAAGCAAGGAACACGAGGAGGGACTAGGCGGCAATACTCTATTTCAAGATGGAGGGCCAGCCTCATGGTCTGCTTTTATGCTGATGCAATGGAGACCAAAAGGTACAGTTAGAATGGTGGGGAGGGAGCAGGGGCTTACAGGGATGACAAGGAAACAAAGATGAGACATTAGACTGCAGCAACAAAACCACAGGATGCAGAAGTCATCCTATAACAAACATTGGGGTTATACTTCATCAAAAGGTGTTCCCTACAGGTCACAGGTGAGAAACACAGACCATGTTAGAGGAAACATCACCCATCCATGCTATGGTTACACACCTAAACGTAGCTTTGGGGATAACTGCAACAGGAAGATTGAAACTTTCACACCACCAGCCCTACAAGCCTCACCTTCCCACACTGCTTGCCCACTCTCATGCATTGAGAGACAGCTATTAAAACAGTGAAGTTGATTCTGAGTGCATACATGACTTACAAAAGCACAAGTAAGGCTAAAATATCAACCCCTGAGAAGTGCTGTCAGAAAAAGGCTGCTTGTACAACCTTATTTTGGACCCCTGTGGTATGTTTTCTGTGGTATAATGCCTGACTAATACCTTTTCTGTGGGATCTCTTTGTGAAAAATTTTACAGGTTGGACAAAACCAGGTTACTAATCAACCTAATATATCTTCTTCTTCAGAGTGTGATCTGAGAATTTGTTCACTGCACAACACTGAGAAACTGCCATGCTATATTAGACGCTCCCTCCTGAGTTTCTCTGTAATGCTCCACCAGCAGTAGAGCAGCACAGAGTCTGAGCCACAAACAACTGATATTCCCAACACACAGGGAGCTGCTTTCCCCACTAGACAGACTAGAAGCAGAGCATAGAGGACAATAAAAGCAATAAAGATTTTACTGGTTTCAACAGTCAATTAGAAGTGTCCCAGTTTTCACAGTAACTAACTCTGTCACATGCTGAATTTACTCACATTTCTGAGCTTCTACAACTCAAGAACAATGGAATACAGAAGCAGAAATAACTAAGTAGTCTGGGTTAGGCCAGCTGCCCACCTTCAGTAATGGGGCTGCAGCACAGAAAAAGGGAGAGAATCCATTTATCTACTGCAGTGTTCAGGAGCTTTGACAGACATGCTTTTCTAGTCCTGCTTCATGGTACGATACATTTTGCAATTTCTAGATAAAATGGGCAACAGTCCTATGGAACTACATGATCTGAATTTGTGTCTGCATCAGAGCACCATGTGTCACTACTGAGTGACATACATAACCTATGGGAAAACAGGATATTATCTTTACAGTAACAGACTACATATTAAGCAACCTGTTAAAACTTTTGAAGGCTCCACTCTTCTACCTCAAAAAATTACTGCAGAACATATTCTGGGTTACAACCTGTGATTTATACCATAGACACTGGAGAAAGGCTAGGTATATGATCAAACCTCTCATTTTCAGAGGCTGCATCAAATGCTTATATTCAGCATAACAGCACTGCACATTTGTAAGATTAGCTGTGATATTTCCTATTCTGCATTGTTCATTTCCTGAAGATTCACTGCATTTCATAAAAATATTTATCCTTATAAAATATACACACATCAATTATATGTATCACATTATACACCAAAACAAGAGTGTACCAGTTCAAAGCATGTCTAAAGAGAGCCTAGCGGTAAGCTAAATTTCAATCCAGGACATGCACAAGGAGCAACGAGGTTCATCAAAACGTTGCAGCCAGATCTGCGGAGCAGCAGTAGCATCCCTTCTGGCAAGGCCAAGAAAAAGCTGCTGTACTGAGCTTGTGAGCACTTGCTCTCTGAACTGCTTGCACTGACAGGCAAGTCCTCACAGACTGAAGAATATGTTCTGCAGAAGTATCCAAACTGTCAGATGTAAATATTCTTGTAGTATATTTGTATGCTTATTGTGCCAGAGGAAAGTTGAAAACTTTATGACATCAGGAGTTTATGAAAGTATGTCTTGTCTTGATACATTTCACATATCTGATAAAAAAATAGATTATTACAGTGTACTGAAGACCCTCTGGCTGTTACTTCCTGATTCTGAGTTTCACACACAGATGACTAGCCTAGAAATGTCTCGTTAGTGCTACAGAGCACTCTGTTCTCAGCTAATGACAGGCAGTGTAAAACCACACAAATATCATAAGAATGAAAAAAGGTAACTTTCTGAGTCAAGTCAGCAGAGGCTTAATTTAACATACCTTGCAGTAACTTCAAACAGCAAATCAGAACGTGCCTTTCGTATCACAGACCAATTGCTTTCACTCTGGATTCCTTAAATCCATTATTTATCAGTGGAGAGGCAAAGGATCAGTCCAGGGGAGAACAGGAAGATACTTCTGAATGACCATATGGGCCAAAATGGTTCACAGATAAATTAATCTAAATCTACCACTGAATGAAAAAAAAATAAAAAACCTAAAATAATCAGTCTGTGTGATCAAACTATATGATTGATAAAGGAAAACCTGAGCAGAACAGCTTCAGCTCTTTCTGCATCTTGCACAGTTAAATCCGGTGCTCTACATTTTTTATCATAAAAAATACGAAATCATAACTCAAATGCCATAAACTTGCAAGTTACTTGACACACATATAGCAAAACATGCCAACTGCGTAAGTGATTTTACAATTTAATGTCTCCTTTTCACAAACTGTTTACATGTGAGACATTTTTAAAATGCTATTTTAATCATGAGCTTTTCTACTTCTTTTTGCAAAGTCCATTTTGCCTGGTTTCAGGTAGAGCTAGAGGACTGCTAAGATCTTGAGGAGTAAAATATGAGGTTTTATCTTCAGTATGACCTCTTGACCTGCCTATGTACTTGAAATTAATCTTCTTTTCAGTGTACATAAGATGAAGATAAGTATACAGAATTAGGGAGGGAGAAGTACCTACAGACTGTTTCACAAAACAAGGCAGGATGTGCTTAACTTCCTAAATCGGGCAAAATGAAGGACAAGAGAATATATTGTTACTTTCTACATACACTGACTGTGTGAACAGCAAATAAACTAAGCTAAGGAAAATGAAACTTGTTGGCAGAAATATAAATGTGTGTAAAAGAGCCATAGGTACTATGAAGCAGTATGTTCAGAACAGCCTCACTGTAGGAAACACAGGAACAAAATGACCTACTCAATTTAAGACCATCTTGATTAATGTGCAGAAGGATTACCTGGCACAGCTAGATGGAAGAACAGCCGCCTGATGGCCTCTCCAGTCCAAGAGCCTTACGTTGGAACAGAATCTATAGACAACACTGCAAAAAAACCGTTAAATATTTGACACAGCACATCTGGGCAACGTACAGCAGTACCAACACACACAAAATGCAATATGGCAAATGTTCTCTGCTAATGATGGCAGCACTAGCACAGCCCTCCTGCCTCAAGGACATGCATGTTTGCTTCCACAAGAACTGCTGTTCTTCCGTGCAGTGCAACACACTCACACCAGATTTTGGAAGCTGTCTCACCCAGTCACAGCACCACCCATCACACTTGCCTTGTCCATTTAGGTAAAAACAGACATAAGCAAGCACTTCCACAAGGGTGCAGAACCACTGCAGTGAGAGGCATAATCCTCAAGAAACAGAAAAGTTCCAGCTGTTTGTGAACATGGACATAACCCATATTTAAAGCATATTGAGGCTGACAGAGGGAAAGAGGCTGAAGCTTTGGTCCACTTGTATTTTGTAGCTGCTACGTTACTGGGTTTCTATCATTTAAACATACAGTGTATTTTTTTTTTTTACATCAAAATCTAGATATATTAAAAATGAGGAGTTCCACCTACATATTAAAGACTTCTAAGCAGTCATAAGAGAAATGCCAGCTGCCAGTGACTAGCAAAACAACAGCTTGAGTTCTCAACTTAGTACTAAAAAAAATTAAATAAATTCAGATTCACACTCAATCCTTCTATTTGATAATGACCTGCGCTCTTAGAGAGGCGATCTGTTTGTATTTGCATTCTTTTTGCAATAATGCTATGTTATTCGTAGCTTCTAAGTTATACATCCATGGTCAAACTACCAAACTTGGATATTCTTAGAACAGAGACTTACCAAATGTCAGACAAAAGAGGATGCATCCCTCTGTTCCCTGCACAACACCTTCACTCAAGGATAAACCTGAAGAAATTTCTGAACTGTACTCACATAGGCTAGTAAATGTAAAGCATTTCATCATACAGAAAACACAGGGAGTTAGCCTCGAGAGCTTTCTCTACTACATGGCACAGTTCAGATAAGGCACAGAAACACACGAGAAGGGTTACTGCTGTAAATCCAAAGAAAACACTCATACTTACACTGGAACTGTAACAGCCCCACCAAACAGCCCTGAGGTTTGCTTCCCGATGGCAGTGTGCTCAAGGAAGAATTTAGAAGAAAAAAAAGGCGATTTTTGCTAGATGGAATATGCAGTTATTTATTGGTTCTGAGAAAACACCAAAGTTTGTCAAAAGCAAGAGATCACAGAGCTAGAGGTTCACTTCGTAGAACTCCAAGTCTAAAACTACTTCAGTGATAAAATGACTCCACTAGTATCAGTGCAACAGTATGAATTTGCATGATGACCTTGGAGTGATTCAGAAGTCACAACTCATTATTATCCAGCCAAGTACAACTAAATGCAGAATCTGGCCCAGGTAACTTCGAATTGTAAAGACTGAATGAGGATGACTCTGAGAGACACTAATTAGATTCAAAGAGTAAAGCAGAAAACCAAACGCTGCAGTATGAACATAAGGATGGAAATGGAAACATGTCTAATCTATTAATATTTTAATTTATTTTTTTTTAAATTGAGACAAGACTTTTTAAAAATAATTTGTCCACGTATCACTTCAATTTCAGAAAGTAATTTCAGGACTTTCCTTTAGCAGCATCTCTATTCTCTCCTCACCCACCCATTTTCAGTCCTTTCTTTTTTCTTTCTATACTGCTCATTATTTTTATTCTATTAGATTTAATAATCTGTACATTCTTTTCCCGCTCACTTGCTGCTTGGACTCATGTACCCCATCACAAACTGTTAAGGCTACTTTGTACTTATGACTACAAGATCTTGCTTGCTGCAAAATCCAGCCATGTCTAGAACGGATTTTGGTACAGATGAAGCTTAGTCAGGATTAGTGACAAAACAGTGCCTTATACGCATACTAATTTACATCAAGGTAGCAATACTAGCATGTATTTTTTTTTTATTGTGAAGATGCAGAACAATCCTACCTTTTCCTCTTTTTTAGGGGATGGGAGGAGGATTATGAATATTTTCTTGCTTTATTGGATAATTTATTGTCAGTAAGGAGCTTCATAAGGGTACAGTTCAAGGAAAAAAAAAAGTAAATACTGACTTTGACTCAGCTTCTGACTTACAGTTATTGCAACCAATTTTAAGAGGCAGCACAGGGGGAGGTAGCATTTGTTCCCAGTCCTCTCAGGAAGTCATGTAAGCACAGAATCAACTAATTAACATAACATCTATTTCCGTGCCAAAGCAGCAATAGCTTCCATTCATACATGCACTGACAGGTCTTCAGGAGCAGAAAATACTGTTAGTATACAGTGGAAAATGCTGTATACAGACCTTTAACACCTCCTCTGAATAATTCAGCAGAGCAAAAGGAGGCAACAAAGCTTACTCAAGGTAGCTGCAACTCTAAAATCCATGTGCCATTTTCAAACAACAGGAGTATTACAACTCCAGACAAATGTCAGAGCAGCAGCAAAATGTAACACAGTCAAGTACAAAGTATACTACTTTTGGGTGTCTAGGGTTTTTGTTTTGTTTGCTTTTTGTTTTTAATTTTATGTTTGCTTCTAAAGGAGGAGTTTAACTTCTATTTAGGGAAAAATGCTATAGTAAGACCAAGTACTCTATGAACAGAATAGAGTAACAAACAGCACTATTGCATGCTGTTACAGAGTCAAGAAAACAGTTGTTAATTGGTGCTTCTCTTTAAGGCTTTTCAGAGTCTGTATTATTGCACTAAAAATGTTTAGTAAAAAGAAACTAAATATCTGCCAACAGCTACTGGCTGCTAGCCAAAATGCCAGGATGCTGTTTTGGGCAAACTTGCTGGCATGCCTTACAGGGTTTACTGCCTAGCAGGCCTTCTTTTCTGGGCAGTTCCACAGCAGAAGTGGCTGAGCAACAGTTTATTTACTTTTTGTTAATCAACAGTTATTGCTTTCAGAACAATTATACCACTCTAAGTGGCACAATATTGTAACAACCATTTTTATCAGTTCTTGAAAATGCATGGGGATTTGTGGACCGCTTGTAAAGGGTATGTGAAAAATGACTATGGAAAGCAAATATATAGCAGCCCATGTATGTGAACTGAAAATACAGAATTATACTCCACTAGAAAATACCTCCATGTCCACAAAGGCAGTATCTGCTAAGGTCTAATTTCTGCATGTTATTGTATTAAATGAATTAAGTACCACAAAAGATATATGATATATTGTTGCTGCCAGCTATTTTAATAACAACACTTTTATTGTTAACAAATATAGTCCTTAAAATTCATAACTTTAATTCTTAACTCTGAACTGAAAAATTTCATAGTTCAACACAGTATGTGAGAAAAAAAAAGTCTGGCCAAATAACTATGGAATAAGTGTCTCCTTAGTCTGTCTGCATTAACAAAAGAAACTACCAAAAATTACTATGCGAATAAGGGCTGCAGATTTTGTCATGTGAGAGGGTGGAGATAGTCACAATAGGAGATAAATACTTCTATCATGTATTCTACTTCGAGCTCTCTGTTTAGGTTTAATTCTGAAAATCAGAGTGACAAGTGGAACCAGACATCTCTGGGGGCCCTAAACCTAAACACACCTAGGATAAAAAGGTCTTGTTGCATTTAAGGGCAGCTGTAGTGGACCATGGAGAAGTTTCAACTTGCTAAGGGCATGCCCTTAGCCGATTAGTAATGGGCAATTAAGGAAAAAAAAAATAAGTATAGGGAATAAGAGAGTGATTTTGTCATTATCCATCTTCTAGAGAGTGAGAAATTTAACATAAAACCTTAAAATTTCTGCACCAGAAAAAGGACCCTTTGCATGTAGTACTTGCTTGTTGCTTTTTTAACCTCTCTAAAATCATATTTAATACCATCCTGAAGGTACTGAGGGATCTTAAATCTAGAAGTACTTAACTTCAGCTTCAACTTAGTTTTAACTTCAGCATTAGATTTCTCTTTCCTCAGTCTCTGCATCATCCCAAATGTATTCCTCTATGCCCAGAACTGGAAAAACATCCCTCAAAATAGCACTAAAATTTAAAATTGAATTGTAGTGGTGAAGCTATATAATCTTAAGGATTAGCTTAATATTGATTCTTTATGCAATAATGTAATTTCTCTTCCTCAAAAAATAAAAAAGTTAAAAATGTTCAACTCTTAAAGCCAACTTCCAGCCTTCACATGACATAGGTTGGCAAGGGCAGTAGGCAGATGCAGAAATCTGGAATGCATTTTTCTACCAGATGTTTCTGGGTCTTTCCTGGTCTCATCAGTGACCTTGTCGGGCAGCATTACTGCTCCCTATTTTGGCAATGTGGTGGTCAATGTGGGAGCCTAATGGAGAATCAGTTTTATTCCCTGGAATTCTTGTTTCATATAATGAAATGCTTTTCTGTACAACAACAATACTCTCTGATATTTTTCTAAATTTTCTCCAGCAGCATCATGAGACACATAATAATTTTATAAAAGTAGTTTAAAACTACAATAATGCCTATTTTATATATACACATACAATTTCTAAGGCAACGACTAGTTACCTGACTAAACTATCACTGTAAAATAACTTTGGATATGAAATACCCGAAGTTTTAGTTTTGAGGGTTGGGGGGGGGGGGGGGGTGAGGATTAAAATCCATACTCTCAGCATCATCACATCTCATTCATTAGCAGCTCCATCTGATATTTACCGTCTCCCGCAAACGTCTGCAGCATGAAAAGATAAATTTAAACCACATTTCTAAAGTGAATTATATGTTCTAGAATTAGAATATGGTCACTGACCTCGTGAGATTTCTCACCTTGTGATTGTGAATATACTAAAATTAGATCGTTGTTTTCACATTTACTTTCACAGATGTTCATTTTACTTAAGAGGGCTGTAAAACATACACAGCCTTTATTTCCCAGTATTTAAAAAGCTAATTAAATAACCTCTGCAAGTTCTGATCATTTTTATTTCAGAACAAACAAAGTTTTCTCCAGGGCAGGCATAATGCTGCTCAACAAGTACAGACAAAATTGAATTTTACTGCCCCAAGGATATGAACAAAATAACTGGTTTTTTGTTTTTTTCTTACGCCCAAAGCAACAGCGTGTAGTTCTGAGATGGCAGTAGGCCTCCAGGTTCTACAGTCTTCAAGAAGCTATGGGTTAAAACCTCCCACAGAGGCTTAGCCCAGACTTTTTCATGGCAAACACTCACGCCCTCCTTATTCATCTTTGCAGCCTCTCCTGCCTCCTCAGTCCCACAGTGCTGCCCTGTTCAAGGTTCAGCTGCTCAAACCAATAGCGTTTGTTTTTTTTTTTACCATTTTTCAGTAAATCTCCATTTCTTAAACACAACAGGCTGGTTCCCTAGTGCTTTCATCAGAAGAGGCACCCTTAAGAGGTCATGGAAAACTACATCTAGGCTAAGAAAGCTAATTTGCTGCAATGCGTCCAGAACAAAATATATTCCTGCAGCTTGGAAATCAAGAGAATTACATAAATGGCATGCAAAAGCACAACTGAGACCTAGTAGCCTGAAAGAAAATGATGAAGAAATGCCCACTTCAGCAGCTACCAAAAATGATACGCTAAAGTATTTGGATAAGGCAGTGGAGCAGAAAGTCATTCAATTCCATTGGTACTTTTTGAGCTGCAGTGAGGACAGCTACCATTAGAGCCAGGCGTAGTACAATACGGGTCATTCTGGGACTCCAGAAAACATAGCATATTTGTACTCCTATGGAAAGCAGTGTCCAAAAAAGAGTGTCTCTTCTCTTAGCGCTAAAGTGCCCATTTCCTCTAGAATTTTCTGGTCATTATGTCCTGAGATTGTTCAGGATGCCAGCAACATCTGGGTCACCTGACATTTACTGAGTGAAATGAAAGATGTTTTATGTATAATTAACACATTCAAACTTCCTAGTTTCTGGCATTCACATGAGATTAATTATGTATAATATTTGGAGTGCTCAAATTTAAATTCTGAGCAGCTTTTGATTCTCATACTTGAGAGCACTAATGAATCATCCTTTCATCCCATTTGGCTTCTAAGCAGATATGAGTACAAAAATTATGTAAAAATTAAAATGACCCACAATACTAAATCACAAATAGCAAAAGGTGGGAAAGAGATTTAAGTTATCACAATGTACTTCACTCTAGAATATAACAGCAGCTCCAGCAATAAAGTTTGTTTTAAAGTTCAGCTATATGAAACTTGTTCCTCATTCATTACACTAGATGTTTTACTGAAGTGCTGTCACAGAACATAGAAAACGGGTATTTTCACATTGTATATTCATGATGCTAAGGCCAGTATTTTACACCTATTGCATATTTACACATTCAAAGGTAATGCCCTATATTTTAACTTAACTTTCCAGGTAAAATAACCTTGCAAACACTTCCAAGGAATCTACTCCTACAGTACTTTTATAAGTTAGCAAAAACACAAAATGAGCAGAGCACACAGACTGTCATGAACTCTCCATTCTGGAATGTATTAGATCTTCCCTACATAGCACCTGCAGCTGCCAGGCACTACCCCAGGCATCAGGTTTAGGTAGTAGAAACACAGTGATATTATACTGCCATATCGCTGGATGGTCCTGCTGCAAAATGTTTACCATCTACAGAGAAATCAGTAAGTTATACAGATTTTTCTCCATTTCCAAGTCAATACCTGTCCCTTTTCTTTTTCCTACTTAGATTTTAAAGATCTTCTTTGAAAGAGGGAAATAGATTGGGTCTGTGCAATCTCTCTCTGCTATACCCTGTGCTCTCTCTACTACACCTCAGTATTTGAGAAGACAAATACCATCAAAATAAACACTTAATAATCCAAAATATACCCAAAGGAGATGTCACATGAAAATTTTAAAAGCAAACAAGTTGACAAAATCCTTTTTTATTTTTACTCAAATAAGGATCTTAAAAATAAAATCTCTTTACACATTTCAAGCATTTTTCTTCAATATACTTCTGTTACTCAACAGCCTACCTAATCCAAAAGGTATGTAAACTCCATTCCCGTTCTCTTACGGATGATAATTTCTTGAATCCTAACCTTGAAAACTAAATCTACAACTAAAAGGTTTGACTTCTCACCAACCAATTCACAGCACCAAGACGCTTCCTTCAATTGCTGTCTCCTTTCCACAAACTACTTTCCAGTAGAAGTAAAATTAAAATAAAATAAAATTAGCCTAGGTATAATACTTCTGAGTTTCTAAAGCAGTAACTTCTGCAGGGTACTTAGACACAGGCAGTTCCCTTGTCAGGCACACTTAATATTTTCATATTAAAATAAGTCAATGGAAGGTAGGGTCCTTATGGTAAAGAAATAGAAGTCTTAACCTGCTACTTACCCCAGGAATTATCTTTTTCAATTAGTAAGGACATCTGAAGGCAACTGTATGTTTGTGAAAAGCTAAAAGAAATACATGCAAGAAAAAGATTCAGAAACAAAAAAGATGAACTTAATATATGGACATTTTTCTTTAAGAATCACTTAACAAGTGCCCTACTCCAGTCTGGGCACGTTCCTTCCCTTGTAAGGTTTAATGAAAGTAGAGAGAAGAGGAAAGCAGGGAAGAAAAGCAATATGCAGTAGAACTAATGCAAGCTAATGAGTAATTGTTCCATCTTATTTGTATTGGTCCCAACAGTCATGTTTCAATTTAAATGACCAAAAAGTGTGATACGTAAGGAGTATGTGGAATGCGGAAAAAAAAGTTATTCACAGAACTCTAATTTGTAAATTTCATGGACAGTTAATCTAAGTTAGAAACTACTCCCAAAATGAAAGATTTTCTGTTTACAGTTGAGTGAAATGCCAGCATAAACATAAAAGAAAATAGAAAAATAAATTGAAAGATCTTCACTTAAACTTTGTCAACATTTGCACAGGCCTGCCTATCTGCACTCACTCTTTTATATGAATAAATCTATGCCAAGTGACAAAATTTATCATAACTATAGAATTCATGCTAAAAATGCATTTGCATCTTTTTAGCAAAATTTAACCCCCCCAATCTGATATCAAGCTGCTGACCCAACAATATTCACACACCAGAATAAAGGAATTAATTTAATCTTGAACTAGTTCTTCCATTCCAATTATATTTCCATTACAAAAACTTTGAAGCATATCACCCTACGTAAAGGGATTCCAAATTTGAGTGGAAAATTCAATGCATAGAAAAAATATTTTTGTTTCATTGCTGCCACTACTTAGCTTAAGTGCAATCCCCTCTGACTTCTAAACCTTCAAGGTTATTTGCGCATTTTTTAAAATAAAATTTAAAAAAAGTATTCCTATATCTTACCATCTCAGTCACAGCTACTTTAAGATTAATAACAGAGTACAGCCCACCAATACGTATCTTGCACGTGAGTAACCCTTAGGTCTTCAAAGAACAAACACTGAGCATCAACAACAAACTGGCGTTTTCTGCATTTCCTATTCACCAGTTACACATGAACTCTACACCAGTATTATGACTGATCAGTTATTTGGGGCAGATAAACCTGTGTGTAAACAACAGCAACAGCAGCATTTTAACTGCTATGCCACACACAATATTTAAGTTCAGCGACAGTCTGTACAGAACCGTAGTAACTAATTTTATTTACATTACAGGAACTTGGTAGTGGCAAGGCTGTTTCAGATATCCACAAAAGAGAAACACATTAAAATTATTTCTCATCATTTCAGAACCTCAAGAAGTTTTTCTGCTGTACTGTGGTTAAAAGCATTCTTTCAATACTATATATATTAACCTTATCTCACTCCCACTAAAGGGTAAGCAACAGTCTTATTTTAATCTATCATAAATGTTTTCCTCTAGAAAGGGATGTGTAAAAAGCCCTTGTGGTTACCTAATGCTCTGTAATGCACTTTCATGAAAGAAACTTGGGAGTTCAAGCATCTGTGTTGACCATTTGCTCTTTCTCTATCGCTGGCTGAGAACAACACAATGACATTAATTTTCTGCTCCAGCGCCTGCTGCTCTTGTCAGACCGTGTTAGGCAATACAGGGCCAGATCCTCAACTGTGATAAACAGATGTTATGTCAATTTAGCCCAAATAAGAAGTTAGATGCAGGTTCTCATGCTATCCTCAAAACTGCGTTTGAAAATACTGAGGAAGGGTGCATAATTTTTCCCCAGTTACCTGCCCTTAGAATGCTGAATTGCTATAAGCATTTTTTCCAAGTGGTATTTCAGGTCCTGGTCACCAACTGTACTGTGTTGGGTAAAGCACTATCTCCATGGGCTTTGTATCAGTATAACAGACACACAAATCACTCCGCAATCTCACTGCCCATTTCATGCTGTCCTCTGCGTTTAGAGAATAATTTTGAACGTAGTACAAATAGAAGGAAACTATTAGTTAGCAGACACACAACATCCACGTGCTATCTATGCATAATGCCAACATCATAACTAAAGCACTGGCCAGAAGAAATCTTGTGTTGAATTAATCCTTTTTGTGTCTTAATGATAGTCTAATCCCAACCTCCTGCTTCAACTTGAATAGGCTGCTTAAGGCCTTGCCTAGTTAGACTTGAAAATCTCCAAGGATGGAGTTTCTTCAGCTTGTCTGGGCCCTTTTTCCAGTGTTTAACCACTCTTCTGATGGAAGAAATTTTTCCTTGCATCTAACTGGAATTTCTCATCTAACCCGTGTCTGTTCTCAGGTGGGAAAAGCCTTGACCATCTCCTCTACACCCCACCACCAGGTGGTTAAAGACCTTTTGTTCCATGAGGCATATAAAAGGTGCTCACTTTCCCAACTTGCTGGAAGCAGTGAATTATATTTCACTGATTGCCACAAAAAGCCCCACAAAAAACCAAACCAAAATGCCAGTGGAATACAACAATGCAATTGTCTAAGTGCCCTTCATATTCCAACACCATCTCCTGTTTTTCCTAGTCTTGTCTTTGAAGAACAGTGTTCCTGTTTGACACTAAAGAAGGCCTAGGAATCATTTACTTAAAGTGAAGACCACATTGACAAAAGAGAAAAAAAATCAAATAAAATGCAAGAGGGATTACAAAAATCAATCAATAGTTAAATAATTCATTTACTGAAATGTCACGAAGTTTGCATCTTACAACTTTACTCAGCTGGGTACCACGGAATCTAAATATAGTATTGCACTTCTTCAAAGGCTCTTGAGACACATAGCCCCTGCATCTTAGAATGCAGCTTCATTTCCTTCATATATTCCTCATTTTACACAGATAAAATATTTGAAGATAAGTAATATTAGTCTTCAAACCAACAGCCATAGCACCTACTGATACTCAATCCTTTCAATAATCTATTTATATGCTACATAGATGACTGTCATAACCTATAAAATGTCCCTTGCCATTCCTCTTTTGGTACAGAGCAGGTGTTACTTATTTTGTGGTTATCTGGAAGGTTAATAAGTCTAAAGTGATTAACCATGAAAGGAACTGGGATGCTCATGGACATCACTTTGAGGCTTTGCTGCTTAAGTCCCAATCCTTCTGTCAGCTTGTGGCAAATCAAGTCACACAGCACAGAAAGAGGGACAGACTTAGATTAAATGCCAATGTGCATTTGTGAGGGCATAAAGTAGATTGCAAGTAAAAGTATAAGACTCACTATCCTCAAATATTCTGTCTAAAGCAATATGGTACTCCTGGAAAGAATGCTTTTCAGATCAAATACACAAAAGCAATTTTCAGAACCAGTAGAGAAAGACAATTTGAAGGTTGAGACTGCTCACAGAGAATGAACTACCCTTTTGTTTCTCCTTTTATTTTTAATGAGACAATTCTGCTTAAAGTATGTCTTCTTGTCACAGTCACCACTGTGTGGCACAGACTATTGCTCAGATAGACCCAGAGCTCTTCAGGCTTTGGAGATCAACTTCCAAAATTCACAGAGCAATGATTTAACAAGCTTGCCATACAATTTTTCTCATATTAACATGGGAGATACTCCATTTTTCAACATCTTTAGTTTTCAGCTAAACTGAGGATGACCCATAAAAGGTCAAAGT
Organism: Buteo buteo; assembly: GCF_964188355.1. Taxonomy (NCBI): domain Eukaryota; kingdom Metazoa; phylum Chordata; class Aves; order Accipitriformes; family Accipitridae; genus Buteo; species Buteo buteo. The sequence goes on along the minus strand of NC_134174.1, from coordinate 31,969,731 downwards.
AACCTGAAGTCAAGGTAATAAAATCATAAACTGATCTTACTGAATTGCTGAATGTCAATAATAATTAGCATTCCATCCAACTCCTCTTAACTCAACAATAGGGACAGCCTTTGTGTCGCAAGTCTTTATTTTCTTTTGTTCTGTGTTTAAGTTGTTCTACTGATTTGTCTGGGGTGTTGAAATTGAACATTCCCTTTCCCCATAAGCATGGAAAACCTCAATATTTCCAAAAACATTATTTGTGGATGTAAACAACACTAAATAAAGCTTTTCTAGAAAATGAAAACAACAGCAGCCCAAAACCATGTAACATATCTCAGAAAAAAGGCAGAGTAGCAGCTTGTAAGAAAAGCTGGTATTTTTCTTCGAAAGTGCAAAAAGGGAGATTATTATTTGTAACAATATAATTTGACAGCCCAAGAAAATTCCTAAGCCATTCCTGGTAGATACATGCCAGCATACTAGCATAGATGTTTCCTTCAACAGCGAGATACTTTCTTTAAACCTCATGAAATGTGGATACAGAAAATTGATGCAGTAGATATAGAAAACCTTGTCAGTATTTTTAATATAATCCTATATATAGCTTGCAGTTTCCTTACAACTTTTAGATGAATAGTAAAGGGAAGACACCATACCTTTACACTGACCACAGCCGCTGTGCAACTGCAATTAAGCTCTGCTACCTTCTGTTAGAATTCATTTTAACCAATATTGTCCAAGGGACCATGACTATATTCAGAAAATTAAAATGTCATCAAGTTAAGAAAATAAATTACCTTGGCTGCAGAAAAAGTAAATTTAACTACTGAAGTTGATCCTCTCTTTTACTTTACACCCTCAAATCAGATGCTGGCATTTAAAAATGTTAAAATACAATTTCTCAACATCATAGTCTTTAAAATAAATAATGTACATATTGGATGACTGCCTTTCACTACTACATGCCAAGTTCAAGCAGCCAGTTTACATCAAAACACCAACATTTTCCAAATACTTTAAAATCAATGTAGCTAAAATAAATGTTGTTCAGATAGAATGTGAAAAAGCAATCCACCCACATCAATCTCCAACTGTTACCATGCATAGTCCCCCAAGGAATTATATTGTCCTGAGTGCAGACCACTGCAGCAATCGGTTTTGGTTTTGTCTGATTATTGTAATTATTCAAGTTAAAATTTGATGCTGCATTGCTCCTAACAATGCTTTACTGGCAACAACTTCTAGATAACAACATTCTGATGACAAGAAGAGTAGGTAGAATAAAAAGATGATGTTTGGCTGATAGGTTTCAAGATTTTTACATAAAATCCATTATGTTAATTCCATTTTGACATAACCCACACCAGCGATCAAAGTGGGTTTAACCCATGTTTCCACTGAGCATGCTGGCTAGCAAAGTCAAGTTTCTTCCCCTAATTTATTCAGCACCTTCAGAAAATTCACTTGTGTAGTTAGTTGTATTCCTCCAGCTCTGTTGTGTTTAGATCAATATTTAGAAGGGCTAGTAAGGAACTGAGAAGGAAATGAAACTACAGACATGTTGTAAACAAAGTAGTAAAACAAAGGAAAAGGCATTAAAAAAATAGGTTTTTGCCTCAGCTTGACAAGGCAGGAAGAAAGAACTACCCCAGAGATGACACTCAGCGCAGCAGGAAGATGAAACTGCTGAGCAGGCTCCTGCCTAAGGTTTCTCTCACTAAACAGGACATGAGAAACTATGAGTTATGACAAGAGCAATTGCCTGCCATGGCAGATAACAGTGTGAGATGTGACAGAAGTGACCATCACATGGGGCGCGGTGGGACTTTGTTGTGGTTAAGGAGGACTGATGGAAGAAACAGTAAAAGTTTGTAGAAATACCAAGTTGGGGTACAGATGCTTCAACCTAGCATCACTGTGTCAGTGCCCTTCCTAGGTCAGATGAACACCTTCCAAACAGATTTCTGTTTATACTGGTTTATTTAAACCACTTCAGTGCTGCAGAAGACAGAAATAATCCTGTACCTGTGCTGAGACAGAGAAAATGAGGAAGGGGGGGACACTGGCTCATCCCACCCAGCTAAGTACCATCAAAATGAGGGCAGGTGCTGTTAACATCAAAAACAGTCCCAAAGGTGAACACATGCAACTTCCGATTTTCTTCTCCTCGTTATGGCGTGGCAGACATCTGTAATTCTTCCACCTACAAATAAATAAGATAATAAAACCTATACCCAAATGTTTGTAGCTAGGCAAGAGCTTTCCAATTAGTCAGTAAGCTACTTTGATGCTGATGAACCACATACCAGACAGCACCACTCCTCTAAAATGAGGGCATTAGAGCACCAATTCCTTGAGAAATGTATCTATTGAAAAACCTTTTCTGATTTTATGACCTGAGGAACTGACTCACAAAACAAAAAAAAAAAAATCTGAGAAGATTCCCTGAAAAATAGTGAATTAAGGGATATCATTTGCGGGTACTCTAAAAATGACTTCTGCTGAAAGCTTACTTCCAGTTCTGCTCAGTATGACTTGTTATAACAACAGTATGAAATGCACCACTCCTTCAGTGCAAATTAGCAGTGCTTGACTCCTCATTCATCCCTCTCCTTGTTCCATGTAACCAGCAGTTGAGACCAAGAGATTAGAAATCAGAGACACGCATCTGATTAACTTACATAGATCACGACAGTTATTATTTCTAATATGTCCTATGTCTCCCTTGTTGTTGGTGATGTGTTTATCTGTACTAGTTGCAGGCTGTGCTTTATTCACTCATGTACATTTACAAAACAGTGCCTGATCTTAACTGCAAAACGGAACTAAAAAAATAACCAAAAGGGTGGTTGAGTTCTCATGTCCATGAAAACACCCAGTTACCCACATGCTCCCAGTGGCTGTCAAATTGAGCCTCTGCCAAAATACATGAACAAGGATCAAGAACTGAAAGCAGCACACAGAAATTAAAAAGCATTTTATACAAGTCTGGTTTAGCCATTCTTATTCAGAAACGAGTAAGGTCAGCCTGTTCCTCTTAAGCATTACATGAAGCATAACAATACTGTGTGGTACTGAAAGAAAACTCATCTTGTTTGGCAGTTAAATTATGGTAGATTCAATTTCACTTCTTCCATTAGCACAGCACAAAACCAGAGAAATTTTGTCTGAAATCCACTGAGACAGGAAACAGACAGACAAATTGGGATTCTGAGGCTCTGAATGACATATATACTGCTCTAAGTCCCGATATTTATTTCTTAAGTGAAGCAATTAGTGAACAAAAAGATAAACATGGTCATTTCAGTCCAAATGACTGTTCTGCAGTTATTTTAAATTGGATACTGTTGTGTAAGATTCTGGTTCCACAGGGATATGGTATCGCTAGGAGATCCATTAAACCTGTAAACATACATCTCCACATACATAGTGTACAGAAGATTTTCTTTATAGGTTACTTAAAATTGCCCAGATAAAATACTACTCCTTCTCCAAAATCAAGTCTCGACAGCATATTTATACCAGTAATTGTCTTTCCAGTGAATCTCACATCAGTTACTGTTTTATCATTACTATTTTTAGGATAGAAAGTTGGATGCCTACTAAATACTATAATGATTTTAAATGAACTTCTCCCAAAGATTACTTTCTCCTACTCAAGCCCATATTCTCCTTTGCCAGAATGGGGCAATATGTTACATTTCCCAAAGGAAGGAATATCCATCTTTGGTTGCTGATGTGGGCTTACTGCAGTAGCAGGGAGCTCAATAAAATACCACATACTTTGTCCTTATCAGTTCCATCTTTAAAGATGGATGCAGGCACATGTGTTTGGTTGGGCATTGTACTGAGCTTCAGCTAACATTGAACCACACAAAAAGCCGGTAAACAAATTAAAAGCTTGATCTGCTGTATCATTTCCTGTTTCTACACCAACAGTGTTACTCATGCTCTTAGAGAATGCCTACATAATCACCCATATTTTGCCTTCCATTTAGACATTTTTTTATATGCCCGAAGTTAAAAAAGTCATGAAAAACACTTTTGAAGTTAAATTTTCCTTCTGATTAGAAGAGGCTCTTTCTAAGCCTAATGTTTGTTAATGTATACACACTGTTTTCAGTCAATTCTGCAAGGCTCTCTAACAGACATTGCTAGGGAAAAGAAAAAAACAAAACAAAACCTAACCAAAAATCCTTCTTGTATTGAATTAGTCATCTGCAGGGGAAAACACCACTGCACAAATGCTCTCTGCACATATGGCATAATAAATATGAGCTACAGAGTACTAGTTAATATACATACATTTTATAATACAGTCCTTTATTATCCTGCTTGCAACTTGCAAATTCTTGCAAAGTGAAGATTTAGACTAATACAGTCTGTACTCATATATAAAAAAGCTCACATTTAAATGTTTGTGGAGTTTTTGTTTGTTGGGTTTTTTTGTTTATTTATTTGGGTTTTTTTAATTTATTTTGTCAAAAGTTCAACCTTAGGGATAAATCCAGCAATTAGAATTGTCCGTTCAGACTCTGGAACTGTGACCTGGTGCAAAGATAGCAAGGTCCTGATGAAAGCAAGGTGTAAACATGGCTAGGTATTTCTGAGACAGTCAGTTGTTATGGTATTATGTTATTAGGCATTCTTAATTTAAAGTAAGACATTGATAAATCAACTCATGTATTTTTAGCAAGGAGTCTATGAGAGCACACAATGTTTTTCAGGTAACTCCAGCCAGCCACTTCCACACTATACAATATAAGGCACTGGCTACTGCTTTTTAACAGCTCAACTTACAATTACAATGAATCGTTAAAGCCTGACAGAAAATCAGATGAAGCTGTATAGCTGAAACAGGGCTTCACAGTACAGCAGAAAACCACTAGGAACTAGAAGACTAACTGCAAATTAGGGAATATTTGGATTAGTTGCTTGCAAATATCAAGATGGTGTTCCACAAGGTCCAGGTTCATCAACCACAATGATGACAATGACTTATTGAAATTTCATTAAAAAAATAACACTAAATTTCTGGTAGTAATTTTCATATCAGATGGACTGGACAAATGCACCTCTCTAGAGCTCTTCCATGTAATGCTTTAGTACTTTCAGTATGCCACAGTAATATGTATGAGAAAACCCTTCAGAAGTACTTGCTGAATGTGCGTTACAACCCACATAGGTCAACAGTCATGTGCTCACAACCTTTATGCATACCACAGAAAACTTCTGGGTTGTAACAGCTTTAAATGGAAACCTGTGACATTCCATAGAACAGGTCCGAGGCTAAGTCAGTACATGCACACAGAGGCTACAGTTTCCGTGACCTAGTTAGTCCATCATTTTGCTTATCAAGAAGCAGCCGCTCCTCTTCATGCTCGCAGCTGATATTAAAAACAAGAGGCAGTATTCAGGCTAGAATGATGCACAGTCACAATTATGAAAGACATTAAGTGAGCAGAATTGAATTCAGCAGCCCATTTGATTGTGACAGGATGATCTACAGTAATGGGGGAGTAGAATCAGACTATTCAGATCAATTAATCTGGACTTCTTGAAGAGGTTGCTAAATAAAGAGCTATTTGACGAAGTGCTGGATAAGGCCTATCAGACACATGAGTTACAAAACAAAAGACTTCCCTTTCATCCTTCATTTTGGAATCTCTGAGTTCTTACTGAATGAGAGACTTTTTCCTAGCTTTAAAAACTTTAGGGTTCAATGTTCATTCTTCTAAGGAAGAGCAGGGTGACCTTGAACGTGCACTTCCACCAATATTTAATTAACTGCAGGTAGCAGATTTGAGTTCTACTACATCCTTCTTGCCTGTTCACACTAGTGCTGAACACATTCCTCTATAGACCACAGTCTGAGTTTATATGAGATATGAGGTAATAAGATACAAGAAAAAAAAAAAAGAAACAAAAAGAGATATTCAGGGACTTCACTGTTATGTGAACTATGAGGACATTAGGCAGAAACATTCTCCTCACATTTTATATGAATTCTAGTAACAATTCATCGCTGTACATGGTAATGGAAGCAGTTCGCAGAAGCAGATAAAATCACAGCCAGTCATTTCAGAAGAAAATCCACCATACATTTGGGGCCTGGTAGGGGGTAGAAGCAAAAACTGAGGTGAAATAATTCAAGAAAAGTAGCTCTTGCAGGATTCTTCAATTATTCAAGTCCTTCAAAATACCTCATTGGACCGAAGGACTGTTAATGATAAATATAGAATCAACATCTTTTTATGGATTACTTTCAAATGCTGGTTTCTCTATTAATTTGAAGCTTTTTCTCTTCAATACCTTTCATTTCTTGTCTTGCAGTTCCTTCAGATGTTCTGCAGTTACTCAGGACCGTTCAGAAAACCAGGTGGAAAAGAAATCACCTGAGCTGAAGTTCACTAATTGAAGTGCTACTTTAAGTCACTCAGAGGTCACCACCTAATAGAGTGGACTTCAATTTGGAAAGGAAAAGAGGTACAGGTTTTTCTATTTCATTTATGTTACTACTTTACTAAGAATGCTTTATAGCACTGAGTTGTTTCCAAGTTACCCACACCGTTCTGCATATCAAATGGCAAACAAGTCTTTCTGAAAAGCAGTATTAAAACAATCTCACACATGCACTGAGAGTTAGTATAGACATTCGTCCTGCAGCTACTCCAAGCAAACACAGGCAGAGATGATATGCGTATCATTAAAGACACTTGCAGAGTGTTTTCACCTCCTTCCTATTCTCTACTGAGTAACCCGTCTTCAAATACTGTTCCAACCTTCCAGACACTGAACAGTTCAAAAGGTTTGCACTGAAATAAATACAACACATCATGCAGCTCCAGAAATATTTCTATACCCTCAATGCAAATAACAATTTTCTGAACAAAAATATCCCAGGATACAAAAGATTCAGTGCTAGCTTTTGAAGAGTATTTTTTAAAAGTGAATGTCACTTCTTCGCTACCTGAGCCATAGGAATAACCTATTGCTAGACACAGACTTTGTTTATACCGTCACTGGAAAGGGATATTTTCCTACAGGCTGAAGAAATGTGCTGGCAGCAACCCTGTGAAACTTCTTCCCTCGAGGAAAGGCATGCAGTGCATCAAGTTGCCAGTGAGGCTTTTCAGTCTCTACCCTCAGATTTTTTCAGGACCCAACTGGATAAAGCCCTAAACAGCCTGGCCTAACCTCAGAGCTGGCCCTGCAGCACCCCTGCGCAGGAGGGTGGAGCAGAGCCTTCCTTGGTTCCCTTTCTACCCAAATTATTCTTACTCCCAACCTTAGTTTCTCACTACTATAGTGCTCATCCTAGAAGCTGGCAAGATGATGAATTCTGTGCTGTGAAAGTCTTCCTTAAAACTGCTTTCTGCAGAGTCCCTCCAGCCTCCAGTCAAAATGATGGTAACTAAAGAATATGGGTTGTACAGGAAGAGAAGCTGGAAAGTACCCAAGTGATGATTAAAGAAATGCCTACAATTTTTTTTTAAAAAAAGAGAAATAAGAGAATATGTAATAGTGGATTGTGCAATACAGGTGGCCAATTTTCCTTTGCAGTGAAGACACATGACTTCGTCAGTGGCAATGAACTTATATTTTGTTTACCAGCATGAGCAGATGATAGCACATTATTAGCATGTAAAACTGTAACCTAAGAAGAATCCAAATATGCAGTAACTTAGCACATCTAGCTGGGTCTTTGAAGCAAAGTCACAACTGTGTACTTATTATCACACCATTACAATGCAATTAAAAGTACAGAATAAATAATTAAGAACTTAATCAATTTCATATATCTCACATAAATATTCTCACCAATCACTTGCAACAAGCACAAAACAACACACATTTTATCACAGCACCTTGATCCTAAATAAACCATTATATTTTTACTTATATGACCTCCAGCCATTAGCACAATACAATCTTGTGAGTTTGACTCAAATATTATTTGAGATTTGAAATCATGTCACATTTGCTACCCTTAGATTTAGGAACAATAAAACCAGCACAGTGCAGAGTTGTGAAGCTTGCCTATTGCATTTGTAAGAAGTAAGATCGGGAATTTTAAAAGCGATCTTAAACTGTAAAAATAAGTTTAACACAACACAGTTACGTGGCCACAGACATCATCCATTTTGAGCTCCTTTTGAAAAAAATATGCAAGGAAAGCTACCAGGTGAATTTTCTGGCCACATTTCTTAGTCTCTGCAGTAAGAGATAAGTGACAGATGAGAACACTGCTGAGCATTATCTAGCGAACATCTACTATTTACATATCAACATTTGTGATTTAAAGAATCTCTAGAAGTTTTTTTTATATCCCGTGTATGATTTCATTTTATTTGCAACAACTGCATTGTAATACAACACTTTTGTTGGCAGTTGTAGAACATTGTAATCTACTCCTATTTATTATATCAAAATTGCATTTACTTCATTCAAAAACACCACTCTTATCATGGTGCAAGCTAGAACTGTAGATTAATAAAACCTGTATCTGTTTCTTTTTATGTGAGTCTGAGTTAAATTCATAAAATATTAAAGGTATATTGAATTATGCATTTATAAAAGTACCATACAGTAAAATAATAAATCCTTAAAGCATGACTATCAGTTAGGACAATTGTAGTTAAATTCTGAAGCACACAAACTAACTCTCCTAATGTATATAGCTTAGTCAGCAATGCACATTAAATAAAACTCCTAAAGTATGAGGACTGATCAATAAAGTTTGTGCTTACACCTGTAAAGTCCAGGGGAAAAAACACTAGCACACTACGCAGATCAGAAAATTTAGTACATAAAATACGCAACAGTATAGGACAAGGCTGAAGTGAAGTATAAAAAGATGCAGTCAGTCAACTGTGTAAAGATGCAACATCAGTGATTTAAGTGTGTTAAATATGAATTTTAATCATGTTAAAAAACCAACAACTATAAACGCTTCTCTCACAGGCTTGCTTAAACATGCATGGTCAGTTACAAAAGTGCAAACAGAAAGGATCAGCTGTTTAATATCTAGGAAACACAGAAGTGTAATGAGTGAACTGCTATTTATGAGCAGTCTTTAAATGAAGTTAATATAGCTAGGGCACCTGCTGTTCAGCACAATCTTTCAAGTTGAGGAAAATGAAGAAACTTACTCAGTTCAGAAGAGTCCTAAATTTAATAGTAGATATACACACTACACTAGTAATCCTCAAACTTCTCAAATTTTCCTTAAGCTATGGAATCTCTTGTATATCCATTTAACCTTTTTTAAACAATACTGAATTAACAACATTAATAAAAATTCAAATCAAATCCAAAAGAGTGTTTGGACACAAAAGGAATAAAGAGAGAACTGAAAGCCACAACATCCTTTGTTGTGAACATGTATCACATGTACACTCTGCCCTAGAATGAAAGAAGGTCCAAATACTGAGATAGGCAGAAACTAGCAAAAGACTTGAAAAAAGCAACAGTTTACCTCAAGCAAATAATGAACAATCCTATTGAAAAGACCAGAATCTATCACCCTTTTTTTGTCCTCTTACCTTTAAACTTCATCCTTTTTCAGCTACTATTTATTTGTTACTAAAGCTATACAGAAGCAACATATTCAACCTGGCAGTTAGACTCTGTACTTAAGGTTGGAAATACTGTTTGGTAGAGCAATCGCAGGGAAAGGAGGCAAGAGGAATGCTTCTCTGAAGACTAAATGTATTCATCAAACTGATCATTGGAAAGTCATAAAACTCTAAGTCTTGGTACTTTCCTTTTTCTTCCTCCACTGAGAATTCAAAAACATTTCAAACATTTAAAATGTTATCAAAAGTTGCATGCTTTGCAGACGTGAATATAAATAGAGCGGTTAATGCTCATCGAATATACTGCTGGCAGACAAGAGCTTGCTCTGAATTATTCTGCAAGCCCATCAAAAATTGCACAAGTGATCAACACAGTACCATGATTTTGGTCATATAATTCACCACTCCGCAGAGCTTATTAGCTCAGGTTCACAGCCACGCTAACTGCTTTTAGTTTCCTGGACTACAAAGAGAAACTGTCTTTCCTGAGCATATATACGCTGATGCCACATCCAGACTACCTTTACAAGCTACAAAGACAACCTGTGTGAGTCACACGTAGATATATGATTAAGATTTAGATTAATCTTAACTATTACAATTTCTCCTTTTAAAATGCTTTGTTTTGAAAAGAATTCCTTAGTTACCTACAGAATTTTTTTATGGTGAATAAAAATTGCAGTGGTACTCTCAGCACAGCAGGATCTTTGCTTACAAAATTTCTATTTAAAAGTACTACGAAGGATAACTTGACCCAGATAATCAAAGTAAATACAAGAAAGGTCCAAAGCCACCACTGTGCCATAGCTGACTTAAGAGAAAGACAAAGATCCTATAATAATTATACTTACCACAACCATTAATAACTTCAAATATACAGAGTGTACAGATTTGGGGGGGGGGGGGTGTCACATCACAAAGGGACTGACAACAAACCATTATTCTCTTGCACGTATTTATGGGATAGTGTAAGGGAACCTAAGGCAGCACCTATGACTACTTCTTGACATCAGAATAAGGCAAACTTCAGAGAGGTCTCCAGTTTCCCCATTTTTCTGCTGTTCGTCTCACTTGGTAGTTTTGCTGCTTTTCTGCACTTGCTTGCCCTCGTACTAGTAACAAAGCAGGGCAGCTCTGAATTTCAGCTTTTATCTCAGATAATTGTGTTGTCTTAGATTCAAAAACAGAGATGCAGTGATCAAAAAAACTTCCATTTTTATCACTTCCTCTCTGATCTTTTTCCTCACATCTATTCAGACAGGATTTGTTGTATGTCTGAGTGTCATACACTGTTCTGTGCAGAATAAATAAAACCCCTGAACTCTGCCCTTCAGCAGATACTTATATCCCATGCAAAGGCATCATCTAACCTCGTATTTCAGTCACCTGTGGCCTTCTGTGTGGTATCTTGGAAACACAGAAAATTTACTTTCCTCACAGCTTTTCTGGAATTGTATTTTCCCATCACTTCAAAACTAGAAAAGTTTTTTGGACAGAAAGATCTTTTTTAATTACCAAATTCTTTTATGCTGGAAAGAGTCCTACAAAACTTCAAAACCAAATCAGACACCGCTCAAAGCTGAGTATTTTTTAAGCTCCACATTAATTTTCCTCATTTGTTAGGAGCTCTTCTGCCTTATCTTTTGGTACCCCACATCACACAAAGTATAGGAATAGGACCAACTGAGGTAACATCTAGTGAAGACAAAGGATGGAAACTTGAATTACAAGAGCATTTTGCTTCCTCTCTCTGTTAAAAATCAATCTTGTTCAGCGTGTGCTGGTGGGCTGGTGTGACACTGAAGCAATCCTGTAACTACACAGCCCCCCCCCATCACAGTCGCAAGTTGTTCCTGTGTTAATATATTGACATGTCACAATCAATGTTTTTCAGCATAATCTGAATCTCTTTCAGTGAATTGATAGCAGAATTTTACACCTGAAGTGCTCAGGTTTGCCGTCAGGTCTCCCCTACTTAGGCGTGCATACAAATTCAGTTTTCTCTCTCAGAACAGAGCAAAGCAAAGAAACACCAAACCCAAGAAAAACAAAATATTCTGACCCTGACTCTTCTTCACTCCCTTTAGCAACTCATATCACAAAACCTTCTCCCGAGCACATCACAGGGACTTGCCCTGTCTAGCAAAACCACACCTCACCATTTAGAGTTGTTTTTATCCATTAGGGAGTGCAGGTAATCCCTGCACACAGACACAGCTTCAGGACTGGACTCCCCTCTGAATACTAACAGCAAAATATTAAGCCAATCCATACAGTTCAAAACTTCTCTGAGAATGGCTGTCATTTCACCTCATGGACTGATGCTCTGAGTCAGGCAAGGATACTGCCCAGCATCTTACAGTGGAGATCTTTGGAAAAAACTGTACATAGTGCACCTGATATTCAGTGATAATGAGCAAACCCCAATTCTAGTCTTAATTCACAGTTTCATTCAAATGTTTATTTAATGTAATCTATCATCAGGATTAATGTAATCACCTATTCAGGACTTAATTAAGGTATTCTGGTGTATAAAAAGAGTAAGAGAGACCAAGTAAACCAAACTATACTGTGTTCTGCAAGAAAGCAAGGCACCATTTTATAATTGTGGAGAGCTGTATCAAACCCTAATGGCCTATTCTGCCATATTTCTTAAGAAGTATATAAATTTTTTTATATATAAACTAAATACTTAAAAATTTATGGCACCTTTTGACCAACAGGCATTTCTTTGTTGTTAAATGTCTTCCCAGTACAAGTTGTCTCTGTATTAACCAATACAGGAATAAAAGCCCTAAAATACCATCAACTTTCCAATTATTAAATAAAGCCCACAAAACAACCCAGGAAGATGCATATGATTTTAATTATATAATACATGTATATATCCTAAGTATAGACAGATAATCTATTTTTATGCATCATTCTAAACCTATTATAATAACTGCACTCTAGCTCAGGTAATTTAGTTTCATATTCTATCAAGAACACACCATTGCAGTTTTATTTAAAAGATAATTATTCTTTTGAAGAACTTGTAAGAGAGGATGATAGAGTTCAGAGAAATTCTTTGCCCAAGTGGGATTTCTTAGGAAGTTTTTAGAAAGCAAATCAATAAGTGTTTGCAGATTGAAAATCTGATCACACTCATGACTGTCCCAAGAGGGAGCTGTGAATTGTCATTTCAGTGAAAGGATCTCAGCAGAATTAGTCATCTGTCCCTGAAAATTGCTAAAGGATAGGGGACAGCAGTGGGTGTAGCAAAGGCAGTCAGAATCAATACAGCAATACTGTGTGTTATTTATACTAGCAGGCCTTTAGCTTTTTTGTGATCTCTATTATAAGAAAGGTTAAAATTTCCTTTATGCTGCAATAAAATATTTGAACAAGACCAGATGATTATTTGGGGAGGGTCTGAGGAGGAGCTATTAATAGGTATGATATTGTGATATGATGAGTTTTATTTCTAGTTAATTAAATCAAATCTGACTTCAGAGAACTAATACTCTCTGAAAGCTCTTGGATTTACTTTTTCTCCCCCTCCCCAATCCCTCCACTCCCTGCCTGCCTTCTAAAACACTTGCTGGTATCAAAGTAATTGCTCATTAAGACTGCTATACTTACTATTTCTACATGTAAACGATGTATAGGGATAAAGCTGACCTTATATAGAAACAAAGACGATGACCATCTCCATGAAAGTCCTCTTCCAGAAAGTTTTAGACACCCCAGTAGAGAAATTATGATTACTATCCTACATCATCTCCATGGGCACAGGAGTATCCAGATGTCATAATTTCTGAGAGATTTCATCTGTGACACCATGCTTAGCTCACTGAGGACTCAAAGCTTCATTTTAAAGGACACCAGTGTTAAAGAAAGCCATGCAAGTAGCCGCTCTTCCAGCAGCTTCACCTTGGAATAATGACAGGCAGGAATAGTCACGAACACAGAAATCTAGAGTTTACACCCATGACCTGGCATTAGCCAGGCTCGAGGCATCCCGTCGTTCGCAGCCACCTTTGGCATCTGGCTCTGGCGGTCTCTGTCAATACCAAGTATTTTAATCACTACTGTATGACTTCCATTTTTTTTTTCCTTCTCTTAAGTACATATGGGTTCATGCTGCAATCACTGTTCATTCCCAATCAATTCAGCTCGGATACCAGTAGCCATCTACATCTATCCCTTAGTTGTTCTTACAAACTACATTTTTTGTGCATACCTGGTCTGCCAACATCTTCTTTAATTTTTCATCAAGAAAATGACAGTATCTGAGAACATGCTACAATGGAGCCATATGCCATGCATGCAAGGAAATCAAGAACAGAAAAAAAAAAGATTCGGTTATGCTATATTTACCAAAGTAAATGCATACATCTTTCTGTGTGCCTTCCTCACTGCAATGGAGGAAACAGGAGACAGGAACTGATGTTCTCCAGTGCCATTTCTGTATGACTACATGGAATATTGCACAAAATTTTGCATTTTATTACCCACAGAGCAGCTGACAGACATTTTGACTTTACACCAACCTGTTACAAAATCAGAACAGAATCAATTCAAACAATTAAAAAAAAGGAATTTCTGTATCTGGCTTCACTAGGTGGAAATGCTCTCAACGAGGGGGTGGGAGCTTTTTAAAAATCTTTTTTCTCCTTTCTTTCATTATCTCTCTTGAACACTTCCTCATCTCTCCTCCTTTTACTCCTACTATGTGAGCACGTTTCATGTATAGTATGAGCAAAAGATTAGCTGAAACTGAAGCCATAATTCAAGGACTTACCTCCTTCAAGCCAAGTCTCTCCAGCAGGTCCAGAAGACAGCACAAATTACTCATTAGAACTGGACAGATGACTAACATGATTGTCATGAGGACCAACAGTACAAGACATAGAGGTTTTGTAGTTGATGGGCATTTTATTCTTTTATCCATGTTGGGTTTTCTCATTGCAGTGGTAATTTATCCCTTCTTGTGGCATCAATACTGGATCTTCACCAAGTGAGAGTAGACGCCAGAGTTACACAGGTCAGATTAACAGTGAATGTAGAAGGCAGTAACATGCATATTGTATGGGGTTGCCAAGAGGGGAATAAAACCGTACAAGCTCTCCATTCATGAATCTCTGATGAAGTCTTCAAAAGCAATCCCACCTCCTAATTCCTTAATGTGTATAACTCCCTTCCACCCACATTGATTTGTGCAATCAAAAATCTCTCACAAGAATGTCCTCGAAGACTAAAACCTTGCTCACTCTTGAAGGAAAAGCTCTCAGGGGAACAGAGGAGACAAATGCTAATTAGTAACAACTTCATGACAAGTGGAATGACAATTTTCTGATAATAATTAAAATAAAAATGAAGATATTTTCTTTTCAGTTCAATCTTGTACCGAGAGGAATGAAAAATACTTTTAGTGGTCTCAGAAATAGGTCATCATTTTGTTTCACACAAACAGTTGCTATACTGAATGGCACCCTATGGGTGGCCTGGCCTGAGAAGAACAAGTGAAGAGGTAAAAGCACAGGGAGAGGAAGGAGTTGTAAGTAGACATTAACAACCAAAGCTGCTTCTCAAAATAAAATATACCACCTAGTTAACCAACATGGACATACAGTACCTTCCTGCATCCAGGACTGGTAGAGCAGCTGCAAAATACACATGCTTCAAATACCACGTGGAAAGGCAACTTCCCTAGCTGGGATCCTTCCCTTGTGTTGCTTGGCCCATACTGCACCATACCCCAAGGGAAAAGGCACCCTGTCTCAGCTAGATGCTAAGCTGCTTGTTCCATAATGCAGCTCACAAATAGCTTAAAAACCAAACCCACCACATACACAAGTCTTCAAAAGCCTTTCCAGACCCCTTCATTCCAATTGATGCCATTAAGTTGATCTCAGATCCTACAGAGTCCTGTTGGGTTTCAGGTCTACGATGATTATGATACTCCCAGAAACCAATCTATGATTCTGTATACTGTTGGAGAAACCTCTAACATTTAATCAGAATTTCCTTCATAGTCCTTTATATCTTACTGTGAAAAATAATAACAGAAATAAGGTAATTATATAAGTAGCTGCTTGGCCAAACTTCAGTGAAAACTGTAGTCAAGCTCTAATCAAGCTAATAGGAAGCAGAATGCCTGGAAGAACATTAGGGATGAGGAGAAATAAGTGAAACCTGGCTTCTACTTGCAGAAATCAGTAAGCCAATGCGATTGCAGACAGATGTATCTGTTACCTCATGTAGAATAAATTTGTCTTATCAGATACACATTTTACCTTTCACAGATACACATATTAAGATGGCTTTGTTCTAGTGATTATAAGAGCTCTGCTATAAGGCAGTGTTCCTCTAGCACTGAACCAGACTTTGTGATGAAGTGCCAATTTACAAATGCTTTTAATCTTCTCTGAAATTTATTCTCTGAACTTAGATGAGTTAGGCAACAATTGCCTGATATATTTGTACCCTGTCAGTGTTCTCTGAAGAGAACAGTCGTAGAAATCAAATAATTTAACTAGCACAAAACTTGGCTTATCCCAGTTTACCTGCTTATTTACTTATTGAGAACTAACTCAGGTATCAGTCAAGGACAGCCCCTATAGACATCAAACTGAAGAAGGTGAAGTCATTGAGCATCACCCTTCTTCACCAGAACTATTTGCTTGTGTCCATACAGGGGAAAAAGGGAGTGCTGCCAGCATCCAGGGACGCTGGTCCCTTGGAGTTACAAAGCTGCTCACAAATAGCTGAATCTGTGAAATACTGTGACAATATGGCTACTGTGAAATACAGTTCACCACACAGCTTCAAGCTAGCACCTGAACTAGGAGTAAAATAAATGCTCACTGAGATAACATCCCTTGTGCAATGCCTGTTAGGGAAACAGACCATTCTCCATACTACAAAGAGGCCCTTCTTTTCTCACCCAATCACCACAAAGATTTTACTGCAAGACTGAGGAACAGACTTTTTTTTTTCCTCTAGAACTTAGGAAAATTTGTCATATGCTCATAAGAAGTTAACTACTAAAAAAAAAAATCTGTTAAGTTTGGAGGTAAAAGAGTGATAAGAAGGCCCAGAGGATGACTTTTAAAGATATTTTCCTGAGGAAAATACGGAAATCCTCCTCATCTGAGGAGAAGTATGGAAATTATCAAAACTCCTCTTCATATTTCCAAAAGCCCCAAAATCTCTTACTGCCTTACAAAACCTGCTAAAAACCCATCTCAATCCTGCTCAGTGTTACACCTTATTTAAATCTCTCAGACCACCTTCACAATTGCCTTTAAACTTTAGCTCTGCAAGTCCAATTTTAGACAATAGTGAGATTTGCAGGAGTTGAATGGAAGACACATGCCTCCAATCTGGAGCTTTATGTAACTGCATTCAGCCATAAATCCTTCTGAAGTCACAGAGCCTGACCAATAAAAATTAAGTTAATTATAGTGCTGTTTTAACACAAGTATGTAGGTTATGCAACTCAGAAGAACAACTCAGTAACTATTTTAACAGGGGTCATCGTTATTCAGAGAGACATTTGAGAGAATGCTCTATGTGGTTTAATAATTTAAAAAGAAAAGGTTTCAGCAATTGCAAAAGTGATTTTTTATGTTTTCTATAGAACAACATGTCTTTACTACCATGAAATAGAGAAGACAACAAAAAAAAACATCAGAAAGAAAAAAGGAAAGCTCTTCTCATCACCTTTAAGTTCCTGCTGTGCATTGGGCATTTAAGCCGAAACGGCCTCTTTTCCCAAAGAGAATTTTAAATGCTTTTCTTAACTGAGCATGTATTAGACTTAATCAATAGGCAGCTAGGGATCGAATCTTCAAAACCAGGCAGCACCCAGCAGCTCTCATTATGACCTGAACATCCAGTTCAGCAGATGTTCAAGCAACTAGAACAATTTTGGGACTTGAGATTGACCCCTTTCATAGATGAAAGAAAAAATGTTCTGTATAAGCATAATTTTTGTGTTCCCACCCCCCCTTCTACTCTGGAGAAAAAACACTCTTGGTTCCTGGACAATAAAAAGAGGTTCATAAATCTTCAAATACATCAAATTCCTTTTGTGGTGTTGTTTCAAATCCCCAGCAGCTGTAAGGTTTCATATTTTACATTCAGAATTACAAGAAACAATGTTTCATTGAGAGGTTCTTCTATTCCCACTCTCAAAGCACAGGCTTTGAACAAAAATGCATTTTATGTTGCGAAAATGTTTCCCACATCATGAAAACCTGATTGTGACAAGTCACACATCTCCATAAAAAAAACCCAGCAGCCCCGAAGTGTACAGGTGCTAAGAAAAGTTACCACAAAAGTTAGTTAAAATCTCCAAAGATTGGGACCATGCTGGTACACCGATACATTTTCGTAGATGTTTTGCCAGGAGTTCCCCTGATGTTGCACAGCAGACCACAACTAGAAATTAAAATAAAGACATCATCTGTCTCTTGTCCTCAGTGAAAACTCCTTCACTGGCAGCCATGCCAGATAGGAAAAGAAAGTGTATGAAATGAATGCAGCAGACAAAAAGCTGTATGTTAGAAGGAAAGAGTTTGAAACAAACTGAGGCATTAAGTTTGGTACTGGATGAGAAGGGAAGGAGGGTTACAGCCAGCTGAGACAGAAGACACACGCGTGGCATTAGAGCAGCAGGCTGATAGAATGAGGAGAAAAAGGCAAAAAGGGCCTGAGACAAGACATGGCACAGAGTACTCTTAACTATCAAATCTTAAGAGCCTCAGATTGGACTATCAACTGAGAATACTGTTTTCTTTATTAACAACAAAACCAAAAATCAGTCATCCTCTGTGAGCATAAGCTAACACAGAAATAATCAATATAGGAAAGTCCATAAGTAAATAATTTAATCTCACAAGCAGTATTTTAGCAGCATACAATAAACAAGGCATGATCCACAACCTGATCAAAATGGGCCGTGCAATAGTGAGATAAAACCTATCCACTCTGTGCTAGGACAGGTGCTCCATGAAGGAAAAACAAGGACTGTGTGACTGATCATGGAAGACTAACACACATGCAAGAAAAGCAAAGCCATACTTTTTTTATCTTCTAACGTGAAACAAACCTTTTTTCATTCCTCTGCATATAAGTATGCACTCCTTTTGCTCATATACTGAAGCCAGATTGGAGTGTGCTAAGTCATTAAAAGAAATACTGAAACTTGCCTCCTCAAACCACTGTCTCAATGCACTTTCAAAATCTATTGATGTTGTTTGTGGGTCATTCCAAAGCAGCAGCAGACAGGAATATTCTCCTTTAATAGCATTAGTCAAAGATAAAAGTACCCTGACAGCTCTTGGGCCCTTCTGGAGCTCCAAGATCAACCATTTCAAACTTCTGAAATTAAATGCACACAGCGCACACCAACTCATAGCTCTGATCTCTTATCCAGCTCAGACTTCGCACGTAACATTCATACTTGGTATTTGCAGAAAGGCCAGGTCAGTCCTGGAGTCAAACAAAACACAATGTATTTTTCTTGCAGAGACCAGCCCTCCTTTGTACTGATCTACTTCTGCTTACCCTGCTACACCTCCTGCTACAAAGAAACAACTTGGTTTCCTAGCCCTCTCTCCTATCTTTATATTACTTTCAACTATCAATCAGTTCAAACAAATCCCACTTACCTCCCCCACTGTTGGAACCATCTGCAGGAATACCTCCTCTCCAATAGCATCTACAGTTTTTGAGAAAGACAAGGTCAAGCTGGGACAGGATCAAAAGAAGGGGTCTGATTCTAGTCCAGAAAACCCTTTCATGAGAAAATGAAACAAACGAAATAAAACGAAAAGTATGCTACTTTCTTCTTCTAAAATGAAGGCTTGCCTCTATGACAAGCAGATCAGCCCATTTGCTTTTTAATAGGAATTAAACCAATTACCAAATTGGATTTTATGGTAGTTTATGGAGACCACCAGAATCAGTGGTCCTCTATATAATTTATAAACTGACTTACCTCCTGAGAAAACACTAGCTACTGCTTTTTCCAAATGAGTCATGTATGTAAATACATATTGATAATACAATGGAGTAGTCATGTTCTTGTCATGTGTTTAAGAATATTAGCAAAATCTATCATTCTGGAAGTATTAAAGAAGGGAGAAGAATTCTGTAGAAATTTCTTTCATGTTATGGGAAACGAAACGGGGGGTTTTTTCCAGTATGTTTGGCACAAAAATCTCTAAGAAAGTTTGAGAAAACCTGTTCCTAAGTTTGAGGTCTAAGCTTCTAAAAATGTATCTGAACCCAGCTAGATTCTAATAGTGTTTGACATCAAATCCATTTGCTTTCTATAGCGCACTTCTTCACTGAAAACTTAGTTACGAAAAATGTCACTGGGGAGGTTTGAACTTGGGGTATTCAGTAGTTACCAGGTTAAAAGTGCTCAGCCTGTATGCTAAAACAAAACTACCACTTAATATTAATTAAAAAAATCCCTGAGGTGTAAGACCTGACACACTTAGGGGAAGGCAGAAAAGTCCTACTGGATTTTTAATTATCATACATTACTGTAATTGGTTCATCCAACCAAATTACGGCCTTGGTTGGACACAGTGGCAGCTCCACTGACCAAGGAACACTGTCTGGAATTCGGTAAGCAAATGAGGGAAGGAAGGGGGTTAGAAAGCAGGTTACAGAGCAGGAAGCCAGAACTGAGATTTTGACAGGAAAAATTATCCTGACTTCCTCACGGACGCACCTCCATATCAAACTGACATTAGACACTTCTTCGATGGTTCACTAAAGATTTATGCTTAGAAAGGAGGAAAAATGTAACAACTTTACGAATGCTCTGCAAGGTTTTCAGCTTCATCTGTTTCAGACAAAGAAGTATGTAGTATTAATGTTCTTTTGACTAATAATTCTCTCTGATACACTACTTCACTTATTTAATGACTATTTTGATTCAAGCACTAAAAGCTATGTAAAGTTGAAAAAAATAATAAAAATTAAACCCTGTGAAAGTACTTTTGCAGCTTTAGTCTTGAGGGAAGAACAGAAACTTTGTGCATTAAATAATTTCAGCTCTATAAGCAGTAGCATCTTACACACACAGCAGAGCTCCTGAAAGGCATTTCCTGTAATTGCAAATGCTTCAATAAGCACAACTAGGACTGTTTAAGTTACCAATGCATTTTCAGAAGAGGGAATTAGAGCTATCCATTCCAGGTCATTAGTCGTGGAAGCCAAGGAGATTTCCTACTGCTACAATAGCTGGTTACTACAGAACTATCCATCCTTTCACCTTGGAAGGCGTACACACTCCCTCTACTATTGCCTCTGCGTTATCAAATAAAGTTCTTAATAACTGAAAAATAAACCTGATTATTAATATATCTTTCTGGACTTCACAATACATATTTGTAATATTACTTTATCTCATTTGAAGGTTCAGGAAATCCAATTTCCATGGGCTCGAAGTCTGTTCCCCTTTAATTCTGCCTAACAGAAGCACAGAACTGTTTGTTCATTGGGGTGTTTATTATTAGAATGTCTAGCACAAAAATGGGAAAAACATCCAAAAAAGCACCCAGCCACAATTTTACTCTGAAGTCACATTGATAGCAGGCAGTATTTAACACATTTGAATGTCATCAAGCTATTTTGCCATAGAATATAGAAGAGGAATGAGTAGGAGTGATGTATTCCGAGACATTCACCCCTGCCTAAAGGATGTTTTTATACCAACGTGAATCCTGTACTGTACCCAAAAATATTTCATGTTTCCTCTGTGCACTCATAGATGTTAAAATAACAAATGGAATGAGATCGTTATCTAGAGGAAAAAGGAATTATATTTCAATGACTGTATATGAAGCACTGATGTATCTGAATCCTGTCACTCCTCCTCAGTAAGCTCATTTTTATTAGTCACAGCACACTTTTGACCTCAGGACTGGCTGCATTATTTTTTCAAAATTTTGTCAGAGTATTTTTTCGTATTTTTTTTCCTTTTCCTAAAGCCCTGAAAAGGAACCGTTCTCCAGAAAGGAAGTTTGTATGCCATTTTCTGGCTTCCCTCTTCCATGCAGTCTAACCTATGCTGCAGAGCCATTGAAGGCCTACATAAAAGATAAGCTTTGACTGTCAATTCCCTATAAAGGAACAGGCTGGATGACCTCAAGAAACTGCAGGTTTTCTTCTTCCTGTCCAAAAGAGGAATCATAAATTATTTTCTGTATCTTCCTTCAATTAAAAAGAAACAAAAACATTATGAACTGAAATATCAGAAATTTATAAGAGAAAAATCATCATTTGCCCTGTACAGCCAGTAACCATAGCCTCTTTCACCAGATTACAACACTCCATCAGTCATTTGAGTAAATAATAAATACTTCTTGGAGGCAGGATGGTGACTAACAAAGTGAGAGCAATGAGCAAACTACATGAAAGCAATTATATACCAAAAATCACCAGCTTAAAGGAACGATCATCAACAACTGCAAGCGAAATTGATGGGAACACAAGTGCTCGGCAGTCAACACAACTTACAAAGATCAAGCGTTACTTCCCATGTTGGTGGAAATCAAGAACTGCACAGCATAGCTAGCTGGTGGAGGGAGGTGATCACCCCACTCTGCTCTGCACTGGTGCAGCCCCACCTCAAGTTCTGTGTGCAGTTTTGGGTGCCTCAGTAAGAAGGAGATCAAACTATTAAGAGTGTGTCCAGAGGAGGGCAACCAAGACAGTGAAAGGTCTTGAGGGCAAGACTTACCAGGAGCAGCTGAGGTCACTTGGTTTGTTCAGCTCAGAGAAGGCTGAGGGGAGACCTCATTGCAGTCTACAACTTCCTCAAGGGGGTCAGCAGAGAAGGAGGTGCTGATCTCCTCCTTCTGGTGACCAGTGTTAGGATACAAGGAAACGGAATGAAGCTGCATCAGGGCTAGCTCAGACTGGACATTAGGAAAAGGTTCTTCACCGAGAGGGTGGTCGGTCACTGAAACAGGCTCCCCAGGGAGGTGGGCATAGCACCAAGCCTGACAGAGTTCAAGGACCATCTGGATGACGCTCTCAGTCATATGATTTATTTTTAGGAATTGGACTCTATGGTTCTTACATATCCCTTACAACGTGCGATACTGTATGATTCCAAGAATCTCAGCAGGAAAACAGTGTAGGTGGCTCAGAGAAGAGTCATGAACAACACAAGGCACAAAGGTGCTCCACCTATTGTGGAAGAGGTCACAGTTTGGAGAAAACAAAAACCCCAGCATGACATCAGATATTATACAGCTGCTCAATTAATGCTTTGTTCTTAAAATAATAGCTACGTTACAGAAGACAAGCTATTAGGAATAAATAATAGCAGGCATATCCCTTGAGAGATGGCCTGCCAAAAAGTGAATTGAATATTATAAAGTATTAAGAAAAAACACATATATATGATCTTAACCGTGTACCTTACAACATAATATAATCCTTAAAGTATGATAACCTATCATGTTTCCAATGCCCCGCTGTTTGTGCTACATCTGTTGTTTAGAGAATCCATGGTTTCTTTCCCTACTTGGAAATCCATACCTACTCCTTACTTTTTCTTAGTCACACCGCTTTACTACCCAGAGCAATGCACCCAACTAAAGTATCTGAAAATGCATACATATACAACACTTTTTTTTTTTTAAACTTCACAGTGAAGTGTTGTGAAGTTTGTGTCTGTTTAAATTATTTATGACTCACTTAAATCAAAACTGTCTAAATACGTATGTCCATGCACCCATCCTCACACCTGTATATTAAATTTCAAACTTTAAAACGTAAGCCATTTAAAACTTAAGCCCAGCCTTTAGACCACTGAGATATTGCTCATGCATGTAACTTTTCTTAAATGGAAAGAAAAAATGCCTTATTCTTTTCTACTTATGTAGTGAAACTTTCTAAACAAACAGATAAGGTAAACTTAGCAACAACTAAAAACATCAGTGTTACCAACATTCTGCATACTAAACTCAAAACATAGCACTGTACCAGCTACTAGGAAGACAGTTAACTCTATCACAGCTGAAACCAGGACAAATAATAATAAAAAAATTCTAAAGGCTAGCCATGAAAATAGCCAGGAATTTGAAGGCTACAAATATAAAGCAATTGTGACCTTAAGTAAAGGCAAGGTTGTCCACTGCCAATAGTTTATATATACGTAAATTGACATAAAGACAAAGACTGTCAGAAAGACACAACCACAGTATCACTAGAAAAATCTGACTTTGGCAGTAAGTTTATCTTGGGAGCAAGCACAAAGCCAATTCTCAGTGCAACATAATGATTGCCATACATATTAGATAACATATAGGCATGTTTGGAAATACCACCAAATCAGAAGTCGGGATTGTGAATACAGTATCATCATTTCGGTGTCAACTTATTATTAACTATTTCTTTAGAAGCATTTCTTCTAGTAACAGTAATATATATATTATTTGCACCAACAATTAAATCTCTTTCAAAGCACACTTATGACTTACTGTTATGTGGCTGCCTGTCATCATTGACAGGATTTGAAACTTTTTGCCCTACTAGTCACACTGGGTAGGAATGTACGCTCATCAGATTATACTCCAATATATTTTAAGTCATTTTTTGTGATTCAATGCTTGTTTGAGAAACTGAATCAAATCTGTCTGCCTTCTTAGTAATGTACAAACTCTGGTTTACTTTTTTATAAATGGGGCATTTCAGAGACTTTTATTTGCCAAGCACTCTGTACCAGAAAGTCACAGTCAACCTAAAGGAAAGTGAAAGCAAATGGTTAGATACCAGAAGAAATCTGGCACAGTTGCATACTGTCACTTCATCCCTTGCAACTGCTCACTGAAAAATTAATGTGCACATTACTAGCTTTGATGATTATAAAGATGTCATTTACTTGGTCTAAAGTGGATGTCAGAATATACATTGTCTTGATGACAGCAATAAAGAAATAAAAAAAATCATTTCAGAAAAAAGAAGTGATTAAAATTGCTATGAAATTCCCATTACTTCTGGACTTCTGATAAAAATCATGACCTTGGCAATCATCACATCTGAACCAGAAGCAAGTGAAGTATCAACTAGGCCGCTAGTAAAAGGAAATAAACTCTGAAGTCAACAAGAAATCATCAAGAAATGAACTGAAGACTGGGTTACACTTATAGATTAACCCTATGGAAGCAGCACATGATTTGGCCCAGCCTTCCTAAAACCATACATTAAATAAATTTGGCAGGGGCCAGCTAACATTTGTCTTTCTAACAGTGATACGTTTGTTTTCACCACTGTATGTTGCATGGTGCATTACACTACAATTTCAAGAAAGAAAACCTTTCTGACCAGGATATTAGAGCCACAGCCTCACCTTTAATAATGGTGTAACACCGGTCAAACTTACTACGCCCTTGCCTTCATTGAGCTGTCGTGCTGGTTTTATCTCACCTGCAGACAGTACTGTAAGGCATTGACTACAGAGCATGGCTGGTGCACGCATTTGTGTTCTCTGTGACCACTCCTGGTTTTTTCTCCACAATTTTTTTTTTTTTTAAATTGCTTTCATTTCAATGTAAAAATGAAAATTGAAAGTCTCTGAAGTTGCCTCTAGAAGATACAAAAGCATACTAAATATATGCAGATTCTCCTATGCATGACAGTTATTGACTAGTCTCAACAACACAAATAAGTAGTATTTTTACAGATGTTTCTTTTTCTAGTCCTATTTTCCATATTCTTACCAGAATATCCCCCTCTAAAAATGGATGTAATCATTGAGGTTCCTGTTTTCATTATTTGCTTTCATGGTAATTTGGTTTTGTACATGAAAGGTCACTTATTCCAGTAAAATGCAAACTTTGTGCCTATCTCCTCATGGAGCAGAACCTAGCAGGAACAAAGCACTGAACATTCTCATTACAAGAACACTCTCCACAAAGCTTTATGAATATGTGACAGTCCATATACTCCTCTTAAGCACAGGTTCTAGACAGAAGGAAAAATAAAGAAACAGAGACAATAAATTACTGCAAAACCTCTTGAACTGCAAGCTATAATGCAAACACTACATAGAAAAGTGCCTTCTTTACCTGAATCTCTCTGCCTTTACACTTCAAAGCTATATATGACCACAGAGGTACCACAATAAAGTAACAATTCCAGTGTAAACACAAAGGCAACAATCCACAGAAGATTTCCAAGAGGCTGTTCTGACCTGTTTATACATTACTCATAACTGTGTTATACTTCACATTTGTGTACGATACTGACAATTGTTGACATTGGCACAATTGTTTATTTTCTTGCATTGACAACACAGGTAATAGAAAGGGCTTTTTGTGTTCCTTGCTTGCCAGCAACATTAGAACAGAACTATGCTGCCTGCTGGATCATCATATGCCAGCTTTTATTGTAGAAAACAACTGTAGGAAGCAAAATGTGAGAAAGATAGACAGGCATAAGTCACATCTGATACGAAGTATTAGATATGAAGTACACACGCACACATGTATGTGGCTCCTTATAGCTCTTCACAAATTGGATTGTAAGCTCAAGATGCACGGAACGAGGAATACATCATCTTTTATCTTTTGCACTGCCAGAATGTAACAGTTAAATAACACTTTTCTTCTTCAACTCTATCATAAGAACAGAATATATCACAATTTTTTATAACTTCTACATTTATAACAATCCCATGAAATAAAGAATTCTTCTTCCCATTTTACAGAAGGAGACGGGCACAGGGCAGACTGAGAAAACTGTTTATTATAAAAATTAAGTTTATGGTTGAGCTGGGAACTGAATGCATTAGTCTAATCTTAGTTCAAGCACATGCTACGTTTAGGAGGCATGGACTGAGAAATAACAAGATCAGCATTGCAATTCAGATCAATTATGCATGGGTAATTTAAGAACATTTTGTGATCATCTGCTAAGAAGTTGAATTGATAACTTTGACCCACTTGTCAGACTTTCACACCCTCATCCAGCTTGTCTCCAACAATTGAGTAGAAGTTATCAATGGACACAAATTGACATTACACTGGCCTGCAGGAAATCAGCCAATCATTTGATCTTACATGCTTAAAATACATGCAGTTTTTGACTGCTTTATTCTCCTACCTCATCCCTTTATACATTGCCTCTCTTTTCCAAACCTCATCCTAGAGGCAGGCACGCATATAGGACTCCAAGACTGCTCCCATCTCCAAGACTCTCAAGAAGGCGGCAACTGTCTCTTATTCTGCAGGTAACCCAGCGCATTTCTCACCTCGATGAGGGACTCTGGCCTCTATGCTCTGGGCCTGGTTAAGTCCCAAATATTTACAAGTAACAGGAAATTCAAGACACAAATCAAAAAACCACAGAACTGATTCAAAATTCTTAAAGTCTGAGTGACTATATTGTCTGACTTCTGAAGGTGCGCTGTTCTAAAGTGTTTGACTGGAGGGTAGGGGTAGTGTTAAACAAGTTGGTAGACAGCCTGTAACTTGGGCTATGTCTGGCTACAAGCTGTTTATCAGGATGTGAAGGCTATGTGCCATAGACTATGCTCTTTTGCCTTCCCTTTGCTCCCCAAAATGAAGTGTCAAAGAGATTTAGGTTGATGTACTCAAAGTCAGAGGTTTGTGTAAGATCTGGGAACACAAACTTTCTGTATATAAATGAAGAGCCATTAGACATACAATCCTTACCCAGTCAGACAAGGAATCTTAGAAAAGACTTAAAGGCTTTTCAAAACAACAGCCATTTCAACATTACTTGTGAAAGAGAGTATTACAACACTGAAACAGAATCATGTACAGAAATTTCTTATTCAGACTTTTTTTTTTTTAAATACGTAATATGTCCTCGGAAAGTAGTAAAACAATGTCTGCTGATACAAGTATTTCTGAATAAAACCTCATTTTTCATGTTCAAAGTCCACACCGACTGACCTAAACGCAGCATTCAGAATCCAATTGATGCACATTTCTTAAGCATTTGATACCATCTCTTGTTAAAAGTATTCTCCTGCAGGAAACATATCTACTCTTGGTGGCAATATGCCAAGACAGCTGTAAGGACAGCAATAGGATTTACACCGTTGTTGCACATAATGGCTATTTCTTATGTTGATGTTCTGCTTCCATTTAAATAGATGGAAAGAATCTTCCTGCTTAAGGGACTTCTTTTAAGCTGCTGTTTAACTATCTTTCCGATACGCCAAGAGAGGTCTGAGGTATACAAATAAAGCACCGTCTTATTTACAAAATTAAGTATATTGAATGTAAGGTTTTTTTTATTTCCTCAGGGAAACAGATTTGGCAATATGGGTGTGATTTTGGTGTGAAAATGCTAAACTGGTCCAAGAGTATGTCCTGGGACCGATATTTCATCCAGGATTGCCCTGAAACATTTACCAGTACGCATTCTACCAGTCAGACCTGGAAGGAAAGACTTGCACTTAAAACTAAAAGTCTGAAATTTTTCCGTTTCCTTCTAAATATAATGACCAGTTCAAAAGTCACAGTTTTCTGAAGGGCCAATATTAGACCCACAAGCTTCAGAGAAGTTGAAATTTAAGAAAAAACCTTACTAACATACATTTATGAAGTCTCCCTCTGTGGCACAGCTGGCACCTGTCCCTCCCCAGGGATGCGACACCCTGCCCTGCAGCCAGAGTTTGGCTGCCAGCACACACCACGCACTCAAAAGCTTGAAGGGAAATACAGTCCTTGATATAAGTCCCCAGAAAACAAACCAGATTCTCAGCTCCAGCAACAACAGAGAATTCAGTATTTGTGGAATGAGTTGAAAAATAACCTAATTTAGGGCAAATCAAATAAATTTGCAGCAAAGTACCTTCTTCTCCATTTTCCACTGGAAAATTTTGTATTCTTTATTAAGGAAGTTTCTATAAAGAAAAGAGATAGAAAGACAAGATTCATCAACCTATCTACAAATAAAAAACCCAACATAGACAGCAACAGTGTATAACACACCTACCATAAGGAATACAATTTCTCCATAAACTTTGCCATGCAACTTAGCTCTTGCTGAGTTTATGGGGAGTAGTTGTAGCTGGAGAGTCCCCTGTCAAGTTGTCCAGCTCTCAAAGAGCAGCGTGCTCAGTCCGCAGACATGAAGCCAGGCAGAGAATGCAGAAGTTTCCATCCATACCCAAACACAATTTGAGAATACCTGATACTAACACCAATGAAGGATTTACTGTTTCACCGATCCACAAGGTTCTTATGTCATGTCTGAAAGATTATATAAAGCTATCAAAAAGATTAATTCATCCAGCAGTAAAGAGGTTTAACCTTTAAGGAGTAAGCAGTCCTGGGGTTTTTTGCAATGTCAAACAACAGAGCATAATCCTGACTCTACAAGTCTAAATGAGATGAATGACATTTTCTAAATGAGAGTGACTTCCCTGTTGTTCAGGAGAATCAATCTACCTATGTAAGCTTCAGATTACCTTCAGGTATATGTCAAACAGCAAACACCACCCTGACATTTGGGATAAACACCAGAAAGGTAGCAAGCACTCTTGCTCAGATATATGGCTATAGCAAATACACATGGAGACAGATTCCACATCAGTCAAACCCTGTTGTATAAACTGCAGCAAACAGGCAGAAGAGATAATTATCTAAGGTCTTCATCCACAGAGCTTGAATCCTCTGGTTAGCTCATCCTATTTAAGCTTTCACTCACACAGAAAAACTCTAACATGCACATCTGTCCCAATAGCACTCTCATTTCTTTTGGGGAACTTGATTAAAGTAATAAAAATGCATTTGCTGCTGAAATGGGTAATGGGCATTAGGGAATTTTAGCCCTGCTCCCACTCAGACAGATCTTACGGCAACACTTGGCACAATGCCAAAAGGTAAAAAAGGCCATACCAGATGGAGCAGTCTGGAGGGCTAGGCCAAGTCTTTGCCTCTGATCCACGTCAAAAGCACAAGCCAAGGGAGCAGAGGAGAAAAAAAAAGAGAGAACACACACATCCTTGAATCTTTCTTCATGTTCAACCACTTCCAGATCAGGCAGTTGTCAAGTCATATTCAGTTCAGTTGATCAGTAACTTGCAATGGATTTCTCCTCTAAAAAAACATCTGCTCTTCCCCCCAGCCTGTGTGAGCTTCCAGCACCCACAATATCCCCTAGAAGTGTGTGCCACAGCTCAAACAGCAGTGGGGTGAAAAACCACCTCTCCTTTTCACATTGAGCCCTGGCTCCTGCAAGCTTCATCTGAGATCACCTGGTTCTCACACTCAAAACGGTAGTGAACAACTGATTCCTACCTCCTCTCTTTATAACACCTTTTTAATTTAGTGATTGATAAATATTGACTGGATATTTTCATGGAACTATCTCCTGCGAGTTCAAACTCTTGCTCCCAAACGGTAACAATCAGCTCAGAGATGAGATTAGAATTATTATTTCCCCACATGTATCTTTTGCCAACTACTTACACTGAATTTCATTTGGCATTTTAATGGCAATTGCTGTCACAGGGTCTTCTGCAGATCTTCCTTGTCAGCTCTCATCTTCAGTATCCCCTAAACAACTTACTACCATCATTAAATTTTCTTATCTCCCCATTAACCTATTTTCCAGGTCATTCAGGAATACAACAAACATCAAAGATCCTGATGGTACTCCGGTGGTGAACTCCTTCCTTTGTAAGGGCTGATGCTAGACTTCTAATCTGTTTCCTACTTTCTAATCAATTATTTGTCCGTGTAAGGATTTCTCTGCTGAAGTTCCAGCTGCCTAACTTCTTTAAAACACACTGGTGAGGAATTTGGCCAAAAGCTCTTGATACAGAATCCTTCTCAAAAATCTCCATAGTTTGTTGCCCAATAAGCCATTTAAACAAGAGGATCCACAAAAAGTTAGGATCTTGAACGGGGACAAATACACTAGATATGTGTGTCATTATGAGATCTGAAAAAGCTGCATCACTGTGCTCTACAACAGCAAAAAAATGAGTGCCTTTAAGTCTCTGACAGTCTCCTGAGGCAAGATTTTTGTACAAAAATCCTCTTTTCACCTTAAATCAGAGGAAGAGGTGGTTATTGTTTTCTCAAGAAGTTTGCTAGATATCCTCACAGAATGCTTTGAATACATCTAAAAGACACCACATACAGTTGAAAGCTTAGAGGTATTAGTTTCACAAATTCAAAAATTTGACAATCCATAGGCTAAGGGCAGGTTGTTGTTGAGCGACTTGTAAAAAATATTTATTTATTAATAGTGAAAACCTACTGACTGAATTCGAAAAAAATGCCAGAAAGGACAACCTGTGGTGTCACAGAAAGACATAAACCTAAGTGTCCCAGCCTTTTGAGGCCTAAAAGGTACCAAAAAGAAACCTGATAGAGCTAAGCTGGTTTGGCCAACTTCAGAGACACTTGTACATCGTCATAATGTACAGACATCCAGTATACATTTTTCAGGCAAAATAACTAAATAAATATATCAAAGGCCATCAGGTTGCCTTCTGCTTCCACAAAGAAATATCAAACAACTAAATAACAATAAGCATCAGGATTATTCTATTGATATTTTTATATGTTATCTTTCTGATTATAGTATACCACAGTATCTATAGGGAAGAAATGCACATGATATCCTTTTGGAGATCTCATGCTATAATAAATTCCTTGCAGTGATCTGAAAACTACTATGGCCTGAACGCCAGACTTGAAGGAAGGCATAAAATTTCAGTGATTTTCAATCTGTGAGATGAATATTTCTAGAGCTAGTTGAACCATACATAAACAAACAAAATCTCTCGATATGTATACTCCATGCAAATATGTAGCACAAATGAAAACAAATCTACATATAGGCATGTATGTATATGTACATAAACAGAAAGAGTATGTGCATGTGATCACACCAACAGAACATGACAGCTAATTAACACCAAATCTCAGATTATCTTCAGGTGGAAAAAATATACTTGGACTAAGCATTTATTGCACAGTGGTAATAACTGCCTATGTAGTGTTGGCTTATGTCACTGCCTATTCCATCACAAAGTGACTTCTTAATTACCTAATCTCTTGAGATGGCTTCAGGTCTGAATTTTAACTTTTATGTCCTGCATAATGAACAGTGCCATTCAAAGGGAAGCCAGAAAATTTCTTCATGATAGACCAGGTCACAGCGAGCACAATTACCTTCAGTTAATACACAGCCAGTATTCTTTCCACAATAGTTTTCTTATGCTAAATACAACAGCTCTTCTGTTGGCAAAATGGGTAAATAATCTTCCCTCCTAAAGCAAGAGCATTATTACAAGGTAACAGAAGCAACAATTGTTCTTGATAATTTAAATACCATACAGGAGACTGTAGAACCTATCGGCATGTAATCTCTTTTCATGCAGTATGACATGCTAAATCCATTATTTAAACACCACAGCTGCTTAAATAAAAGCAGAATTTTGAATAGTCCATCCTGCTACTGATTATTTTACATAGGCAAAGCAGCATATTGTCAAACCAACTCGTCCATACACGCATTATTTTTTCAATGCAGAAAGACTTACTTTTCTCTCCTGTACAACTCAAGAGAACCTGTGGACTTAAACTAAAAAAGGAAAGACTGAATTGTTGTGATTCAGTCAAAATCTGGCCATTTCAGACTGGATAACAGTTGATAATTTTCAGCTGTCTGAAAGAGAAAACAATCCTTGAAATATCTTAAAGATGAAATCTCTATCAGTTTTTATAAAGCCACTTTGTCTGGTTATACCTGACTCTTTCTGCATGATACAGCAAGTTTCCTTAAAGAAAAGATAAAACAGCTTATTCTGCACAGACAAAAGAAAAATGACCCCAAAATCTTCCCATCCCCTAAAGTGAGTTGAACTAAATTGTCGCTGTCTAAATTAAGCACATTAGAAACAATGTGCAGCTGACAGCATTTTGCTGATCCTATGACTTTGGGTTGGGTGGCACTGGTCACCTGCTCCTTCACCACCCCTCCTTTTTTCTGAAGCATGTTTTTATTACGTTCTTATATTGTCCAAAGGAGCCATAAACGGAGTCCACTAAATAAATTTGCTTGAGAAATTTATATGAGATTTGAAACTTTAATACAACTGCCAAAAGATTTTGGAGTGCTGGAAGAATTAATCTTACTACTCATTACATTTATTGATTCAAATCAAGCTGCTGGACGTCAGCATAGGTGCCATTGCTAAGAAATAAGAAGTTTCCAGGAAATCTGTACGTAGACCTAAAGTGATTGCCAGCTGGGGGAGTGAGGGGGGTAGGCAAGGGGTGTGTGATCTATATGCCAGTACATGCAATACTAATAGATTATTATCCACTACTTGGGATGCTTTCTCCAATACAGGTTTTTATAACCAAAGATGAAACTATGTTCCTCAAGCCTGTAAAAGGGCCAGTATTCATAACAGATTTTTCTCTTTAAATACTTTTTGAATAAAATTAGGGAGAAAGAAATAATAAGAAGTTTCCATATCCAAAGGCTGATTTTTTTTTTTTTTTAATTGGAAGTTAAAACTGGTTGAAGGTAGGAGCTGAACAGTCAACCAGTCAACTCCATCCATAAGATCATTCTAAGCTACATAAATAGGAAGAGTCTAATTTTGCTGCTACTTCTGCCCTCAAGTGATGGCTTTTATTTTGAGGACGGAAGGAAACACTGAGTTTTGGAATTCATTTACTACACTTGGTAGAGTAGACCTGAGGTTAAAAGAGCATCTGGGAAAGGATGAAAAATAATGCAGTAATTTTATGCAAAATAACCATAAAAGTATCCACTTCACAAAGAGGATCACCCCACTGTTGAAAGAGACTCTGGTTCAGCTGTGGAGAGAGATCCTTCCTAGGACACAAATTTTATGGAAGTGTTATGTGAGGACAAAACCAGAATGCTGAGCAAGCAGGTGGGGTCTGTTCCACACTAAGCAAGTTGCTACATACAAATGAAGTAACAGAAAATATTTGCCCCCATAGCTTAGGACTATAGTCAGGAAGAGAGTAAGAGAAGATAAGGGAGAGCGAGTGAGAGCGCTCTTGCAGTACCCAAGAACACAACAGTGGTATAAAATCTAACAGAAACCACAGGTCATCCAATACACTGCATTAAATAGGTGTTTCCATGTTTCTGCCATCACTACAATTACAACCTATATCTCCTAAGTCACACAAGAAATGACAGGACAGGAATGCCCTCGAGTGGGCACGAGGATCTTCCACCAACTAAACAGGAGCTTAACGCACCCACAAAAGATTATAATTTGAAACTGTTGTTAAACTTCAATATAAATGCATATACAAGGAACAGGGATTCCACGTGACAGAGCTTTACCTAAGGAAGTTATCAGAAGGTGAAAATGTAACTATTTTGTTTCATATAAATCCTACTACAAACCATCCCCTATGACTGAAGCACTAACCACAGGCAACACTAATGCAACACAACAATCCATCCAGTGTTTGAAAAGAGTATGGCTGAGCACAGCACAAGAAAACCATTTTATTTACATGACTGAAAAATGGCATCAACAGCAAATTTGTAAGAAGTATATCTACTATAATAATGCCTCATTTTACGGATTAACACAATTGCTTTTCACCTTTTTTCTGTGTGGTATAAACTGTACAAGGACACATGACAAGACACTTGGCAAAAGAATTATTCTAGGAGTTTGCTACAACTCTCTATTTCTGAAGTATCATTTTTACTTGCACTGGTGTGCTAATAAATAAGAGCAGTACCAACAATAAGTCTACCTGAAAGACCTTTTTGGAACACCTGTGATGTAGCCTAGAAGATCTGGCACTAAAAACATCATCACAAAAAAGCATAAAACTAAACAAATTCACAGATTCACCCATACATTCTGCAATGAAGGCCCAGGAGAAGAAAACAAAAAAATTCAGAAAGACTTGATATAGATATGGACTTGCCATAACATCTTAACCCATCTTGTTGAAGAAGCATCTTATATTGAGGAAAAATTAAATGTAGGTATTAATCATATCCAAAAAAGAAACAGAAGGAAAATAGTTAGAAAGACCTTCACTCAAAACCCATCTTGGATTTGGTTTCTTGTGGTTTGTTGTTAAACCTTCCAGTTACATTCCTCCAATCTTCAGAAACATATACCATATCCACAAACATCTTTGCTTTTCCCTAATGAATATAATCCAGCAACAGATAATCCTTACATTTTCACCCCACAAAGAAACAGCGTTAACTCTTGTGAACTGGTTCTTGAAAACAGACCTGATTGAGCCCTGAGCACCCTCAGCTTTCTGCAAAACACACGTGGACTTCACTGCATCTTGCTTGCAATGCTGCAACCTGATCAGAAAATAAGGACCCAAGAGACTGTACCTGAGACAGCACAACCCCCAGCAGCACGCCTGCAGGCCAAATCACTTCAGTGCTGCAGAGTGTACTTCTACCACTTTGCATTTCCACAGAAATAAAAAGCAGCAAGTGTCCTAGACTCTAGGCATTCCTCTCTCAAAAAGTCCAAAATGAAATACAAAAGCAGATTCACCATAGACACAGGGTTTGGGGTTTTTCACTCCATTCTTAAGCAGTGGATGAAAACAGGGTAATCTTTACATACAGAAATATTCAGCTCAAAGCAGACTGAAAATATAACTAGCTGAAATGACTTAAAATTCGCAGAAATTCTCTTGCATAACTGGTTAGGAAGTTGGGGGGACAAATGAGGGGGGTTTTGTTGGTGGTCGTGTTTTGTTTTTTTTGTTTTGTTTGTTTGGTTGGTTTTTTTTTTTTTTTTAAGCTTGATCAAGGAGACAGTAACCTCAAGTAGTAAGAGCAAGAGACTGAAAAACACTTTTTTTTTTTTTTAATTAAAAAAAGAAAGAAAAAAAAAGACAGAACAAAAAAGGAGATTGCCACTCTCAGGACATCCACATAGTAATGACAGAAAAGAACTGATAAAGATCTGTAGCTTCTGCAGAAAGATACAGCTAGTAAAACAGTATTTCTGGAATCTTATCTCTCTGCTCTCAGATGGCAGCTGTGGACCAAGATCTTTTCTCTCAATAAAACGGTCAAAGTCTTGTTGGTACAGGTCATGCTGCTTACAAATGCAAATTCTGGGAAGCTGAGTCCCAGCTCATAAGCACATTTGTGAAGACTGGAGCATTTCCCTTGACACCCTGGTTTTGATTGTCTGAATAGATGTGCTATTTATTATCTACAAATAGAGACAGGAGAGTACTATCCATTCAGTAATGAACTGAGCAACTGGTGAGAAAAATAATTCTCAAAAATTAGATATTTTTTTTTTAAGTTTATTTTAAACCTAAGAATAGTGTCCAATCCAATCCAGTAGAACAACTGGGAAATTTGATTCTACTTTCAGAAGCAAATATGTAAAATGAAAGCTCAGGAGAATAGCTTTCTCTTTGTAAAAAATACAGAATGATTTCTTCAGTTAGTTGGGATGATTCATATTTTAGAGTGGGTCAATGCTTACTGCTTAACAGAATAAATTTTTTTTAATTTTCCTATTTGTGAATGTTCTGCTCTAAATTTAAACTTAGAGGAAAAAATCATAATGATAAATAGAAAAACCTCAATAACTTGTCAAAATTCCTTGAGGTTTGTAATTTTTCCCAACAAATACAGCCTTGATACAATTTAATCCTAGTTAGTCTTTACAAAATTAAGTTAAATGTAAACTATTCATAAAGATTAGCCTGTTCAGTTTGAATTTTCTGGGGTTTGTTGTGTCATCACTTTGCAAAGAAATGTTATTTTGAGACATGCTGCTAAAACAGTGACATAAAAAGTAGCCTAAATTTTTCTAACTAGGTCAATTCTAACCCTGTTTCCTCCACAAAAATGAGGAAATTTACTGCCTAGATAATACCTAGCACGTTAACCTATCAGACAACAGGATCAACTTGTTAAATTTTATATACAAGCTTTCATTAGTTCATGATGCTGACAACGTTTTGCTGCTCTACTCCTGCCACAAATCAGTCAGAGTTTACTACTAATAGGTTGTTTGACTACCCTTTGTAACTGAAAGCACAAGTACAATCATAAAAACATCCACAGTATTTTTCTTGTCCATAAGCTAGACTTAACAAGTTCATGGGACAAACCTTAGCAGAAGGAATATCGACTAAGAGAGTGTATGCTAAAAGATTACTTTTAATTTTAAAAAAATCCAAACCTTTGTGTTGTCATTTGTATATAGTTAGATATCCCGCAGAGAATCAATAGCATGGAAGTTAATTAATCAGGTTGAGTGACAAAGGAAATGGATGTGAATATAGTTAATCTTACGCACTGGAATTAATTACATCAAGTTTTAGATGATACCACAAATAAAGCTCAGATTGTACTACTGAGATTATAAAGAACACAAACCGTAAATCTTTTATAACATTTAATAACACACATTCCCTACAGAGCAGTGTTAGCAGCCTTTCAGGCAACCACCCAATGAGCAAATACTTAAATGACACACTTAGAAAATTACTTAATGTGAAACATCTACCTTTTGTCACTGGATCCAGAAAAAGGTTATTTCACCAGTAAAATGCAGAATTAGGTCAACTTTTCAGTTTGGTGCCCTTCCTAGCACTTTGTTTCTATCTGGTATGCTTCTCTGCCCTTTTCCCTCTCCCCTTCTACACGCTGTGCCTTCCACCATCAGGCACTTCCCATTTCAAACATAACAAGAGGAACACGGTTTCTAATGTACACAGGACAATTCACGTGGTCTTCCTAACGACTTCTCTATCCTTACCACAACCTTCTTCCCCACCTCTAATTGCCAGCTATAATTTTATACGCCACAATTTAAACCACATAAAGGATGCTTTCTACCTGCTTCAAACAGATAAGAAAAAAGCTAGAAAGGAACACTACTGTCATCTGTTTGGACATCCCCTGCAAACCATAGTTAAGAATGTCTTAGCTAGCTCCGTGATGGTATTTGTTGAATTCTATAAAATTTTGATTTAAAAGCATCAAGTAACAGGATAACTGATCTCGTCTTCGAACTATTTTTCTAATACCTCATTCTTACGCTCTGTTTCTATTCTGTATTTGTCTGATTTCAGCCTTCTGTCAAGAATCTTGTCATGCTCCTTTCTGTCATTCCAATCTGCCTCCAGTTTTCAAGCATTTTATTCAGTCTCTGCACCCCTCCAGTTCTCTTCACTAAGCTGTCAGGTAAGAGTCATCTCCTTGGAAATTTTTGTTCCAAGGACATTCGATCACTAGAACTGCCCTAAACCCAAATTCTAAGTAAAGCAACCAAACTAAAGCAAATCAACATGCGTGCTTCTTCAGATAACTTTCACCAATTTCTTTCTTGTAAAAAAAAAAAAAAACCAAAAACACAACACACAAAAAAACCCCCAACCCAAAAAACCAACCACCACCACAGCCCCCCCCCCCCCAAAACCATCTTCCCTGTATCTAACAGATAAACCAAAAATGAAATTAAAAAAGCCCACAGGATATCTCACCTTTCAATCCTGGACAGATATGGCTTCCAATAAAAGTAAAAACTCCAGCTGTACTATATCCCTTCTGCTTCTCTGAGCAATCTTCTTCCACAACTTCCTCACTTCTGGCTTGCTAGCTGGACCTTATTCTACGTATGTGCAGAAGAACCCAATGCATTATCCATAGAGCAGCTCACTTCTTTTACTCCCTCTCCACAGTATTCATCGTGTTACTTGTAGTGCTGAAGCCGGTAAGAAGCCCATGCATCAGCCCTGTGAAAGAGAAAGTCGGAATAAGGCAGGGCACATGGACACAGCACAGGGTGGTCAGCTTCATAGATCCCCATCACACTGCCAGAGTGAGAATAAAACATTGAAAAGCTGGAATGATCAAGCAGAGTAGTCTGAAGAAATAAGACAATCCATGAATTCAGGTTATTACTGAAAACTTGTTTCAAAAGCATGAAAACATTCAGAAGACGACAAGAAAATTCAGAAGAGGAAACAAGACTAGCATCAGATAAGCAATTGTACAGGGTAAGCTGGATACAGAGCAGATGCTCAGCACAGAACTTGTTAGCCTGAGTGATTCCAAGGGAAGTACCTTGTAAAACAATCGTTCCTCTAAAGATCGAATAAAAGACTTTGCTTCCATTCTCCCCCAACCAAATCTCTTCTCTTTCTAGAGATTTTAGACTGGCAGTAAGCTGCTATGAAAATCCTTGCAGTTTTTCTAGAAAAAGAGTTCTGTTCCATAAGCTATTTTTCAGATGTGGAAAAACACCCCTAAGCTCTTACTACTTTTCATGAATTACAGCTTAAACCCCTGCGTTTCTTCAGGAAACCCCAACACATACTAAACAGATGTCCAACAGCATACATCAGAATACAGAAAACACAATGGGAACATTTCTTGTATATTCTCATCAGAACAAAAATGCACTTTAAATAAAAATCATTTTGTGGAGACGTTTCAAAAATACTAAAGAAAACAGAAAGTGCAAGACTTGTTCTGTTTAAATATTATTCTTTTTTAATGAAACCGTTAATAAAAATATGAAAGTTATGAGTTAAAATTTCTTAAAAATATCTGGAAAATATGCATCTTGAAACTGTAATAGTTTCAATCCAGGAAAAGCTAAGTGAAATATACTTTAATACATTTTTAACATCCAATTAATGCACAGCTGCTGATTTCTACTGAGCCACGGTGCTTCACCCACATACCACAGGCAAACGGCACAGTGGTGCACATCGGCAGTCTTAGCAGTCATAAACAGGGAAGCTTTTGCTGCACTTCAAAACCACCAAAAGTGATTACAGCAAAGTCAAGGATGAATTAACATATAACCCAGTCTGTCAAGTGAGGTTAATCACATCTACACATGATATGCTCTGCAAATGAAGAACAGATTACGTTGAACCAATAGTTACCACCACTTGCAATTTCTTTTAGAAAACACTATCACCTGAGCACTGTTTCTTTCCCTATCGGGACACTACCACATGAGGCACAGCTCAGACAGTAAGAAGCAGCAGCCCCTTCGCAGGACACTACAATAACAGGCTTTGCCAGCCTGGGGAGCTGCAGTGGGCACAGAAGCCTCGAGCTGAGCAGCAGAGAGCTGCTGTACAAACCAATGCAGAAGCAGAGGATGAACTACTGGGCCAATGAGTTTTTTCTTTCAATAGCTTTTTCTTAATGAAAAAAAAAAAAATTGATTTGCTACACACCTTTCATAGATAAATAAGAAAAAGCATTGGTCTAAATGGGGAGAGAAAGAAAACTGCAATGCTACGGCTTAAAACCTTAGGAATACAACCTATAATGAGTTTTGCTGGTAGGGAAGAAGGGTAGAGCTCCTTTAACAGTGCAGCAAATCATGACTGAAACAAGTATTCAGCTTCCAAATTACTTCATATTCACAAATATGCTAAAACTGCTACAAAACTTCAGCAGATAATCAGGAATTAGGTCTTTAATTCTTTATCATAGGGATGAGTTAAGATGCCTGTTTAAGGAGCTGGTGTTGAAGAACAATAATCCCCAGTTGTTTGACAAAGAAAATTGGAGCCACTTGAATAACAGACAATATTCCTCAAACACTGTTCATATGTTGAAAATTCTAATAATCATGAAGTTCAAAAACAGTTCACAAGAAAACTGATCCTGCTCCTAAATATATTCAGCAGTATGTAATACAACTTTTCTAAAGCTTCTTAAACAAAATTACCCACAAAAAGATACAGCAAAAGAATATTTAAGAAGTGAAGTCTCCCAGTCAAGGTGTTGGAAACATCAGATTTATAGTTACTGGTGCAAACTTAATTCACCTCTGATGTACATATTTATCATAAAATCATCTGGAATCACGTTCCTTTGCTCCAGAAGGCTCCTGCCTTAGGCTCAATACCAAAGAGGGAAGAATAAAGAAATGGTACATCCAGAACTTCTGAGTCTCTGAATTCCTAACTTTAAAAAAATCTTTGATTATAGCCTTTGTACAAAACGCGCATGTACGTATACAGGCATGTATCACCTCTGTGTCAAATGTTTTACAGTTCAAAGAAAAAGATTCCTCCCAGAAAAGGCTGACTCTCCAAGACTCACTTTCCATCAAAAATATTCACCAATATTCTCCTCTGGTTATCAGTGCTATGAAAAAGAAAAACCACCACAAATTGCACAGAACCTTTTCTCCAGACAAGTGACATTTAGCCCACTGTTCCTTCACATCTCTGGCAATCTTCCACTGCTCAAGTGTGCTAACATTAATAAAAAAATTTAAGGTGAGTAGGAATTCTTAGAAATACGTCAAGGACTGCAGGAGAAAAGCATTATTAGAGAAGAAAATCCATTTAAAAAAAAGACAGACACGATCAAGTCAATTATGATTCTCAAATTGCAGGATTACCAAACTGCCTTATTAAATCGGCCTGTAAGAAGAAAAACAAACAGAAGAGAAAGAATTAGAAGAAACAGAGACCTTTCCAGTATTTTTCCTGACACAAAGTATCTAAAAGTATGTTTTAATTCAACAAACATATGAAAAATTAGAGAAATTGAATTACTTTTTCCGGGAACACTGGATTCTAGGCATTTTCCCTATTTAAATCCACATGCAGACATACTTTTCTTCTGTTCTTCATGTGTGTGAGGGAGGAAAGAGAGGCTTTAACACTAAGGCATTTCTTTTCTTCCCTATTTTCACCCACCAGTCTTCCCTGTCTGATTCATCTTTTCTTCTCTATCTGTAGGCTCAAAGGTTTTGGTTCAGCAAGCAAGTGGTCAAGAAAGTCCTTGAATACTTGCCCTAGAGCAAGAAATTTGGGCAGGAGAGAAGAGACTAAGGCAGCCTACAAAGTGCAAAGGTTCAAAAGTTTTCAGAAGAGCAATTGCTAAGGGATCACATCAGTAAAGAGGAGAATGATACTAGAAGCTCAGTCTTTCACAATGAAAGGGATGACGTAACTGTAGTACAATCACAATTACAAAAGGACTAGGAATCTGTTTTTCACTTGACATAAATGCAACAGCTATTTGACTGCACATCTTACAACTGTTTACTACCTCATTTTAATAATTTTTACTAGCAGTAACTCATTAGGTCACTTCTTTAATGCAGTATCTGGTTCCCTAATACAGCAATAGTCTATAAAAGACAGAAAACCTAAAAAACATCTGGATACCTTGAAAGCCTAGTAAAACAAATCTGAGACTGAGTCTATAACCACCAGCACTACAGACTCCACCAATGCCCTGGAATGTAAGGA
Organism: Buteo buteo; assembly: GCF_964188355.1. Taxonomy (NCBI): domain Eukaryota; kingdom Metazoa; phylum Chordata; class Aves; order Accipitriformes; family Accipitridae; genus Buteo; species Buteo buteo. The sequence continues at coordinate 31,927,904 of NC_134174.1, read as the reverse complement.
CAGTCAGCTCCTGCCTCTTTGGAAGGAACACTGAGAATTTCTGTCTTAGAGAAACTTTCAGATCCACTGCTCAACTTCCCAGAGATCTAAGCAGCAAGTGTCTCATTTAATCAAGTAAATCCAGAAGGTAAGATCTTAAGAAAAACACCAAATATTGCTATACGACTAAGAAGCAAATGACTGTCAGATCCTTTCATGTTTCCATCAAATACACATTGTCATGGGGGGAATTAAAAAAATAAGAGGGTTTTGGATCACTTAATCACTTCTGATTGTATTAAAGAAAAATGACTTAATAGAAATTTGTATAAAAATGTGAATTCACAGAATTAGTCAGCAAGGTTTACTCTATTACTTAGTACATGGATGAAATGCACACAGGAAAATTAAATCAGAATCAAACTAAACTTATGTATGTAGAGACCAAAAACATAATAGGGTAAAAGGAAATGTTGGAAAGGGTAAGGAAGACCTTCCCGTTGAGTCACAAGGTTCAGAGAAGACCCCCTTGTTTTCTAAACTCCTGTCGGACTCTAGGTGTGGCTGGTTCAACTCCTAGTCCCAGACTTGGTCAACAGTTTATATCTAAAGGGATTATGAGTAAAATAGCAGTCTAAAATTCATTCACTGTTGAATAAAAATCATGACCTTGTCTGTAGATGAGGTCTTGGAAATGCTGCAGGGGTTTAAGGACTCCAACATTAAAGGGGAACAAGAAGTATTTAACTGTATGCTGAGGAACTTGTTTGAAGAATATCATTTCTTTCCCCAGTAACCAGATAAAGAGCTGCACATAACAGCCTGCCTCTTTGGTGGGACAATATAAAAAGGACTGGTTACTTACATGGCATTGGGCCTGGCCCTGCACTATGTTCCTGAAGCCTTATGAAAGCCTTTTGCATCCAAAATGTACTATTTTGGTATTGCTGCACTACATAGATTTAAAAATAGATTGAAGGGCTGTCCCCAGTACTGTCAGCACTTGGCTTCTATTAGTCACTGTATACAGTTCCCGCATCATTTACAGGAGTACATAGAATATGGACAGCAATCCTGAGATCCTCCTGAGAAGATGCAGGGCTCAATCACCACCCCTGGAAGTACTGCACTTGTCCAGGCTTAGGCCCAGGCCCAAGATCCACCAAAAGCTCCTCTTGCTGGCCAAGTCAGCACTACAGTAACCACCTCAACCACCACACATCCAGGATACAAAGGGCTTTGGTTAATTAGTAAGGATTGTTGAAATCACGTGAAGTATCAGAAAAATCAAAGCTGGGGTCATTCTTCCTAAAAGGGAGAATAAGACAATTTAACAAAATCACTTCACAGAACTCAAGAGAGAAGAAAAAAAAAAATCATGCCAGTGCTTAAACACTATAAACTTTGCAGACTAGGGTTCCCAAAACATAAATTAAGTGATGCTAATGAATGGGAAATAAATGGGTATATTTGGACCCTAGCAAATATAGTATAGAGTGTTTAATCAGATGCATATTCCTTAACATTCCACATATTTACTAAAATCATTTTTAACTAGTACTGACATTACAAAACTACTACATATACTAAAAATTGTCCAAAACCAAATTATAACTGTAAAATTTAAGGATGGGAATTGCCAAGGTTGGTCAAAGAGCATGTTTCCTAACAACTGGCTAGAAGTATACGAAATAAAACGGGGTCCAAACACCAGAAGCTATTTTTCTTATATGAAGTTAACTATTTTAATGAGGATGCTTCCTATGGGATGAGGTACTATAATTTGATCAATTTTAAAGTAAAAGGTTAATGAACATAAATGACAAAAACCAACCCTATACTGGTAGAGACAAATCATCTCATTAAGCCTGGTGACACTTCTGGATTCAGTTACAACAGAACTGCACACTTCAGTACTTCAGTAACCTTTAATTGATTTATTTTCTCAGGCATTATCAACTGTAAAAAGGAATGAAAGTTTCATAATCCAAATGCATGAACCTCATCTGGGGAGAAATCCAGAGTTGTTTTCAAATCAGAAAAACAAAACTTTACGGAGTGATTTATTGAGAACAGAACAAACAATTCTTATCCTGCTCAGAAATATGTTAACATGAAAAATGAACAAAGCCTGTAACTTTAAGATGGACCCATCCAGATGATTCCCTTATAGTCAGCCTCCCAAAGGTGCCTGGAAAGATACTCAAACACATGCAAAAAAGCCAAACATGATGAGAACAACTAGACTAATTGACTTTTCAGAAAGATCAGAGTAAATAGGAAAGGAGGAAGAAATGTAAATAAAGTATGTGCACAACTCTGCCGAGTTGTGGCAACTTCCCAGGTAGATCCTCATTTTCATGCAATTTCATGACCTGTGGGCAGTGAACTCTGCCCACTCTACTGCTCAGGAAGCTCTCACACCTCCTCTCTCTGCAGACATCTGGCTTTACTGAGTGAAAAGGAGGAGAACTGGGGCCCCCCCTGGTGCCGAGAAGCATGCTCTGTTTCCAGTCCTAGGAAGTATCACTTTGGGTAGCATGATTTGGGAAAGGTCTGAAAGGTGGAGACTGAACAGATTTACCCTGGGAGCTCTGAAGAGGTCTTCAGTTTGAGCTTGAACACAAAGGTCTGAAGCCCGAGCTCCTGAACAAACCACATCCAAGGCCTGAAAGTGCAACATGGCTCCCTCTGATGTCATACTAGCATTGGCAATGCAGGTCTGAAGATGGAACAGTAACATACATGGGTACAGGATCAAAAGGAGAACCTGGGTGATGGTATCCAAATCCAAACAAAGAGTAGCAACTACATGGAAAGAAACATTTTCAAGGAGCAGAGTTTCCTGACTCAATTTTTGTATCTCCTATTTGTTCTCCTCTCCAAGTGTATGTTCTGGCAAGAAATCTTCCTCCCAGAACGCTGCTGCATCTCATTACTAATTACATCTGCTTCATGCCAAGTCTTTTTTCAACTTAATGTAAAAATTCTTCATTAACAGAAAAATGCCAAATGATCTTTTTTCTTTAGAGGTGAGCCCAATCTGCATGCTTGATTTCTTAATTAACATTATCCACTTATACCAACTACAGATTCCACTTTCTCCCTAGCATGATACAGGCTTCTTCATCAATACTGCACCACAGACATTTAACTCCCCAAAGAATACAAAAAGGAATATATCTATCTGACTAATATTTGACTCATAGTACCATTCAGTGCAGCTACAGCAACATAGGGTTTGGGGGCTTGTTTTGTTTAATTTGTTTTGTTTTGTTTTGGTTGGTTGGGGTTTTTTTTTTGGGGGGGGGGGGGGGGGGTGTTTGTTTTTTGTTTGTTTGTTTTTAAACTCACCAACAATAGCTATATTTTCAGTTGATATAGCCAGAAAAGTTAGCTAGGACTAGTACATTTTGAAATAATCTAGTTAATAATTGCCAAAATGGAGATGATGTTGAACTGGGCAGAAAGAGAGCAGGTAATGCAGTAAACAGCAACCAGCAGCAGCTGAGACTAGGCAGATCCATTATGTTATTTCTTCCATTTTAACTCCAAGACTAGAGCTAAGTTTTATAACTACAGCTATAATCTACCCCTTGAAGCAAGATTACTGTTCACAGGCATGTTACACATAGGAATAGTCTTCCTAACTTCCACGCTTCTAAAAGTAAATCCCACTGGCAAAATTCAGGTCAGGAAGATTCTGAAATTCCTTAAAGTACATCATATATTATGAAACTATGTATGTGAGGTAATGGTTCAAATTCTGACCCTAGCAAAGATTTGAAAACCAGGCCTATACTGTAAGCTTTTAAAGGTATCTGCTGAAGATTACTATTTTCTTCATTGCACAACCAAAAGACATCCTCAGAAAAAACACCAGGACTAAAAAAGCAAACTAGAAAGAAAGAAAATAACACAGTGGGCATCAGCAAGACATTGACAAAGCTCTCTAACATCAGCCTGACCATTTGGCTTGAAATATGGGATGCACATAATAGGTAGGCTGTCACTTAATTCTACACCACTTACCGTCAATCTCTTCCAGTGCCACCAAGACATAAATAAAAATATGCTGTATTGAAATATATAATCTGTAGCAGTACTAAAAACATATTGTGTTTTTATGTTGCCTTGAAGCAGGTATTAAATCAGACCACAATAATCCCATGAGCTGATTTATTTAAAAGTCTTAAAGTGATGAAGAAAGCTTTCCACAGCCCACTTTCTTCAGGATCTGCGGTGCTGTTGCCATTTCTTAGTGTGTGTGATGGGAGATATTAGAAAAAAAGTTAAATGCCCTGTGTCTGCTTAAAATTATCTGTCACAGATGTGTCCTTCAGAGCAGGTAATGCCACTATCACTTATTCCATAAACTTATCAAGGTCTTCACGGTCTTTAAATATTTAATGACAGGGTTTTGCTCTACACTAGTAGGGTACAGTTTCAAAACAACCACCAATTCCAGTCAGCCTATTAAGTCATTTAAGGCAGGGGCAAGAGATTTTCAGGTGTAACTGGTTTTCATCACATTCTACATCTGAGTATCTACTTGTATTTTAATCTAAGTCCATTGTCCACCATCTGTTTTATGTTTACAGATGTCAGACATTTCTTTGAAGAATACTGAAATGACTTACAGGATAAGCTTTGAGATACCGATGAAGTAAGATGAGTCATATACCCATTTTACAGACAAACTCAAATCAAGAGCTGTGAAGCCATGTACACTTCCGCAGTGGCATAACCAGCTAGCTTCTCTTCCTGCCACTCAACAGAATTGCTTTCTGAGAACCGCATATTAGACATCCCACAGATTTTTCTGCTTCAGCAATAGGAATAAATTACAGTGTTTCCAAAGAGCACACACAGAGACATGGGATGGCTTATATACATAAATATATATACGCTTGTTTTGTTATACTACCTCACCATATAAAAAACATCGAGACAAGTAAAAATTAAGTTTTCAAGAACAGCATGAAATGTACTGCAAGTATATTCAGTATTTTCTCTGGTTTCCTTGTTAAATGTATTGCCTGACAGATTTTGTGTTCCACATATAAGACAAAACACAGAGGTTATGTCAGTTAAAGTTTCTATGGAAATCTAGAAGTTGGATTGTACAATTTTTATTGTATTCTACTTGAATGTGAACTTTAACATTCTTAGTATGTTTTCTACTTCTAATTTAATTCGGAAAAGGAGTTCAACCTGGAGCCAGGAAAAAAAAGATATATCACATTTCAAAACAAAACCCAAAATATTTAAACTCTTGCAAGCTGATAAAGTTGTCTATAATACCTTTTGATATTGAAACTTTTCATCCAAGTTGCAATGAATCAAAATAAATATTGGAATTTCCTGTAGGTAACACCCTCCATCCCCTGCATTTTGCACTAAGTTTGAAGGCTCTAAGTTTAGCTGTCAGTGCTAACAAGCAAACAAAATATTAAAGAAATATCTTCCTATGGTTATTCCAAGGAACAATGGGTACAGTGTATTCTCCCATTTCTCAGCTGAGTCGTCAGTGACAGCTGGTAAACAGAGCAGAGGCACCACAGATGCCAAGCAGGGAAAACTGAGGATGTTATGCCTCTTTACAAGGTTGTTCTCTTTAATCTGACAGTTCTTTAACTTCCACACTTTTTATTCAAAGCAACACCACAGGTGGCAGCTGGTTAAAGAATGAAACCTTTCTATTAGTCCAAGTACCTGGTTTATCATATACGTTTTTGACAATACTTGTATTTAGTCAGATCATGAACACTTTATAATGTCAACTGGGTGCAAAGAAACAGATAGTTTACCTCTGACATGATATTTAACTTGAATTTTATGGATAAAACATTTCTGAAAGCAACAATCAAAATAAAGATTATTGAAATCACCCTTAATCATGGGTGGAAATCTAGGGTTTCTTAATAGTTCTTATTGTACCAGCAATTAATATATTCTATATTGAGTCTATTCACCAGGTTGAGAGAATCTAAAATATATCGGTGCCAAGAATGATGATTTCTCTGTCTGCTGTGCAGACAGCTTTTCTGCTCACTGTCTTCAGGGAATCCTCTGCCTGGTGCCTCCACATTTCAGATTCAAAAAGAGATTTCAAATAATTTTCTGGCATTTCTCCAGTATTAACTATGCCACAGTCAATTCAGCAGAGAAATGCCAGATTTCATATAGCTGCTGAGTGGGTGGGATTGACAGTACTTTGCTAATGCCCCTCCCTCTCCCTGCTTTTATTACAAATAATTTTTATACATATTTCCTAACAAAATTTGATTTTGTCAACATATCCAGTGGGCTTACAATATGGCCATTGTTGCTGGAAATGTCAGTACTTCAAATGCGATTCTTGATGTAGCTCTCATAGGATATTGAGAAATAGCCAAGTAAGTTTATTCTTTGTATCTAAATGTCAGTTTAGGTATAAAAAAAAAATTAAATATCATGAATAGAAGGAGTATGTGCACTGTATATCTAATGTGACAACTTAGATAAGAAACAAAATTAAGTCTCCTTCATACGAGACTACTGTACCTAACAGTGGAGGATGTCAACGGCCTCTCTATAAATGGAAATGTATATTACAGATAAAAATAATTTTACAAGACCCTTTTTATTGTAATCATAAAACCTAAAAACATGAGGAAATGAAGACATATTAAGAGTTTAAAATACAATAAACCAGAAGCTATTATATCCCTAGCATACTGGGTATTTTAAAGGTAGACATAATCACTAAATAAAAATTTATCTTACATCAATAATATAAGAACTCTATTCTTATGAGCCAGACTGTTTTCACCAAGTCTCCATCTGAGTCCCTCCACAAAAGTCAACAATGCCTCCATTTATGGAAACTGAAAAAAAACCTGGAGAAAAGTTAAGGTCTTCACATGGATAAATAATTGGCTATAAAGATAGGAAACAGAAGGTAGGATTAAATGGTCAAAGGTTTCACAGCAGAGTCAGCTCACCAGGGGAGTCTTGCAGACAGCCAAGCTAGGAGCTCTGCTGTTCAACATATTCATAATTAGTCTGAGAAAAGAGTGACTAGGAAGGTGACATTCCATGGATGATACTAAGGTAGTTAAGACAGTAAAGATGAGGACCACCTGCAAAGATCTGCAGATGGACCTTCCATGTTTCAGTGACTGAGCAGTCAAAATGATAGATGGAATGCAACAGGAATAAATGTAGAGTGAGGTACCCAGGGAAAAAAAAAATCCTGGCTTTACATACAAAATGATGGACACTGTGCTGAATACTAATATGCAGGAATGATAATGTGGGGCTGCAACTATTAGTTCTACAACAAAATTGGCTCAGACTCCTTTATAGTCAGAGAAAAATTGAAATAACTAGAGACAGAGTAGGAAACAGAAAAAAATTATGTGTTTCTGTATAGAACCCACAGTGCATACTTCTACATAATTCTGATTCTCCCACCTCAAAAAAGCATATTATATAGACTTATAAAGGGTTCAAGGAAGGGCAAGAAAGCTGGGGACTTTGAGTCAGGAGAGACAGATGTCTCAAAAAAGAGATGACAGAGGTCTAGCAAATCCAGAGCAAGACAGAAAGGGTGAAAGCCCAACCTGATGTTCACTGTCCCTCTCAGGATCAGAACTAGAGGGACATCAGACAACAGTTTAAGATGAACAAAAGGCAGTGGCTTTTCCTGCGTGGACTGTAATTAGGTTGGGGAACTTTGCTCCAAGATACCAAGAGTTTACATGGGTCTAAGAGGACACTCAAAAAGTTATGTGGGAGAAAGACCCTACGACTCTACCTCTGGCTCCTCAGCTGCCTAAGCGTGTAGAGGTTGTGAGAATTTTCTGAGGAAGTTTTATTACATGCTTCATCTAAACTCATACTGCCATACAGGTATCTGCTTTTCAAGTGAAGAACCCTAAAAATGATGGAAAGGCACAAAAATAAAGTAGCATCCAAGAGTAGCTGAGAACCACCCTCCATCTTGAGCTTAAAATGGTTGTGAGGCAACTACAGCATTCAATATGAAATGTGAGTATATAAACACTGTGAAAGTAAGAAGGAAAAAAAATAGTAAAGATCACACTCAGCCTTGCAGTTTTCCTTGGTCAGCCTCAACCACTGGACAAAGCACTAACTGGAGAACTGGTTTGTGACTCCACTGGTGATTTCCACTGCCACCCGACCTGGCAGGATCCACTCAGATGCTCTTCGGACACAGCACTGCTCCAGATTGATGCTGTCTGACCCCTGCAAGCCTGAGCCCTGCTCTTTAATCGCTGTCAACCACTATACCTGGTTTCTGTTCCCAAAACACCGCCCCAACCTTGCTCCAGTCTTCACCCAAATGCACTGTAAACTCTGGACTGGCATATCCCCTCACCCCTTTTGTCAATGAAGATAATTCCCCGTTCACATCAGTTATACCTGGGCCAGAACATCTTCAAGACAGCAACAACAGGTTGGTATATGCACATAAATACACAAGCACATGAAAAAGAATAAATACTGAGAACATGCGAAACAGAGATAGATTATCTGGGGATGTAGGTTCTTCCCTTTCATGATATCTGGCTCTCAAAGCCCGGCATCTAAATTCTAGGCTCAACCGAGACTAGAGGTCTAATTAATTTGCTGAAGGTTATAGAGATAGCTTTGGCAGAGATCAGAATCAGTCTCCAGTCTTGTGTAGTATTTTAATTGCAAAGCACCATCCCACAACCAGATTTATTTTTCTTGGTTCTACTCCACTATAAATAATAAACCTTCCTCTGTAACACCTGAAAGCTCATTATGTGCTCCAGTAAAACCATTCATAATTATTAAGTCATCTGATTATGTTTGCCCTTTTGTGTATTAGAGCACCTCAGAGTCAGAGAAGGTTTTAAAGCATTTACAAAATAAGCAAATAATTTATTTTCACATCTGAACAGAGTTCACTCTGGTCATCTGCTATTTCATATTGCATATTATTATATGCAGTCACCTAAATTACATGACATTGTCACTTTCCATACGAATGTCTGAACGGCCAATAATATCAGCTCTAAGTTGGATTTCTATTTAACAGCAAATACCCTTGTTTGGACATGAATACCCTGTGCCTGCATGAATATAGATACCCATAGAATAAAAACTTGTTCTCTGAATGCTCGCTAAAACAAAAACACACTATAGATGCTTGCAAGGACCCTGCGCATGACTGATAAGAAAGCAATATAGATCTCCAGCAAACATATGTCAACTCAATTCTAAAACATTCAGCTGATTCTAACTGTAGATTACTGACTTTCTCCAACCATCCACACTTTCATCTTCTGCTAAAAATATTCATTTACACAGACCAGCAAAGAAGCGGTCCAGGATGCCCGAACTTTAATAAGTCACAGACATCGATTTAATCTCACATAAATGAAGCTTCCCATTGTCCTTTTAAAATAAACACGGAGGACACAGAGGCCTGCACATAATCACTAAATTACAAAGAACAGATGTGAAACATTAACAAGGAAATGCTCATGCTGGCAAGGAGAAAACACTATAAAACAGCACGCGCTGTACCAAGCCAGATTGGCTTTTAAATGACTCATACTTACGAGATTACAAACAACAAGGAACAAAAGTAAAATAGTTCATTTGACTGGGCCTAATACACTTTAGTTACTTTAAATTAACTGCTAATTGTGCCATTTCTTTCCCTCGTACTTTTCCTTTTGACATCTTGGTTGAAATGCCTTGATGGAGGATAAATGACTACAAAACCCACACAATTCATATCTAGGCATTTACCTATCATATAAATTCATTATTAGTGCAAGCATTCCCTTCAAAAAAAAAAAGCATTCATTTCTCTGAAAAGAAAGCATCTCTCAATTGCCTGTTCCACATGTTACTACACCAAGTATGCATATGATGATTTTTTTTCTCAGTTTTTCAAATCAGTTCTCTAAAGATTTTATTCTGTTCCTCCCATGTGTTATCAGGCCTATTTCTGACCCTTCACTGAGAGGGGGGGGGGGGGAAGAACAAGAGTCACTTCTTGCAGTATTACCAAAAGGAGGCTGTTCAACATACCCCTGAACGACCAAGACATATCAACTTATTCAGGATAACAGAGAGGAAGAACCACCACAAAGTGCAGGATGATGAAAGCTAACATGCAAATAGCAACTGAAATTTAGCATTATCTAATTAAGATCTTTAGGCAGTCATGGTACTTTTTGGAAACAGGCTTTTTAACTATGGTGCTGACACCGCCTGCCTCTGATACACACACTTTTCTATTCATATGCCTATCCTACAAACATTCCCTCATGTTTCAAGCAAGTTCATGGTTTATTGTCCAGGGACAATTTAATCAGCTCGCCTACTACTGTACACTGAAAGATGCCATCTCTGCTCGCAACACTGATTTGTGCAAAATCCCCAGGTCCAGATGTACCCTAGCCATTATGTCCCATACTCATGTGACATATGTCAAGGAAACTCAGATTCTTTTTCTCCTTAAACAAGGATCTCAATCAATTGTATACTTCCAAAAGCCAGTAAAATGCCAGTGCCACCAGCCACTGCAGCTCTATCATTTGATACTGAGACAGCTAGAGCATCAGGAAGACGTTGCTGATGCACTTTCTGCTTGACTTGCTTCACAAAAAACTTTTAGTAGCCTTGCCTACCTAAACCACCTCATATTGGTACTGATAATCAGAGAACTTTCTAAACTCAAAAAGTTACTGTGGAAAACATTTCAAATCAAACAAATGCTGCTGGAGGCTCCCTCCCTTAACTGCCCTTCTCCCGCTCTGACTCTCAAACGATAGTGCTTTCAGCAACCCCAACTGCAAAGTGAGTTTCCTCCATATCTTATGGTATTTGCATCTAGGAATAACAGCTCAGAAAAAAGAAGCTCCATGCATGGGGCAGTGCGAGAAGGAGAGCAGAAGTCAGAACTAGGACTTACCTGTACTAAAATACTGACTTAGAACTGGTGCCAACCTCATGCTACAGAAGTAGAAGCTCTGACTCCTGTCAGTACCTTGGCACCAAAGTCACATATACCTTAAGGTTCTGACCTCATAGTCATAGAAGGAGTGGGGGAAAAAAAACAAAGCCAAAAACTGCAGGTCAGGAAGACACAACTCCCAGTGGAAGGAAGAAAAGAAAGTTAAGAAGGGGTTTACACATCACTGTTTGGCCACAGGCCTGCAATCATATGTGCAAGTAGGCAACAAATCTCCAACTCAGGACTGCTGCTAGGGCTGACTCAAACTCCCTGTAAGAATTATTCCAAAAAAGGGAGTATTTTTGGTGTAGACAACACACCACACCTTATGCTATGGACCCAAGTAATACTGAGGGAAGAGAAAGGGCCTCAACGATCCCCTGACTTGGGTTGCAAGAAACGAAGAATAATTTTACTTTTGTACGAACAATGTATCAGCAAGGTTCATTGCTGAGCACATACTAGCTTGACTGTAATCTGGTCACTTAACATTAATAAAGGAACATACATGGTATGGTCAGATTATTGCCTATCTTTCTTCATTATGCCAGTGAGGAAGCACATTTCACCTCATACTAATAGAACCTTTCTACTTTGTACTTCTCTATCACAAGTACTTTAACATGCTAATATTATTTTCTGTTGTTGTTCAAACTACATAAAATTTAACACTTTAACTACTTGGTAGAAAGGACCCAAGCAAGATCTACATAATCAGCTTCAAGAGAATCATAGTAATGAAGATGGAATATGTTGAGAAATTTCTACTGCTCCAACTACTGATGAATGGATCACACCCCCCCATATTTCTCACAGATACCCCTGTATGCATGGTTAAAGCAGAAGTCCTAAATATGACCATCCTGGATTAACTTCTTGATAGCATAGGGGACAGATTTTTCTTCCTGTTTGTAGGTAATTAGGGCCTGGCGGTCGGAAGATCTCGTGGTGTATGGAAAGTTAGAGCCCCTCTCCTAATGACCAATAGTGTTTAATTTATGATGTAAGCAGACGGAAGTGGCGTTGTAAACCAAAGGTATATAACGCTGTGTCGACCACCAATAAACGCCATTTGCTGTCCACCACATTGGTGTCTGCAAGCTAATGGACGGAGCTCGCCATTCCTGAACCAGGTCGCCACGCCTGCACGTCAGGCAACACCTGTTATGCACTAGGAGGGGCAAAGAGGGAGGCAGTGACTGTCTTAATTCCTTAAGACTTCTATTAGTGGAGAAAGTAACACATCCTTCAGTAAACTGTCAGCAATTATTTAAACATGACTGTTGAAAATTCAGGCTTTATTTGCTATCTGAGTTTCTCTAGCTATGGATCCCATTTAACAGGCCTTCTAACACGTTCATCTACTAGATTGAAGAGTCCTTTAGTATTGCATCATCTGTAAGTACTTATACAGACAGAAGTCGCATTAAAACACTTCATGTCTTTTCTTCTTTGAATGAAACGGACAATTCATTTTTCTCTTGCTGCAAATCAAGCATCCTCAATCATTTTTGCGGCTCTTTTGTGCACCAAGTCTATTATCTTTTTACAATATTGATATCCAAAGCAGATTCTCCAGCCTAGGAATGATCCTACCACTACTTCATATGGAAATACCACCACATCCAAGTCCAGGCTACCCTATATTTATTATTATTATACATATCCACAGAAGTCTGTTCTTAAGACCACTAGAGAAAATACAGACAAATTTAACTGGTTGCAGCCTTTAGCCTTATTATCCAAAATGTATCAGTTTATTAACAGATAATTATGTTTCTTACTCTTTGTAAGGAAGAGCATTCAAGCAGCTGATTTTGCAGAAAGCAGCTGAGAGCTGGAGAAATATTCCCTTTATGAACATGAGGAAGCAGCAAATAGAAAAGACAGGCTTCAGAAGGTGATCCAAAGAAAAGAGCAGATGGAAACAAAAGCTGAAGTAAAGAAACTGTCTTGTTTAATGGTTTAATCACATTTATATTGAAGAATAAGGACCACCATCTCAGAACCCAATTATGGCACTTGTAAGAAACTCCACTGACTTATATAGCAGAAATGCATACCAATACAAATATTTATAGTCATAATCCAATTTTTACAGAGTTAAAATTCATTATTCATGTTCAAATTCCTAAGAAACTTTGAAGTAAAATGGCAAGGCAGGATACAAGAAATCAGCCTCACAGCTGTGGTGAACTTTAAAGCTCAATTTCAATGCCAATATTTTTATTTGGTTCAATGCTAAGGGAGCCTAAGCACTTCACATCTCAGTGCTTCTGCATCTACTTTCACATCTAACCTGAAGAAAAATGCAGAGAATCATGGTAGCACCTATATTATATTCAAGGCACATTTTCACTATTAGCAAAAATGCACTGTGGCATTAAAATTAAGGCTTCATACCAAGATGGCAGATTTCCAAAATTAGTCTTAATCTTTCCCACCCACTTGACAGAAAAAAAAAATTAAAAATCACTATTCGAATAACAGTAACAGAACATTCTACCTGTACAGGAAGAAGAATCAATGTACAAGGACCAGAGAGCAATGGAAAACATGAAAAAATAAACTAAGAAAAGTTTTCTACAAAAAGGTCTACAGGGTGATAATTTTAAGGGATCAGAGTATTTATTTTCCTACAGAAGCGTAACATATTTACAGTCATTGGGAATCTTCAGCACATTGAAATTATTATACATCCAGCAAAGCAGAACAAGACAGGAACAAGTAGGTATTGTATTCATCAAGGCCATGCACAAGAGTTCCATGCAATTCTTTCATAAGGCATAAGAAATGTAGTGGTTGAGACACCAAATTCTTAATAAATATCCCTTTTTATTATTAGATATCAGGAAGAATTACAAAGTCACTCATGAAATTACCCAGGGTGAGCCCCAAAAGTCTCGTATGAGTATTCCTGAAGCAGAAAATAGAATCAAACTTGGTTTTGCTGCAATACACTGGTATTTTAAAGAAAAGGCTCACAAATCACCTGGCAGAGCAACATCTGCATGATCTACCTAGAAAGTATCCACAATAAGGGACATTTGCCTTCAGGCAAACTAGAAATCAGTGCAAAGAACTGGACAATCAAACTGGCTCAGTTGTGTTAAATTTGCAGACAAAAATGCCCTCCGTGCCCACTTTATCCATGTTTTCCTGCTCTAGAGTCTAGAACGGTTTCAGGAGAAGATAAGTAAGTTAGCTGATCACATGAAGTTTGAGAGAAGTAACTGCTGACCCCATACACAGCTAGAGGAGTACATGGTACAGATCCTTCACCCTAGTGACACATATAACATCAGAGAATTAAAGGAGACCAGTCTTTAGAAGCATTACTCTGCCAACCAACGATATCCATCTCACCAAACGTGGAGCTTAAGCCCAAAACCTGACTTTGTTTCTAGGATACTACTTCCAGAGAGACTAAGGACTGCCTGATGCACCTCTGGCACAAACAGGTGATGGACAATACAGTTTCAGACCTTAAGAAAAGCACTGTCTTATCCCTTTCAGACATTTCCAAAGCAGTGATGGGCAAGGCCCTTGAGACAGTCAGGAAGTAAGGACATACACCTATCAGCCCAGGTGTATGTCTACCTCACACAGAAAATCATATATCCTTCTCAGTAACCAGCTATAAGGCCCAAGATAAAAATGTTTCAGCAACTATTTCTCCTTGGTCACAGCAGCTTACTTTTTAGAAGTTAACAGTGAGTTTCTTGCTGTTGCTGGAATATGTGAAATAATGACAGTTACCCTTTGCTGAGGGCAATTTTCACAGTCTGAAACACAGCCTTCCCATGAACTAGGTAGCAATTACATTCTTCTTTGCTTATTCATGTTCTTCTCTATTTATGTTAGAACATTACCAGCATGAGTAATTCAACAGGGTTTGAAGAGTGGAGCTGGACGGAATAAGGAGGACTACTAGATAGGAATAAAAGGTACAACACACTGACACATTTCAGCTCCAGGACAAGACTATTCTTAGCTCAAGTCCATGCATCCCCAGATGACACACCAGCCAAGCACCTATGACAAGCATCATACTGGGGGGCAAGAAAGAGAGCATAAAGCTTTTTCATGTTTGCACTTGACTATGACCAGTCATAGTATCAATACTTGTACAACTAGGGGCAGAAGTAGCCTTTTATTCACACAGAACCCATGCTGGGTGGGTAACAGACAGGTGGCCTTAGAGCTCCAGATACAAGCTGCCCCTTCTTACTGTATATTTTTGCTGTCAAACAGTAATTGAGGAGACCAAAATCTCCCCTGCCCCAAGCAAGCTTTGGCTAGGAACAAGTCAAAATTTCCATAAAGTCTATTGCTTGCAGTGATACAAAGTGTTACTTCTCTTCCTTCACCAGGAGAAAAAAGAAAAAGGATGTACGCTACCTGTGCTACTACTTTCCACTTGGCCCTGCCTCTGATCAACTAGGCATCCAGAGAGAGACGTGAGTTCCCCATGTCCTTTCATCTGCTGTATTGCTTCCTTGCCATTTTGTGGCTAGTTACAGTATCATGAAGTTTCTCAAGTTATATGTTTCTCAGTGATCTGCCCTAAGAAAAGTCTTAGATGTACAGAATACGTGAAGAAGAAAATTTGACAGTGGACAAGTATTTATAATACAAATATCAGGCAAGTAATTATAATATGTATAATACTGGGCAAGGATTTGTAATATCCCAGTAATCAATGCTGCAGCAAATCCTGCTGAGCTGAAAAGCACATGCCTATTTGCCAGATCAAATGTGGATCTCAGTCACAGCTCTGATCTTGTTCACAAACCACTGAGATAATATATATTAAGGAGCAAAGTGCTTGACATTGTCTATGTCCTGGTTATTTATTTTGTGATAAGAAGAATGCTCATGTAAGGTAGCAATCAAAATAGGTTCAAGATTCCTAACACAACTGAAAAGGTGATAAAAATATTTAAACAAAACTAAGAAACAGCAGCATTAACACCAAGGAAGAGAAGACTAAAGAACACTTCCCTTCTACGAACAGAAGCACAGAGAAGTATGTAAATTGTGGCATCTGCTACAGAGAAAAAAGTTTAAATCTTAGCTAAAATCCTGCACTCCCACAGCTCACTGCTACATACCCAAAACAGAGTAATTTTTTCCTAGTTAATATTACTTTTCAGAACTGAGGAACAGGTCCCCAGCAAGTGCAAAACAATAGTTGAGGATCTGTTCTGTGCTTTACCCCAGATTTGGACAGAATGAAGACCATGTCACTAAATTCTTCCTTTCTGGCTACCTTATCCAGCCTACGCCACCTAAGATCTGCCAAAAACAACGTATAATTTAAGAGATTGGAGATTCCTCTAACATGTCTTATTAAAAAAAAAAAACCAAAACAAACAACTATCTTGCTTTGTGCATATCAGGCCCTCTACAGCTGTGACTGGAGGCAAACCAGCAATCGCTTTATTTTTGTTTGAGAAAAATCAGGTAACTGGAGGCACTTGGACCCAAGGGGCAGTCACCAGGCTGACCGAGCACCTCAGGCCAGGTACTGGAGGGTTCAGCAGCACACGTGCATGTTGGTGTGTGTAACGGGGTCTGCAGCAGCTGTTGGGTGGGGCTGTGGGTGGCTCATGACTGTGTCAGCAACTGGGGAGACTGGGATCCAGGGCCAGTTACTGGACAGACAAGTATCTCAGGCCAGCTATTGGAGGGATCTGCGTTGTATGAATTTCCCACTAAGGGACCTTTACCCGGAGCAGCCAGAGCAGCTGGGATTTCCTGCAGCTGCCTTTGAACCCATAAACAGCTTTTCACTTCCACCTGCTGCACTGTCTGTATTCTGTTACTTACCAAGGAACCCCAGGTAGAGACAGCTTGTCTCTCCTAAGCGTTTCCTCTCAATTTCATCACAGAAAGGATCTTTCAAATACTCTAACTTGACCTCACCTCGCTTCTCAGCACACGATTATGAAAACCATACAGACATGTAGCAAAGCCTGCGACAGTCTGTGCATTTCGACCCCAGTAAATGCCAGTGGCAAACACAGCAGCAAAAAAAAGTCCCTTAGGCAGAAAGATGGGTGTATTTGACATGCCAATTGATCAAATACAGCAAAATAAAGCTACAGAACTGTCAAGTTTGAAATTATCTATCTGGTATTTCTTTTCTTCTTTTGTTATGCATCTTCTTTCTTTCAGTGGAGAAGGTAACATCCTTGCTGCAGAATGTTTTTATTGGAAATCTTCTAACTATGAGCATTGGAGGTTATTTTCAAATATGTTAATAACACATTATCTTCCTTCCTTCATATATAAAGTTTATTCGGTAAGCTATTCACAGGTCCCACTACATCTGGACTGATTCCCAGATTTCAGAACAAAGCCTTCAAACTGCCTTCCAAGACTTGGCAAGGCTAAATACTACTACTAATAATAAACAACACTTCCATCATGAATACTATGAACTGATGAGAAGTAGTTTCAAACATTTCATATTTGCTGGAAAAACTTTCCCCAAAAGTTCATTAACAAAATGTTAATCACCACATAATGCTCTGCAATATCAGCCATTAATAAAAGTAAATGATGTGTACACCAGGAATTAGCTTTAGTATAATGTTCTAAAAATACACATGCAACTCCCAATTACTTTCAGTACAGGACTTAATCATTTTGTTGAGGGGGTGGGGGTTTGGGCAGGGTTGGTTTGTTGTTCGTGGTTGGGTTTTTTAGTTTTTTAGAGGGTTTTTGGTGGGGGTTTTTTTTGGTTGGTTGATTGGTTGGTGTTTTTTAAGCTTAAGATGGGCACATGGATATCCACACTTTTGGAGAGCAAAGAGTCCACCTGATGAATTCTGCAATTCTAAGGCTACTAGAAACTCTTTGAAATGAACAACTGTCACAGATTGATCTGAATTTAGTTAGGATAGCAATTACAGAAGTTGTATGCATTTTAGAATGAAATTCGAAATGCCACCAAGACCTGTCTTTGAGAAAAAGCTATGATCTAAACCAGCTCTATGTTCTCATCATGCTACGTATACACAGTTTTCATTCTTTAAAATTATTCTCCTTTGCTGAAGTGGACACGTATTTCAAAATTAAACACACATGCAAAGACTAACATCAAAAAAACCTGTATAGTGTTCATTCCCACCACACAAAATGTTTCAAGACTTCCTATTTGTGAGAGGCTTCTGGAGAAAGATTTCCACCCTATCTTGTTTTATGATATATTCTCATTACTAGGATGTAGGATTTCTTTAGCTGGGGACCTCTCCAAACTTACTGAATTGGCCTCAGCAGTGATTATTGAACAGAGTATTCATGGCTGTACATGGCGATAACAATGGAAAATTTCAGACAATTAATATATTTAAGTTTACCTCTAATTTTTTGAAATCACTTCAACCAACAGTGATGGCACATCCAAGAATAAAGAGTTGAAAGACAACATTCCTCTTGGTGCCATAACTATTCACAAGAAACAGGGGAATTACACCAGCAGAAAACTCTGCCGTGTAGTTGGGGTAAGGTTTACCTAGGACTGATTCCAGCTCCCATCCACTTTTACTCATGCACTGGCCAGGCAACAGCATCCTGTAGTCATTGGGTGATCTTCAACTCCACTGCAGAAGCTACTGGTAAATATGTAACTGCAACCCTCCTTGGACACACTGTTGGGTTTCAAACGATGTTCACGGTGTGGTTATTCCCCACCACACTGATGAAATGGACCTTTTCCCGACATCTGAAAGACACATAGCTTTTAGACAGGCTACACTGCTTCACTTCTGAAGCCACAGACAGCGTTTGAAGAACCATCTTAAACTGTGACAGGTCTAAGTGATCTGGCTTCTGCACACAACAGTACGACTAAATTATGGCAGCTCTAAGATCAATTTTTGCATGCAATTAATAATAGCAAGCAACACTGACAGTTACTCATTGTAGTCCGTGGGGAAAATTTCTCTTGGGCAGGAACTCCAGACATTGCTGAAAACACTGCACACAGCATGAAAATATTGAACTTGCCTCTCTTTCTGCAAACAGACTAAAAGGAATTATCAAGGACTCCACTGGTGAGAAACAACAGGTTGTGAAATACAACGCCACAGGATACCAGATAGTAACAACAGAAGAAAATGAAATCTGCTGTTTGCTTTCACTACTTGAAGACTAGCAAGTCACTGAAGAGGAAAAAAGTGCTGAGAATTTTAGCACTGGGTTTGTCCACAGTGGAACTTTTCATTAAAATAAATGAGAATCCAGAATAGGTAAGAGGAAGCCAGCAGAGACATCACCTAAACATGCTTCTCCAGCGACATGCTCCAGGAAAGCTAGCCAGATGGAAGTAAGGCTATGGACATTAAAAAAAAAAAAAAAAAAAGTTAAAGGCTGCTCCAGAAGCAGACCTGTCATTCACTACATCCTGCTCTCTGAAATTCTTCCTGCCTAAAAATTCCTATAAAAACGATCCAACATGATTTTTCTTGTGACTTACCACTACAAGAAAATCACTTCATTTTTCAGATATGCTAGAACAATTTTTCCTACCTTTGTTGCAGAACACACAGATTCAGTAAATGTAAATTTTCAGCAGCATGCATTCAGCATAAAAAGCAAAATCATCCAGAAAAACAGACATCTAATGATGAAAATTGTGTAGTATTAGTTACTCTATGCAAAGGTGTGAAAGACTTTTGCCAATAAAAATGGCTAACCAGCAATCAAAATTTTGTGAACTAACAGATGTCTAACAGATCATAAAAATCAGAGACGTCCTTTACTACCATCGAAACAGTCAATGCTTGAAAAGACGCGATGCTTTCACAGGAAAGAATCCTTCCCAAATGTGCTTAGGGAATGTCCATGTAGATAATGGTGGAGATTAAAAGCCCATCTCCCTCATTGCAATCCAAAAATTCCACTGCCTGGGAAACGAGCGAGCACTTAGGAAGAAGCATAACATTATCTTCTGGAGGCAATTACTACGGGTACAGCTACAGAGGCAGTAAAGGCTTCCATGGTTGTGCATTTATGACCTGTGAAGTTGGAATTAACTCGATGTCCTATGGAAACATTTATATGAACCTCCCTGGTTTAACACAGCAGTTAAAATACAGAACTTATACTGGCCAAAAGAATAAATTACACTTGTTAACTTCGCCTTTGGGATCCATAAGATCAGGCACACATTTTGAGCCTGTTTCTTCCGCAGTGAAGAACAGCTCTTGCAGCAGCAAATCAAGGGAGGGAGAAAGATCTGTAATCCAGTGCTAAGTTAATCAAGCTTGAGATCCACAGGCAGAGGAAAAAAGATAGCATAAATATTTTATTTCAGTATTTGTACCTATGAGCAAAGATAACTACCAACTTACCAAGGAGAGACTAATGGGATGTAAGCCACCAGTTTCAATCAGTGGTTCTGATACAGTGGTACTGCAGGACCTTTTTTCCCCCCTCTTAAGTGTTTACTGAAGAAAGAGTATCAACCATGAGGTCGTCAAACCAATTCCCAGTCAGGTACTTCTGGCTACAGAAATCACTCTGTTAACCTGACTCCGCATGCCTGCTGGCTTCCTTCTGTACACGGGTCATGCACATAAAGAAAACTTTGAACCATACAAAATGGGAGATTTCCTCTCTCCCTGTGAACAACTCTATTAGGCACCACAGCACTTGCAATAGGACTCTTCTTTTGCCCCCCCTTCCTTTTTTTTTCCCCCCTCCCCTGTTCAGGAAGAGTATGTAACTGTACACAGAACAGAGAAAGAAACTTCGACCTACACACAAACCACACTTTTATATACACGCAAGTAGTCTTAAAAAAGAAAAGATAAGACAAAGACTTATCTTCTTCCTTCCTCTCTGAAGCCTTGAGGACATCGTCAACTGGAAATAATCCAGGAGACAAAAAGATGAAGGGATGATTTCTTATAATGAGGACAGTTACAGAAACATGAAAACACCTTTCAAAATGCTAACCAGGAACAGTCCTCTGTCCAGAAGCCCAAGCATTTCTGTTTACCCCTATGTCCCTCTGGCCTGATACTCTGCTTTTCTGCAAAGGGGGACTGATTTCCCTCTTCTAAACAGATCATACTGAAAAAAAACCCCCACATTAAACTTGTGTCTGCAACCCAACAGAACCTGGAAGGTATAGCCTAATAAATTATGATTTTGCCATTGCTGGTAGACATCAGAAACTTATCAGCATTCTAACAGTGCAGGGTTTCAAGGACTTGCCAAAATAAGAGCCTGATATTCACTCTAAGAAAAATATTTTTCATAGAGCAGTTAGCATGAAATTTGACAATGAGTTACGTGACACTAAGACAGCTGCATGTGTAAGAGTGAAAACAGTCAAGGCTTGGAAGTTAAAATCAGCTGGGACTCTAACAGCATTATCCTTTATCCAGATGCCTTTTCTCATAAAACTCAGTAAATCAATTCTTTTAAATTTCTAACTTCCTGTCAATTCTGGTTGGAAGTGTTCAACATATTCAAAACTTGTTAGTGTGGGGGAGAGAAATGAAAACAGATAAGCTCATACAAGAGGCTGTATGATCACATAAGCCTTATTTCCACAGATAAACTAAACTAGGAATGCATGAGGGAAGAAAAACAGAAAGACCACAGGGGAAAGAAACTAGACAGAAACTGTCTTATTACATCAGTTTTGTTACCAATTGAGTGAGCACAAGTCCTGTTGAAGCCCGAGACATACACTATATACTTATTTGAAATTGAGTCTATACACATCTTAAAGAGTATATTTGAATGTTTTGGTTTGACACTTCAAAAAAATTACCTTTCTCTAGGTTCAGATCCCAATGAACCTACGTTATTAACTTTCAAGTTACATCAATTGTATAGAAAAAAATACATCCAAAATTTGACAAAATGAGATAAGATTCTTATGCCTCAGCAGTTACCTGAATACTCAACTAAAGATTCTTCTGAAGTTTTATTGTCCAGATTTTCACATCAAATAAGCTATGACGTGGAACTGAGGATTCAAGAGGAAACTGCAAGGTAAATTAATTGCATGACTTAGTATAATGCTAAGCACATCAGTACAGCAACAATGAGCAGTAGTCAGACTTTCCCTCTCCAGCCAAAACAAATTCTCTCCTTTTTTCAGCTCTCAAATGGAAGACAAACTCCTCTTTCAGAAGCAAAAATGATTTGTTGCTGCCACACACAAACTAACGCGTCACCTTCAGCCTGCTACAGCTTCCCAACGTGATGAAGCCACAAAGGAAGGGGTGTCCATTGAATCCAGAAATGAGACTTCACGGAAGTACCAGCGATTCCCCGAACTGTGGGCTACATGCAAAATATATTTAACAAAGATACATATTTATTTACACAAATATAAAGCTTGTTACTTAAAGATGCCAAATCACAGCTGGCAAACACTGGGCTATATAGGAAGTAACAATAGACTGCTGGGAGTCAGAGGAGCTTTTACCTTAAAGAAATTAATCAACTTGCCCTATCATGAGCAGCCTCCTACTGCAGAGCGTGAAAAGAAATATGAAGTACTGGAAATCATAAAACAAACAAAAAGTATTATTAAATCCTAAAACTAATAATGGCTCACTTTCTTTTGAGACAAATGTCTCCCTTCCCCATTCTCCCACAAAAAAAAGTAATCCTCAAAACATTCAGATGGAAGGAAAAAAAGGAGAAACCAAAAGAAAAAAAAAAAATAATCCAAATTTCTTAATCATGGATCTTTTCCACAGACTGCAGGAGAAATTGCATGAAATGGAACAATGCTTTTTGCTATTACTTTTTCCCCATTCTTCGTGGTTCACTAAGTATATACACACACACACCATGTTTTATTAAAAATACCAACAATAAAACCCACTGAATTTCCAGGAGCATTTTATACTACAGACTTATTGGCTTCTGCAATGCTTCATACAAAAAGGACCATAGTTTATGAAAAAGGCCCCTAGTAGTTACCCCTATGACTCATACTGTCTACTCCATATTAATAATAATAATAAGCTTTAAACATGTGTGTCTACAAATTATGAGGAAAGCCTACCAGCCCTCTTCAAGAGCAAGTAATAAGCAAACCAGGTGGAAAAATGACTTGCAAAAAGAGACCAAACATACTTCCAGCAGCTTCCTTTTGCTAGACAAGATATCAGTTTAGCAAACAGGTTCTGAAACATACTTTAAAAAAATATTCTACCAAAACAATAAATAATTGATAGTATCTGTCTATATATAAATGTCCTATTAACAAATTTAACAAAGAGCAAACAAAAAGCAGGACATCTATTTTTTTCATGCAGAAAAAGGCTGCAATCATTAGGATGATAAAAATCACAGAAGGTGGTGCGCAAGTTTATGTAGATGTTAAACCTAACGCTAACCGAACAATGGAGACCATCATTCAAAATGGCACAGTAGCCAAAATTTAACTGAAGTAATTTCAAGGGCTGGTAAGACAGTATCAAAATGCCAGCAATGGACCAGGCAAATCCAGCAAAGTGATCTGTAAGAATCACCAGGAGGGAAAGGGTTTGTGTTGGGTTTCTACAGCAGAGCTGAGGATGAGCATTTAATCAGGTTTTACAACCTTTTCCAAAGTAAAATTTTAAACCCTCTGGACCCTTCTGGTCTCTCCTTTTGACATGTTACATTGCTAAAATCTGGACAATAATGCACATTCTTCCAAAATAAAGGCAGATTTGGAATATTGCAAACAGACTAATTTTGAAAAAAAAAATATTAAAGAAACACTAGTGTGCCAGGAAGCTATCTGTCTCTCCCAAGACCATAATACCAGTTAGTCCTCTACACAACCTCATCTCTATTTTATTACGCTGTACTCTGCAAGGGAACCAAAACATCTTGCTCTCCTTTACTAATGCTGCCCTCCACTTCTCCTAACACCACAGGGCAAACACAGCCCAGGGCAGGCAAAAGACCCATGTTGTGTGTTCCCTCACCAACCTGCAATTACCAGAGTTCCTGAGTACGAGTTGGAAACAAACTACAGAGCAATGCTTTGTAGTCAAGTTTTATCACACAACTCTTTTTCCCTTAATTTTAAGAGTATGAAACCACTAAGGCAGAAGAAAGCAGTTACTTAAATATTACTGAGGGATACGTACCAATTCTGGATAGTGTGGGTCTCACAGGCTGTGATCACCTGGTTCTTCCTCAGAAAAATCTCTAAGTCTGGTCAAACAGCAACCTTAGCATAGTGGACAGAAAAAAAAATAAATAAATAAACCTTTCCACAATCTAGAAAACTGTCTCTAATACTGGTACCGGAGCTCTAGATCCAATACAAAGAACTGAAAACTAGTACATCAGATTTTTTTGGTTGGAGGAACTGGACAGCAGCTTTACTGATCTGATTAGAAACTAAGTTTTAGGAGTAGTTTAAGCCCTTCAGACAGGAAAGGATATGTGAAAAATTTGGAACTTTTTGGCTGATAATTAATTTGAGACAACTGTGCTGTCAGATCTTTGTTAGTGCTCATCCTTCCACTTAAAGAATGCGGCTTTTCTTTGGCTGTGTGAACTTTTTAATTTTCTAAAGTACAATATTTTTCTCCTCTATATTGCCATTCAGACTCTTTAAAATAGAAAAAAGATAGATATAAATACGTATGGTAAGTATAGGAATGATTTTGTGTAAGACACTTTTCCTAGATATAATTTTTTATCTTAACGTATTAAGCTGTCTACAGAACAACCTGGGGTGCTCAAATCAGAAGGCTCTCTCATGGCACCCTTCCAACAAAACCATCAGAGCTTCAGCTCCCCTCCATGTCTTGTCCAAGGCTTGAATAAATAACAGGGGAAGAGCTGGGGCTGCCAGGCCTGCCTCAGGCTGTTCCGGAGTGGAAGTTCGGAGGAGGAATACAAACAACCCTTAGAGGCAGTCCTGGGCCTGAAAAGGCCTGAAGGGAAGAGCCTGGGAACCAAACGGGAGAGGAAAATCATTCGCACTGCAAGAATATGGAAGAGAAAGCTTTCCAAATCAGCAGCGAACTCGAGGAGAAAAAGAAGTGAATTGGTTTGGGGAGAGTTCTGTCTTTGTCATAACAGAGACACAAGGAAAGGATCGACCAGTGCTTTCTCTCTATGGACTCTGCCAGGAAACCCCTTCTTCCCTCTCATGAAGGGGATGAAGACCCCCACATTAAAACACCCACACAAATCCACTCAAACAACATTCCTATCACACACTTTGAACAGTTAAACAGGGTGCAATAACCAGAGGGGAGATAACAAACACCCCAGCGAACTCGGTGTCAAGATTTCAGTGAAACACATTGTACCTCCTGAAGTCAAAAGCTGTCGCTATTCCAATGCGTCTTTCGAACAGGTCCAAGTCCCTGCTCCTACTACAAAACAATGGAGTTTGCAGACTCCACCCTTTCCCCCTCTCCCCTCCCAAGAACTTCAAAGATTTAATTCAGGCAACAAAGTGGGCCGATTTTAATCCTCGCTTACTAACTTCATTTTCAGTCTTCTTTCTGCACAAGCTGACTAAAATTCAGCTCTGAAGATCTCCTGCCCTTCCCGAAGAGCCATGTCTCTAACCTTTGAGAGACAGGTTTTTGGACCACTACAGAGCTCAGGAGATTCATTTGCTCTTGCTGGGCTTCAGTAAAAGCTTTTAGGTACAAACCCATAAAATTCCTTTCTTGACATGCACTGCATCCTGGTCTGAACATGCATTACATCCTAGATTCCTCCCACCTCCATTCAATTTGAAATAAATTACAAAGCACACAGACTGAGGACGTCCTTTACTATTACAGTGCAGAAAACCCCTGCTATTTTCTTTAATTTAAGGGGTTGTTTCCTTTCTGTGGGCACGTTTTCGGACTCCAGGGATGCATAGAATTTAATCCTGATTTCAGCTATAATACCAATGTCTGGCAAGATAGTGTTTTCATTCAACGCATGGTTACAACCTGCTCTTCCTGGTTTTTTTTTCCCCCCTATTTTAAGTTAATAAGGAAGCATTCGGTGGTCACTTGACAAACTAATTTGTTTTAATGTTTGGATTTATTTTTTGGTAGCATCCCTTTTTAACTTACGACGAGGGCTTAGCTATCATGACACCTTCTTACTCCTTTTTGATTCACATCTTTAAAGATCATTGGTGATATATTTATGGGGAAAAATACTGTGTCAATATTACTAACAGTTAAAGAATGAGGGTGGGAAGAAGACTGTACAGTTTTTAGGTGTTTTACATTACAGGCCTGCAATTAGAATTTGGCAATCAAAAATGGACTGTGTTGGGCCTGTGCCTGCAATTCTAAGCTAGACTGAGTAAAGTGATTTTACTCTTTGGTAAAGATTCACGCACTATTTTTTTTTCCTTCCTTAGTAAGGACACTCTCTTGTAATGCACTATACTTTTTGTTTGTTTTAAAAAGAGATGAGAAAGACTAGGAAACCCAATGGACTTTACTGTTTAGTTCAAGAAGTGTTGGTAAGCTGTGGTTTTCATAACACACATTACATCAACATTAAAAAAAAAAAAAAGTAAAACAATTTCTTCAAAGCAACTTCCTCCACAATGACCAACATAATGAAACCATTATTTTCAAACTCATACTTTTCTGGTTCCCCAATTTTGCACTGTGAAAAAAATAGCAAACTACTAAATAAAGCATGTGCTAGCAGAAGAAGATTTGATTATGAAAGACATCTCTGCATTTAAGCATTGCTGTGATAGTGTAAAAAGCAAAAGGATCAGATTGCAGATAACATCTCTGTTTAAATAATTTATTTTCTTGCCATGTACTCTTTTAAGTCAATGTCAAACACATAAAAATGCAAAGAAACTGGTGTAGCAGCTTATTGTACTGCTCAAGCATAAATGTCACTGCTATACAGACCTTATATTACCAGCTTGACTATTAAGGTTAGTGATTACGGCTCTTCAGAACTGCGACCAAAAATTTTCCTCTAGACCAGTATCTACTAGTCAACCTAATCAATGCTGAAGACCTCTTTCTACACATATTCAACACATGCTGTTCCCCCGAAATTAATTTCTTTACTTGCCAACAGCTTTTCTGTGTTTTCTCTTGCAGTGTTGAAAAAGGGATGCAGATGTCTAATTATCAAATCTAAATTTCTAAATTTTTACACATCAAAACATGCTATGTTTGGAGCTGTTATTCTTCTTTTAAAAATAAGGTAATTCAAAGTATTTTAAAAGAGCTATATCCTCAAAGTTAGTCAGTCAAATAACACTGGAAAGATCCATTTATTATTCTTATCTTACTTATAATCTTAAATGTCTTTGAGTTCCCCTCCCTCCCACCCCCAAACAGGTAAACCTACACCTGGGATTTGAAAAGGCTACCAATATCAGAATCCCTCTAGGGTTAGAGAGGGGGAGCAGATGTGAGAACTGATCTCAAAAAAAATTTACTGCAGTTAAAAACTCATGGAGCAAACAGACAATGGGAGTAACAAGCGAGCAGGGCCAGATGCCATTCATCTGGGAATTATAAAAAAACTTGGGAGATAGAAAAGCTGGATTATGAACTGGGAGTTAAACTGCTCTCTTCAAACGAGCCTCTGGAGGTACCACCAGGAAGGCAATAACAAGAGGCCAATGTATGAAAAAAGCAAATGGGAAAGTACAGATGAGCAGGTCTAACCCAAGGTTAAGGCAAACTAGCGGAAACTGTTGTAAAGAGCAGAAACAGTGGGGAGATGATTAACTACAACACATGGGGAAGAGTCAACACAGCTTTTGTAAGGCAAAGATGCACTTCAAATCTCCTGGAGTTTCCTGAAAACATGGGAGTGGTGGTTGACAGAGTCTTCTTCTAAAGGTTTCAGCATGGTCTTCCAGCCAGATTCCTACAAAAACTGTGCTGCCATAACATACAAGGAAAGGTCCCCGACTATCCCTCCAAGCAGCTTGTTAGAAGATGATAAAAAGTAGGAACAAATGGCCATTGGAGTATCTCAGGATCTGTGCTCAGGTTTGTGCCATGCAACGCATTCCTCGGATAACCCAGAAAGGGGGTGGGATGGTGAGATGACAAAGTTTGCACCGAAACAAAGTTTGAGTTTACACATGCTTGGAACTGAACCACAGAAAATACCCTCTAGTTTCTGCTCAAAACTTCAAAGACATCAGAAATGGGGAAAATTATTGGATGGCTGTGGCAGGTTGACAGTGGCACTGGCATACAATGGAAGGGGAGAGGAGCACCCATTTGGTGGAAACAGATTCAAAGTTGCAGCTGTTTTTCTCTGCAAATCTTTCAGTTTCACTCACTGTCAGATATTCATGCTGTCATATTCATGACACCCTAAAATACATCCCTAACTAGCTGCAGAAACAGTTAACTGAGGGACATGAACAAGACTGTCATATACTAAGAAAGATCTCAGAAAAATAGTTTGGATTTTATGATGGAGAATAGCATTAATAACTTCTAGCCCAGTGAGATTTTAAAAAGTTACTCCTTTTCAAACAAAAATGTCAGTATCTATCTCCAAATAGAATATTTTTTTTAGCTTCAATAGCCTATTTGAAGGAGAATTCAAAAAGCACTTCCACTTAAGAGATCTCTCTGTTAAGAGTGAGAATGTTTCACTTCATAACTCGATACAGGAAAAAAACCCCAAACTATGAAGTTGATGCAAAATCTTGGGTACTCACTATTTCTAGAACGCAAGCATCCTATCCTTATTTTTAAGTTACAAGGGAGTTAGCTTGCCATTTTAAAAGCTAGCCTAAGGAATCAGGCCACAAGATTCAGCAGCATTTGTTGTGCAACTTCCAGATTTAGGTTCTAAGTTAACAGCAAGCTGACAAGGCTCAAAATACATTTTACAGACTGGAAGAAATTATTTGTTTTATTCTCCTTTTATAATGAATTCAAAGCAAAATTTTTACTTTGAGATAAGACTATCCACTGCATCGCTGGAATACTAGATTTTTGCTGCCAAAATTTAAGACCTAGCATCAGAATAAAAACCACAGATACTTCTGGCTTTATTTTGCAGTTTTACATTCTACAGCCTTTATTAAAATACTAACAATCAAAAAAAGAAAGACTATTTTCTAGTAAGTAACACTGTTCAAGATTTGTACCTTCAAATAACAGATGCATATGTGCCCTGCCATGCAAGACCAGGAACATTCCTGCCCTGTATCCATTTGGGTTGCACATGTGTTTCTCATCAGAAACATATATATACACCCTCTCCCTTAGCTTAACCATCAGCTTTCACTTGGTAGACTACATATCTTCTTGTCTTCAGAAAGGAAGGAGAATATCATTCAACCAAAGCAAGTTAACCCCCATTACCTACTTCCTCTGAAGACATCCCTTCTTCCTGCCCTCTTTGCCTTGGAGACCCTGGCTTCTTCTAGGAAAAAAGCCCAAGTATTTCTCACATTCCAGAAAAAGTAATTCATTAGCTATAAAATCATGGCATTACATTCGCAGTTATATTTTGTAGTAACTATTTTTTCTTTTAATCCTGAAAGCACATGACATACTGTTGTCACAGTCAGTTCCTGTAGAAACACTGTTCCAGTCCATATCACCAAGAGAAACCCATGCCAAACCCACTCCTAATACCAAGCCCTTTAGGGCTAAAAGGCAATATGAACTAAATACATCATGCAACACTGATCACAGTAGAGGATGCCATAAGCTAATCAGAATAATATTAGCATATTTACAAATACATAAATACAAATTACCACTGCTTTAAAATAAAAGTGCTGATCCTTATTTGTACCTTTACCAGATGACTAAACTCCATCAAAGAGAAGCCAGTGTGTTTTTTTCATTTATGATAAATTAATGTAAAGATAAACACAGAGGTCAGATATTAAGAGCAGCGGTAAGATACTGGTAACAACTCTCTCAGATTCTACCATCAACTTTTGCAACTCTGTCCTGCTGACACGCAGCAGTGGCACAAGCACCCTAACCTCACAGGATACCTAAGTATAAAACATTGATATCTTAAAGATGAGTCAAATTGCACCCTAGAATAAAAACACTCTAAACAAAAAACCGTCAATACAACCCACAGAGACTCAATTCTGACTTGCAGTCTTTCCTCTCTATTTTAATTGTGAAACTTTGCTTTCAGGGTATAAATCCATTCCTAATCCTATCCCCAGCAAGACAAAAACAGCTTGCATAAGCAGGGGAGTGCCTGCTTCCATGTTCACATGCCTATGGCAATCAGTAAAATAAACATGTAAGCTAAGCTGTTTTGAAAAAAAAGAAATAAATTAGTAAACTACAGCATCTTCCCTCCCCCCCACAACTTGTATAAAAAAATTAAGTAACATGAATCCCAGTATTAACCAATGAAGAACCTGCTATAAGCACCCATATTTAACACTAGGCACCCTCACTAGAAAACATCTTGAAGAGTACAAGAAACACAGTTTAACCCAACTGTATAAAACCTGACATCACAAAATCTGGTACCTCAGCTGCTTAACGCTCCTGTCCACAGGTCTAACATTAAGCTTTCACTGCTAATCTGTATTTTGTTCTGAGACAAGATTATTTAGTGTCTGGAATGTTCAACTGAGGAAGAAACAGGAGGAGGAAAAAGTTGCACACTTGTGAAGCTGGGAAACACTGAATAGTGTTTTTTTTCATGCGACTCTACTTAAGACAGAACTTTAAATATTCCTACTGTAGTTTATCTGAGTCTTTCAACGTCAAATGCATGATTTAGCCATTTTAAAGCAAACCCAAATAATCAGCAGATCAAGAAAAGCTTTTCATATAAACATAAATCATGATGCTGCTGTTTCTGATACAGCTGCATTGTCAGTTAATTCATTACATGTTGCTTTGAGTCAATGAACCCAAACGTGCCTTTCAGCTCCTGGCTCAAGAAATCATTAAGATTAAATAAATCCTCCCCTAAGTCTTTGACCACAGGACTGAGATGTAGAAGCTTGATCCATCCTTGTTGTTTTACTTCTGGAGTGAATCAATTCCAGCACGTCTGCAACAGGAAGCATGATCTCCAAAGTCATCCTGCCATACCACGTGCCATCGTCTTATAAATGATGCAGTTGCAAGAAAATAAATTCAGTTAGCATGTTTTGGGTTACGTCTTCCAGTAATACAGGCACTCAAACCATCAGGTTCTTCAGATATATTTATCTTAAAATGTATGTATTAGTATCTTCTCTTCAAGTATGTATTTTGTAATAAGTTTTCTAATAAATCAATACGTCTTTGCACATATTAAAATTTACTGCTCCTACTATCTAGACTGGGCTGATTGAGAAGAATAAAGATTTCTATGCAGGCAAAATATGTTCCAGTACAAATGAAATTCTTAAGAGCTACAGTTTAAGTTCATTATATAGCATTTGACTTGCAAAACTCTGACTGTCCTTTCTTTCTTCAATTAATTCTGGATTACATGCTATCAAGAGTGTAAAACCCTTTTATTCACAAAATCAGGATGCACCAAGAGAATATTTCAGTGTATTTAATTCCTGCTTCAGCAATTATCATAATAAAAATACATTCAAGAAGCAGTTACGTTTCTCATTACAAATCATTCAGACACCAGCTTGCCACGTTCCTGTTTCTGTGCATTCTTTTCCCTTCTTTCCTTGGAATTTTGCCCATATAATACAATGGTCCAGAAATTTAATATTTTGGTTTGTTTTACTTCTGTATAAAGATGCATAAGAGTAGTCTGACTAGATTTATTTTATTTTTTAGGATTCTATACCTTCAGTGAAAGCCTATTGGTGAATGAAAGGTAAAGTAGCCTAAAAGAATGGAATCCAAGAATATGAGAAAAACGAAGAAAAAATGAGAAATTGCACTAAATGCAGAGATGAATGAAAATAACAGACTAATAGACATCTCATGTATCATCTGACATTATTACACAAATGACAATACTGTTGAGAAATAAGAACAACAGGACAAGGGAGTACAACTATACCATAGGCAGGCACAGCTTATTTAGAAAGCACAGGCAGCTACATGTGCTGCCAGCTGTCACAAGGAAGGCACATTTGTTTGTAGCAGGAAAACACAACAGAATGATTGTATAAGCAGGACATGATGGTAATTCTGGTTTTAAATAGCTTTTAAAAAGTGATATAAAAGGCTCAGGCCAACATACCAAGTGTGAGACAACAATGAGGACAGTGCTGCCGCCTAACAGGCTGCAGAACTTACCAAGAGACTCACTAGTTCACATCTAATGTTAACTAAGAAGGAACTAATAGAATTCTAAAAATCAAAAGTTAATTGTTTGAATCAAAAGTTACTTGAATCAACAGGTTTGCCAAAAAATAAAGGGGAAATTAAGAACAACAGAATAAAAAAAAAAAAAAAAAAAAAGAGAACTGCAGAGCTAGAAGGTACCTTCAGGTATTTATTTATTGCTTTTCGGAAGTAGGATAAGTTGTATCAAAAAAACCACTCCTGACAAATATTTGTCCAACATAACTATTTGAAAACAACTATATCAGAGATTCCACAGTTGTGAGAATTTATTTCCATGCTTAACTCCACCTACTCTTAAAATCTTTTTTCCCTGCCTCTGTCTTGTAATTGAACACCTCCTCCTCCCCCTACTATTTCCTTCTTTGCCAAAATAGTAGAGAGATCTACCTTCCAGAATAGGTTTATATGTCTAACTTTGCATCTTTTTTTTCCTCTCATTAGCATATACACCCAATTCTTACAGATTTTCTAGATTTCTAATATTTTTTGCTGGCATTTGGTTTTGGCAGCAGCTTGACCATCAACTTCCATCAGTTTTCGTTTGCTGTATCTCCAGAAGTTTTTATCTGAAACTGATGCCTAGCAGCCAAGTATGTTTATGTGGATTATGTTTGCCCAAGTTCAGTACACTGCTCATATTCCTCTTTAATTACATTCCATTTATTTCAGGCTACTCTTAACTAGAGAAAATCCTCCTGAAGTGTAAGTCACTTTTTCAAAACACTTCCATCTCTTCCTTCCTCAGTGCTCAATATTCAAAAATGTAGCAAGCATATTCCACTAGGAAAGACATTAATTAGAAAGCTGAATAGGACTGGACCAAAAAAAAGACACTATTCACCACATCTTTGCTTTACATCAGCTGTGAACTTCTGACAACTGCTCTGAATATCTTCAAAAAGTTGCAGGCTGTGAAGAAAGCCGACAATAGTTTCACATGGCCCAGTAATTTTTAATCCATGCTTCCTTGCCACCAGTCAAGATGCACTCTGTCCTCCTCATTATCTTATTACATTTTAAGTGTATGGGAGGGGAAACAGGTTTTACCTCAATTATAAAGCTTCAGTGGTTGAAAACTCCTGACTCTATAGACTTTGGAAAGCTCTGGGGATACTGGAAACAAGCTGAGGAATAACGGAAAGCAGAAAGGTCAGCCATTCCTGGAGGGGACTGTACTAAGGAAGAGCTGAGCAATTCCAGTTCAAGAAAGGAATCCCAGTATGAATACTGGGGTAGCTTCATAAAGACCTAAAATTAACTTCCTTTTAAAGAACACAAAACCAAAACACATCAGCAAGTTACTCGATGCTTTGTCACATTCAATCTAAGTGGGAGCTGCCACCGAACAGGGCCATCTGTTCTTCCCCCTACTGTGTACTGTCAATTCCTGCTCCCTTCTTGTGCTGGATCTAGTGATCATGCAGCTGCAGGATGAATTCATCAGCTTATCAACGTGATAGAAAAATTATCTGCCAAAAAAAAAAAACCAAAAAAAACACCAAAAGATGAAACCAAATTGGTTAGTCTTGTTACATGAACAACTGAGAGTCAGCCTAGAGAAGGGGTGTGAAAATTTGTGGCAGGGCAGGAGAGAGCAGGACAGCTCCTTCTGGGGCATTCTGCCCACTGATCGCAGAATGCAACTGTACAAGCACAGAGGCATAAAACCAAAAGTCTAAGGTACAAAATAAATTACAAGTAGCATGGGATGTAAAATGACAGTGTCTTAAGTACTGTAGAAGTAGAGTCAAAGGAAAGTACTAATGACTGCTTAATGCCGAAGATAAATAATCCTGTATGTGAGTCTGAAATGCTTGTACCTTTTTAGTGTCATTCTTCACAAATATTAGACATGACCAGGTATTTAGGACAGCTAATCATAATTTAGAAGCTCAAGTCCCAGAAGTGGGGAAAAAAAGACAGCTACAGAATATTAAGATTATTAAGAATGATTCAAATCAGCAGGGCTAGGGAAAAATTACTTTTAATTACCTGAGGAACTAGTGGAAGCGAACCCCAAACTTAGAGAGAACTCAAGATGTCCCTAAGGATGAGAGAAGAACAAATCTAGGACAATCTTAAAAACAGGAGGAAGGAGGACTCAAGGAATTAGAGATCAGGAAGCTTAACTTTGCTACCTAGAAAGAACCAGAAGATATTACTAATCAATTTACAGGCACCTAGGGAATAATAAATGGATAGCAAACAGCCAGCATGAATTTGTCAAGTACAAATCATGTCAAACCAACTTAATTTCCATCTCTGACAGAGTAACTAGATTAGTGCATAAATATGAAATATCTTCACTAAGGCTTCTACCAGTGATGTACATTTTCTTTAGAAAAAGTGAGCTAAGTTTTGCAATTAGGTAAAAAGGCATGAGTAGTTTTTAAAACATTCTCTTTCAACCTGAAGGATGTTTCAAGTACAGTTCTGAAGAGATATATCCTGTGTTCTTTAATATCTTCACTAATGATTTAGAAGATGAATTATAGAGTGGACTTACAAAAATATGCAGAAGATAATGATGAAAAGGATAAAAATAACTCTGGAGAATAAGATCAAAATTTGATGCTATCTTGGGAAACTGGAAGAAAAGTCCAAAAATCTTATCCAAACAAGCCAATAATCCACACAGAAGTTACATCAGAAGCAAAAACACATATTGGGGACACCATGGCAAGGGGACAATGCTGCACAAAGAGAATCAGGACTTTCTGTAAGCAGCAAATTCAATGCATGTATGACAAAGTAATACTGCTGCAGAAAGAAGCATCTCACTCCAGGCATATACCAGCACGAACATTGCACACGGTAAGCAGAAGTACAATCTCCATTCTGTACTTGCAACTTCTCATTTACAATATGCATCCAGATCATGCCACTGCATTATAAAAGACAACATGGATTAATTGGAAAAGTTCAAAGGAAAACAACAAGAAGAGTAATTATGAAGAGGGGGAAAAAAGTCAGCCCCATTCCTGACTCTTTCAGGAAAGAGCAGACAGGAACAGGCTCCATTTTCAGGAGAGATTACTGAGGTTGGAGCTCAGGCAAAACTTTCTGTGCACAAGGCTGGTGCAACCCCAGTACAAGGCACCTGGGAAGTTTGCAAATCTCTTCCATAAGAGCAAATTTAGGCAAACATCTGTCAGTGTACTTGTTCCTGCTTCTGGACAGGGAGACAAATGATGACAAACTCCCAAAGAGCCTTCCAGTCTTAAACTAAGATACCTCCCTGTGATAGAAGAGCACACGGTTTCAAGAAAGAGAATGCATCAGATTAATATTTTCAGGTGACTCCCTTGATTTTACAGGATAAACCAGTTAAGCCCCAGTTTGCCAAGCACAGCTATTCATGAGCTGATACACAAAGTAGAAACAAGGATACAGGATCAGCTTCTCCATCATTAGAAATGCCTGTCCTGACTAAAACTTCTACTCTTATTTCAGCTTTTAAGTTATAATACTATAAATGTGCATTCCAATATTGTCCTGGTTTCAGCTGGGATAGAGTTAACTGTCTTCCTAGTAGCTGGTACAGTGCTATGTTTTGAGTTCAGCATGAGAAGAATATTGATAACACTGATGTTTTCAGTTGTTGCTAAGTAGTGTTTAGACTAAAGTCAAGGATTTTTCAGCTTCTCATGCCCAGCCAGTGAGAAAGCTGGAGGGGCACAAGAAGTTGGGAAAGGACAGAGCCAGGGCACCTGACCCAAACTGGCCAACGGGGTATTCCATACCATGGGACGTCACATCTAGTGGATAAACTGGGGGCAATGGGGGCGGGGAATCGCCGCTCGGGGACTGGCTGGGTGTCGATCGGCGGGTGGTGAGCAATTGCACTGTGCATCATTTGTACATTCCAATCCTTTTAGTATTGCTGTTGTCATTTTATTAGTATTATCATTATCAGTTTCTTCTTTTCTATTCTGTTAAACCGTTCTTATCTCAACCCGTGGGTTTTGCTTCTTTTTCCCCGATTTTCTCCCCCATCCCACTGGGTGTGGGGGGAGTGAGTGAGCAGCTGCGTGGTACTTAGTTGCTGGCTGGGGTTAAACCACGACAAATATAAATATATAGAAGACACATAATAAAATAACAGAAGTAGCTACAATGTTTTTTTTTCCTTTTAATTCTGTAACTATGCTAAAAACACAAGTTCTAGAGAGGATCTTGAAGAGGATCAGTTAAAAGTATGCTTGACATGTGGTTTTAACCAGTTGTATAAACTCACTTAGCTTGCTGCTGCTCAAACAGATCATTTTTCCCCCCCTTTTTCTCTGAAAAAAGATGGAAGGCAACAATCAAAGAAGTTCTCATGTTGCACTGTATTTTGAGACACCATTAGTAAAACCCCAAAGATTGAAAATACCTCATTTTGAAAATTACCACCACCTTGAGGAGTTCACCTACCAAAAGAAAGATCTTTATTAACCAGCTCTTTCCTCAGCCTCAACAAGTTTGGTAAGGCATGATTCCTAGAGCACTTATTAGCACCCATATGCAGTCTGGCTGACTGCTATTATTACCTTTAGATGAGAACATAGATGTAATTTGATTTGGATCAGAACAGGAGCTTTCAGCTCTACGGTTTTTATTCATGGATGTTTATTAAGGAACTTCTTTCCTCTCTGAATACAGGACATACTATTGATTTGGTTATATGCACGTGTAGTCTGACAGAGTAACTCTTTCTGTAGGCTATTTTCATAGTTTCCACATTAGTCTTCACTTTTTAAAAGCTGAAGAATTGTAGCTGCAGCATTAATTCCTTTTAGAGTCACCTAAAATGTCAAGGTAAATATAAAAATGAAAAAACCTAACGGTCTGCGTTTTTTTTATTTTGAGTTATTTTTGGCTTTGCTTCTCTTTGTTTACCATTTTATGTTTAATCTTTCAATACAAAAGTTGCTTCTTAAGGACATCTTAGAAAAACTGAATTTTCATTTTTTTAAAAATACTTGGTGACTCAAAGCAGTTGCAGCTATTGGGTGGAGTGCTAAGTTTACGCAGACAGATTACTACTACTACCAATGGCACTAATGGAAATTATCATTTGCTTGCCATCCATAACTCAGCTCTAATGCATTGCTTAAATAAATGGACTTGTATTGAGGTTTTTTGTTCTTCCTTTCTGAAAAGGTAAGGAGCTCGTCAACTGTGCGTCATAAGACCAGGAACAAATTGTTTTTAGAACTTAAGCCCTGACTTAATTTACCAATTTCAGTTTCCAGACAATGGTTAACACACTACATCTATACAAAATCTCCCTGGCTCAAAAACAGGAGAGAACTCCCAGGAAGGACCCCCTGACCCTCAGAGGTACCAAGAATTGAGACGTTTCCTTAAAACACAATGATGGCTCCAGGGTGCTGTTATTTTTAACCTTGATTATTCATTGGTGATTAACAGTCCTTGCTTTCAAGCCTGCTTGCTGCATGAAGCAAAAGGAAACCAAGCTAGACCCATCCTCATTGAACACCAGACACCGTTCAGCGAGGTCCATTAATGGACTTGTGCAACATTGTGTTGGCTTAGCTCAAGCAGGGCTCCCATTCAATTAAATGCTAAGTGTTAAAAAATACGCACTTCCTCCCATCCAGTATTTCCCAAATTGCTCTACCATGGACCCACACCAGGAGGTAACCAGAAATGAGTGTGCTTCACAGCCTCACCCAACAGTTTAATCACCAGCAACAGGAGCAAACAGAAGGTGACTTAACACTAAGCGAACAGCACCTGGAAACTTGTTAGCCCCCAGTGTTTCATTTGTGCAAATTGATCTCCTCAGTGAGGCAACTGCTCCAAGCAAACAGGCAGGAGAAGTAGAAGACCTGGGAAACACTAAGAAAATTCCCAGCTGGAAGGAGAAGTTTTGGATGAGAGAGATGGATGAAGTTTCAGACTGGTTCACACATTCCAAAAATACCTTTGCCCATCCTGTTATGTTAAAAAAATAAAATAAAATAACAGTGCTTTTCAACATCAGCCTTACTAGGCAAGAGAGAAATAAATAAGTCTGTGAAAGTCAAGACAAACTACCTCAGTCACTCAACATGATACTGGGAAAGACAAATTAACACTCAAATGAAAAAAAGAAAATCTGTTTCTAAACGGTTGTCAGGAATAATACAGCTATTTCAACATATACAAAGGGGGTCTTTTTTTCTCATAATCAAAAAAAATATTTGAACTTTCAACTGAAAAATGAAATTCACCTCAAAAGCCCCTCCAAACAATTTCTTTCAGTACTGATCACAAATTCTCCTACATAGGGAGTTCTCAAGGAAAACCTGTATTTTGCACAGCAGAAAAAAGAAAGGTGTCAAATTCTCCGATTGTGCCATGCCCACTACCATATTATTCTGTCATGATTCTGGTTTCTGGGAGAAGTTGAGGAAATCAAAACTCCCGGGACTGAGCCAGCCTGAGCCAGCCTGGGATCCTCCATCACTGACAGTACTGGCAGCCTATAATGCTTCACCTGCTGCTATCCTTGGCCTGCTGTGTCCTTCCAGGCTTCTCAGTGCTGGGTGGGTGAACACCATTCAGCTTCCCACAGTGCTAGGCAGTAACAGGGTTAAAAAAAGCTCATATAAGCATCAATACAACAGGTCAGGTACTGCTTCACTAAAAACTTCAGGCTACTCCAAAAATATCCTATCCATATGAACAGATTTCCATACACAAACTTAGTGAAATGTAATGTGATTTACAGAGAAAAAGAATTAAAATACCAGTTTAAAGATTAAAAAAATAACAAGTTAATATATTCCATTTAATTTGGCATGCTAATTATCAAATTACAAGCAGATGCAAATTTAGGGACTATATTTAAAGAAGATAAACTACTTGTTCCGATGTGGTGATAATGCAATGATTTTCATCTACCCATTCATTAGCCGTCATTAGTTTTAATTTGCTTGCTTTGTTATGTTTAGTTTGTTAGCTCTGCTAGTTGTTGCTTCATTTCATCTCTGCTTCAAACAGTTCAAATTTTAACCTTCGGAATGATGACTGCAAGGCAGAACAAAGCCTTGTTTTTTATTGCCACTTGAGAATATCTGAAACTACATTTTTGGTTTAAATTACTGGAAAATTTCTGTCTAGAGTTCTTAAGAGTAAGAAGATACAGGCTCCAGAGCATGTCAGGATCCCTTTTAAATAAACCCAACATCACAAGTGGCAGAAAGCCATGCCACTACCTAGAATTTTGTTTACATGAAGGAGTTCAAGATAAGAGC
Organism: Buteo buteo; assembly: GCF_964188355.1. Lineage (NCBI taxonomy): Eukaryota > Metazoa > Chordata > Aves > Accipitriformes > Accipitridae > Buteo > Buteo buteo. The sequence continues at coordinate 31,888,419 of NC_134174.1, read as the reverse complement.
TTAACTTCTCTGACAACTTTTACAACTGTTCATTCTCTCTTGCAAAGACAAAGCAGTATTTTGAAATGGGGAACTATAAAGAGTTTTCTTTTCAATTAAAAAAGAACCCAATATACAGCCATATAAACACAGAGGACCAGAACACATATTAGTAGAATTATTTCCCCACACATGCATGTATGTACACTTTGGATTGACCTGACTTAGTACGAACCAAGCAGGTGGGAGGACGATTGGCCTTACCCCACAGATCTGGACGGTACTGCACCACAAATTGATGGACCTCTTTCCAAGCGCTTAGAGCCTGACTATCTCCGAGAAGGAAACCTGGGGGCTGAAATCTCAGCCCCGCACACAGAGATCCTGCCTGCCTTGTTGAATTTGGGTTCCCAGCATTCACCATACATCAGTTCAGTGATATGTTTTTCAGGTTTTCACTTTGGCAGTTATCATCACGTTTCCTAAAGGCATCATTTATCAATACATAGTGACACTCTTCCAGGGCGGGGGAGGGGGAAGAAACACAAACTCCAAACAACACAAGATAAAGCTGTTATTACACAAATGCAATCCAGACAGAATGATGTAAATAAGTTAGCCTTGCTGGAGTGAGCCCTTTCTTGTTTTCTATTTACGGAACAGAAAACATCATTCATTTCTCCCCTGCCTTGACTCCTGTCTAGCTCTGGGAGCCACACCACATAAATAAAGCTAGGAAGCTGAAGTTAAAGAAACATTAGCTTCAAAAACTAAGACTCTGATTGCAGCTTCACTTCAAAGATGATCTGAACTCTCTAACTGACATATTAATGATTTCATCTAGTCCCCGAGTATAACTTCAGGTGACAACCAAGTGGGCAGAGGAGAATATTCACTCATTTGTACAGACAAAGGGCAACAAAGAGAGCAAACGAGAAGATGCCCTGAAGGCAGGAAAATAAAAGTCATCTTACAGCTTTGCAGCAAACAGTAAAAAAAAATATTGAGCTTCAGCACCGTAATTACTCCTAACATCCATCTCCCAGTGGGGACCGTGAAATGAGGAGATAATGTTTGCAACCTCACACCCATCACCCGGACTTGGCAGGATCACTGTCAACGCACCAAAGCTTTTCACCAGAGCAGATTTTGGAAACTGAATGAGACATGGGTATACGCATGAAACTCTTAAAACATATGCAAGATTTTCTAAAAGCAGCTAAGATCACAGGATCAGTAAGTGAAAGCTCAAGACATAACATTACTTTGAAAACATCTGCAGAAAGTTAGTTTTTACCAGCATCAAACCTTTGCATGTATTTTGTATAATGCTTCTCTTCAGATGTTGGGCAGGTGACAAGAAAAAAAAAATATTGCTTTATAGCTCACAGTCTATACCAGCATATAACAATCTCCAGGAGATACAGCAGAAACAAATAATTTTCAAAAGGACAGAAGTATAATGTGTTTAAAAAAAAAATACAGACTTGAAATCCTGATGGCATTCCACCATACAGAAGACTACCAAACGTTTTAGCAGAAATCTGGCTGAGCACTGAGAATAAAGAAGAAACTAGAAAGACAAATACATTCTTCTTAGTCCTTATTCCTGTGAGATAACTGAATAGAAAATAGGGAAGAAACAGAAAACAGAGAATAAAAAAAACCCACAACATCAATAGGGGAACTACTTTTTTGAATGTCATCCTCAAATTGATTAGGGCAAAACTGCAGCATTATGTGAGCAGAGTGCTTTACCAAGTATCATAAAGAAAAAAGCTGCAGAAGTCTGGTTTTTAATCCTACAGCAAGCTAACTAAACAAATGCAGAAGGCTGTAATTGTGCCACTTCATCACATGCTGAAACACAACGTAGACCTATAACCACAGAACACTACTTCCGACAAGTCCGGGATTTTTGTCCTAGCTGCAAAGGCAACATAACACATCCTGTCGCCATCCCCTCCACCAAGAAAGCTGACCCTGATGTCCTCCAGGTTGAACTTCATCGTACTTCTCCCTATTTTCTACAGAGACCACTGCCATATCCTACCCAGTCTTCAGGCTCCTTCTCATTCACCTCCTTACTTATAACACCACTTTTTTAATCACAGAAGAAAGTCATCTGTAATGACCAGTTAGTTCTGTTTTAAACACATTTCTGAAGTACATAACGAGGCAATCTTATTACTACCAGCTTCCCAACCACAACTTAGATTCTTAGCTCGAATTTAAAGTTTTGTTGTTGTTGTTGTTAATAGAACTGCACTAGTATTTGCTTAGTTCAACTTCTAGTATATTACAGGCTGCTGTATTTGTAACATACATGGCTTTCATAAACAGCAAATCCAAATGGGAAAGGTATAGTTTATGTGCAGAACGCATACAACGCATAGTCAGAACACTGATCATTGGCATTAGTTATCCTTCCAAAGATATTTAGCAGGCTTCCTTGGCATCTTATTTTCCAGCAGGATGACATTAGTGGCAATGGACAGATGTGTGACTGCTACACAACCTTCCTCCAAGAGTTATCTGCCTCACTGTCACTTGATAAATTAATGTTGTTATGAATATGCATGGAGTCATGCTGTTCTACTGCCAAAGAACCTAGAGATATTAAAGGAACAGCATAAATCAATGACTGTAGAAGAACAGCGATATCAGCACCCCCGTTGGTGAATCACCTATGTGTAATTGAAACAGAGTGACCTGAGAGGTGAGTGGCACCTTGGGTTTCTCATTCAGTCTCTGCCACCAAAGGGGTTTTCCAAACACAGCACCCTCCCCAGCACTGCAGAGTCACCAGAAATTACTCTCGTTACAGGGCTGGTCTGAGGCTTCTCCCTTTAAGGCATCATTCTTCCCACTGGACATCCCATGGCAGATGCTCTCTTTGGGACTAGAACAAATTCCGTCCCACCCATGGCATTCTGCATTTTCAAGCTCTATGAGCAGAAGTGTTTTTAGTGGCTTTGAGTGCATACAACACACAGCTTTTGCTTTTATAGAGCAAATAATTATTTGTCATGCTTGTCCAATAAAAGCAGAAAGTCAGTAAATGTTTATGGTCTCTTCCATTCCCTGCAGTCCAACACACACCCTACATTCAACATGCTGCTCTTGCAAAAGTGTAACCCCACCTAGTACTACCACTTGGAGCAGAGACCTCAGTACTTCCTACCCAATAAGCCAACTCTTTACTACCTTGGGGGCTTCCTGCAATAATACTATTTGAAATGCAAACATAACTTTTGTTTTACTGAAACATCCAAGAAATCTTTCAAGACTACAAGAGCTCTACCTTTCTTTCAGCTAATATACATGTAACTGAGCTACAGATTCATTTATTAATTAGCTGGAGATGTCTTAGCACATGTATGCTGTTTTTCTCAACTCGGGTAAAGCACCGACCAATTTTAATTGGCTCTCAAATGGCTGGCATGAAAGAAGTGTATCAGATGCTCTACCATTTTACTTATAGAAAGGTGATGGAAAAATCATCTTTTTAACTCAAATGTAAGAAGATTCAGCAGGAAGTCAGGGGGTTCTTTCCACCCTTTTCTTGTTTTCAGCAAGAAAGTCTGATCACATCTTGCTTATAGTTGCAGTTTTTACTACTGCATAATACTACAATTGTATACATGAGCTTGATAGTACGTCATCTGTGTGTCTCATCTGCCACTATTCTCTCAAAGTTACCCATGTAAGTTTGCTAAAAAAAATAATAAATAGAAATCCATATTAATGATGGGTCAGGTATCAAAAGAGAGTTTCTCATTTCTTCATTTAAAATAGACAGTTGTTGATTTGACAGTCAAAGTTATCAGTAAAAAAAAAAAAAGAGGTATGTATTTTTCATTCTGCATCTTTTCTGGCTTGCCTTCTCCCAGCCATCTTTCTAGAGCACAGAGTTAGCAGCTTCACTGCCATCACCTTAGTTACATACTCACAAATTAGCAGTGCTTGTGAGAGTCCCCAGCAGTACACCCCACTCTGGACAAGGGATTCACAGCTCTAACAAAACATCACAACATTGCCTGAAAGAGTGGGCCCCTCATTGCCAAACGAATAATTTCTTTGTAAAGGCATTCTGCTACGTGATCAACTACAAATGGGCAAAAAGAAAGATGCTTAGGGTTTTCTTTCTTTTAATTAAGGCTGTATCTACGTACAGAACTATTACTGCCTTGCTCTGAACACCATTTCAAATCATTTGACTAAGATACCATAGAATAGACTGTTACAAAAATGCAGAACTTTCCTGATTAACTCACCATTATTTCTTTGCCAGATTCTGTCATCACTTCTCATTAAAAATCATTTTATTCCACAGCTGTCCTATTGACTTCTAAAGTACTAAAGGATGTAAGAATCTGGCACAGTATGCCTTTTTCAGACAGAAGTACAACTGCTGGAATCGAATAATTTAATTTTCAACTCTTTTAGTAGGCTAAGTGTATTATCTACCAAAAAGATAGTACCAGAAATAGTATACTATAATCATTAGAAACAGAAAGTGACAATGACATCAATCACACTCAGGTTAGCAAACACTAGAAACCACGGCAGGCAGCACAGGTTTAACATAGCTTTTGCTGGGCTAATAAGAAACAAGGTGATGGGAAAACGTCAGAGGTGACATTCTGAAGACAGAAAAGAGTCAGTGCCTTACACTGGCAAAAGGTTAGAGAAGCACCTTAATGAGAACCCAGGCAACAGATGCAACTTTTACCTTAAGATGTCTTGAGTTCTAGCCTGTTCCTTTATATAGATTAAGGTAATTTTGCATTAGTAGTAAAGAAGGGCTAATAAAAGAAGGGTTCTACAACAAAATGGTAATCTTGCAACACAGGTGCAGATACTCTTATCTGAAAATGCTGCAAAGTTTTCACTGAAAGTTAGTGTCTAAGTTTAAATATACGAGATATTCTGTCCCAGAAAGTTAATTCCCCAGGTAGTGTTTCACTCTGAGTACAGAGTCTTTCTTTCAAAGCTAATTTTTAGTCTTATCTAGCACCAACATAACCTACAATCACATGTATGGGAAATTTGTGTAGTAATATCAAATTATCAAATCTGTATTGCACTGCTCCCCCCCCCTTTTTTTTTGTTTAATTACTAAGCAATTTAAAATGTACAGAGCTTTAATTTTCTACTAAAAGAGTTACTCTTTGGTGCAGGCTCCTTGAACAGTTTTAAATCCCATCATTTAAATTCCATTTGGAGGTCAAACCTGACAAGAATGTAGTATTCCAACCAAAGCAAAACGAGTAAACACAGCAGGAAGTTTTGAATGATTTTGCAACACTGGGTTTAAATATCATCATCCAAAACCAGCCAACTAAACATGATGGATCAGAGGAATGCAGCATTTCTATTCAGCTGCAGAAATTATTTTGTGGTCTTCTGATTCTCGAGAGGGAAATCCAAACAGCAGTACAAGTGGCTTTACAGTTTAAGCCATAATCAAAGTTGATTTGCTTCAGGTTGAACTGGGGGGGGGGGCAGGGGGCAATTAAACAAACAAACAAACAAAAAAAACCCCAAACCACCCAGGCAGGCCATCTCCTCCCAAAATACTCTTGAACAGTGTGAAGAGGCAACTCTCTCCAACAGAGACCAGCTCTGAATGAGCTCCCGGGTAATGGCCAACAGCCCTTCCCCAGCAGCATGCTGCAGGTACAGCACCAGGACATGATGGGATCAGAAACTCTCAACAGCTGTGGCTCTGCCAGAGGAATGGTCAGGGTGCACTCAGCCAAAAATGAAGCAGAGCCCAAGAAAACAACTGCTGCTTAGTAATTTCCAATTCCTTTCAAAAGTTGGGAGAGGAGCTCAGCTACTGTCACCTCTGTCACCCTCAACTACAGCGCCAGATCCCCAAGGTGGCCTCCAGCTCACTTGTTTTTGCTTGTTCCAGCAGTTATCACCTTTCCCCCCAAAAATGGCCAAGAACCTTTTTTGCCAAACATGCTTGCAGGTACCAACTGTCAGAACAAGGCAGCAATGGAAGAGGCCACTTTGCCTTCCCTCAGGCAAACTCTCCACTGCACTAAAATCCCATTTTCACCTCAATAACAGCAGAATTTAGCCCGACAGTTATTTGCACTGTAGTTTTAGCTCTATCAAAGGGAATGACTGGAGTCACAAGAAGGTGGAGATCAGAGCTGGCAAGGGCAAGTAGCAACAGAAAACTGCATTCCCAGATATAACTGATAATGCTAAATAACCTGGACATCCCTGCCCCTCCACAGCACTTGTGAGGCTCTGCCCTGAAGCCAATGTCTTCATTCTAAGGAAGGATCCCAGAAATCCTAATACAAGGAAGCACAAATTCAATGCTTACGTTAAGATAAAGGAAGTTAATAGGTGACCTCCATTTTAGTTTTCAGCAGAGGACCTCAGCAGATATGTACCAGCCAACTCCTCTAAGACAAGAAACATGACCTGGCAGGGAGAGAGCTAACAGAAACTAGGAATTTAGATAAAGAAATACAGGATGGTCAGTCTTCAATTCAACCTCTATATTCCTTAGAAGAGCTTGCAGGACAAATTTCAAGCAAGGCAGTACAAGCAGGCTGTGTACAAAACTCATCACCTTTGGAAACAGTGTTTCACAGAAACAGAACAAAGCTGAGGCCAGTAAGGTCTAGAGAGAGGCCAGGTACATAACCTGTGGCATTTTTAAGACTTTGTGGACAGCAGCAAATCAGACAATTTGGAGAACAATGAAGAAAGCAAGCAATTTCATCATTCAACCTTAATTCTGAAGTCCTTGCACTTGCATTTATCAGCATTAACCTTCATCAGAAGGCACAAAGAACTTAAGACTTCATGGGATAGTTCTAAAATGCTATTCACTTCCACTTGAAAATTCATCCAATTCCTGCTTCCTTTTCTCAAAATTGACATTTTGCTGGCAGTGACCCATGTAAATAGAGAAACTACCCCCCTCTGAAAAATACTTTCCAAAGGGACAGGCTACATAAAAATGGATATGATTTTACAAAAATCTCACATAACATTTACTCTGAAGCAAATTTTAAGTAAATAAATCTCTTTCTGTAGATTACAGCTGTGTGCTACTGGACATAGCTGCCTTTGTGGTTTTTTTGGCAGACTTCTCATGAAGCAAACATAAAAATTTATTTGGCAGTTCAAAGCTTAAAGAATAATAAGTTTTATTTTGATTATGTGCTTCAAAGTGACATTCACACACTGTCCCCATCATAGGCATTCGGCATGCCAGAAGAAGCAGTCTGATGCATGCTGGAAGCCAAAACACGTTGCTTGGGCCCACACTAGCATTGTTTCTTGTGTGTGGTTTTTTGGTGGTTTTGTTGTTGTTGTTGTTTTGTTTTACATAATAAGCATAGGGATTTGCTGGCTGTATAGGAACTGGTTAGCAGAAAGCCACTTGCACCATTCCATAGATTTTGCTGTAATCCTAGCTCCCCCCACCTCAACCTAACACACATGTCTTCTCATACAGGCATAATAGAGAAGAAATTCACTTATTTCAGCCATCATTCAGGTTTTGATGGCATGAAAGCACTATGTGGAAATACTGCTCCTGTAAAATTCAGTAGCAGGTCCCATGAATGTGGGCTGAAAGCACAAACATAGATAGGTTATTCATGTGGTTTATCTAGCACCCTCCTGGGAAGCGCTTGGACTCTGCCTCCTGAAAGGCAGTTCATTTTTCAAAACAAGTATAGAAATAAAGCTAAAAATCTGTTAGTTAAAACATAGTTACTTTAGCGCAAATTAGAAAAAGCATACAAAGGAAATACTTATTTTAAACTCTTTACAACAGCTCAGTAAACATTTTGGAAGTTGAACATCCATATGCACCAAGCAGCTCCAAACTGCTGCAGAGCAGTGACATCCTTCCTTAGTAAATACATGACCAGTGGCAGCTTTTAGATTGGCTTGCATGTGATAAAGACAGTACATACATTCTAAAATACAATGGTGCAAATTTTATTAAACGTGGATGCTGGTTTAGGGTTAAAATTCACCATTTAGCTCCATAAAAGTTCACACAGTATTGTGCGTACATCTGGTTTAACAACAGCCATGCAAGAAAGTTAAATCCAAGGAAGCTCCCTATAGTTTGCTAACTTTGTAGCTTGGGGCCAGTAACTTCCACACTAATGTTTCCTCTATAGTTAAGATCACTGTTTTTTTCTTCAACATGCTGGTAGTTTGCCATAAGGAAAAAAAGCAAACAAGCGGAAACCACCAGCTCACAGAAGGCCACCTGATGATGCTATGGACACTATTACAGCTAAGCAGCAAGTGATGTTTCAAAGCATTTACAAACATTTCAGCTCAGAATATTGCATAAAACTAAGCACGGTTTACCTCTTATTAATTTGTGACTTAAATGAACCTGTACCTGTGATCTTCCCTAGCGTGGTATTTGTACTGTCGATCTGAGTCTCTAGACTTGGCCCAAACACAGCTGTATGTCTTGGCATGTGCAGTACTACAGAGCTAATAGAATCTGAATGGAGCTTACACACATAAAATTAAGCTGTCCCTGCTTAAATGCTTGACTGGATAAGAGCCAAAATATTCAGCAGTATAAAGTAAGCACAGTTTTCAGCTAACACTTTTACATAAACAATTTTGAGTATCTTTCAGAAGTTACCTATACTTCATATGTATATATGTGGTTATTTTTCATTATACTCTCCCCCTATTGAAACACATTTACAGCATAAAAGTCTCCACAAAAATACTGCAATTCCAGCACTAGACTTCACCTTGGGAAGTCTGGATTACAGAAGTAATTAATGACTTATTTTAGGAGCACAGTTTTCAGCAGAATCTCTTTGGTCTCTAAAATGCAACAGACCCAGGAACTTTCATGCATTTGCCCTCAAAAACTCTTCCTTTAGGTCAACCTGCCGCTAGGTAATTATTGCACAGGATATCAACAGTTAACCCCTGCTGCATCCCAATGTATCCCTCAGGTCAAGTAACAAGTTGATACACTTGGAGAATACCTACATGACTGGTTACAAGGAAAACTGCAGGCACAACCTTCACATACAATAAATAACACAGCCTTTTTAATGTGTCACGTTAGGACAAAATTGAAAATGTTGGGATACTGGATTTCACAAATTAGCTGGGCTCATTCGTGATACCCTCTGTGAAAACAGGAGGCTGAAAGCTGGGATTCTGTAGTGGCAATGGAGAGATACCAACCCGTACACCTGTAAGCACCAATTACGGCCTTCTTTGGGACTGGGGTCCGTGTAGCTACCAGTCATCCTGCAGAATTAGAACAAGTGACAGGCTTATTGCACTCCCAACCCAGAGCTGCCGTCTCCCTCAGTAACTGCACAGGGCTCGCAGCAAACTCGTATTTAGGGGAGTTGGTTTTTTTTTCTAGTAAGAACAGCTTCCTGCTTCCTTCATGTTTCCAGGGAAAAAGTGGCACATCAGCTCCCAGGAAAGGAGAGCAACGGTGTTGCCAGAGAGGGACCTAAAAGGACACAACAAAAGCCTGACTTTTGTGAAACTACCACCAGTCGGAGAAACCAGCCACTTCCTAATGTACCCATCGCACCGAAAAGCCTGGTTTATGTCAAAATATAGCAGCATATAAAACTACTGGGTTTGTACATGGAGCCAGCCACCCTGACTTCAACAGGATGACATTCCTGGATGTTCAATAAACTAAATTTCACACCTGGGCCCATATATATGCATATACACATACATATGTATATGCGCACATGCCTCATTTACAGTGTATATAAATGGCTTCACTCAAGAAGTGAGAACCAGCACAGCTGTTTTGACATAACCACCTCCCTGTTACACTGTCAATACAAAGCAACAGAGTTTATTAATGGCTCCTCTTTCTGAGGGAAAGGATATTTTAATCTCATTATATCCTCATTAAATGATGGTAACAGAAGCACTGAGTCAGACTAACACAGACAGCACTAGATCCCGCAGCTGTCCAGCACAAATCTACAAATTGCTAAGAAAATTAAGGTTTTGAGACTAAAAAACCCCAGAACTAAACCATGTAAGAACACAGTGAGATAAATATTATAAATATATATACATAGCAGTGAGTATGACACAGCCCTGTTTCTTAGTTTTATTGTGGTTCCTGCGAATAGTTAGATACAGGAACTGACATAAATAATCTGTTATAGCATCATGATATTAAAAAAATCTATTAACTACCGTGACACATCGTTCTGATGGAAGCTATGACAGGATTTTTAAATGCATAATTTGTTTATTTTTCTCCCCCAACTGACAGTTTGTGTCACTATTATAACCCTTCATTCCTCCAATTCCAACCACAAGCATTCAATTCCCACACGAACATAATGCAGAGATGCCACATAATAACCCTTAGCGCACTCTTTTCTCAATATAACTTAACATTTGTTTTCCTTCCTGCAATTTTTATTGTGTGGCCTTTTCACTAATCCAGGACTTAATAACAAGAGCTGGCAGCTGCTATTTCTGCAGTGTTCTGGACCAGAGCATAAATTTACTTTATCTGCTACTTAGTATTATGTCAATGCTATTTGGCAAATATGCAAAAAGTGAATTGTCACTACACTTTCGTTCTTACAACTGACTCAATCCAGAGTCAAACAACTATCAATAGATTTTTCCACCAACTTTTTTTAAGACTACATACTAATCACTGTTTTTCCATTACAATAGAATCACATCAGTTAAGCAGTATCCTAAAAAATAACTGCCAAAAGAAACTTTTATACCTGCTTTTCACTGAGAATCAAAGAAATGACAGGATCTGTTCATTTTTTAACAGGCCCCTTAATTTTTAATCTTTAACTTTTTCTCCTTCTTCCTTGGACACCAAAAATAGGTAGGAATTACAAATCACTCGTTACTCAATCAAGAGCCAGATCCTAAAACTGCACAATAGCCTTGGATAGCCTTCCCAGAGTAAACACTACATAATTAGTTATCCATTAAGCAACTGGTTCCTTGCAATATTGAGCTATGATCACTGACGGTAACCAAAGATCTCAGTGGTTTTCAGTCTTCCTGCAACCAACATCAGATAGAGCCAAGGAACCTAATAGGATTATCTGCTGTTGCTGCCGAGACAGACAAGGGGAAGGAGGACATCTGCACAGCACTTCAGCAGTGCTTCCTGAGGACGCTATCCGCCTTGGTGACTGTGGCAGCTGGCCACCTCTGCAGGGCTAGGGATTAACACAGTGTATGGAAGAGAAGTTGTGCTGTGCTGTATTATTTTGATTAATAACATTAAGCCATAAATATAAACTAAAAAAACAGAAGTAGGTATATACTTCCCCTTCTCTTTCTCGCAGTCCCAAATTTCTGGACATTATTAAGTATTCTTTCTTAAGAAATTTTCATTAAGCAGTAATGAAGTTGGTGTTGTTTTTTTCTCCTCTCAGAACTAACGGATGATCTCAAATCCAAAAATCCTCTGATTCGGTGCCAGTGTGCCATAATGGGAAAAAGTAACAACTCATGCCAGTAAAGTGCAGAATGACACATTGCATCAGGTTATCTCTTCACTTCAGAATTCTCTTGAGTATGGATGTAGGCACCCTGGCAGCTCATGGGACTGCCTTCTGCTTAGTGGGATTAGCAGACACAGTAACACAAGCATTCACTCCTTTATCCTGTGAAATACATAATGTGCATCTACTTCACCTGGCTGCCTCCTGCATCTTTCAAGCTAGCTACCTGTGTTGAGCTATTTGGCACCACGCACACTCTGTCCACATGGTGGGCAGTACCAATATCAGCACAGTTCTGACACAGCTAATATTATTAATAGTCTATATAAGGAACTGAGATTAATTGCATTTCCCATAAGGGTACCTAACATCAAATGCCACAGTAAGAGCCTGAGAAATCCTAACAGTGCACACTGTGCCAGACCCAAGTAAAGATGACCTTTCTCCTGACCCAAGAAATACACTGGAGATCCTTTTTCTGGGCAGACACCACCCTAGACATCAACTCAAAGCATGTATTCCCTTGCCTTTTCTGGAGATACTCCCAAGCTCATTTCTAGTTTCAGTGCAATTATTAGCACAGCTCAACGCCCTCCAGCAGAACGAGTGAGAACGGTGTACCTACCAAAGGTGCACATCCAAGGGCAGGTTGCCCCTACCTGTCCAAAGCTTTGCTCATGGGGAGGCCACAAACACCAGCAGTGCAAGGCTCTGGGTAATGCATGGCTGACCTGTGTTGGGGGGGAAAAAGAATGCAAAAAACCATGTGGGTCCGTAAGAGGCTGAAGGAGGGACACCCCCACTGCCAGCAGTTATGAACTGTATTTAGCTTGATAAGAGCTCAGTGAAGCACAGAAGTGATCGGTGAACTATTCCTAACAGGTATGAAGATGAAAAAGAAATGTAGAACTAAGATAGATCACTTCTTAAAGCAACAAAACCAGGACAAAATATTGGATATTATTTTTTTCTCTTTTTCTCCTTTCCAGGTTTTACAACTAAGAGAAAGAAAGAGCATCAGATGCATCTGCACGCTGACTGCACTACAACTGCAGCAATGGAAACACACCGTAAACCTGATTTAACTGTCTGCTTAAATGTGTTTACATACTGTGTTGATATAGCAATGAATTTGTCCATGGTGCTTTGTAATACTGCATTTTATTCATAAAAATAGTCAACCTAGCTTTAAAGAAATCAATTATATATATTATTTTGGCACATCAGTGAAACCAAGAAAAACAACATTCCCTTAATATTAAAAAAGGGGATCTTATTCCTTCAACAGATAATGTACAGGAACACATAACGTATTTTCAATGTGTAAGAGTAACTTCAATACATTGTGCTAGGCATGTCAGAATAAATGCAACTTTGATCAGTTTTACATAATAGAAATACTACTGTGTGACACTTTAAAAGCTTCATACTCCCTCCAGGAGAATGTGCAAACATTTATTTTCTTCTGAAATTTTTTACGTTGCTGATTTTGTTGTGCTCAGAAATATCCCAAACACATCACATAACACTTGCAGGACAAGAATAGTCAAAGACAGTCTCAGTTATCATAGTAATGAAAATTTAAGTGTCCTTTTCCTTCTGAAGAGAATCTTCAAAACGAGTCTCTGAAATGGACCGAAGTCCCTAAACTTGAAAGAAAGATTAGGAGACTTAGCTGCTGCTTTCACTCAAGATCGTAAAGCACGCCCTTATCCACTTACATATGCTACATAAAGTGAGCAGATATGGAATAGTACGCCAAAAATTCTTACTGAGAAATACTTCCTTCATCACCCAAGACCTGTGCCATGCCTTGGGACAACAGATAAAATGCATCGTGCTGCTGGCGTGACAAGATTAGCAGAAGGGGAGCATCTGTAGAGACTCCAGGATCTTAAAGATGTTGAATTCTACGATTGAGAAGGCACTCATGGGACTATTATCTCTGTCCCTGAAATGTCTGCTCCCAGTAGAATGGTACAATTGTCATTTTTTACACACTTAAAAACAACACACAACTATTTCAAGCACATAAGGCTGTCAACTCATTTCTACAAACAAATAATATTTCTTGCTGACTAAAGCTGCACATGCTGCAAACACTACTTTGACTTCTGTACTGCCTAGGCAATTCCTATTGTCCTCAGATGCTCCCGGCTGGTGAAGGCATATTTCAACACACAAACTTCCATGTACAATTTCACTGAGAGATTTGGCAGGAGCATAACTGCTAAATGAGCAGCAATCAAGCAGTTCACCCAATCAGTCTTCTAATTCACCACAACTGCTATAAATACTACCCATTATTACTGAATGCAGCTTTTAGGGGAAAAATACATGCAAACTTCCTGCAGTATCTAATCTATGGGAAAATTATACAGAACATCACATTAAAATTTAAGTAAACACTTTGGCATACTCCTAATGTATGTGCATAGATTACTCGGGTGTACTTCTAGGATAAGTACCATTTGATGTTCAGATTATTGGTGGATATTTAAAGTTGATTACTCTAGAGGTAAGATATAATTGGTAAACAAGGAACATATACAGAACAACAACATAATAATAACCACAGGTTGTATTTATTTCACAATTTATTCCTACACTCAGGACAATAGTTCAGTAAAGATACTAATTATATTTTTAAACCAACAAAATGAAATCAGAAATTACCAAAAACATCATTTTTCAAGATATCGCATTATGAGCTGAATGGAAGACCTTACTGGACTTCACTTTTACTGCACCACAGTTGATACAGTGCTACTTTGAAACTTGAGCTGCATTGCAGACAGAGGCAGAACAGGAGCTCTCAACAGGTAGAACTTTCTGTGGGGTTGTGCGGGTTCACCACGAGCCTCACACTGTGCATCTTCCCACGGTTACTTCTGGAGAAAGACTTACACAGCCCAACAGTAAATCTGAGTTCCACTTTAAGACATCTTAGCTTACAGCACTTCAAGCAAGGAAAACTCCATTGGCCATGGCAAAGGCTGGTATTTATTTCAGCAGCAAAGTGCTAAAGATGGAAGAATAAACATGTAGCAGCAGATAATAAGAGGAGAAACAAAATGGATGTAGGTAATAAGAGAACAGAGAGGAGACACTGGTGTGCTCGCTAGATTACCGAAGAGATGAATCAACTCACAGATGTGATAGTGGGGACATTCACTTTGCTAACACATATATTTAATTACCTATATTTTTTATCCTTTTCAGTGTAGGCACCTTGTCTAGACTGTTTGATTACACCCAGCTGTAAGCTGTTTCTGGCTTTTCTCTCTCTTTTGTCTTATTTTTAAGGCAGCTTTCACTACGCAATACACTGCAATTGCAGTCTCCTTCCAGATTTCTACCTCCTTATCACTGTGAGGCACTGACAAATTGTTGTCATCTCATTTTTCCCACTGATGACCTGAATTAGCCACTACCAGACACAGCAGTGCTGGGCCAGCAGCCTCCCTGGTTGTTGAAATTACACTGGCTCTCAAGATGGAGAATAGCTCCATTTTCTGTGGGTGTGAGGTGTTGAACTAGAGAAAGGTGCCCTCATCCCCTTCAACACCTGATGTTACAGTCAGCAGCCAAAGGGATTACCTGAAAGCAAAACCTAGGGAAAGACCTTTCACATTGAAAGCATGATTGAATAACGTGGATAATAATAAATAAAAACTAGATAAATAATTATAAAAAAGGGGAATGCTATTTAGACAGTGTCCTACACAGTTGCTCACGCTTGGGATATCTGTTAAAAAATGCACAGCCTGACTGGATTTGTATATGGGACACATTAGGACCTCTCCATGAGGCCACACTTGCTCCAGAAGCACGTGCATCCAACACCAGCGTGTATCAAACTGGCTTCACGTACGAAGCAACGATCTTCTAGAGGAAAGTAAATGTCCTGAATCACTGCTGAGAGACAAGGTGAGAATCTCACAGACAACTCCTTGCAACAGATGCACTGAAAGACCTTGGAGCAGCAGTCTGAGCCTTCCTCACACAAAGACAAGACTCCAGCAGTCAGACAGATGAGGCAATAAAACATTCCAGAAGAGGAAATGGGTTCTGGTTAAACCATACCCAGAGCAACCATATAGAAAAGTCTATTTAAACACCACTTCAGCACTGATATAAGCAGTGGGAACATCCAGATGCAGCTGTGAGGTATGAAACTTTATTCAGTTAAGTCATTTCATTAACATGTGAGCAGGGAAGAAGCCATAAGCTGGAAAAGCATGGGGAAAAAAAACAAAACCAAAACCAAAACAAACCCAACACTGAAACCTAGAATCATAATGGCTCAAGGACACAGCAGCAAGAACAAAGCATTTTGCAACCTATTTTTTTAAAAATGGTAGCATTTTCAGAACTTGTATTCCTTTTAGAGATCTGGCAAAGATTTCTGGAACACTTGTTGCCCACAAGCACATTTGCGAGAATGACCCTGTTAGCAGTACCCTAAGCTGGTACCAACTCTGGTGCTAACCTTCTGCCTCCAGATCTTTCCACAAAATTCACATAGGCTGTAAAATGACTGCTCTCTCCTTGGAGTGGCTTTCATGGCAGAAAAATATTGTACATATAGTTTGTAAAGTGCTTTTAGAACAAAGTCCCTATAAAAACTCATACCTGAGGTAGTAGGTAGGGTAAGATTTCCCACCCCAAGTTAAGAATGCAGACCTCGTAGATGAAAAACACCTCTGCAAACTGCACTGCCCGTATCTTCAATGCAGACAGAGCCAGCGTACAAAACCAAAGAATATAAACCTCACACTTTCATACGCAAAAAGAAGGAATACAAATGCAACTGAGTAAAAAAAAAAAAAAAAAAGAAAACCACAACAAAAAAACCAAAACAAAACCCAACAAACCCACACAACAACACAACCCCCACAGTAAAAAAAACAAACACCCAGACCAAGATTTATAGATGGACAAAGAAAATGGAAAAAGTTACTTGAATCACCTTATGTAAGAAAAGATGTCAAACAGGAACAACTATATTTTACTGCTGACCTAAATACTGAATTTAACAACTTCAAGAATCTCATGCATGCTTTTGTCTCCTCATTATTTTGATTCCATAGTATATTTAATAGAAACTTTATGTGCTTCACTATCAGGAAAGGAAAAATGTTTTTATTAAGCATTAATTCTTTTCTTGCATTTTAGTGGTAGTGAGCATCTCTGCCACCTGTCTTAAAAGAACAGAATTTCATAGTGCTATTCTAAAACAGCATTAGAAACACAGGCACACTGTTTTCATCATTACTTGCTTTTCAAGGCAGTCAAAGGAGCTGTGCTCCAGGTAACAAGTGTTCCTAAAAAGCCTGTAAACATTTCAGTAAGAGATGTTTGGAATTCAGACCTATTCTACACTCCTACACCAATCCTACACTCACTTAGTGCCATTGCAGCTACACTTGCCCAGGTGCAATTTCTAAATTGTTCCATAGAAGAGGCATTAAAAAAATCCTCCCGTAACGTAGCTTTACCAATAGCTCATTCTTTCAAATTACTTGAAATTATATCACAAATAGAGCTTGCAAGAAATATGGAGAGATTCTCTGGTAAGTACATGACATAGATAATGGAAACCAATGTAATCCAGAAAATCCAGTTCTGCTACCAGAAAGTAAGGATGGTTATCTTCCTAGAAAGATAAAAACCAGACAGCTCAAGAAAGAAATGGGGGGGAAGCCTTTATCATAAAAGAACAGTTTTCTGATGTATTTCAAGTAGTGAAAAATCTAGGATTTACTTAACAGCTTTGTTGGCAGATCTGAGGCACTGAACTCAAACAGATTATATAAAGTAGCGTACATCAAGTCAGTTTTTGCATAAAAACGTCCTTGCCCGTGTCTGAGTATGGGAAATGCATACTGGTACAATTCATCAACCACTGTGTTAAATGCAAATAAAGGCAGATACAATCCCCTATCTTTTCTCACATTATTAAACTAGGGAAACACTATTCACACTACAGTTCCATTCTTTAGTGGCTGCAAGATGATGAGGAATGTTACACACTAAAAGAAATTCCCAACCGCCACTACAAGTTTCTGTTACATTAAGTAGGCTTACATAGCAAGCAAATGTAGCTCAGGCAGAGCCACAAGAAAAATGGAGATTACACACTCAAATAACTCTTCAGGTTTTTTCAGATGATCGGTCCAAACAAGTAACTAGGTAACATCTCACAGCATCATACTGTGTCAGCTCACCTGCATTTTAGCTCTTTGGTTTATCAGCAGTTTGTCATTGAATCATCACAATTAAAAACCAAAACCAAACCACGTTCTTTTTATAATACATTATAGCTCTCTTCAGCAATCTAAACCATTCAAATATTCTCCTGCCTAAAAAGAATATTCTTAGATTATCTTTGTAGATTTCCTCAGCTTTTTTTTTTTCTGAGAAGGATAAGAGTCCAGCAAGTATAGCAAGAAACAAAAGCTATGATCAGAGAGCCCAGAGATGCTCAACATGCCTTGCTCAATAGCAAGGACAAAGTGTGGTCTGCTCATTCATCACCCCTTTTTTCTACTATAGCATGGATCTGTAGCATATCTCACTATTCTCCCCCTCTTGGCTTATGAAGGAGCGACTCTTCATCTCATCCTCTCTGCGTGTTACTGCTCCCCAGTTCTCCAGGCCAACAAAAATTCTGACTCTTTCTCCTCTTACTATTTGGCAAACACATTACTTCAGTCAGTATTTTAACTCATACTGGGTAGATACAAAAGACAATGTACCAAGAGAGATATTGGCTTCCATCAGCCAAATTAAGACTTATAGGGTTGACCAAGCATGCAGCACACAGGGCACTGTAAACACTCACAAAGATTCTTCTGAGCTTTCCAGTGTGCAAACCATGATGTAGTTCTGTCAAAGGGCATTTCAAATTTAGGAAGAGATTAGCTGTGGAGTCCAAAAGCAGCAGTACAGGTATTATTACACAGAACCTATGTTTTGGTTTAGCTAAGGCAATCATTCAAAGCAGCAGCTCATCAAAAAGACCCTCAAGAAGCAGCCTAAGCTCCGTAGCTCTTGTCAACAAGACCCTGCAGGGAAACACAGAATTGATGAAGAAAAAAATTTCTCTAACTTTTAGCAGCAGACCAATAAAATACAACAGCGCAACTCATCTCTTAGCAGACAACATTTGGAACGTGCTATTAGACAAAACTGATATGAAAACATCTCCAAAGCAGAGTACCATCACGGTGTGAGCTTCATAGATAATTGTGAATTCTGACCTACTGCAAGAATTCTAATACAAAGAGATCTAAAAGTTGCTCACAGAACAACTGCTCTGAAGTACATCTTCTCCTATGATCACACACGTAAGGCCTATACTTCTCATTCATGTCTGATTAGCATGTGAGAACACCACATAAATGCATTAACTATAAACTGGTTTTGTTTACATGACATTTGTCTTCCGTCTAATTGACGTTAAAAGGAGAAATTGGCTTGGAAAGATAAGGGAAATTAAACACGTTTGGTCCAGTGGCCTATAATAACCTCATCACAGACTTGAGTGATTTCAGAGAAATGAGAGCACTGTATTTATACGTGGCTATAAAAGCATGTCACATAACAGTCAAATACATCTCTATAGAAAAAGCTATCACTTCATTGTTTTGCTGGAGAAGGCAGCATCCAAGACAAACCTTTGCCTTCCTCCTTGCTCTCTGGAGACAGTGTTGCCCTAGTATCTGTGCAGCAGGTACTTAAAAAAGTAGAGAGGACTCACAGGCTACTTCAGACAGCACAACAATCAGGTTTTCCCTCCACTGTGGCAGCAGAGCTGCACCAACAGGCATTTGCCTATTTATTAACTTGGAAAACACTAACAAAGTCAACAGCTTCAAGAACGCTACCCACATTTCAGATGTCTTCATTGTGACTGAAAACCTCATCTCCCTTGGGTTAAGCATATTTGAAAATTTTCACGATGGAGCATCCTTGATGGGATGTGTGCTTTGTGGCAAGGTGAAAGGCTGCCTCACCTTACGTGCAGAGAGACACTGGCCTTTCCTCCATACCCTACATAGAAATGTAGAAAGCAACCCAGCCTTAAGAAGTGTGCATACATTCATAAACACACTGCAGCGTTTTTAAATTACCAATTCAACATTAATTACTCGACAGAAAAGTTGCAGCACTGCTCATAACCCTTCATACAAATTCTGGGCTACAAAGTAAAGCAAAGGAGTGCTCTGGTTTTAACAACACTGACTACATAAAATAAAAGGATTGCCTTAAGGAAGAAACCAAAAGCTTTCTTAAACGATGTTACAATTACTGCTTTTTGCTTCCTCGCTTAGGAATAGGTCTACTGTCTCTGCCGGTCATATACTGAAAGAGATTTCTGTTGTTACAATATGGGATCAATGAACATTGCTCATCCCTAGTCCCTCACACTCAGTTAAAGCATGAGTTACATAAAGTTGTGCTTCTCTCCCCAAGCACAAGCTTTAGGGGATACAAGCTATTATTGTCTATCCTCGTGGGTTTTTATACACAAAGTATCTTTCCTTTTAAAGGAAAAACCTCTTCTGGGGAGTAGTAAAAAATACATTGGTTACATCATCATAATGCAATCATAGTGGCATTTTGTTTGACAGTTTAGCACATAAAATTTTACTGGTAGAAGGGAAAAAGGTTTTCATGCAATAATAAATGCTACAAACCTAAAATAATCACTCCACTTGAATACACTTTCAAAACAGACGAGTTTATTATTACTGGTAGAGAGGGAATTCTTTCTCTGTGCTAGATAAAAATGTCAGGTGTTCAGATTCACAATTCTTCTTCTCCTTTTACTCCCACTTTCAACCCAGCAGTAACCTATCCCATTATGTTTCACAGTAATTAACAACAAAAAAGTATCAGCTATTTTAACACGGACCCTCTTTTTATGTGAAACAATATCAATTGTCATGAACATAACTTACTGAAAGGATGAAAATGAAAAAATAAATGAAATCCACAAGCTTAGAAAAATTACTTTAAATTCTGAGCATCTGAGTGAAGACAAATTTCACTGCACGTGAAAGAGGTATATTCGTTATTACTGCCCCGCACAATCAAATAATTTGCCTAGTTACATGGAAAAAGTGCTATATATACAGACAAAGACCAAAAGAAAACCATAATTATTTATTAGCACATATCCTTGAATCTTGTATTTTACCGAAACACTAAAAGGAGAACAAGTGTTCTATCAGACCTGCCAAACAGTACAAAGTATCACAGTTGACATTAAATAAATTCTTAGCAATTTTTCTTTTCAGAATCCGGAAAATTTTATAAACACACCCACTTTTAAAAAGGTAAATAACAAAATACCAGGTCAGAGCAGTGTAGCAGGCTCAGCAGCTTTCTCTCTGGAACAAATTTTTCCCCCAAGTTTGGCACTGTGGCACACCCTCCCTCACGTTAGACTCACAGGCAGCTGTCAGAAGCTGCCTAGGCTGGGTCACAGCCTGCGTGAAGACCTGGTTAGATCCAAATCTCTGCAGTTGCGGTGTTGGGGGCCATTATGCCCTCCAAAACATTAATACTCACTATAAAATTTAACATACGTACTTTTTTCACAGAATCCTACAACCACAAGTGCTGCAGTGCTGTGAATACCCACTTTCATGGGGGCTTTCTAGCAAACTGGTTCATCATTAGGAGAACAAATGCTAACTAATATTTTTAATTAACTTCTGAAGTCCCACCAGTTTGGGAGCGCTGGCTCTTCCCTGGGCTTGGCTGCTCTGCAGCACTAAACAGAAAGCTGGTCTGGCAGGGGGAAAAAGAGAAGAAAAAAAAAAAAAGCATCATCTATCTTCTGTTCAGATCCAGCAAACTGCTTCAGAAGTGGTGCTCTGCTAGAAAGGATAGCTGAAAGACCAAGAGTCTCAGCACTAGGTAAGACACATATATGAAGTAAGTGACTATGCTAATTACAAGACAAATGTCCTGTTAACAGGAGTATAATCTAGCATAACATATGGAAAACACAGGCAGCTGGGGTGTCCCACCACACCAGACAACACCCCGCAGTAAGGGCTGCAAACCCGAGGCTGGGTGACAAGGCTGACAGCCCAAAATCATAGGGTAATTAATAATTCCCAGGTTCAATAAGGGAAGGTGTGAAGTGCTGCACCTGGGGAGAACGAATTTAAAGTGAAGGCCTAGAAATTTGCTACACATTTACAGATCACGTGTCCACTGGCAGATAACCCCCCAACCTTCAAAGTGCCAAAAAGCTAAAGAGAAATTCAATAAAATACTTCAAGTAACAGAAAAAAAATATTAGCAATACAAACCCATTCAATATTTCTTTAAAAGCATCTCTGTTCACATCCGCATCCAAAAGCAGTGCATCAGAGCAAGGCCACGCAGTTCAGTGCGCACATAAGAAAAAGAATATCAGAAAGGCTCACCCATATGCTGTTATTAATCTATATCCACTGGCATTCATGAGCCAAACAGGCTGCTTAAGGGAATATTCATCAAAAATAATTCAGAAAATGAGGAAAAGGGAAAAGTGCCATTTTAAAGATAAATAGTATTTATTGCTTCAGTTTAAAGGTTGTGCTATTTGGTAATGCTGCTTGTGAAGGTAGCTTTACATGCTACGGCACAAAGTTAATAGCTATGAAAATAGACGGGCAGTTCAATCAAGAGTCAATTTCCCTTCATGCTCATTAACTAAAAAAAGAAGCTAATGTTTTCCAAGTGATGAAATATTAAGATACCAAACTTCAGAGACCTGTACCAACCCTTCCCTGCAATATCACTAACTACCCTTATGATCCCCATGAATCTAAGGCAGTATTCTAATTTCCCCTACACATCTAAACTCCCTCAACATAACCAGTATTCTCAGCTCCCTCTGACATCCAGAAATTACCACTGGTTAAAAGGTGGCACAAAGCATGGCAGATTCAGAGCTACACATCCTGAATGGTTAGAAAAGTTAAATACAGCCAGCAACTGTGGAACCCCCACTGCAGTTTCTCTCTTGTTGGAGATACTAATCTGAATATGTTTTCTACAGCCAGCTGCAATTTTCCTTCAAAGTAAGTATAGGAGCTTTGACATCTCTAGTCCTGTGTCAAAACTGATCAGGAATGGATGACGGGGGTCAAAAATTACTGGAGAGATGCCAACAAGTGAGAAGGGAAAAAAGGTATTTAAGACTGCAGTGAGAACCCAGACTAAAAATGTTGTCAGTGCCACAACCAACTTTGTTCATGATACAGAATAGTAGGAAAGTATCAGCTAAGGTTTCAAAGCCTGATGATCTCTCAGATCTATGTTCTTCTATGCTCTTTCCTTTTACACCATCTACTGCCATAAGCAAGCTGAGTACCTTCTGAGTGTAAGAAGGGAGGTATTGCACAACATCAGCATATTTTCTGCTGGCTGCCAAGGAGCAAAAATTAGGCACTGAAAGATGCCAGTTATGTCTTTATTTGCTACCATAAAAAAGATAAAAACAAAATCAATTAGTGTATTCATAACTTTGGATCTATCAGCAGACCATATAGATGCGTATAATGAGAAGGTTTTGTTTCTCAGGAACCGAGGAGGTCATTCCAACAAACTAACACACTTTTAGATGTGCTTCAAGCATACACGCTTTTCCTTGTTCCACATCACACTGTGGCACGACAGAAACAGCCAGGTGGCTTTATAAGACATTTGAACTAGAAGAGCAGAAGAGGGCTCTGTTAGAAGAAATTAGCCTTCTGCACATGAGCTTTTCTGGCACATTGTGCACCTGAGCTGGGTCAGCAAAACTGCTTACAAAAATATAGTTAATGCTGTGAAGGCAAGAAGCACTTACTCACCTTTGGGGTTTTACAGACAGCTGATACTTTCCAAAGCCAAGATAGTTACGTGAACTGAAACCTCCATACAAGACGCAGCACATTTATCATCAGATTATCGAGATGCAATATTAGCAACCACATTAATCTACACACCCTTTATAGTGTTCAAACAGCAGATGAACATGAAACATCTACTGCCTGAAGTGATGAAATACATTAATTTGCTTAGAATACTATGCCACACCACCTCGAGTTCAGCCAGCATTGACTTTTGTGGCCAACACATTTAACATAAGAACTGTAGTTCAACTGTTTTCGTAGAAGATGCTATATCAACACTGATTGTTCATTCACCCTAGGAATGAATTCTATATCAAATGAGCTTCACAGTTGGCACTTACCAACAGCTGCTTTTCTTTCCTGAGCAGCTGGCAGACAAAGTGTACCCTGTCATAATTCACATCCACATTACAAGTCACCAGCACTGCTGAAGGTTGAAAGCTGAATTTGTGTTCATCAGTAGCTGTTTTACGGCTCTTGTGCCACAAGAGCTGTCCTCTCCTCCATCATTTTAAGACCAACTATTTTGGTAGGTAATGTAGTCCTAAAATAAAAAAAAAAAATAAAGGGCAATAGCAGCTAGCATTTTTAACTGTCTGTGTCTGCAGCAATGCTCCTACATGGACCTCCATTTGGCTTGTGCCTTCAAGGCACTGCAGTGCAGTGGAATAAGCTGCTGAAGTTTGAGGTTGCTCTGTGCTGCTAAGCACATCAGTCAACCTTTCCATTTTTTCCTTCATTTACAAAAGGAAGATAATAGTACCAGCTATACCAACTGCACGGCAGTGTTGAAAGGATTAATTAGCTAATATCTCTACAGTCTTAAGCATGCAGAACATCACAGATGCACAGTGTAATTACTATTATTAGGGGGATAATTTCTTTGACTCATTGGGACAACACACATTTTATCTGTCATTTTTTCAGGGCACAGAAGTCTACCAGCAGATATCCTCAGCTAGAAAGAAACTTGAATAACATGGCATAAACTATCCACTGCAGGGCTTTACCTTTTTTCAAGCATCTATTATTTCTCATTAGTATTTAGGAATAGAAATTTGTGGACTGCTGATAGCCACAAAGCCGTAAAGCCAGCCACAAATGAGCACTGACAGGAAAGATACTGACCTACTTGCTAAGTGCAGTTTCCTCCTAAAAGCCACATTCAAAACTAAACTACACTGGGTCTGCTTTCCCAGGCTACTAGCAAAAGACTTTAACTGCTGGCCCACAGTGCAGTATCCAAACCAGCTCTAGACCTATTAATCTGATAGGGAGCTCTCCTCCTTAGGGTATATTGACGTGGCTGAGATCAGTAAGGGTACTGGAGCATCAAGCAGATACAGTACATTGGTCACACATTTTTGAAGAATGCCATAAAACTTAGGCTTTTTCTTCTTCAGGCCTCGGTACATAACATCTATAGGCTAAGAGCTTTGAGACCTCCTGTAACGCTCAACAGCTTTCCTCAAAAACCATAGAGCAGAGGAGAGTCATCATGCACAAAGGGAGATCACAGTTACGGTAGACTCAAAAGTAAGATAATCTAAACTAAAAGAAAGGGGATGGGAGTTTGGTTTTCGTGCAAAGCCTGGGAAAAACCTTGGCAGCAAAGGCGCCGAGAGGAGTGCGATAGAACTAAAACTGTACTTCCATGCATGTGTCAAGTATGATGCTAACTCCATGTTAGTAACTTCATACTGAGAATAACAGATGATTCCAGGACTTGATATTCTTTCTCTGAAGTAAA
The DNA here is from genome assembly GCF_964188355.1 of Buteo buteo. Classification (NCBI taxonomy): domain Eukaryota; kingdom Metazoa; phylum Chordata; class Aves; order Accipitriformes; family Accipitridae; genus Buteo; species Buteo buteo. The sequence goes on along the minus strand of NC_134174.1, from coordinate 31,863,274 downwards.
GCTCAATGCTTTTCATAGAAATTTAGTTCAGCACACAATCACAGACACAAGCCTCCTGAACACACGTTAAATAACAGTTTAAAGCAATGCTAAACCAAACAGCCTAAGAAATACAGCAGCTAGAGTTGTCAAAGGTCACAGTAAATTCTCTCTCTTGTATATTTGCTGTTTGGTATACAGTGCCACGAATCTTTGGCATTCTGTTAGAGAAAAAAAAAAGCATAGTAACACATCTGCTCCAGGCACCCACGTAAATTGGACTTGGGTCCTTGCATTAGTTATATAGTCCAACTATAACAAAACCATATGAGGTTGGTGGACTGACAGTGCTTATATGGGCATCTTCAAGGAATGTCACCTGGCAGACCTTCTTTTCCCCAGAACCCATGCACTAGACTAAGTAACACTGAGTTCTCACCACCACAGACTCACAGACGGATGTCTCTGGTAGCAGCCAGCTGGGATCATTTAAATCAACTTTAACACTAACACTGCAGTGCAAAGTAGGAAAGCACAGCATTGTTCTCACAGCTTCTTGCTTTTACCAATCTGTCACCCACAGAAAGCTGCTCGTAGAGCCTATCAGTCACAGCTGAAATTCTAACCCTTCATGATTGGCTAGCATTAGCTAAACCAAATCAATGGCTTGATTGCAGATTTGCCAAACAGAATTGCAATATGCATGCATTAGAATGATTAGGCAATTTGCAACTTCATTACCTCCTCTAGAGATACATGAGGTATTACCCTAAAAGTGGCATGCATATTTTAAAAAGTATTGAAACATATAGCTGTCTTTTTTTTCTCCACAGAAGACTACGTGATGATTAGTAGCTGACATACTGAAGCAAAGCCTGTCATACCAGCCCCCTACAATAGCCTTGACCATACCATGTACTACTTTAAATTAAAAATTCAGAGGAATTTTGAAAATACTTTAAATAGCACTGTCAAACCTAGTTGTATCACCACTTCATCGTTTGCACGTCCTAGGAACAGCAGATAGGTAATTAGTGCTTGACATATTATCATTCTCCCTCAGCAAAATGGCAGCACAAATGCTAATTGTACAGATTGAGTGAAAATCATATGTGCCAGAGTCTACTTGAACAAAAATTCACACAGGAGGAGACGGACATCACAAGAAACAGCCTATTAGGAATCTTACCTTCAGCTAATAGCTGAATGACTACTTGGAAGTAAACTACATAGCTAGAGAAAGACCAGTATTTTCAGCTAAAGCACTAAAGTTTTTTGAAACTAAAAGCAGTTTTTGCAGACAGAAAATTATTATTCTTACTCACCACTTGTGAGGTGAAAATTAGCAGTTACATACAACTCTAACCACTGCACCTTTGTTTAGAAGAAACCTCTGGCTTTTATTTTATGTAAAATCCATGCCAGAATTGAGACAAACTTGAATCAGTCTGCAGTCTGAGCAGTAACCTTCATTTTAGTAAACCACTATGTTTACATTTTTAATGGCAGCTCTTCTGTGCATCTTTCTTAAACTGATGTGCCAAAAAGCAAGGCAGCTTCCATGCATGTCATATAATAGGCACTGAATAACATAGCAGACCCCTTGCCTGCTACATGTCACCCTGAAACTCCAACATAATTGTATGCTGTAGAAGTACATAAAATTACATCTTTAAGACTTAAATACAAAGTAAAGACATTCATCTGCTTTAAATAATTTAATGGGGAGAAAACCAAGCACTTTCCCTCATCTAAAACAGCTTGCAAATACCACAGCTATGGTAGGCAAACAGTGAACTTCAACTTCTCTATATAGCCTCATCTAGTCGATACCCACGCATATGCCAAACTTTAAGAATACAAAGCAGACCAGTGCAAGGGAATGCCCTGCACTTAAAAACACCTACATGCATGTTGCTGAAGAGTAATTTTTTTTTTTTTAAAACCACAAAATCTTCTCAAAACCCAGAAGAATATGTATTATCTGAGTTGTACTCCTACAATTCATTTATGCCTACCTGTAAATAAAAGATTGTAATCTAGCTTGTTGCAATTAGGTCTCATTATACTGCTATATTTTATGATTTTATTCATTACTGTTAGTGAACTGAAATTATTTCAGATATCAGTAACTACAGTGTCTGCAAAATTTATAAAAAAGCTTCCACAATTAAACAAGAATTCAAGCTAATAAATCCTGCCCAAAATCCCTCTCTCAAACCTAAATTACAAATTAAGTACCATTAGAAAGATTTAAATAAGAAGCCTTATGAAATCTATTTTAATATTTACAAGCAAGAACACTGGATATAGCATATACAGACGCATACAGCTTATGTACTCCAAAGAGGCTCTGGCATTTGCCCTAGTAGCTGATGCCATACAATATTACCATAGGCAGCCAAGCTAGCTAAAAAGCACCTGCAGAGTACAATGTAAAACAAACCAACATTACACACCTGTGTAATCATATGCAATTACGTTAATGCACTTGGACTGAAGAAACTGCAAGATGAATACTGGCATTGAGTATGCTTGTGTTGTTACTAATTTGCAATGGATTTCCTAGCAGAAGTCAAATTTGTCAATCCTTCCGCAACATCGCAGTTGCATTACAATACTTGTTTTCAAAATAGCAATAAAAGAAAGCAGTAACTTGAACCCTAATGCTTTAGCTTGTTTGAAAAATGAAAAAAGGAGCTAATACTATTGATCCTTTTAATCTGTGTGACAGCTTAAAACTTCAAGAACAGTAAATTCATATGAAAGGTCTGTGATTTGCAGCTGCACTTAATTCCAGCACAGAACTGTCAGGTTAGACACACATGCTCAACTTCTATATTATCTAGCATTTACTTAATTAAGATATTGATAATTCAAGGTCAGTTCACACTACATGATGCACTGACATCTACTCCTCTTATATTTCCTCACTTTGCTGTACTGCTTTAAATACCGCAAAAAGCTCAGTTTCACTCGCGTCTTCTAAAAATTCAGACCCACGAGTTCTGTCTATAATACCTGCAAACTGCTAAGTCCAAGCAGATGTTAAAAACAGTCACTGAAAATACAAAAGAGTTATGATTATTTGTTACCACAGTGTGAAACAGGCTTCTTAAAATGTATCCACATTAATTAAAACTTCTGGAAGAAATAGACAGTTGCTGCTGTATATGCAGAAGCAAATAAGAAACAAAGCAGCCCAATAAAAGTAAATAAATACTTGCAGTGTGACCTTAAAAGACAGACAGATGTCTCAGGCACCAGCTGGAAGACCTGCAGAACTAGGAGGAAAACCAGCATCATCTGAGGCACAGGTACATCTTGTATATTGTATAACTGCTTTGGCAAATAAGCATTAGAGAAACACCTATGTAGAAATGAATTGTCTCTTAATGAAGATAAGTTCAGACATACTGTTAAACAAGACGTCTAGCTGCGGTTGATTAAAACTGCAGATTTTGCATGATGGTGCAATACTAATGCCATAAAACAAATAAAATTTGAAACTGGCTACAGACAAGTATTACAGACAGGCTGACCTGAAATCCAAGCACAAAAACTGCTGGGGAAAGCAGGGGATTCTCTTTCAAGGCTGGGGATTGAAAAAAAATTTTGAAGAGGTACTCAAATCAAATACTAATTCAATAAAGATATAACTGTGTGGAATACAATGGTCTGAAAATAACAGTAAGCACAGAAAATCTAAGAGTTCTCTCGTGCCATGTTATGTATGAAGGAAGATTTTTAGAAAACTTCTAGAGGTTTGGGTTTGTTGGTTGTCATCCCCCCCCCCCCCCCCCCGTGGAATAAGAGATGTCTATGAACATTTTTATTTTTTTGTTTTATAGAATTGTAGCACTATTGGTTGGAAGGGACATCTCTAAACCAACCTCCACCACCAGCCAACACCAAACTAGGTCATTTGTTGCCTTTTTCTAGAGAAGTCCCTTTCCCTTGCCTCTGTCAGAACTAGTCAGTTTTGAACTGGGAGAATCGCTTGGTTTATGTCTCCTGGCATAGAGCTGCAAAGCATCAAACACAAATTTGATTTTCTTACCTTAGTGTATGAAAGTTTTGAAGAAATTGCAACTGTCACATCTTTGAACTGATGAAATGACTGCTTCTGAAAAATATCCTTTGCATCTCACATTTAAGGCTTGCCTTTGCTGTAAATGCTTTAGTAATGGCCTTGCAATTCTGTTTCAGATGTTTTTGAGTAAAACAAAGTAGACATTCATGTGCTTTCAATATTTATGAAGTAATAGATTTTGTTTTTTCTTAAATAAAAACAACTGATAACCACATATAATAAATTTACTGAAGCTGAGCATTTCAATTTGTCACAGGTCAAAGTACCTATGTTTACACAGGAAAAATTCTGATAAGTTTTTCAGATGTACATATAGGAACTTAAGTGAGGTGTTACTAGTGCTGATCAATCAATTAAAAAAAAGCCAAAAACCCCCAAACAAACCAAAACATTGTTTTATAAAGAATTCTAGAGCTCTTACTAGTTCCATACATGGAAAGCAATAGAATAGTATATGCTGCTGGCTAAAAAAACCCATCATTTTTTAATGGCCCTCCCTACAAGTAACTGTAGTCATCAAAGAGCAGTTAGATAACAAGTACTTTATATTGCCCAGAGAAGCCTTAAAAGATTTCTCTCTTTAACAAGTGGTAGTCAGTAGCTTATTAAAGAAACAGATCCATCTAGTGGTAACACTAGTTTTATGCTAATGCCTGTGTCAAGCATGAGCAGGGAGGATTGGGGGCTACACGAAGAAGCTACATTATGACACCAGAAAGAGCACTTGTAGTCAAAGTTTCACTTTAAGTCAAGTAGGGAGAACTTTTCCTCTAGTGAAGGTGCTGAACATGCCTTTCAAATAATTTGGTTTACAAAATATTAGCACTTATAACCTTTAGAAAAGACAGAGCCTCGCTACTCAAACTTGTCAGTCAGTCAACATCAGCTTACTGCAGAAAAAACTCACATGCATGAGGCAAGGGAACTGCTGGAATACTCTCCAGAAACTGTAAATTGAGGTAATTTTTTTTTTTTTTTTTTTTTTTTAAGATCATGACTTTGAGTACATCTGTGCCTAAACAATCTTCAGTTTTGAGCAACAGCTTGCTTTGCTCATTTGGTCTAGTGTTGTTGCATATGACAGTTCTGAGTGGGAATGGTCCCAGGGGATGATAGAAAAAAGAAAAAAAAAAATGTGCCCAAACTTGAAAGCCATGCAATTTTAGGCTTGTCAGAGCACTCCTAGTAAAAAGTGCTAGAAAAGCTAATAAGGGCTCATCTAATAATGAATTGAAAATGACAGTAAAATTAGCATCACTGGTCACGATTTCATGGTAAATAGATCTTGTCAAAATAAATCATTATGCAGTTTTTCAGTGGGAATCTCAGACTTGGTTACTTGGCACCTCAGGCCATCTTGATTAGAAAACAAAAGCACTGCAACAACATAATAAATGGATTAAAAACTGTGATGGGCCTCAACATGCAGCTGTAAAGGAAGACAAAGATGCACATATGTTGTTCCAGGAAACCAGTTTCCCACCTTGCCCTAACTTCTCCTCTGTCCCCAGCTCTGCCAAGGTAGTGGAGAAAACACAAAATTATCAATGACAACATTTACAGGTAACACGCACACACACAAAGGGTATAGAAAACCACCAAGCAGCAAAGCAAACAATTTGGCTTACTACTACTGCTGGGCTCAAGTGAACACAGTATACTTTGTTGAACAACCAGCTGAGCAGAGATCTACTCCGACTCTTAGGTGCCTTAAAAAAAAGTTACAAAGGACAGTTCAAAAGGAAAGGAGGGCCCTGGCCTCACCTGGAGTGGCAGCCAGTTCCCAAATTTAACTCAGTCCTGAAACCTCTACAGATGCAGGACTCAGAGGGCAAAAAAGAATTGAGAGGAATAGGGATGGAGAAGTGCAAATGGGGCAGCGAAGAGAGCAGCCAGCAGTGGCTTCAATACAGGGGAATAGCTAGAGGCAAGGCCTTGCTCACCATGTTAGCTTGGACAGAGAAAAATGAAAGGAGAGGGAAGCAGCAGCAAATCCATGTCCCCCACACGTAACCCTTTCTCCCCCAGGCCTCCCACATGCTTCACAGGTCTACTCCACAGGCAACACAGAATTGCCTTTTTCTGCCTCACAAAGAAAACAAGCATTTGTGGGTCATCTCTCAGGCAGCAAAAACCTCCAAGAACAATTTCAGAGAAACCCTACCAGCACAGTAGAAAAAGGACTTGTCCAGATTTACAATCTCTGAACCACAGTTTTTGCCTCATCCTCAGAATCTGTCAGCCTTGGGTCTGTACAGTCTTGTGGTGCAAAAGAATAATCCCTTTGCTACCATAAGCTCTTTTTATTAAGTTCATTTTTGCTCAAAACACTCCTCTTCCTCTATCATGCATTACGGATATTATTAATTGCCACTTTGCTGTTATTTACTGATCTGACAGTATTTGGCAATCTCTCAGATCTAGAAAAGGGCCAAAACCCTTACCTGGTGATGTCAACAGCCTCAGCAGCAGAAGCTCAGTTCCAGATGACCAGCGTTCATGCTCCTGTCTGACGCGAGCTTTAGCTCCTTGAACTTGAGCCCAGACAATACCTCACACAGCCCACAACACTGTGCAATTGGTTCTGTTACCCGACAGAGCAGAAAACCTTTTAAAGTGGGGGCTGCACAGTAACTAAGTTGTTACGGACTAAATACAGATGCACTTACCTAATAGCAGCAAGTAGACCGGTGCCCGTGTTGGTCGCAGCAACAGCTTTCAGCTCTCCCCCTCAGATTTTCCCAGCAAAAGTAGAAGTTTGTCTTTGCTCTAACGTACCACTTACTGTTCATGCATTCACTAAATTCTTTTTATTTGGTGACAAGTATGCCCAATAAGTGTAAGATCTAGGGACTCAAGTCACAAATAAGAAATTGGTACCCAGTTCAAGGGCTCTAAATTCTGTACCTTTTTGGATGCTGTGAAGTTACAAATTTAATTACTGGAGGAATGGGGAGGGAACCACACGCTCAGTCAACTGGGAGTTTTCTTTAAAAGATTAGGCTTCTCCCAGGCAAAGGCAGCAGTAAGGAAGTCAGTCTCAACCCCAGAGCACTTTTTGGTCCCTGGGACTTTCTAAAAAGAATATAAAAAGCCTACAGGGAAGTAATTTGAGAGTAGTAAGAGAAAGACTCCCATCAAAAGCTATCTGACAAATAATTTGTCTGCTATAGAAATATTCCACTGGAGTCCTGGAGATAAATTAAGTACTCAAATGATGCCCAAAGGAAAATAAAAATGAAATTGAGCAACTGAAGGTAGAACAAGGATCACAATCACACTTTTTAGCAAAGACTGATATGCTTAGCTTTCACTGGTGAAATCTATTGCCAAAACTACTATTTCTAATTCTTTTTTTCTCTCCATTAAACTGGTGATAAGCACCAACATTGAGGTTAGCAGAGGCGTGTTATTTATTCATGCACTGCTAATGCTCACTATGCAAAACAAAAACTAGAATCCCAATGCCATATCAATTCTTTAAATGACTAATTTGAGACTGCACTTACAAACTTACACAACAGCATCTGTCTTGTCAAACCTGGATTTGATGATTTCATTTTTATTAAGTATTACTCTGACTTTAATTTTTAAGCATCTTTTATAACAACACCCACAGATAAGTGGCTGATCTCTTCTGTGCTAAGGGATGCAACAACTACAGAGAAGTGGATTGGACCATTACATGGACAAGTAAGTGCTCAGTAATGAAATTACAAACTATCAAGGACTAAACTTAAATCAGTTTAGATTATAATAAGAATACTGAAATTTCTGTGAAAAGACAATTTTTTAGTGCAGACCTTTAATATTTTAGAGAAAACCTGAATTTATTTCTTTCCCATACTTCATGTGATGCAATCCCTGGTAGAACCAGCTGGAGGGCCTTGCAAGAAAAAATTAAGAGGATTATAGTGGGATAACAGAAGTGACATTAATATACAATGGTAATACAAACTTTTATCATACCTACAATTATGCATGATAGAGTTAAACGAAAAATGGATTTGACGTGCCTGTACATGACACTCAACTGGGACTCTTGCATAGTTTTGGAAGTAAGCTGATGGGTCTGATAAAATCAAATCAAAAGCTAAAGAACTTGAATGACAATAAAGGAAAAACCAGCCTTGTAATTCAGCACAAGAACAACAGAACTGCAGAAGGAAACCGCTGAGCTGCAAATTGATTGACATAAGCTGGTGAAAACCACTTCTGGGTCACTCACCTCCTGCTTTAGGAGTTTTGAAGCATGCTTGCTGTCTGACTGTAACTATTCACGTACATGGCATCTAAGTGGCTTTGATGCTAATTATGCAGTGTTGGCTTAAGTGCCTAGATGCATAGGTTTTGAAAATTCAACGCAGGAAAGCAGCAACAAGAGCATGACAAAGGCCATCTTTTAGCATAGCTGCTATTAACATGAAAAATCGGAAGAATAGTAACAAACTGTGGCAAGCACAAATTCACCCAGCACTTTACCCCTGGAATGGGGTTTTGGAGCACCACCTGACAAGCCAGCGCTAAAGCACAGCACAACACATAACACAACATGTTAGCAGCAGAGCTGCCAAACTATAGCTACTCCTCACAGGTGAGAAAACAGGAAGGCTTTGGAAGCTGGGAAACTAAGTTGCTACTGTATAAATTCTATATATGTGTAGATACGCACACCAGTATTTATTTGCACACACGCAGTAAGTCAAGTGCACTGCAGGCACTGCAAAGAGCCGCTTTCAGCTGTTGCTTCTATTTTGCTTTTGCCTATACAGTGACTGCTCCTGTGCTTACATATTCAACAACTGTATTTTGATTCATTTTGATGTGCATGGAAGGTTGCTCCATAAAATACGAGAACTCAAGTCACAAGGGTGACAGCATAGCAGATGGCAAGTTTTTGTGTTTTGGTTTTTTTTTGTGGTTTTGGTTTTTGGTGTTTTGGTTTTTTTTTAACATACCGATCAATTGTTATAAAGCAATATCTGATTTATAGTAACTAAATACTATACTTGATATTTTGATAAGCTCTGCAGGCAGGGTCAACAAGTAGAAATCAGGCAATGTGTTTTTTCCTCATGAGCAAAGGGATCACTTATTATCCTTTGTCTTTAGGTACAACAAGATGATGAAGAGATGGTACTGATGCGCAGAGAGCTGTTCCTTTCCTCAGGTATCAAGCCGATATCCATATTTAATATGAAATCAGGAGACCTAAACCAGGGTGCAGCAAGGTATAGATGCATCTGTAAGGAATTTTGCTGCAAAAACAAATGGTGCCCTTTAAGAAACAGACCAAGAATAAGTGCAGCGTCTTGATTTTGTCCTTGAGCCTGTTGTCAGCTCCAGCACCTGCCCCTCTGAGGGCCATCCCTATAAACCCAGCCATTTGGAAGCATTAGCTGTAGAGCGCGCAGGACCAAGAATCCTTTATTAAAGCACACATGCCATCACTTATACTGGTGCAGCTCAAGCTCTGCCAGGTCCATTATATCAGTACTTATACATTGCCATTTGATGTCCAAAAGAAGGATTAAATGGGGTGATATTTAATTACAATCCTAAGGATTTAATGACACTCAGCAGAAGAGCTAGACTGAAAAGGTGCTGAGGAACACTAAAAAAAATGTCGTATGTAATTCTGGAATTTCTTTTAGTCCTACTTAACTTTGCCTAAGCACAAAACTGGAATTCACTTTTTCTGAAAGACTCAGAGGCACACAGAGCCTCAAAACACATTATTTCAGGATTCTTAATTTTTAAGATATTTCCACACAGCTTCAGAGAGCACACATTTGTGTACCCAGAGAACAGTCTAAGGGATGACTTGTAAGCAAGAATCCTGTGTATTCCTCTCAGAGAAAGATTGCTGCTTTCAGCATCCTAGAAGGTTAAGCAATAGAGTACTATGTCTCCGATTGTCTAAATATAAGTAGCAGGGCTAAACTGTGTTGTCCTTCTACCCTCAAACAATTTACAAAGAACAAAGTATTAGTATTTGAACTTACAGCTGTAATATACTCTGACCTAGTATTTTCCTCTAAGCAAAACTACTGCTCATCATCTTTTGGATGACTATACACGATGTAGATCTTTACATTAAAAACATCAAGAACAAAATTTGAGCTATAATCTGCTCAAGCATCCTTAAAACACCAGCATCTGTCAAAACGATCCATCTAAGTACTTCTAAGAAATTCCACAATGTCATAAAGAAAACTTTGAAGTAACCATTCTGCCTTTTGCATTTCAAGAAATACCATCTCATCTTTGCTCCAGGAGATTAAATGTACAGAAAGACCAGATCCCACACAGAAAATGTGAAGCACTCAGGAAGTCCCTGGGAAGTAAACTCACAACAGCCACAAATATTTATCAAGATTTCTGGGAGGGAAGACTTAATTTTGATGTCTGAAAGTCTTCAGAAAGTCAGTCCTTTTTACTGAACACCATGGGTGTCACCTAGAATTACAAGTCACTGCTGAAACTTTCACACTCTGTATCTTCCCCAGGGCTATAAAGCATTGACCAAATAGAAAACCTGATACATTAGGAATGTTTTACTACAATCTATTCAAATGAGCTGCTCTTTATGAAATTTGAAATTTATGTTGCAAACACTGCTACAAGCATGTGCCATTTTTGCAGTTCTTCCAAGAAATAACGCAGTTCACCCTGCCATCTTCCAAAACAAATTATAGTCAAACATCATATGTATGGGTAAGGCAGTGGAGAACCCAAGGGCACAAATAACAAAATTGAGATTCATCTTCGCTCTCCTCTTCTCTTCCAGTTCCTCTCCCCAAATGGTTGGGACTCTTCCAGAAGAGAAACTGAAAGCAGCAGAACATTCACCCCCCCATCCCCAACACACAAAAATCACTCCAACAGTGAACACACCTTACACAAGAGAGCCGACTCTTTCGCCTCTCTGAGCGTTCACAAGGTTGACTGCAATCCTGGAGGAGGAGAGGCAGGGAGGGACCTCGGGCTTCTGAAGGCACAGAGAAGAAAGGCACCTCTCAAAAAGAGGCCAAAACCAAGCCAATTCTTTAAGTTTCCTCCACAAGAGCTCCAGCAGAAAACATTTAGGGAAAGGAAAGTCTGTAAGTTTCTACTCAAAAGACAGCTAAAGAAAGGACCACCAAACGACAACAAGCATCAACATCCTGTCAGGGATTATTTGTTTATCACCTTGGACTCATGTGAGAGCATCTGTCAATCTCTGAGCAGCCTTCATCTGTCATTATGGGAAGATCACATCTCTTCAGCAGAAAGTTATAGCTGTGTGTTCTTGCTCTATCATCGCTTCAGAGTTCCCGCTGCCTATCCTCCAAAAATTTAAATGCCAAAGAGAGAAGTTGACAGCCATAATGCAGCATCAGTCTTCAAACATGACATTAGATCAGGTCTATGAACTGCACACAGAATTTAGGGTGTAAGTTCTCTCTATCCCAAAAGGTCCTTGTAATCTGCTGGAAAGACTGCAGGTACTACCTATCAGCTTAGAAAAATAAATTATTACCTGTTATTTTCTATTATTTTTGCAGAATAACACCACAGAAAAAGATGAGATATATGGTTTCATCTTCACTTAGGCATCACAAGATTGAAAAAAACCTCAAACACCGCAACACTACCATTATGTCTGCTGATCAAATAAGGGGGGTTCAAAACTTCACCCCTTCCTTTAAAAAACAGAAAACACTCCCCCCAAAACACACCCCCCCACACCAAAACCTGCCACACAAAAACCATGAAACCATCCAGGTTCTGACTATCTTCTCCCAAAAAGGACATAGCTTGTATTCCATCCTGCCTGCTCTAAGATGATATGAAACTCTTAACTCTGAAAAAGACAAGAAAAAAAAAATCTCTACTCCAGATGAAAGCTAATCACTTCTCTTGGTGCGGTAATAAGTCTGGTACTCTGGTAGCTGATCTTGAGGCCCCAAGAAGCTCATGGTTTACATTTATTTTTATTCCCTGTGGACAAGAACAGAGACCACAAAAATGACAAATTAAAAGGCCTGAACAACAACAAACTCCTGAATACTAAATGCAAGAGAACACACAGTCAAGACAAAAGTTCCAATTCTGTCATTCAGTGAAAGAATCCTGCTGAGAGCACCAGGGCTTTCCCTGGGATAACAACGCTCTACCAGATGAAGAGGCTTGAAGGACCTTAACCCAGAAGCAAACAAAGCAACTTAGGAGCATATAGGTATTTTCTGGTTTTGTACCTAATTATCTGTTGACATACACATGAGATGGGTAGTGTACAAAGACTAACCTCAATCAACAGCATATACAGAGCTACCGTCAAGTGACTGTGCTGCTTCTTCCCAATAGAAGCTAGCAGGGGAGAAAAAAAAATTCCAACCACCAAACACATAGTCTAAAAATAAAACTCAAAGAAGTTAAAAGAACTCAATCTTCTAGAGTAGAGGCCACCAATACATATGGAAAAGGATGTGTCCAGGATCAAAAGTCAAATGGAGGGGCAGGGAGGAACAGAAATACCACAAAAACCTGGAAAAGGACCTGTGATCTATTTTGTTATATATACACACATTATTGAGGTTCAGCTCAACAAGAAAATCTCATTAGTTAATTCTGTGCCTTAATTTCTAGGGAGTTAGCTGTTGTTTAAGCACAAAAAAATTGCCCGAGAGAAACATGGTTAATTAAGTTGCCTATGGAAACCAAAGGTTTGGGGATCTTCTTTTTAATTTGGGAAGGTGGCTGGAAAAATTGTGTAGGATCTGCTCTTGCCAGTGTCCTTAGCCATGAGTCCCCATGAATGAAGATACTGTTACCCAAATGATATTAATTAACAGAAGAAACCCAGGCCATTGCCACAAAAAAGAAAATGCATGGGAAAAAAAAAAAAAGTAGGCGATACCACGTATTATAAAAAGCCAGAGCTGGCAATGCTCTTTTACTATGCACCGCTAGTTTGTTTGTCCTGATTATAGGCAGTTTCAATCTCTCTTTAACTACTGCAATTTTTCTAATTTATCTCATGAGTAAATGGAAGAAATAATGAATATCAAATACTCAAGCTTTTAAGAAGCTAAATATTCCTCTTTAAAAACAAAGACAAAAAAAAAAAGAAGGGAATGACATTTTTAAGGAGAGTATAAACACAATACGGTCATTTTCATATGGCTGTCCATAGCAATTACATGGATGAAAATGGTACTTATGTGAACTAGTAGAATGTAAAGCACTTCATTTTTTTCCCCTCATTTCCTTCCTATAATAGTACTTTAAAACAAAAAGCTTTGTGTTTCATTACGAATCTTTGCCTTCAGATAGAGAGAGCACCTTTATTTTGGCAATGCAGCACATATAATACAAGAAGCACACGACAGAGGCCACACTAACATCCATGAAAAAAGTTTTTTTTTCTTATTTTCCTGTCTTCTTTCATATTGCAATTTCATTGATTTACTCACTGAATTCTTTTAAGATTAAGAACACAGTTAGGGGAGTCCAACACTGTCTACAGCAATGAGTTACTGGAATAATAAATTTGTATTAAAGAAGAAAAAGACATGAACCTTCTGCAAGAAAAACACCTGTCATTTAGAAAGAACAGAAAGGGACAGGCTCTTTTACATTCTACTGACATTTGTCAGTCTTTCAATCTGGGAAAGATTTTATTAACTAATAACTTTTTAAAAATAAAAAACATTTAGCAGAAGAGCATAAAGCATCTCCTGAGCTACTTCACAGAACTATGACTACAGGCAAAAAAACCTACCATCAACTGAGGAATGCAGTAATTTGATTATTCACTTGACAACGCCCTAATGGTATTATTCCCAAGTTTTCTCAGACAATTTTTCAAAATAATATGTTACAGCTTTTAACTTTAACAGTCAGTGCCAAGTTTAGAATATGAATTCCAAAATCCCCACTAGAAAAATGGGTTTACTTTTGGTATTTCTGGCAGTACTTAATTACAAGTCTTGGAATCCAGTTTCAATTCTCACCTATCTCCAATTCCTTTCTTGTGAGCTTCCATCAGGTAATAACTGACAAAGTAAGATTGTCTACCTAGAGATCAATGGAAAAAACTGTTTTTCAAGAGGAGGCAAAGTATGCAGATCACTGAAATGGCACTGAGTTGAACAGAAAAATATTTTATTGTCGGTTCAGAGAAGTTTCAGACCTAAGTTTTTTTCCAACTCAGTTTCAAATGACTATAGGTAAGAAGAATACATTTCACCAATAGTTGTATTTTCAAGATGGAATCTAAAATGTTTTAAGCATTTTCTGTGTGGATCAAATACAAGGTACTTTTCAATCTGAGTTTAAGATTTCTTTTCCCCCATTAAAGTTACACATATGCAATGAAACAGACCTTGTAATTATGTGAAATTTATACAGTAACAAGTTTTGAATTGTCAAAGAAAAAAAAGTCATATTTGGAGACGTGAAAGGAATAGGCACAATGAAGAGCATTAAGTGAAAATTTGGATGAAAGCTACTGGTTTGGAAGGTAAAGAACTAATAGGATAAAAATGCAAGTACAAGCCAATCAGCATTTGATAACCCAAGTGAGAAGAAAAAGAAATTAGTTACCACCTGTACTATTTATATTCCAGTCTTCCTGCATGTGACAGACCAAAGGGGAATGCTTAAAAGGAACAATTTAAACCAGGAGACCTTTCATGGGTATTTATGTGCAGAATTTTTTCCAAAGACTGTGGGTCAGACAGGGCTTTCACAGGGGATGAAGGCCAGTACTATAAACCACCAAAAGGCAGTCTCCCTTTACAGCACATGGCATTATTTGTAAGATGTATACCAGCTGTAAAGGGTCTTGAAAGAACCCCTGATTTATTTTCTTCAAGCTGTAACAGCTCTAATGTAATTGATATATTATCAGTTAAAATATGTAATATCAAAGTGCAAGTTATTTACAATGGATGCCTTAAAAAAGCCCTGTCCTTAGAGCTTAAGTCTCTAAATGTCTCACAAAGGACCAGGTTCTTGTTGAATAGGTATACATTTGAAAGGAAAAAAAGAAGACAGAAAAAAACACCCATCATTTGTTACAAAGGATGACAAAGCACAACAGGAGAGTTACTCAGATCTTCATTACACCCCAAATCCGTGCAGGTACATATGCTCTTTCTCCAGTTCAACAAACAGATTGTTATTATAATATTTCTCATATATTTTTGGACTTCCAGCATAAACAGCCTTCTGAAAGATACAGCAGTAGGAACACTCAACACATTAGTTAGAATTTATGGTGTTTGAATTCTGTGATAAAATGAGTGACAGACTGCTCATTCCCTCAGAGAAAGCCAATTTCTTCCCTCTAACCATCAACATCTTTCATATTCTCAGCTTTGATAAGATCAATGGTTGCAGCTAAATTAATAGAAAGTTGGTTTTTAGTCTGAAGTCCTTTAAATACGCTCAACTCTTTAGAAATAAGCATCCTCTATGGTCTTAGGAAATTCAAACTATCAATGTGGAATAACCTGCATCTCAGTATCTGCAAGGCAGAAGTATCCCTGGTATGTTATTATTTACAACCATTCTTTCAAAATAAAGTTAAAAGGTTCAATATTTCAAGACAATTCACTATGTACATCAACAGTGCCTGTATTGAGAAATATTTTCCAAATTACAGTACAGATTTGGGGTCTCGGAAAATGCTAGCAAAACCAAGAAATAATTTAATCAAAAGAAAAAAGTGAAACATGGCAACAGACCTAGTAAGACAGACACACGTTTAGGTAAGTTTATAGACACAGAGAACTTCACACCATCATTATAAAGGTGTTCAGTCCTCTGCTATTAAATTTCCTTCAGATTTCAGTGACAATGTAGGGCACTGAGTTAATCTTTGATTACATTCTAACAGTAATTCCTTATAAGACTCCTAGACAGGTTTCCCTCATTCGGGAGATCTCATGCCCCCAGGTATACTGACAGCACACAGAGCATATGTGATCTTTTCAGCTGCTGAACAGCAATGGCAGGTGATTAGTGAATTTTAATTTGCTTAAAACCACTCTCTACCCCTCAGGGCCCCTAAATAAATCTATCAGAAGCTTAACACAGACACTAACCTGAAAGGACTTGGAGAATCACAAGTCCTAAACTCTGACCCCAGCTTCCCAGCAGACTTCAGTAACCACCAGTAACTCACTCCACCTCAGGGACAAAGCTTAAAAATTAGTTTCTGCTTTGTAATTTAGCATGTCAAGTGGTATGGCCCTAAACATGCTCTCCTCAGTACCAAAATACCGTCTTTATATTCTACCTAATATAATAGCAAAGTTGACCATTTTGTGAGATCAATCGATATCAATGAGAATTTTTCCCCTTCAATTTCCTCTGCAAAGTATTATTTCCACTCAGACTGACAACAGATCTCAGTTCCACTCACTTATTCTTGAACATAACTTACCCATATACCCCAAGTAGTATTTTGGGAACAGTAACAATTTCACCAAACTCTCAATGCAGCCTCTTACATCAATAGATCTTAAAGCACTTTATAAGAGAATCCTGCCTCATTTGCCCAACTTTAGCAGAGCACAGAGCGGTGAAGGGCTCAGTATCCACTGAAGCAGCAGAACTGAGTTTCTCAGCTCCTATTCAAACTATTAAAGAAAGGGAAAGTTTTTTAACTCTGGTGAAAAAGGAATGCGAACTCCAGATATTTTGGGCACTCTTCATAACGTAATGAACTTTTATCAATGGTGGACATTCTTCTGAGTTAGAAGGGCCATTTGCTTTATTCAGATAAGTAGTATCTTGGTAGGATGTGCTGAAGCTCTCAGCATAGGAATAATCAGCTAATCTCTGACTCGCCATCTGCTCCCAAAAGACACGAGACTATCATCTGGAAACACGGTTAGTAAACGAAATAGTTATGTGAGAAGGTCTCGGGTCATGCAACCAGGGAAGATCAGTGGTATTGGCCTGAATCCGGACAACATGCTGGGAGGAAACAACAACTCTAAGCTATATTAGTTTAACTAAACTTGAGTCTACAAGCACAAGATACGAATAAGCAAGGACACCATTTTTCTGAACCAAAGCCTCAGTCTGATACTGCCAATACCTTGCAATTTTAATAGTTAACCTTCTTTCTCCCTTTTGTATTTTGAAGTGTACTTGTTGCTCAGAACATGTGGTAAATCGCGGCATGCACGTCTGAACGCCTAACCCAAAAAGGTCTCAAATCACCATACACAGAGAGATTGAAAAATTAGTAATTACAGTAAAAACAACAACAAAAACCCAAGCCATTCTGTCTTAGAACTGAGACTTTAGGGAGAGTAAGTGTTAACTGTGAAACATATTCTAACTACAAAAACAAAGGACACAGCTGTTGCTGTAAAGCAGGTTTTGCTCACTGCATTTCCAGAACTAAGTATTTGTGAAGATTATCTCTCTTATGTAGTTTCACACCCACTTTTTTTTTTTTTTTTTTTACTTACTTATTCCTACTGTAGCATGACTGTAGTGATTGCGTTGCCCAATTCTAGTTTGGATATGATTACAAGTTTCAGCAGGTACTTTGATGGACACATTTGTGTTAACTGGTAGCATAATCGTAAAAACAAAAAACAACTTATTTTTCTTGAACCAAGGTTCCCAAATCTTCAAAAGATCAGAAGTAATCTCAATTTATAGATCTTTAAGGTGCTTGGGCCTGCCACCAAGTGCTAATTATTCATAGTACCTTCAGACTCCAAGCTTGTAAAATTCTAGATGCAATACAGAGCAAAAATGGAGAAAAGCCTATACATGGAAAGAGAACATCAAAGAGCTGTGAAGCAAACCCTCTACGAGCTCACTAGAACGCCATAAAGCTATGATGGAAGAAAACACTTTGGGGAGTCTGTAGAACTATCTGCGGTTTTATCCAGCTACAGGATTATTTAAAAAATAAACTTCATTGTCCACGCCACTGAAAAATTCAGACCCTTGGAAGGGGTGCTGAACAGCATTCTTCTGCTGAGGGCAGCCAGTGAGCACCTGTACCTAAAGACAACTTGGGAGGATGTGTCAGTCTCAGATCTGGCTGGAAAAGTGACATTTCTGAAGGTCAGTTCAGAAACCCTCCAAATCCAAGGAATGATGGGGTCACATAAGAGATACCTTGATTAATCTAGCTCAATTCCACCAGAGATCTTGGCATCAGAAAAGACACCTTGGTGTCTTGTCCTGTGATGCTCTACAACTTCTTTTGCTGCCAGCACATTGGCAAGGAAACTACTATGATCAGATCCCCTGACATTTATGTCCTTTACTGACTAACAGTGACTAAGAAACAGCTTGAGAACAGTGATCTGCCAGCATATTTCACAGTCCTCAGAAGTGTTCTGTTGTTGAATAAATGTTGACGTATTACTCCACAGGCACACTGTGTTCCAACCAAGGGTTAAACCAACCAAAGGTTGTTAGAGTATAGATACCTGTAAAGTTATTGCACTTGACTTTGGCAAGAGTGATCCTTAAGATAAATGCAAAAGGAGGTGGACCAGTGTAAACCCTTAACAGGCTTCTCTTAAGTCTCCAATATTTATGCAAAAAGGAAGAAATCTGACACCAGTAGCAGTGAAAGAGGGAAGTCTCTTTGGAAATATTTCAGAGGGTCCCTCAGGTACCAATAACTATGATAGGACTTCATGTGGTTTTACACAAAACTCCACAACTTATTATATAGCTATAACTCCAACTACAAGTTACTGATCACTTTTTTATTTGTTGACTTTTCATCTTCAGAAGGAATAGGAAAAATAATCAAAGGAGTCGTGGATTAATTTTTTGTAATCTTCAGACATAGGCTTGTCCCAAGTGAGGCTATCATCTCAGTGGCAACGTATATAAGACAAGGACTTCAAGTTCACCCATACTATCATCAAACATTTGACAAATATCTTTAGCATTATGAAAAGGCCAAATAAGGGTGGCATGTAATGGCAGTTAGAACCTCTTACTGGGTATTTCAAATACCTTCTATACAAAATAAGAGTCCAGAAGATAGAGACCGTTTAACAGCAGCATGGATTTATGGTTTGACTTACCAAGGCAAAAATCAACCTCAACTTTTCCTTGTAAATGAATATGTCCAATTACATCAGTTCCAACAAAGCCCTTCAGCAGAATACTGCAGAAACATATTTTGCAAAAATAAAGTGATTTCTGCAGTGTTGAAGCATCCTTAATATTCTAACAAAGCACACGAAGCAGACCCTGAAAGGGGATGAGAAACAGATAACACGTGCCACCTTCATATTTTTCAGGCCCCAGCCACAGATCAAGTCCTCCTGGACTTTAATTAGTCCTCTTGGAGGACTTATAAGGAAGGAGACACAGTAGATACAGATTAATTCCTTCTCTGAAACTGTTGGCTATTTTAGATGGTTCAAATTTCCTTATATTAAATACATGCTGATCATCACAATTGTGCTCAAACTTTGAAAACTATTCTGCTTTAAAAGCTGGATTACAGGACTCCTAAAGGTCCTCACCATGACCAGTTAGAAAAAGTTGCATCGGAAACCTGAAGCAGGGGAACTTTCTCAGTTTAACTGCTATCACACTAGAAGTATCTGCTACCAAATGCCAAGCACATCTCCTTGTGTTCATGAGCCCCCATATGTCTAAAACCATATCTTCAGCATGAGGGCTTATTTGGAAACCTAATTTTAGATGCTGTAAAGTTACTAAATTTACCTTTGGTAATGAAGGCCAATTTGGTCCTTATTTTGGGGAAAGCTCTCTTTAAATTTAGATTTAGAAGCTCAATGCAAATAATTGTCCTTTGTTAAGAAGTTCCAGTAACTGCCAATTCTCTTTTGCATGCTGATACAGAAAAAGTCTTCCAATCAGTCATCCTTCTCAACTTCCTTGTCTTTTGATATGTCCTTTTGCTGTCTTGGACAGTCACCCACTGCACTGACAATTGATGACCATAAGGCTAAATACATGTAAAACTGCTTGAAGCCCTCAATGCGTTTAGTAGCAATCATCTGCTGTTTTCAATGTGGATGCCAAAAAAACCCAAGCATTGAGAAAGAAAATTAGCTGGCTTTGAAATTCCTTCATTGCTTCATAGCACAATATGTCCAGGAACTTGTGTACATCATCAGCATCTCTAGTGTGTTAATGGCTGTTCCCAGCAAGTCCTGTGTCCACCCCAGATGAGACAGAAACAAGAGCCTTATCAGAAAAGGACAATGGATGGTCCCTGGCAAAGGTGTTTGTATTCAGCTCACAAAGAAACAGCCCAAATAGTTTTAAAGCTTTCACAATAGGAACTGAGGGAGGAAAGAAAAAAAAAAAAAAAATACAGTTCTGAATTGGGATACAGATGCTGGCCCACTGGTGTAACACAGTTATCCCCATGCTGCCAAATTAAATCAAGCTTACATGCACACAGAAAGGGCAGATATCCAATTCAGTCTTAAATTTTCTTAGAGGAGACAATTAAAAGAGTATTTGCTTTTAGCTTCTTTATTTAGTGCTATAAAACTCTGCCCTCTACTTTCCATCCCAACAAATTCTGGCTGAGTAAGGTACAAAAAAGTGCCTTGGGCAGAGCCACAAAGCAAACGAAGTCTCCTCCACGAAGAGGCACAGTTACGGCACCTATTGGGTCAGCTAATACTATGGCTTGTGAAAACCAAAAGTGTCCTGTGTACCAGAATAATTACTGTCACTAGCAGAAGGAAAGACACAAGGAGAAGATCGGTAAAATGGATGGGCTGTAGAAAGCAGAACAGACCCAGGGGTACTTTGAAGTCCTACAGGGCTCTGATGTAAGCAAGCTAGCATGGCTGATCAAACATCTGACTTGCCAAGAAATTGATTCAGCTCAACACGTACACTGCACAACACACATAATCATGTTCTCTGTATCTGGATTTTCAAGCAGGAATAAGCAAGCTTGATCCTGGATTCCCTCCCATTTTTTCCAAAACAACCGGTTAAAAATTTTCAAGATTATCTTGTACAAAGTACTTAGACAAGCACTCAAACAACTCTGTTGCAGTCTGTAATGGAACAATATATGCTTCCTGTATATTCTAAAAAATTTTTTTCCCAAAATCCCAAATCTGAAGGTATGTTTTTAGGATTACATTTTACGATTTAAAATTCCTTCTAGTCTCTTTCCTGCAGCTTCAAGACCAGCAGTCAGCTTAATGAAGTTCCATTAAAACTGCCCTATTTCATGGTGGCAACTGACTACCATCACTCCCATCAGGGCTGAACAAGATGTGCTTCAGAGTTGTCATCGTCTCTGCTGTGTGTTTAAGCACTTATTCTGGGTAGAACAGCAAAAAAGGAGCCACTTCTCTGAAGACAACTCAGCTTCTATGTAAGTGGCACAATTTCAAACGGTTTCTAAAATCCCAGTTATTTTTCCTTAAGTGAAATACTTTTCCTCATTCTTTAGTGAAAGGTAAGCTTCCGTTTAAGACTAATTCACTCTCCATTAGTGGGAGCACCACTCACACAGTGCTGACTCTCTCTTGTGGCAACATGATGGACCCCCACAGACAGACATTACAGCCTTACCACCAGGACAGCACAAGCAAGCCAGGATGCAGACGGACAGAATGTCAGCCATTCTGCATTGCCCCATTACCTTATTCCCTTTCCCACCCACCTTCTTTTTCTTTTTTTAAAGCTGGAGAAACAAACTCAGGTCACACTTAACTGCTGGGTACCCTGAAGCCAGATCACACATAAGAACAGTTACCCTGGGGCAGATGATGCACACAAAGTTCAAATTTTACCTCATTCAGGGATAATTTTTTTCTTACTCCCAGTCATTGTTTTGCTCTTTCGTAATCACAGTCTTAACCTGCAAAAATGTTTATTACCTTAAATTCACCAGGTAGTCAAAATTTCCATGAATTCTAACTGGTTTAGCATGCAAGGAATACAGAATCAGCTTGCATTGATTCTAACGTAATTCAGACACACAAATAATACTGTTTCAGCAGGTACCTGTTTCCTTTCTATCAGTGATGTTAATCCCCTTCATTCCATATTCTGGCTCAAAGTCTTACACTAATCTGTTTTACCTACCTTGTTCACTTCTCTTACAGGTATTTTCCTTTCAGTGCCTCATCAAAGCAAGGAAGAACTATTTAAATACTCCTGCATCCCATCCTCTGACAAGTTTTCTGATCATTGCATTAGATCTTTTTCTGCACATAATTTCACGCCTATGCTCCAGCAATGACAGAGTCAGGCTTCAATTCAAACACCATTTTCAAGTAGCTGCTGATAGTATAGTACACAGCAGTTAGCAGTCTGCATAGCTAAACAGCTTCAATCAAACTGTGGTTAGTGTCATGTTTTACTTCTCAAACATACTGATCCTGTTTTACACATGCTAATTACTTTTTTAGATATGCATTAAAAAAATCAAGCATGATTCTTTCTTTCTGCTAAGGCAGACAATTCTGATTTGAAAACAAAAGAGAACAATTCTTGTTTCATTAGTTAACTTTTCATAACTTCATCCCTGTTCGGACTACGATAAGATTATAAATGCATTTTGGACAAGCAGATTATTATTGAGCTTACATCTCTTAATTATGTTTTTCTTTTCATATACACAGCTTTGGTCTAGTTCTTTGCTATGAAAATTACAGATTTGCTTGCACTTCAAACTGAAGATACATGCATTTATTTCCATGGGAGATTTTTTTTTTTTAATGTAATTCAGCATTTGAAACATAAGCCCTTCGGTGCTGACAAATACACCCCCAAAAATTAACTACAGAATTTCTAAAGGCATTTTAAAACCCACTAATCCTCCATTTCCTCCTACTTTCTATCCTAACCATCCATATAATATCCCAATCCCTACTTCTATTGTATCTGTGAACTGTAGCTCTACAGTCTAAGAAACAGTAAAACCAGAAAGTAAATTCATTCTGCACAGATAGCTGAAGAATAGTAATACTTCATTTTTTTGCTTTGAGTTCATTCAGCATTTAACTATAAAATGGCCCCAATCATTGGAGTTTTAGTCAGTTTTTGGTTCATTATATATGAATCACATCATACAGACAGTATACTGTAATTTCACACAAGGAAACAGATACTTCTTCTAAGTTCTTTCTTTTAACAAAAGCAACGCTCTCAAAACACTGACTTCAACTGAATTCTTTAATAGGTATCAAACTACCACAGGACTACAAGAATTCAAGTTGTTCTTAACTGGAGCCCTTAAAGCAGACACTAAAAAAATCAAGATTTATCCACCATCAGTAAAAACTACACATGCCTCCCTGTACGTAAGTAGGAAACACTGGCAGTTTATGCAATTAAAATTTGCATATAGGTACTTAGAAAAGTGTCAGCAAGATGAGCCATATTCATCATCAGTACTACAGTGAGTACTTTTTCTAGTTATTACATAGTTTTATATACACGTAACAATGCTAAAACACCTAGTGTAAAGTTTTCAGACATGCTCACTGCTACCCATGGCTCTACTTGAACTGGTTCCCTTTGAAATTTCTGCTTTGAGCTGAGTGGTCATTCAAAACTTTCCTGCAAAACCCTGCCATTTTAAGGCTCCTATACATACAGCAGGATGGGGATAAAGAAACATGCACTTATCTATGAGTCTTAGAAACTCTGTTCAAGGGATTACATTGAAGATACATTAATTGGGATACTGCTCTTTTACTTAAGAAATAAATATGGTGAGCTGAGTTACGGTGATGAATTTCCAAGATTTGGAGAGTTTGTCTCATGATGTCACAGCTAATATATCCACTGGACTGGAAAAGTCTAGACTACCACAGAGAGCAAGAGGGAAGCAGATGATTGTGGCTTTGCCACCCTTTTGGTGTCCATACATGAGAATGAGGAGAATTTCATAGATGCACAGCTTTGGCAAGCAATGCTAGCTAAATGTGTAAAATCTGTGAGAACAGGGCACGTGTTTACTTACATGACATCAGTAGAAAGAAACATCACAACTTGAAACATCTTTACAGCAGAAATTAGATCAATGGCAAGAACTGTTACCAAAGAAATGGTTCCTGTGTTACATAGCCACAAGTTTCCATCGCTCCAATAGACAAATTTTTACTTCTTCACAACTGATACTGTGAAGGCAGAAGACTACTGACTTGAATTTTTTTTTTTTTATTATTATTTTTTTTTTAAGACTTCCTATCATCTTCTAGGAGCATGAAGTATAAAACAGGGTCTACCAGCTAGTACATGTTGACTTCAAAAGCCTTTGGATCACAAGAAGTGTTTACTGTCCCCACCCCACACCCCAAGTTGTTTAGACAGACCCAGACTTAAGACAAGACCGCAGCACAAAAAACCCCACACATGTAGTATATGCATTTCTTCTCTGCATGCCTCTCCTATTCATACCAGTCTCTCCAGATTGCTCCATTCTGCACAAGGTAGACAACATCTGGTCCCAATGCAAAAAGTTCAAGGTAGCTAGCCAATTTCGTCTACGTACTCAATTCTTTATAGGTCCCTCCAGCAAGTGCCAGCTGCTTTAATCCAGATTAGTACAATGTATCTGTTGGACACAGCAGACCACTTACACACAAACTAGAATTTTGCCTCCAGAAGAAAAATATATGTTTCATTATACCTTTCCTCCATCCAAAGAACATACAAACATCCATTACACTGAGAGACAGCAAATGTATAAGTTGCTTCTCCTACACCTCACTAGAATCTGCCTTCACCACAAAGGTGACAATACTAAGATAAAACAGACAATGAGACTGACTCCCAGTTGATCTCACTAATTTAGCCTGGGGCAACTTCATCCATCCAGAATGTGGAAAACATTTTTACTTAGGGGGAGTACCCCCCTGTAGCAGATGAGATTGTGTGTAATTTTACAGTTTTAGGATTCCATAGCAGTATGATGCCTCCAGCACTGTCCCTACATCAACACCAGCAGGGGAGAAAGCATGCGCTGGCTGAGCAAGGCAGGCAGAGACAGGAGCTTTTTTATTTTTAGAAGTCTCCTCTGAAGGAAATAAAGGATTATACAGAAGAGTGAGGAGGAAACACACCACAAACCACCCACCCTGAAACACCTTAAAGTACACATATGCATGTGTTTGAACACAAAAGGGAAAAGGTTAATTCTGTCTGTTCACAGTCTGGCAGGAGGAAAGCTCAAGGTTCCTTATCCATCCTGTTGTTCTCAATTATTTTATCTGCATCATCCAATTTGGTTCCCATGCACAGTGGTTTTCTAAGTGAAGAGGAAGACGACAAAAAACGCCAAGATATTTTGGAAGTTTTTAAACCTATGGAAAATTACTTTGGCCTTTTAAATTTATGTGCATGTTCAATAAAAATTACTTCTCTTAAAAACTGACTCTGATGTCACAGAAGCCCAGATAACCAGCCTTTACTTTCATCTATAGGAAGTGACTTTGGAAGATCTCCACAAATGTCTGAATTAATTCATGCAAAGGGTATTTTTTGTTTCTTTATAAGGATTTAAAATACCTGCATAACGGTTCAGTGAAGAAAAGCATTTTCTGGAGCATGGACTTGAGAAGAAATTTATTTCCACTGAACCTGAAGGAACTGAAATATGCGTGCTTCTCTGAATGTCAGCTAAGACCTGCAAAACAGTTGAGGGGGGGAAATAAAACAAGGCTTCACTCCATACATACATAAAACATGTATAACTTTCTTGTGTAACATATCTGTTCAGACTTTGGTACATGCTGATATGGTCAGAAATTTGCCTGCCCTACTGTAAAGAAACACCCAGGAAATACCCTGCACAGCAATTATTAAAAATAACTAAGTTAGTGGTAATTATCATTAAAATTAAAAATATATCTAGATCAGTAACTTTACTCAGATGCAGTCATGCCATTTATGTTTTTTCTCTAAAAGGCACAGAGGAACTTCAGCAACTGAAAATGATTTCTCAGGTGGAATGTGCTTGCTTAGTTTTGTACAGCAGTGTCAGTAAGGGAACTATTACCAGGTTTTCCTCTCCTCAAAGGTGAGGATGGAAAGTAGAAAACAGAAAGCACTTCAGAGCAAAAAGCCTTCTTGGGCT
Organism: Buteo buteo; assembly: GCF_964188355.1. Taxonomy (NCBI): domain Eukaryota; kingdom Metazoa; phylum Chordata; class Aves; order Accipitriformes; family Accipitridae; genus Buteo; species Buteo buteo. The sequence continues at coordinate 31,837,121 of NC_134174.1, read as the reverse complement.
ATGATGCACAGGAGGAATGTCAAATGACACAATCTCCATGAGGTCTCAAGAATGAGCATCATGTCGCAGCTTGCGAAGACTTTGCGAGTATGCTCCAGAAAAGCATTTTCACAGAAAGAAAACCTTAATCAAGTCATTTATTAGTCTACAAGAACTACACAACCAGACTTCACACACATATCTGAAAGTACTCTGGGTGAGAACATGTATTTTTAGACAATTTCTCAGTGCCTTTTTGTTGAAGTTTTGTCTCAATACTGAACGCATTTACACTTTTTACTACATGTGCTGTGCCCCCTTGACCAGAAACAGGGCTGCACAGCCAAAGTCACATTCCCACAAAAGGTTTAACAGGCAGCAGTACATACCTAAAAGAGAAAGGGACTGCATTGCTGTGGCACTGCTATCTTGAATGAATAGTTATTAAGGTCTGAAGGAAAAAAAAAATAGAAGGAAAAAGAAGCTCTGTTTTGGCCTTGACTACACAAACCTACCTAGTTAAGAGTAAAAACCAAAACCCCAAGTGAAAATTTAAAAGCGCCCTCTGACACAAAGTCAGTCTGTTGAGACTAGCATCAACAATTTTGTTACTGTCTGCTAAAATTTGCATCTGTGGCAACAGCAATGATTTCCTCCTTCCTTTATAGCAGGTAAAATGAATTAGATGGTGTGCTGATCTTCCACATACGCTGCAATGCTGAGTCTAAATTTGAATGAACCAATAGAGTAAGAAAGCTGCCCAGAGTCCAAGAAGGAGGTTACCATGTTGCTCTAAATTACTTTCAATTTTCTACCCATAAATAACCAGCCTTTTACTGATCTCTGTTCTGCATGCACAAAAGAAAGAAATGAAACTCATAACCTGAAAATAGTCCAAAAAATTCAATTGTTCCATTCTGGGTTTTTTTGCTTCGGTTTTTTTTGGTTTTGGTTGTTTGTTTTTTTTCCCACAGCTGTAGCCTGCAGATGGGTTTCCCATTCCATGTATCTGTCAGTTAATGTTAATTCCTGAGCTCATAAAAATATCTTTCTGCTCAAGTGCTTGTGGCTTGTGTGCTATTCCACCCAAGTGAACAGTTTAGGACAACGTCCCAATTTGGGATAAAAAGGCAGATGACTCTAAACAGGAGTTCCAGTCAGCCAGAACAAAACAGGAATCCAGCGAGAACAACTGGAACCCAATTATGTTCAGTCTCACCCAAATTTTTAAGGATCAAGCTAACTCCAGACACACACGTACATACATACACACATATATATCTATACCTCAATTTGAAGGGGCCATGGTGAAGTCCCTAATTATGCGTTGTCACAGTAAAAGCAACCTTCCTGATTGGCTTCATCTATCTTGTTTTCTGACAAGCTAATTATTTTTACTTGCTCCTGGAAAAGAAGTTTGTGGACTGATTCTATGAAGATAAGTACACACATATTCTGCACCCACCACATGCTAGTAAATCACTTACAGACTTTTATTACAGCTTATTGATTCAGCCTGTAACTGCTCTATTAGAAAGTCCTCAAGTCAGAGTTGCAACAGAAGAGGTTTGTTTGGGGTTTTTTAAACAGTTAATTTTTTTCATGCCAGCCTGTAGGCAGCTGAAACTCTTCTCCAAAACAAGGTTATATATGATAAAGAGTTTCAACTGAAGACTGCAAGAGATTTTGCCTGACGTTTCAAAAATGAAATACTTCCAGTTTTAAGGGGCATCACTTATCAGGCTGCAGTACACCCTTCCACTTCGTCTTCCACGATGGGCACAGTAACATTGAATAAGAGCAGGAAAAAAAACACCAAAAACAAACCCCCAACTTTCCATCTATTCTGAAGATAAAAAAAAGGCACCTAAACCTCTTACTGGGATCTCACTACCAGCACTAAAGATACTGGAGAATCTTATTCATAAAGTAATCTGCCCTCTCTCCCATCTCATCTTTTATTCCCTGCCCCCCCCCCCCTTTGAAAACAAGTGCTTCCAAGTCCTTTGAGGCTCTTTTGCCCAGGTGAGCACACTGGCTACAAAGCTCCTTCAGAATTGGTCCATCTTTCTCTGTAGAGAATCTCACATTCCTCATATGATTCCTGACCATGTCTTAACCCTCAAAGCCATGTACAAGTTCCCCCTCCCCATGTATTTTGTCAATGAAAGATTCATAACAGAAACCTCAACTTGCTGAGAACGTCTGAGCCCTTCCTGCACAGCTGGTCCTCTGTTGGGCAGCACCACAGTGATTTGGCTGGAATAAAAAAGGATGAAGATAGCCCTCGCTCTCCTCTGATGACAACAATTATCACACAGTTGATGGTTCACTAGCAGCAGAATTTTTTTTTTCTTTAATTCCACAATTCCACAGCAGTGTGACTTGCTACAGGGGAATTGAGCAGCACCACAAGAGTAAAAGGATGATTTGGGAAAAGAAAGCATGGCATAATTGTACTCTTCTTTCCCAACAGTAATAAAATATTAATTTAAGCATCTTGCCTTTTTTAAAAAAAAAAATTAAAAAATTCCAAATATAGAAGGTCATTTACAAGAACAAAACTTTTAAAGAATTTTCATGACATCCCCTGCTGTTTTAATTAGGAGAGTTTGAGAAAAAATTACAAAACTTGATACTGTTACTATGGAGTTAACTATCCCTGGAGGACTTCCCACAGACATTTTGTTAAATTAGCCAAGCTAGTAGTAATATAATATTTCAAGGGGTTTTGGGAAGCAAACCTACCATTTGCTACCTGTTTCAGCTGTCTTTCCTTGCATTAGCTTATGGATATTAACTATGCCAAACAAGAACCCTAGGAAATCCACCCAAAGGGAGGGTATTCCTCAGGAAAATATTCTGAAATATTACTGCTAATTATTTGAGTTACATACTCAGAGTGCCTCTCTTGTTTTTTAACATTATTCTTATTTGCATTCAAACACTGTTTACTTAACAATTAACTAGGCAAAACTGTATGTTGTGTTGCATCACAGAAGTCTTTTCTGTATGCAGGAGCCGTCTCTTTCTGCCACAGTTTACAGCAATACAGCTCAACATGTAAAGCAAGTGCAAGTTCAAAAAACTCGCATGCATCTTCTCATGGAGAAATGCAAGGTAAGTGAAAGATGCTTTTTCTTTTTTTCTCTAAAATAAATCATCAACGTTTTAGAACTGCCAAGTCGCAGTTTCATAACAGGGTACTTCCAAGCCAAAAAAAAAGCCATGTTCAAAAGGATACATTAAGCCCACAAAAATCCTTAAACAAAAAATAGAATCTAAAGCCAGAATCTCAAGTAGCAACCTCATGTATTACCAAACTTTTATTTCAATCAATGCAATACCACTCTTCAACAACATACAATGAAGTTGAGAAATGCACACAAAACTTGATTTCACTGTCTTCATATAACAGCTACTACGTACACAAAAAACCCCAGGAGGTTGTGTTTTTTTGTCAACCTCTCCCACCATTAATTCACATTTCCACCTTGTTTTTTGTTTTGTGGGGTTTTTTAGTCTTGTCTTCCTAACCAAGTGGTGTCATTTTCTAAATTACTGTGCAAACAGAAGACTTCACTGCAGCATCCTGCTAGGACCAATGCACCAGCCTCATAAGGGAAGCTCTCTGCTTTTGCTACTGGAGTGCATACCACTGAAAAGTCATTTCACCCTGCTTGGCCTGAAGAGATCTGAGCAACTCCCCCCCCCTCCCCCCCCACTTCCCCCCCCCCAATTACATTAGTTGGAAGAAAATCAAAGGGAAAAAATTATTAACCAAATCCTGTGAAGAGTACTAATGCAAACACATTCATGCTCACATTTTACTTCCAGTACAGCAGATTTAAAAAAAAAAAAACACACCACAAAACAAAAAAAACCGCACAAAACAACAAACAAAACAAAACCAAAAAAAACCAAGAAAACCAGTACATTTGTGACTCACTAAGAAGAATATACAACTAAGATGATTTGAAACATAGACTGCAGTTGCCTTGCTGCCAGTATCAGATGGTAGCTACATATGTCTTTGCCTACTGTGCATCTCTAATTATCCTGGGAAAACGGTAACGACGCCAATCAACACTGGCTGGCCAGTAGAGAACCGGTAAAGCCTACGCTTCCAGCAGTAATTCCCTTGAGACCACTTGTGTGCTATCTCTCCACACAGGAAGCATTTATGAACCATTTCACTCAACAGAAGGATTTCTGAAAATCATAGCTGATACAAAACCACTAAAAGAGAAATTACTGCAGTGACTGAACCAGCTACTGCATAATTTCTCACTTAAGAAAAGAAAAAACTTCATTAAACTTCTGCTATTTAGGTCACTGCTTCTAAGAGGAGAAAAAAACCTGAGATCTTAGATGCCATGTAAATCGATCTAAATGAAGATGATGCAAGCAGACCTGAGCAAAGTTTTACTATCAGCTAGTTCCATTGTTGTAACTCTGGAGACTGAAATTCATTATTTTTAGTTCTCATTCACCTCTGCTGTATCCGGTCTTGCTAAAATCTGTAAGACATATTCAAGTGAAAAATACATAATTCATCTCCATGTTTATTTTATTAACTTACATGGTTTTATCACAGTATTCCCCATGCTCAAAAAGTGTTTTTTTCTTTTTAATTTCACAAACCATGAATAATTTCCAGTATGCTGTATTCAGACAGCAAGAGTTGTTCTTTCTGTCCAGCACAATTAGTGCTCTCAAATTTTAGCCTGAGTAAAGACTCAAGGGTTAGGTCCTGTCCTTCTGTCTGCTATAAGCCCTCTATAGCTTCTTCTTGCCAATAGTTAAATCTTACTTTAAGATGAGGAATATGTTTAAGACCAAGTATCAAAAGGAGAAAGCAAGTCAGGGAAGCTGTGAAAAGCAAGGGGGAGGGGGGGGTAAAAGAGGGAGGGGGGTGTTTTAAAATTACCCCGATACTGTGAGGTTGGGAGGAAGGGGGAGAAGGAGGAAGCCAATGACACTGTTTTGAGTTGTACTTTCTTCCTTTAAGACTCCAAATAAGAACTCCAAATCCAGGATTCCTTGTTCTCAGCAACAATAGATACACTTTGCCGCTATTTCTAAATTTTCTAAGCTCCAACCTTAACAATAAGCAATGTTAGACACATTTGCACCTGAGTTAAGAGTTACTCTCACATGTCACTTTTCAAAGTTATACATAACACTGAAACTCAAGTAATTTGTTGGGTGTAACATTTGACTAAAATTGATTTAAATCTGGAAATTTGCAATGATATCAGATCAAACCAGAGGAGATCTATCTAGCCTTTTTTCCAGTCTTGCAACAGTGACCAAGAACAGATGGCAAAGGAAGTTAGTAAGACTAAGGCAAGCATGCATTAAAGTTTTCCCAGTGTTCCCTAGACTTCAAAAACCTGCAGCCCAAGTGCTTTGAACGAGGAGGAATATCTGTGTTTAACTGCCTCAATGAATTTACAGTTTGTCCATTTGCTTTCATGTGTACATGTAAGTATGACTTCTTTGCACACCCACCACCTCACAGCAGAGCCCTGCAGCACACCTGCGTGGGGTGTGAAGAATTACCTCCTTTGGCTATTTTGAACCTTCTAGTTTCATCAGACACCTTCCAGGTCCTCTCTGAAAAGAAACAAATTCTCTACTCACCTTCTCCATGTCACTCGTAACATCACAGACCTCTAACACACTCTTTTGCTCCTCTCCCCCATATTTCTTTTTCAGACTGACAAGTATAGCCTATTTAATTGTGCTGCACAGACACCATTCTGTATACAGATGATGCCTTCCTTCCATCTCTGAATTGCTTCCATTGCTACTGCTACTCTTCTTGAGATTGGAAGGATGATAGCTGTGCAAAGATACAGGCAACGCATGGATTTATGCGGTCATATAACGTTCCCTTCTGTTTTCTATTCCTTTTCTAATAATTCCCAACCCTTGAGCCAGCTTTTTGACAGCTGCCAAGCACCAATCTGATATGTTCATAGAATTCCCTATTTTAACACAAAGACCTCTCTCCTGAATTATAACAGTCAGTTCAGAGCCCAGATTTCATATGAAAATTAGGATTCTTATGTACATCACTCCACATTTATCTATACTGAATCTCATCTGCCTTTTTATTACCCAGCCACTCAGTACTCCAAGGCCCTTTTGTAGCTCTTCAGTTAGCTCTCATCTTTCTTTCTTGAATAGTAATCATCAACATACCAGCACTACTTTCTTCCAAGGCAACAAGGAATAGTAGAACACAGGTCTGCTAGTAACTTCCCTGCACTGTGAAAGTCGACTCTCTATTTCTAACCTTAGTTTCTCACATTTTATAATCAGCTTTTATCAGTGCAAGAACCTTTGTTCTCATGCCCCTTAGCTCCTTAATAGCCCTAGTCAATCCCTTCAAAGACTTCAATAATTGCATTAGGATCAGCTTCCCACTACAAAATTCACATTGATTCTTCCTTATTTTGCTCCATTTCCATGCATCAGCTAGTTCTAGTCCTTACTAGTTTCAACCAGCTTGCCTAGTACTGACATCAACTACCTGCTGATCTGTAGTTTCATCCAATATCCCTGAACTACTTTAAGAATAGCCATCTTTCTTTTCTCAGTTGTGTCTTTCTTATGTTCCTGTTCCCCTTCTTGATACTGAGTCCAGCTGCTACGGATTCTTGGCTCTAACTCCTACAAATAAGTACAGCATGCTCAATGCAATAAGGGCTCTGGCAGCAACATTAGGAATCACACTCTCCGCATTTCTCAGGGGCAGGTAAAGAGCTGTTTCTCTTGTGGGGTTCCCCAAGCAGCTACTCCTTGCAGCAGCTGTAGCATTTTAGGTTTCCCACCCTATTTCTTAGACTTAAAGACACATCTGTCCAAGTGTCCATTTCATCACATCCTGTTTAAACAGTGTTCTGTTCAAACCTCGCTGTTTCCTATTTGAGTTTTACAAGATCTGCCATGCTTTCTTCTACTGAAGAAAGTTTTAAACACACCCCACTCTTGGACAGTGCTTCATCCCAAACTATACTTAGTTCCACCAGGCATTAGCTTTCCAACACTTTTCTTTTTAAATTACCACTCACTCTTGATGCCTTTTTTAAGCACCAACAGTTAGTTCCACCACTGCTACTTCGACAAAGCCATCTAAACCTGCTATACAGGCCTCCCCTGTTTCAGACATTTCCCCCATTCCCCATCTCCTTACATCATTTTTCAACCACTGCTTTTCAATTCTGTGGTCCTGTGCACAACACGTGCAGCACTGCAGAGGACGTTACTACTGAGATCCGAGTTGCGCATGGTTGAGACCCCTCCTCAACAGTCCAAGTCCTAAATCACTGATACACACATGGACCATGACCATTGGCTCATCCCTAGCCCAAGAGTCCGTCCAGACAACCAATGAGGTCTAAAATTTCTCACGCTTGCCACAAGTTACCTTGTGATCCCCAAAAATGCAAATAGCCACACAGCTGACAATTAAGTCCCTGCATTACCACCCTCTCTCCTCCTCTTGGCTGGGAACCCTATCACTGAAGGGGTATTCTTGATGCAAATGAACACGCAGCTATCACTTGATGGAGAGGGCCTATTTACAGGACCATTTCTGCCTTCACTGCGTTGATGATCTCTTGCGCAGTGCTTTTCCACTTCTCAGCAGGTCTATGGCTGCTAGCCTAGAGATGAGATTGTCTAATATGAGAGCTGTAGAGCAAAGTTAACAGTGCATGGCAGCAGAAGATTGAAGTTCTGAATCAATTTCCTTCATGTCAACTTGGTCAGTTATTTTAACTAAACTTTGCAATTACCAAATAAACACCAGAAAGCAATGAAAGGAACAGACTTAAGACCTTTATACTGTTAATTTCTGTGTCTATCAAACTATAATTTAAAATTAGCAGCTATGTCAAAGATACAGCTGCAGCCATCATTTATCGAGAGAATGAAGTTGGAGAGAGGGATTGCCCCTTAGACACGCTCAAACCGGCAAACCATAAGCTGGTCTCAGCACACACACATCTTGGTTTTCTTGCTACAGAGGAGTCTATGCACAGATTTTACCCATATCTGCACACCGCTAAAGTGGATAGAACAACGTCCCCACACTGGCTGATTTTACAAAAGTTAAAATTGCTCCCCATAGCAAAAAAGGGATTCTTTTGCAGCACAGTATACAGGTCTTGACTCCCAGAAGATGCAACTGAGAGTTTCCCTAACTATTTTGGAATTAAAAGTTATCTTTATTCATAAAGACACTGAAGGAAAAGAAGTGGTCACAAGAACAACAAGAACACAAAGGAAAGGGGGTTAGAAGTATAATTTCCGTTATCATTTGTAGATAAATACAGAAAACCTATGTGCACACATACAAGAAATGTTTGCCTCTTGAATATTAACATGCATGTAAAATATGATTTTGATGGGAAAAATATCTTTTAAAATTAAGAAGGATATCCTAAATACCAGTCATGCGAAGTTTTAAGTTATCAGCTCTGGAATTATGTTGCTCCACAACTGTTAATTGCCTGAAGCAAACGAGCTTCAGACCAAACACAGTTGCTAGTGGTGGTGCAAAAAGCCATAGCTGTGAAGTTCCTATTTACCACTTTCCCAGATTATGGTGCCATAACAGGAAGTTGCCATACTTCAGCATCAGGAAGATTACTGGATAATTGAAATAACCGCCACAAGAAAGAAAAGTTTAAAAAGGTAGTGCATCATCCAGTTGCAGTATAATACTGTATGTGTTTATACATATACAGATATAAAATATATAAATTTATGAAATAACTGCATGACTTGATAGCAGCTTTTGAGAACAGCTTTCTGAAGAATAAAACTTGAGACAAAAAACAAAGTAAGAAGAGAAGAGATGCTTATCCTTGGAGGAAAGAGAATATGACATAGTGGGGGAGAACAATCAAAATGCTGTACAGAGTTATGGTATGTGATGTCCCCAGACCCTCTAGCTTGGCAGAGTTTATTTTATTGTCTCTGCCGATTCATTCCCGCACACCCACAGTACATCATGACTTTAAACTTGGCAAACAACTAAACAGTGCAGGCAGATGATTCTCCTTCCAACATATTGTACTGAAGAGGGTTGGTTTGGGGGTGTGGGGGGTGTTTGTTTTTTTAAAAATATTGCGTTTCCTCTAGAGAGGATCTTAAATAATATTGTCTTGGACCATATTTCACAATCTAAAATGTTGTAGATATAAACCAATGATGAGTTATTTTTGCTGCAACCAACTGGCCTCCCACAAAGCATTCAAGATACTGTGACACACACCAACAGATGCAACATCACTTACGATCTTTTGCAAATGAGCACATACAGGCAACTAAACCATTCAGTATCTAAACACACAACTAGGTTCCAGGAAGATTTTGCAACCCTTTCATACCTTTAAATTCAAATTAGTCTCCCTGTCATAACATCATAGGCCAAATGAAGAAAAAAGTGCTTAGCCTTTTCAGAAAGCAGCACAACAATCTAGAGCCCTCAGTTTGCACAGTAAGAATTTGTGCAATAATTAAGACTATGTCAAAACTGGATAAACAATCAGGCAAGAATTTGGACAAACTCTTTCCATTCAGCTTGAATGTGCTGGTGAGAGCCCAGCCACCTCTGGTTCCCATACCACGTACCTGAATAAGGGAGGCACTGACCACAGCTCTCTACTTAAGTTTGAGCTACATTTTCTACTTCTAACAGCGATTCAACACTTCTGGATAAAGCTATCCTCTTTTAGGTCAGCACTTGTTCATCATTTCCAGAGTATTTATGAATAGAGCATTAACCAGTTGAGTTACATACACCTTAAAATTTATTTCTTAAGTCATCCCACCTGTGTTTCAGTGGTGCTGCAAAGGGAAAGAATGTGAAACAATACAGCAGGAGTGCTGCACCTTGGACTACAACACCAAAGCTTCACATACAAAATCATATTGTTACTCCAATAAGACACCAATGCACAGATATGATCATTCATATGTGCTGGTGTACATATTACTTTTAAAGGTGCTTTATGGTAAATTTAACTATTGCTATCCTGTCTTTATTCCGATTTTACTTAATGCTTAAGCGGTGCAGTTGGGGATATCTATTAGCAGGCTCAGCTCTTAACAGGGCTTCCCCCTGCCATGCCAAGTAGCAATAAGGTGTGAAGAAAGCTACTGCTACACAGTGGCTTCACCTACGGCCATATTTTACTGCTTCCCCCCCAAAATATGCAACTTTGTGCCCTAAGTGAAACAGAAACCTGGTATTTCAAGACATGACCAGAACTACTGTTCATACAGACTTTTTTCTTACAAAAATGGAAGTTGCCAGCAGTGGAAGCACTGCTCAAGTTCTGCTGGGCTGCACAAAGGGTGCAACCACCATGCTTGGCAATACAGACATAGCAACACCTTGAGCAGCTATTCCCTCCAAACACCAAAGAACAAACCCTGTACGTCAGGTAACCACACTGATATTTTTCACTACCCTTTGCTAAGAGCCACCACCACTCAGTGCTTCTAGATAAAGTTTCCTATATACACTGTGTCCCCAAAATAAAAAAAGTTTTGATTTTATGACTCAGAAGTCTCAGGCCAATAGCACTACGGGAAATACTACTTTCTGTGAGAAAGGAATAGGCTCTGGGCTCTCGATTAATGCAGCTGTGATTTATCCTGACCTCAAAATCAAGGACTTCACCTTGGGGGACACACAGAACTGCTCAAACACATCTTTGCTCTTTCTGCTTAGCAGCTGTACTGCTGTGCAGTGCAATTCGCCTCACTTCTGAAAGTCGCGATGATGGCAAGTTGCAATACTCTGCCTTGAAAAGGGTAACAAAGTACAAATTAAAATGCCTGTCTTCATAGGTGAAAAAGAGAGCACGTGACACCCTGGTTGTTCATAAATGCGTATTCTCAGGAGGCCTCATAGAGGCAAGAGAGAAATAAGTACCATATTGTCACCATCAAGAGCATGGTGGATGTACACAGATTAAATGGCTGTTCCTGCTCTCCACTTGTGGCAGACTGTCAAGCCTGCTGATGAAAATGCTCTCGTCTGGATTCAAGTCTTGATGCTCAATGCAGAGCATCTGGGTAGAAGAGAAAGCTGTACAACACACAGCAGGTCAGGCCAAGATGATTTGCAAACTGTGAAATTCAACACCCCTGTTAACTCCTCAGACTGTTTCCCTCTTCTGCTCAGGATCAGCCATTTCAATTCTCTGGACAGGACCCTCAGACTGGAAGCATATGGCCTTCATGCTAATTAATGCTACTAGTCTTCCCAAAATTTCCATGGAACATCTGATCACTCTCAAATTCATATCCTAGCAGCAACACCCCTCAGGGATACAAATTGCATGGACAGTAGTGAGAAACAGCAATTTTTAAAAAAAGAAAAAAAAAATTATATTAACTGCCGGCATGCCAACCATTACACCTAGCAGATCAGTGATTTAGCAAGAATTATATCCAGGATTTATTTGCAAAACTGAGTCAGCTGAGGGTTTATTCTGCCTCACTCCACCATAACATCGCACAGATTCAAATCAAGCTAATTTAAAGAACACTTCCTTATGAAGATAAGTACTGTTTCCACATTTACTAGCATTAATGTTTCACATAATTCCTAATAGCAACACTGCACAATGCCACTTCTCACATTGCATCACCAAACAACATGTTCCTTACTCCAGAAGCAAAGGGACAACTCCCTTTAAACACATACTGCTTAACACTAGCACATATTTCCCAGTATGTTGTAGGGAAGTCTCCTTTTCTTTTTGGTAGGGTATTTTTGTTTATTTGTTTCCCAGTAGTGCAATCTGAGTTGTTTCACAGCTCAAAACAAGTTCAAACAGTGTTTTAATTAAAAAGGCCCAAATACCTGTTTCATACAGTCCATTACATCAGAACATTGTAACAATTTCACCTACTTCAGTTCTAATAAGAAATGATTCCACATATTCTTTAAACAGAGGAGTTTATGTCAAAGAAAACAGCTTTCAGATCTTTTACAACACTTTCATCCACAAAGGAATACTTTAGGTTTATGAAAAATATATGCCTGCTCATTTGAGAACATGTCTTTCCCCCCCAATGGGAGGAAACAACAAAAGCAGCAAAACTAAGGCAACAATTACGTCCTCCACACTGAAAAAGCCAGCCAGATACAGGGACTGACTGCCACAGCTGGAAAAAGCTAAGTGAAGCCACATCTCAGACATCCACAAGTGTGAAGCTTCTGCCCTAGAGTAAAGTTGGTCCCCCTCCCACTGCACAAACTGAGCCCACTAAAACCAGCACCATGCCAGACTCTTCCAATACCCATCAACACCTTACCTTGTTTGGCAATGTAAAACCATAAGCTTAGGATCAAAATCCTTTCAACTCACCTTACAGTAAAACACAGAGGAAATGCTAACTTGCTCCCTTCAATAAGAGTGCGTCAATAATGCATGTTCCAGTATCATTTACATCTATAATATACAATCCTGTTACTTTCTATTCAGCCGTGACACTCAGTGCAACATAAGCAGGTTCTCCTCACAGCAAATAAATACTTCCAGTCATCAGCAGATTTCTATCATTAACTGATAAAAGTGCAAGAGAACATACATTTTTCTGTGGGTCTTGCAACAAAGTAAGCTTTCTTAGTCTGTTCACTACACAGGAATGATTTAGAGACCTACCGTACACAATTTGGCATATAGTCTAACTCCTATTTCAGTCGACTTCAGCACAATTGGTTCCATTCACACAGTCTTATTTTCCACTACAAGTCAAGTTTCATTTCTGCAGACCATGTAGATATTCCTCTTACAAAGGACATAGAGCAACAGTGAGGTCCAAAGACACTTAAAATTATCTACGTGCCCTTCTCCAGCACAAAGCACTTTTTGCAAGAACTGGCCTTCACACAGAAGCTGCAACTGCATTAGTATCAAACAGCAAAAACATGCAGCTACAGCTAATCATGATGGTGGGAAAATGCAGTTGCTTTTCCATGATTTTCTCCCATTTTCCACTTACAACAGCACTGGCCAAACTCCTCAGACAGAACAGTTTCGTTACAAGAAACTACAATAGAGAAAGAACAGAAGAGCACTGTATAATGTTTCAGAATTGGCTTTTTCAATGGTTCAAACTGAACATTTCTCACCCAGTGCAAAGTCAAAACAAAATTCACAGCTGAGCTTTAATGAAAATGGAAAAACCAGTATCATTTACTCTTCTGCAACAGAAGAGCACTGCTAATGGGGGTGGGAGGAGGGCAGGAGAAACACTGTTGATCCTATTAGCTGACAAGCCCATTTTAAAGCTTGCTATACAGTCCTGAAAAGCCTGCAGTTATCTGATCTAGTACTTGTGTGACAAATACCTACCAAGCACAGGGTGGGCACAGATCCCTTCCAGGGCAGCTGCTGTAATTTGTGCCTAGGCAGACCAGCACAGCGGACGATGGGCTCTTGTTCAGGAAACGTCCTGGTGCACAACCGCCTTGGAAACTGCCCACTCATCCCAAGGTACCAACAGGCAGCCTGGAAATCCAGACACAGCAACAGCTAGAGAAGTCTAGCAAGACAAACATCCTTGACTTCCTAGTGTGCATACCTAGAAAGTTGCTCCAAAATTCATCTGCATCTCTAGTGTAGTCATTTACTCTAGTTTTCCATAGATAAAAGTATTTCTCAAAATCGAATACTCAATACCACCATTCTCAAGAGTGCTTATTGATTTCTGCCCAGACTTAACAAGATATTTGACTTTCTGAAGCTGTACTTAATTTCTTTGTCACTATATTGCCTTTCCCTGATCTGTGGTCTCTTCTAACATTTCTTATTATAAGCATCATTTTTCTCTTAACCATGTAAGAAGGTGGAAGTGTTCTGCATGTAGCAAACCATTTCTGGAGAAATGTGACTGTTTCCAATTCTTCTGGAAAGGAACATCCTGAAATATAGACAAATGTAGGGAGATAGCTCACCAATTATAAATCAATGCTTTTAAAAAATTAGCATTCTGTTTTAAGCAACTTTGAATAGTTTGCAATTATTTCATATTCAAGCACCAGAAAAAAAAAATTAAAAAAAATATTCCAAGATTAGAAGTGCAGCCTACCTACTTCCTCAGAAGTTTACAAAACACTGCAATCTGTCAGCACCCACGCGTTTTTACGTAAACTAAGCCAGCACAACTTGGAAAAAAAGAAACACAAACACAAGAATTCATTTAATAATAATAATAATAAAAAATTAAAAAATTTGGGCCTGTATGTAAGCAATGCCATTAAATAAGAAAGAATGTAGAAATCATGACTGACAAGTCAAAACAAAGTGTGCCTTGTTAGTTTCATACTCTTTTTTCTATGGATAGTTTCTTCAGAGTCATCTGGTAAACTAATACACCTGTACTAAGAATTAAGACAACAATCTGTTTTGGAAACAGGCTAATGTGGAAAGAGATGCTTTAATACAGTTTGGATTTCACATGCAATGAGCAATGTAAGAAACTACCCAGTGATGAAACTGGGAGGCAGAGACAGAGGGAGCAGCTGATCATGCTTTGGCACAAACATAAAGCCATTATACTCCAACTCATACCTCATAAAACTCAGAATGCAGCAGCAAAAGGTTTAAGCAGTAGGGGATGAGCTTAAGGTTATTTTTTTATCTATATATTTTCCTCTAAAACAGTATTTTAGTCACAAGAGACTTTACAGGGTAAAGTTATATCCTGCAAGGATAAATGAATCTGAAATTGCTTTCAAGGAATAAATATTTGTCTGAGCTCAGAAAATGCAATATATCAAAAAAAGAAGGTAAGCAGCGTATTTCAGGGCATTTTACCAATGCATTTACTGATGGGTTTATCCTCTTCCATTTTATTCTTCAATTTAGACAGTATTATTCACTGTTATTGTTAATTCATATCCTTTTGTTTTCCTAATGCCACACAGATAAAATGAAGGTCAGAACAAATGCATGACTGTTTCAAAACCAAAAAAATCTAGATGGAGTACCCACATGAAAGTGCTTTATCAAAAATTGAAGGGTATTGGTCCACATACACATATGGGACAAATCCTGCCTACCTTCTCATCTCAGAAGTGGAACAGACTAGAAATGTGCAACTTATGGGAAAGAAGCACATTCAGAGTGCTGGGGGGGTGGGGAAGGAGATAGAAATTAACTGTCCAACTTCTCTCTTCACTTCCTTCATGGATGAAGGAAGAGACTAAAGAGATGTTGTGAATAAAAGAAGGGGGTTTCTGACATTTAAAGAACACAAAGGAAAGAATTCTATGTACCAATGCCTGAGCGGGAGTATTTAAAAAAAGGAAAAAGTTACTGCACATGAGGGAGTGTGTCAAGATTAACAGGAACATCCTTGCAACCAATGTTTCACTCATTTTCAGTAGTTCATCTTACACTCACTTGGGCATACTGTGAGTAAACAACCACCACAGCTAAGGGGAGAACACAAAGAATTAAAGGGAAGAAATACAGCTGGGACTGAGCAAATCAATATCTCTAGCACAGAAGTTGTGTTCCTCATTAGTCCATAGCTGAGGTGTTAATGGTCCTTCTGATTGTTGCTTCTGGAGGGTTTTAAAAATATGTAGAAAATTAAAAGACTGTAAAAATGCTTGGCTCTTAGGAGCAATAAATGAGGAAGAGCCGAGACATGCCGAGGTAACCCTGCTGTTAACTGTTAATATAATTTAAACAGGAAGGTTCTGCAGGTCCTGTATTCCTCAATCTGTCCTATTTGCCACGCTGTAATTGCCATCCTAGAGCAGTAATAAACCAGAGGAAAGCATACATCTGGCTACAGCTTTCAAGGAAGAGCTTTTTAAATTCAGATTATCACCAAAACTGTTGGGCAAATAGCAGTGTTTTCTATATATGGTTCCCAGTACAACGGGTAAAGCAAAAGCTATTTTGATTGTACATTGCTTTTAAAATTTCAATTAGCTCTTCCTGTATTTGATGCAATCTTCTAAAACAAAATTAAAATTAGTTGTGATAGACATATAATAGTCTAGGTGGATGAACGTGTCCCAAGACACTTCCATGCTTATGTGGTGTTATCACTTTTAGACATTTGCTTCCACTTCCCCCCCGCCCCTTAAATGAAGTGAAACATGTCATGTGGCAAAACCCCAAAGTTAGAAGAAAATGAGCCGTTAAACCCAAGGCATTAAGAACCAAAAATAGAGTTGAGATGTCTTTTGCTTATTGCAAAGTTACAAGCAAAACAGCTAAATGGGAATATACATTTTAGATGGTAAAGCCCTGTTCCATTTCTGTGTACTGCACCAACTCAGGACTTGAGCAGGTGGTCTTCTGGGGTCACTTGTTAATGACCTATGGCTCAGCACACCTCTCACACCACTTACTACCTAAATTCATTCTCTCTTTCCTGGAACAAATGAAGACCGAGGTCAGAAGCACAGAAAATGAGCAGGTCTCACCAAAAACATTGGATCAAGAACCAGCCATTGCTTTCAATGCCTCCCAGTAACTTCAAAAGAAGAGTGTACAGTTACTTGAAAGAGCTCTTTCTCTGAGATTAAGAAAGCATAGAAATAAAGTGAAAACTGCCAACAGTCAGTCTGGCTAAACATTGGGCTACAGCTGCACATTAGGCAGAGCAGTACAACATACAGCAAAAACGTGTTCTGCCATATATTAAAAACAGAGAAGAAATGGAGCCATGTGACAGAAAGGAGGAAAATCCAGGTAATGGAAACAAAGAGTTCACCAAAAACTGGGGGAAATGTTTCTTATGGAGGATGCATAGTTAAGACAGAAATCGAGGGTACACAGATGGTAATTAGTACAACTACTTAGTGGAAGACAAACTGAAGAAGTTCAGGGCATTTGAAACAGTAGAGCCAGACAGGCTGTCTACAACTTCAGAAAGCTCCACCACATGAATTGCATATCCTGCTGCTGCAGTAGTTTCAAACATTAAGACAAGAATGATATCATTGATTACAGAATGGGAAATACAGGTTTTTAATTAAGAAAAAAGGGTAAAAAAAAAAAGATCTGAGCAACTAAGCTTGTAAGTCTGTATCCAATGTGTACAGAGCTTTGGAATGAAAGGCTACACTAAAAGATACACAGGTCAATGAAGAATTGGCAAACACAAGACAAGTTCACTTCCCAAGACCCACTGGCATCAAGCAAATACAACAGCTTTTCAAAATATTTCAAAGGCAGCAATAAACAAAGCAGATACGATGATCCCTCCCATCAGAACTACAGTGATACACATGGTACAACAACATAGGGAAACTATTCCAGAGAAAATCATAATTAGAAGAACTGGTTTGAGGAAAAACAGGAACAGAATTGGAAAGGAACAAGCCTGGAGGAGGAATACAACAGAGCTCTCCTAGCGAACAACGGAAAACCCACATAAACAGGGAGTGCAAAGCAGACAAGTGGGTGGTTGTCCACCCAGGAAAGCAAGTCATACCTAAGCTCATTCCTCTGGAGCTTTTAAGATGTGCCTGTCTTAATGAATTTCACATTTTAGGAGAGCTTATTACTTGGGTGCACACACCACTCAAGCTGGCTCTACATACTCAAGCAAAGCTAACAAGATCCTGAAGGGCTTAGAGAGTACCAAGAAGAAAGGCACAGCACACAAGTTCTTCCTCTGTAAGGCTGATTCAGCTAATATCAGGCTGATTAGCTCCAGCCCTAGCCCTGACCACGACAGACCCAGACTGGTTTTCTGAAGACTCAGCGGAGTATTTCTAAATCATATTACCCCAATTAACAGGAGGGCTTCCTGCCCACACTAGACACCAACCACTGGCTGGCCCATGCACTCACGTAGCACTATAGCCAGCGTGACAAGCCTGCTCAGAACCAGTCATGCTCTGGAGCCTCTCACCCACGCACAGCTCACATGAACCTAACAGAGATGGATCTGTGCCCACATCAGCAAATCCCACAGCTTTTTACTGATTCGGTATGATGACAACATACGCACACTTGTCTTGCACACAACTGGACTGGATGCACAGAGCATACCACTAGCACAGGCTCTGTTCCACACAAAAAAAGCATTTACACCACTCTGAACCAGGCAAGGTTGCAGCATAACTAGTTCTGCCTCTCTTTTATCCAAAGAAAGAAAGATTGGGTTGGCTAGGGACAGGAGAGTTGCTCAGTTTTTCCATAAAGTCCCTACATTTTATAAACTGATTGGGGGGAGAGGGAAGAGAGTATATGAACTCTTGCTAACACTTCCCTAAACAGCACCATCCTCTGACAATGCTCCCTCAACCCCTTCTCCACTACAACTGTTAATGTTCCCCTTTAAAACATGAAAAATGTTTTGTTTAATCCTTGGGAATGGAAAAAAATTGCATACTGCCTACACTGATCAAAAACATTAACAAGTTCTTAAATGCCAAAAATCCTCAAGCCCCAAAACAAAACCTAAGCTCGCACCTTTTACAATGATGCTAGGAATGAAGCAGATCTCACAAGAGGAGAGTGGTTTGCTTACTCTGGGAAACCACAGGCAAAAAGCAACGTAACCATTCTCTCCACAAAATGCAGTGTAAGCAGGGGACACCAAGGAGGGCAGCAAACTACTTAAGCAAAAGGACAATGCTGGCACAATAACAAGTATGAATATATGGGCCTTAAATAAGCATAGATCATAAGTGAGAGGCACAGTAATTTGAGCAATCAGCCTTATGCTGAGAAGAGGGAATATTAACCATGACATGCTTTGTTTTGCAAAAGGGAATTTTCAGTGTGGCAGCAGCAGTAGCAGGCAGACAGATTCAGTGACCCAAAAGGTCCCTTAAAGCATTATATTCCTATAAGAATTTTAACAACAAATCCACTTGTTTTTTTGAGCACTTGGATGAAACAATTTTCTAAATGACCACTCAAGAGAGACAGAAAACAAACAGAGCTTAATAAGGACTACAGTACAGTACAGGTGAACAGAACAGATCCATCCGCAATGCATTTATGGGAGTCTAGGACAGGAGGCTGTCTAGTAAAAGTGATCTCTTGCAAAGACCCTGCCAAGGCTTTGGGTTGTATTTTAAAGGCTATCCACTGTTTTTTGCATTTACTTTTTCATAGTCTTGTTGCAAAAATAGCAGGAGGTTTTGTTTAACAAAGGCCAAGAACAAATTCAGTTTCAGGTACTTACAAGAAAACAAAATAAGAAACTAAAACTTGCACTGTTTTAAAGAGTAGTGTAACCCTTACATAATAGAACATTTAGAGAACTGATACAACATAACATTGAAGAAGAGAAATGGCTCAGAACATGGGGAACACCACTGTGGCCCACTACCTCGCAATGTATTTGAAGAGAGAAGATCTGTTGTTCCTAATTAGTTTTTTCCTCCTCCTCTCTAATTCTACCCATTTCAAAAGGATCCAGGGTGCACAGCTATCTCAGAGCAAATTAAAATCTAATGAACAATTTTTTGCCATTAGACACGCCTAGCTAACTTAAAAAGTCAACATTCAGCCTTGCAGTTGAGAAGTGCTATTTTTATTTCTAACAACTTTCAAAAACAATTTTCCAGATTTTGAGGTCCTTATTATAAATTATTTCAGAGTCCAAAATTCATTAGTTGTGCTTCACCAGCTCCCAACTGATACCATTACACAATATAACCAATTCCTTTGTGCTCTGACACTTCTCTTAAGTGCAGAAAGTAAGAAAAGTGGTTGTGGGGTTGGTTGGTTTTTTTTTCCCCCCTTTTCCATTCTGTATAGTATGACAGCAATGGAACAATGCTCCAGCTACCAGTTACAATAGCATTGGGGGGGGGGGGGGGGGGGGATAAATCTCAAAATACATGAGCACATCTTCATATCGGCAAAGCTTACTTCCAGTTGCTAACAAAAATTCAAGTACATGGTCTGCCTGAAATTATATAAGGGACAAACAGACTGGGATGCTTTATTTAATCCAAAATACCCACCATTGCAGTTCATATTGTTGCCACAGTTCATTACCAGCATGATGATTTCTAACACTGCACAACATTTCAACAGCATTAAAAACACTCGTACCACACAGCTGTTTAAAACTTCTTTCAAACAGGTTACTACTAGCATGCATCTGATACAGCAGCAAACCATGTTTTTGTAGGGTTCCCCTCCACAGCCCCAATTCTGCATTACTGTAACACATCATTTAACGCCATTGTAGGCAGTCCCATATGCAGGGACAACCTTCCTGTAGTTAAAGCACAGTACCCTCTCCTGCTACATGTAAATCAGTTAGCACTCTCCAGATTGTAAAGTGGGTCTACAAAATCTTTTCTGTCCACAGCTCTGCCCTTTCAAACTATTTCCTCTGTGTAACACTCAGAGAGAACAGCAAGCACAGATGTTAAAATGATGAAATACAAAGGCATTATAAAAACCTGCTGCACAGAATTTGGCATTTGTTCTAAAAGCATTATGATAACATAGATCAGTTAAAATGTCTAACTAAATGGTTCCATCCTAACCACAGGAGAACAAGTCACTGCCAGCAACTCTGGACACAGTGATTTGTGAAACACAGAGATTTTATTGTTTAAGTAGCTGCATTTGGATGCATATTTTTGAAGTAGATATCCTTTGTTTTACTCAACCTCTAAAGCTACTTGACAGACATGATATTGTTATGATGAAATTAAGAACTAGATTTAAACATATATGCAGTTATTGAGAAACTTGCAGCAGGACAAGACTGGCACACAGCTCCACAGAAAAGGCTGTGGCAATCAGACTAGGAAAGTAGTAACATCTGAAAACAAATCTTTATATATATATAGTTCTGTAGATTAATCCTTCTTACCCTGGTATTGGTAATGCCCAGGGCAGCTACACTCCTTCAGTGGCTACTTCAGATTTCATATATCAAAACTTCCATATTATGATGTTTCTTTACATGCAACAAACTCATCACCAGTCCAAGAATGCCACCATTTTGCAAGAAAATTATAAACTCCTGTATGTATATTAAGTACATACACATCTATCAGCTCTGATTTGAGCAGAGCATGCAGAACAAAAACTAGAAGTCTCTCCATGGTTTTTAGGAGGCTCTAGAGACCATTTAAGCATGTATGAATGGATATTTTTACGTAAAAATATGTAAAACAAGATGTACTGTTGAAGCTCCTACTGCATCTCAGTCTCCAAGGCACTGCGAACAAGATACTGTACGTCTCATCCCTGCCCTGTTTCCAAGGTCCCCACACAGACCAGTCAGCTCAGCAAATGAAGCTGGTGTTCTCTGGCTACAACATTGTGCACCTCCATCCCCCTCTCCGGGAAAAGGGCCCCCTCAGCACCCCACCAAGCACACATCCCTCAGTCAGGCCCAGGTGGGTGCTCCCCATAGGCACTGGTCCAGGGTACACGGTGTAACCCCAAGCTGCACGTTCCTTCCTGAACCCCACAGCCTCATCCAAAAATGCCATAACCAAGCGCAAGAAACTGCTTCAGCAGGCAACCTAAATGCAGAACCCTGTGTGGCTTGCTTCAGTGGCCTCACTGCATTTGAGTACACGATGGTACATTTTTTTCTCAGGGCAGAAAGGGTGGGGGAAAAAAGCGCCACTCAGACTTCCTAAGTCTACTGCTAGGAAACTACATGACATTGCGGTCAGTGCATCAACACAATCTGTATCAGCAACAAGCAGCACATTATTCTTAACCCTGAAAAATTACTTATGCTGAAAACAATGAAGGGACCAAAAATGGGAAATCTGTTTGTTTCTGTGGCACAGAATCCTGTGGTACTATCTGCTACCAATTTGCAGATTAAAGCCTTTTCCCCACCAGTCTAAAACAGTTGTAGCCAGCCTTGAGAACATAACTGATGTGTTACAGTCATCATTTCTTACCAGCTCCCTTCTACAATCTCTCTCACCTCAGAGTCTACCGCTTTGAGCATAATGTTAATTCAAAGAAAACTGAGCAATGGGGAAAAGGAAACAGTGTTTCTACAGATGTGAATGTCATGTAAATGTCAAACCTCATGTTAGAATTTGATTAGGAGACTGAATAAAAGGGAAACAGTATTGCTATAAGTAAACCAGCACACTAACAATAATCTCAGCCTGCCTGCTTGCAACATAACCTTAGTGACAGATTTTGTTATTCTTAATTTTCCATGTAATATTAACCTGTAATTGATTTTGCTAAAAGATCATATACAGCAGTACAAGAACTGCAAACAAATGTTTGTTGACAAGATGGATCTACACAGTCTTAATACCAAATTCCTTGTGTGCTGTGCCTACAACTACACTCAGTCAATTCAAGAAAACTTTAATTTCTTTTGCATTACAAATGAATGTCCATCTACTTAGAAAGATCGGAAGTGTATACACCCACTCATCTGCACGTACCTGCCTCAGGGGAAAGAGAAGGTGGTTTCACATTAAAGCCCCAAAAGCAGAATTCCAGCAGCCACTAAATGGACATAGATAAGCTCTGGAGACCAATTCATTACAATTTTGTCTCAGAAAGGTAGTATTTTTCCAAGACTGCACAACCCCACTTGCCACATTTCTTGATGAACCTTAGATACTAGCTGCTCTTGTCTCAGGAGCCTTCTTGCTACTGAGCAACCTCAGTTCTGCCCATTTCAGGAGGCTGGACATCTCCTAGACAAGCTCAAGGATTTCAACAGCCCCAGTAACATGAAGGTGTTACTGACCCAGGGGCAGAGACATATTTGTGTACAGAGGCAGGAGAAAGTTGTTAGATGAACTGGAGCTACTGGTTTTAACTACAAGCTAAATACTTGCTTCACTCTAAAATACTGAGCTAGAACAATTCTACAGTAGTATTCATATGAGCAAATGCAAAGTCAGAAGGAAAAAAAAATAATCCAGCTCTCAGCTTTACATACCCCCACCAAATCATCACCACCACCACAGAGCACATAGGGACTAACTCCGGCACAACCAATGCCAGCCTCAATTCATTTCAGAATGAATCTCAAAACAGTCCAGCAATTGCCCTGAACTGATTATTTTCTACCCAAAATGCAAATTCTTAGCCCCAATTTGTCTTTGGTGTGTGTGCCCCACAGAGGATCAACTTAATTTTGCACTAGCCTTGACATTTTAGTTACCTGTTGTGCCACCAAAATCATTTGCTCATTTCTTTCACAGAAGTTAAACAAGGACATCTTCAGAAAGAACTTGGAATTTCACATCCTCGATTACATCCTCTGTGGTTGACAGTCCAAGTCATAAACTTGTCACTATCTTGATAATTGGTGGGAGGGCAAGAGGACATAACATCCATATCTCTGATGGATGGCTCCCTTTAGTTTGAGACTCCCTTAATAGTTAGAAGATTTTTTTTTTTTGGAATCTGCCTTCAAAGATATTAGAATAAGAATATTATAAAAGACTCAAAGGGAGATCATTGTATCCCCAAAAAAGAGAGTTATTAAGGGATTTCACTAATCCTCTGTCCTTTACCTTCAACAAGGCAAACCTAGGCACTATCTTCTACTGCTTCATTGCTTTTTGAAGTTATAATCAGGAAGAAATACAGCAAAAAAGGAAGCGGGTTGCAACGCCAGTGGACAAAGCTTCAATCCATTATGAATTTCATGAGCAGTCCGATTCATCTATTCAGTAGTTTCAGTCCCACCAGTGTACTTCCAACCACCTTCCCAGATGAAAAAAGACCACTGCAACAGTAGGTCAGCTTTTCTGACCCTCCTGTAGCTGCCATATTGTTAAAATTCCCTCATCTAGATTTATCTAGGGGCTTAGGTGGATAAACTGCTAAGAAAAGGAGAAACACCACTCACCACCAGCCTTTCACCTTCATCTACTTTACTTCCCAAGCTGGCTGCCAAACAGAAAGATACCATATTGTGACAAAGGCTGCTGCAGAATTCCTGGAGGCTGTACACTCCACTTCTAGTCCCAACTGCAGCAGCAACTACGTTTTCAACAGGAGTTAACAGTATCTTATTCTCTGGAGTTTTTCAAGATACAAAGAGATTTTTGGAAGCTCAAGTTTTGCCCCATGGTCCACCAGTCATAAATCCCTTTTGATTAAAGAGTCTACAGTTTTAAAAAACAAAACCCTGAAAGAGCCACCATCTGAAATTCACCAGGCGCATTTATCCAGATCTCATTCAGTTACAAGTACTTATGTAAATAACCTTGTTTCACATTAAATGTTAAAACAGTATTTTTTTTTTTTCCAAAGTAGAAGTTTTATTCTCATGAAATGCATTGCTCCTAGAACCTGGTTAGGGGGGGAAGTAAAGGAAGGCTGCTGAATAAGATTATCTACTGCCTTATGATTGATTTGGGCACCTGCAGGGGAAAACACCCTCCTCCAACCTAAGAAAAACGAGCGAGTACTGGAAAGTTCCTTGACTATCAGAACTGCATCAATTTTGTTATTATGAAGAAATTTATGCTAGTGGACATATGAGTAACAGAGTTCAGACTGTTCTTGAGATATTTAAAGATCCTGTTTGTGAATGTTAAATAACTTAAACCTCTCATAAGCTAAATGGACTCAGAAACCAGTCAGCGCTTCTTCAAAGGCAACAAGCACTACGCAGAGATCTTCATTAGCAGACAACAGAAAGCTGAACAGGGTGTGCACATGTGACTCATACAGCTGAAGTAGTCCAAGATACTATCTCTCAGCATCAAAAACTCACTAAAGCCTTAACATCAGGTTTGTTTATTTCAAAACATCATGGATATTTTGAATTTTACTTTCAGGTGTTTTAGGAAGAGGCCATGTGATTCTTCACTGGATCCCACTTGTGGGCTTCTATCACAGATTGCGTTTACTTTCTATGTAATTGAAGACAAGACTTTCACTCATGTCATGCAGGCAGACTTCCGTTAAACCTAAGCCAAATCACGGCATTTGTTTGCGGGTCACCATGACCCTCTCACAGCACCTCCTATTCAGCATAAGGATTCTCTGAGCAGAGCACCCTCTCACCCAAGAAACCACAGGCCCAAAGGACTGTTCTGATGCAAGACAGGAAGAAACAATTATTGCCTTAATAGACTACACAAAGTGACATTCAACAACTGCAAGAACACATGAATATTTAAGTACTACATAAACCAAACTTTTACAAAGCAGAGAGACTAAAACCAGGCTTTCATGTTTCTA
Organism: Buteo buteo; assembly: GCF_964188355.1. Classification (NCBI taxonomy): domain Eukaryota; kingdom Metazoa; phylum Chordata; class Aves; order Accipitriformes; family Accipitridae; genus Buteo; species Buteo buteo. Next base: position 31,811,955 of record NC_134174.1, on the reverse strand, counting down.
CAACACGGCAATCAAAAATATTTCCTTATTAATACCTTAAGACTGTATATGTTTTCATTTAGTGCATTTAACTTCTGCTCACCCATCTACCACTTTTCTTTGACAGAGACTAAAAATAAAAACAAAGTTTGAAGGCAACATTGTATTTCTGCTTCACATTGCTAATTCTTCCTTGTCACACACACAGCACTTAAGCTGTCAATATGTAATTCCATTAGAGTGCGGGTTTCACTTCTAGCTTGTGTTTACACCCATTTTAGATGTAACAATAAAAATAAAATATACCATATTCTAATTACTTTCATTGTGCTGTCTCACATATTTTCTTTCCTCAAACTTGCAATCTCTGTTTACAGACAACAGCAGAGAATAAAGACACGAGTTATTTCATGTTGTTGGATACACCCCCAGACACCAAAGATTTCCAAGTAAGTTATTCCAAGCTTTGATATTACCCAAGTGTAAAAACTGAAAGAAAAAATAAAAAAGAAGAAAATCTTCATAAGCTATAAATTCAGTTCACTAGATGAAGCACCAGTCTGTTCAGTGGAGACTCTTGGGAATAAGTATCTGCCATAGCACTCAAGAATTCAAACACCATCATAGTTAACCAGTACATATCTATATATGCTTAGCTATGTAACTTGGCTATTGCCAACTGAAGCATGGATTGATTAGCATAGAACTGAAATGCAGTGACTGACTTTACTGCCATTCCAAGAGACACTGCTGGCCCAGCACTTGCAAGGCCTTTCCCAGCTTCAGCTGAAAAAAGTTCCCCAGCATGTCCCCATACTCTCATGACTCACCTCCCCCAAAGATCTGTTTCCCAGTCAGCCTTTCTGCTTCCACATTTCAAAAAAACAAAATCAAATTAGCTTCAACAGCTACTCTCAAGATCTGAGCTAGTGGTAACCCAGAGGAATAGCCTCCATAGCTGTCCCTGACAGACCCAGGAGTGTCTATGACGTTTTTAGCACATTCGGCACCATTCTGTACCAGAACAACCACACTGTAAAGTCACATAGATGTTGTTTATAGAAAATGCAGTTAAGAGAAAGCTCAATCAAAAACACCAAAACCAGATCATCAGAATACTCAAGGGTGGTTTTGGTTTTGTTTTTTTTAAAAAAGCATCTCTCTCCTACTTCTGACAGGGCATAGCCGATTTCTCTGCTTAGAAGAGATGTGTTTTTTCCAGAAGAGTCATGAAGAGCATCCTTCACAAAAACATTCTGCCGATTACTCTAAAACACATCACTGTGAAATTTTAACAGCTCTTGTAGCAAGTAACATACAGTGACCTGCCATCATTACATTTGCTTAACTAGGGAAATACCCCTACAAACAAGAAAAGTTAATACTGAGATCTGCAAGAAGAGAGCAAAATGCTGCCTGTTACCATCTCTATGTTGCTGCTCGTCAGACAGCAAAATTTGGAGCTGCTGGTCCAAGTAATATCCTTACATCTAAATAGAAACATTAACTTTGAAATAGGGTGGCTCCCCTGTTCCTATGATACAGGATGGATATCAGAGAAATCTGGACTCATACAATCACCCGGTGGCATGCAAGTTCTGCAAGATGGCACAGAGCTAACAGTATCTATTAGCACTATCCCTGAGCTGCTGCAGGTGAGGCGGGGAACTGGCCCGCAGCTAAGCAGTACTCATGGAGTGTTCCCATGAGATAGCTCACAAGACACCCAGACCTTATACAGTAGTATCTCTCTCTCACCAAATGCAACCAAGTGCCAGATGAAAGACAGCAACCCCTGTGACAGAAGTGCTGTTTCTCAAGATCCAGGGAGGGAGAAACTGTAGGCAAACAGAAAATGCTGTGATCAACTACTCAAATTACACTGGCATGCTGTGATTGATATTTGTATTTTTGTAAAAAGCATCACATGGAATTTAATGATGGACCGATAAGACTGCAGTTCTATATCTCATCCAAAAGAATAAACCACTAAAACTCTCCCATGGTTGTGCACTGAGCCATAATTTGAATGGAAACCAAGGAGTATCTTTGTTCTGTTTAAGATAGGTGAGAAGGACCCACGTGAATGAAAGAAATGAGACAACCAATAACCTGGTTTTGCAGAAAGACTCCTGAGTTACCACAATAAGAAGCCTGTAAAATGGACATGTTAACAAGCCTTCTCACACAGCCCCTCCAGATCCTTAGGCAGTGCTATTTACACATTCAGTCTTACAACCTGGATCTTAAGCCACTTCCTACAGAAAACTGGGGGGAGAGGGGGGAGGGTTGGTTTGGGTTATTCGGTTTGTGGGTTTTCTAGGTAGAAATGTGTGCTAATGTGTATTTCTGGAAAAACAAAGCTATTTTATCCACAAATTCTTACCCAAATCTGACTGCCTAACAATCAAAACAATAAATAAAAGCACTGATAAAAGTACTGGGCTGTATGTTTCTCTCCTGCTAATTAAATCACTTCAGCTAGAGCAGCATTTTAGTGCTTAAACATGATCTTCACATTAGAAAGGACTCACTACTGTTTTACTAAGATGGGTCCTGAAGCTGTTTTATCAGGAATATTGTATGTCCTCCCGAAATGCCTTCCAATATCTTTTCACCAGCTTTTATCAGTCAGCTTTGTCTTATTACTCAGTTTCTTTTCCCAATATCTCAAATGGTTTGTTCAGGTTAGAAAACGAAATGGAAATGAAACGTATGAACTAAATAAAAAATAAGCTAGTACTTCACCAATGACAGAAAATAACCGCAGTCTTTGTGGCACTTCACTTTGAACTTTCCTCTGTTTCTCTTTTTTCTTTGCCCTTCAGACTGCACTATTTCAGGGAATTCATTTGAACCAAGACTGTGTCTTTCTATGTTGCAGGGCATTCTCTTGATGATAGACAAAATAGGCTGGAGAAAGACAGCAGTCCGTGGCCCTTCCTCAGGCAAACATCCACTACAGCAAGGATTGCTTTTTTGAAGTTCCAAGTAAAATTAGGAAAAAGCCCAGGATTCCTCTGTTCACCTTTAGGCTAAGATTCCAATCTTGACACTACCAATATAAACTCCCAATAGCAGCATTATTTCAGAGTAGTTATTCCCAGTATGAGCTAGCGTAGTGGGCATAACATTTTTATACACAAAGTACAAGAGCCTGACTGGCACCTGGCTCCTCACTGCTCTATGCTGTCACCACAGCTGCAGCATCCTAATTGAGATACACCACTAGTCTGCTTGGTCATTAATTGCCCTCAAAAACCCTTCCGAAGAGTTATCCAGCAGAGACAAAATTTCTTCAAAAAACCCAAAACAAAAAAAAACAATTACAACCTTCATCTGCATTTTCAATACAGGCTAGAAAGCAGAGGGGGCTGGCTCCCTTGCTCATCCCCCCCCCCCCCCCCCCCCCCCCCCAGTGCTGGGGTTTGCTGCATTCTGGCACCTCCAAGGACGCTCATTAACATCAGCCAAGGATTCAGGGCAATCACACCGACCAGGTCAAGTCTCTGACAACAGGGCAATCTACAGGGGTCCAAGGCCAATGCAGCCACTCTACTGCTATACATTGCCCTTCTCAAATGCTCTAACAGCTTTTCCCTTCTCAGGTGAATCCAGGAAGAATATCCTTCTCTCTCCCACACCCAAAGCTATACATTTTGTGCATATATAGGTGTCATACAAAGGTCAGATAGATTTTATATATACAAAACAAACACTGTTTTAAATGACTTCAGCTCTTACTCAGAGTTTTGTCACCAGCGATTAAAAGTACTTGTTCTAACTTCTTTTGTGTTAGAGCTTGAAAAAAAATTCAGTCAGGTATGCAGCCACCAAAGAACAGCACGTAATCCTAAGAGCTAGAAAACACATAAAACCACTGCCAACAGGATTATACCAACTGTCTGAACTGCCAAAAGACAAACCAAATCCAATTACTGCTGAGTTAGTATTTATTGTAAAGTCTCTTTATAAAAAGCCACCTAAGCATCTAAAGTTGCAGGAGCATCTTCTTTCCCAGAAGCCTGCTCTGTTGTACTCTTACAAGCTTTTTATGCACTCAATGTATCTTCCTCAAAAGATTCATATCAACAAATACATAAAATAGAATGCCCTAGTAGCAGCAAAATGAACAATATATACCTTCAAGGTACCTTTTTCCCCTTCATCAATCAGTTGATTAGTTATTTTTAATTAAAACAGGAAGCTCTGATTGCAGGATTTTGAGCAATAATCCTTTCCACTTTAACTACTGGTTTCTGTGGATTGCATACTGAATTTATAAACTATTAATAGGATAGAATTAGCAAACCTGGTTTTAAGTCTCAAGCACGCTTTTGGCTAGATCCAGATCTCAGGCTTGAACTACTCAAGTTACCCATCCGCATGCTTTAAGTATTGAGAGGTACATATTAATGGGCTACTAATTCTGTTTTCAGCAACGCACTCTAAGTTTAGGAGAAAACTAGCTGGCTGACTCAAAAGCAATGCCTCATTTTGCCAGAGGCCTGTTAAGTTTACTTGAAGTTATGATGAAGATCCAAAAACCACCTTTGTGGAGTAAAAAGGTTTGATTTGCCAAACCAGTGGGTTTTATATCAGACTTACTGTTACAGCTGAAGTAAAGCCAGATTTTACTTTCCTATTTGCAGATTTTGATGCTTAGCTGGATAGAAGCTCTCATGCAAGCCAAACATTAAAACAAAACAAAAAAAGGAAAGGAAACATTCATAATATTTATGTGCTTAAGAGCATTTTAACTAAGGCCAAATTGCATCTAAAAGTTTACTAAATCCATGAAAGGAAAAGCATAAAGCTATTGGTTTTGTTTCCTTCACCTGTTTACTAATAACAAGCAGAGTTTTAACAATGAATTATGCCCCATGTTTGAAGTTGCTCAATGTGCTGGTTCTGGCTGGAATAGAGTTAATTTTCTTCACAGTAGCTAGTATGAGGCTACGTTTTGGATTTGTGCTGAAAACAGTGTTGATAACCCAGGGATGTTTCGTTACTGCTGAGCAGTGCTTACACAGAGCCAAGGCCTTTGCTGCTGCTCATCCCACCCCACCAGCAAGCAGGCGGGGGGGGGGCACAAGAAGTTGGGGGGGGGGGCACAGCCAGGACAGCTGACCCCAACTGAGCCAAGGGATATTCCAGACCATATGGTGTCATGCTCAGCATGTAAAGCTGGGGGAAGAAGGAGGAAGGATGGGACATCTGGAGTGATGGCATTGTCTTCCCAAATAACCATTACGCATGATGGAGCCCTGCTTTCCAGGAGACGGCTGAACACGTGCCTGCCCATGGGAAGTAGCAAATTAATTCCTTGTTTTGCTTTGCTTGTGCACGCAGCTTTTGCTTTACCTATTAAACTGTCTTGATCTCAACCCGCTTGTTTTCCGACTTTGACTCTTCCTACTCTCTCCCCCATCCCACCGCGGGGGGGAGTGAGCAAGCGGCTACGTGGGGCTGAGTTGCCGGCTCGGGTTAAACCACGACGTTCACAAATGACTCTCATCACAGAGTTCGGTGGTGAATCCCCATGTGTATCAGGCTGCTAAGGCATAGGAAGAAGGAAAGGAGCAACAAGCGAGGGAGACCTGAAAGATCCTACTTTTTATGACTGTGTCCCACTAAGTACAAACAGCTCCTCAAGTGTACAGGTCCGAGGAGCAATACCTAAGGAACTTACGGAAGATTTATTTTTAAAATTGAGGAAAAAGAACTTGGGTCAACTTCCAACTCCTGCCTCATATCCATGCTCTTACATCAACCCTGGTAAAGTTTGACATCCCCAAATTCAGTCCTGTATCTGCTCCTGAAGTGCAAAAAACTTAACTCCACAGCATGGCTCCCATGCACCCATCCAGCACTGCAGCATAGCTGTCCCTGCAAATAGACACGAACATGCTGACAACCCCAAGCTATCCTACAAAGTAACAAGTGCATCTACATCACGGACGCACAATGCAGCAACTCAACAGACTTTGTGCTTCGGGCTTCCATTAGTGTATAGAAAAATCAGTGCCTAAAGAGCAATTTTAAGAAGCCCACGCACACATTTACACAACCGGTATCATGCTTAGTTGGTGGATGGTGGACCAATAAACAACAGTTATGATCTCAAAAAGCTGATTGAAACTCCTCATGTGCAAAACGCATGTTCAATCAGTATTCACCTTTAAAGATGTTTAGGAGGTTGCTCTAGTAACTATTCCATTTTAACAAAGGAATTCGACGCTCTTACACTTTTCCAAATACAGGTACATACTGTCATTTGAAAGTTACAGAAAAAGTACTTATCATAGCAGGATGTGAAAAGCTGCACTATTAAACTTTGAATAGTAATTTAAGCAAGCCTGATGTGACTCTAAGTATCCCTTTATCAGTCTATGGTCTTTTGAAAGTATGCGTCAACTACAGTCACTGTGCCTTCCAGAGGGTGGCATAAGGGGGTTTGCCAGATCAACAGCAGCTGAAGCAAGAGGGCAGAGGCAGTAGTCCCTGATTTGGAAATAACCTCCCTCAAATTTTATGAAGCTTTGTGACATAACAAAAAGTTTAAGGCAGGATGGATTTCCACACTGTTACTGTACATGCTGGGTTATGCATGTGACAAGACTGTCACTCCTGCTGCAGTACCAAGACGTTCCCATTGCCTCTTTAGGAGGCTGAGAAAAAGCACCTCATTTACATTACGTGATTGACTAGCCACGCAGATTTGGCTCTGCTGGGAAGCAGGAGGAGATAGCATCTTTCAGAGAGAACTGAATTTGGAAGAGGTACAGAGCAGGAACAGTTTGCATTCATTCCCAGCTTGCTACGTGGGATCTCGAGAACATTTCCTTTACCACTTCAACTATACAGTCTGATTTTATTTTTAAATCTCTCTTTTTCCCCCAGTTTCCAACCATCAGAAAGCAAAAAACATACTCATTTAACCTGGAGACTCTCCGAAAAGCAACCGGGGGGGGGGAACAAACAAGGAAACGTTTCCACCTTAACTTTTAATGATGTGAGGTGGGAACAACCTGCCTTGCAAACACAGGGAGTCAGTCAGTCTGTCCGTCTGTCCCCGTCCGTCCGCCCCCCCCCCGCCCCCCCGCCTCGGTGGATTCTAAATGAGTCAATGTGAATTGACTTACATCTAACCACCCCTCCAACCACCACACACCTCACTCTAAATTGACATGCACACAACTGTCTTTAATGGCCACTGCTGAAACACGTAAAGGGTCTGGAAAGCAGGCATCTGTGTCTCCCAGCACGTGCCCCCAAATGACAATACCCACATGCCTATCTTGTTCTTCCAAAGATAATCTTGTATTCCTTAGGCTCCAGCCCACAAGGCTGACTTAACCATGCATCTCTCAAGTTAACGCAACATTTCAAACACAGAGCTCCGATCACCCACAGCAAAAGGTAAAAATCACTGGGGCGTGCAAAAGGCAGGCATCAGTCACGTCACCTACCAGGAGTCGGGGGACCAGGGTCACCCTGCTGATTCCGCTCTCAGTCCACTGCTGCAACCCCAATCCTAAAGCATTCAAGGGGCTTTCTGAGCCCGGGAAGGTGTCTCCCCGCAGCTTTACTGTTACAAGGCAAGGAGCTTCCCCCCTCCCCTCCGCAGGACTCCCCGATGCCTGAAGGGCTGAGGCACTCGTCAAAAGGCAGCAGATAAAGCACCCAGCATCACTCCGCTTCCCCCAAATGAGCTCGGAAATGAGATGTAACAGCAGCCTCTCGCCCGCGCCAAGTATTACAGGAGCGGAATACTAACTGGTTCATTTATTTTACTGATTACCATATGCAGATATTAAAGTCTAAATATTGCATTTCAACCACTAGCCCTTTCAAATTAACCCTACATTTTAAAGCAACACAACAATACTTGAGGTCACCGTTTCTCCTCTGCCTGCCGGCGGGGACCGATGGAGAAGGAGGGGAGGAGATGGGTGTTTGTCCTCGCCGGAGGAGGCTCTCCCGGCTCCGGCAGCGGAGCCCTGCCCCTGACCCAGAAGGGTGGGGAGTCTCCGGGCTGGGGCAGCCCGATGAGCCGCGACAGCACAGGTCCAGCCCCCCCCCGCGGTAATTTCACCTGTGCCTCCCCTCCTCCCCCCCGACTTACCCCTTTCCTCCAGGCGCTAGGAAACTTTCCGCCGCGGCGGAGAGCGGGACGGGGCCGGGCGCGGGGTCCGCCGCCCTCTCGCAGTGAGACCCGCTGGGGGCGGCTTCTGCCGCCGCCGGGTCCGTGCGGGGAGCGGGGGCAGCGCCGCCGCCGCTCCGCCTGCCGCTGGCCAAGCCCGGCTGCGGCTGTCTGCGCGGCGGCGGCGGCGCTGGCGCTGCGGTGGGGCCGCGCAGGGGCGGGAGGAAAACTTTGAGGCTCGCAGGGGGAACGGGGAAGCGGCGGCGCCGCCGCTGCCGCTGCCGCCTCCCCCCCGCCCCCCCTCCCCGGCGGAGGAGGGCCGGGGAGAGCCGCAGGCTCACCCAGGGGGCTGGCACTGCCGCGGCTCCCGGCTGGGGGAGCGCCGTGAAAGCGCTACGCCGCGGCTGAGGAGCTGCTCATGCCCGCCTCCCCGCTCCGCGCTTTATGAATCGGGGAGGGGGGACGGGGAGGGGGAAGGAAGGAGGGTTAGGGGGAGGAAGCGGGGCGACAGAGAAGCAAGCATTTGCGAGGGCTCCGGGCATCCCTGCCTCGGCAGGCAGCCCTCCGTAACCTCCTCCTCCGGGATGGAGCAACCAACTCCCTCGCAGCCCCGCCGTCCCTCTTCCTCCAGAGCCCCGGCGTGCACGTCCAGGGAGGGAAGCGCACGGGAGACGGGGCCACCGCGCTGCCTCGCCCGCGCCGGGAGAGCTCGGCACGGCGCCGGGCTCTGGGGCTTCACTCCCTCCCGCTGCGCCCGCCGGCGTTTCGCTCCCTTCCCGCGCACCCTGCCTTGGCAGTGCGGGGAGATGCTCCACGGCACCAGGGAGAAAACTGCCGTCAAAACCACTCTCGGCACTTACTGATCCCAACTCCGGACCGACGCGCATCGGCTGCCAAGTCTGCGTATTTGCTGGCGGTGCCTTATCCCCAAATGCCACCTGTAGGCCTTTTTCCTGGGAGGATGAATGTCTCAGCTACCACCCATCTGAATTCAGCGTAAAAAGTTTCAGGTGGTGAATCAACACCGTGGGCACCTGTTGGCTGTACGGTTTGCTCTCGGCATCGCAGGGTTAGCCCTGCAGGCTCCCACTCCTCCCCGAGAACGTCCCACATAAACCCGTGGCGAATTGCACCTGCTGCAGGAGCGCAAGAGGCCCGGCAACGGCAAACCTCTGGGTGTTACCTTAAAGAAGCATATGCCTTAATTTCTTAGCAAACAAACTCCAAATTAATTCAGCCCTTTAGCACCAATGCAAGGGGAAGATCCCTCACAGGTGAGCAGCAGCAGCTAAAACACTGCTGGTTTCAAATGCAAACGTTCACTTTTTCACCCTACTCCTCCTCTAGTCATCTCCAAGATGGGACAGGACTGACACTCCTGTGCCCTCGCACTCCTGGAAGAGAACCTTCCTAAACAGCATCAGCCAAGTGAACGCAATACCCGAGTTTGCCTCTTTAATCACACCCAACTCCCCTCCCCTCTTGCCTTCAAATCCTTTTATTGGGTTCACCTGTGCTCCTCCCTCATTAAACTGCTGCAGCCAACTCAATCAGCTAGACCACCAACAGCTTTCTCTAAAACCTTTTAAAAAGGAAAATAATAACTCCTGACCTTTCGAGTGAAAATGACCACGTAAATCTTTACTGTCTCAATATCATCTCAGATCCAAACGTTAAAGTAGATTTATGAATCACAAATTTTCTGCACAGAAGCTGAAAAAAAATTCCAAGTTTCCCCAAGGATTTTCAGATGAGCCTGCTAATTCGTTTAGAATCCTAATAACTAAACCGCGCCTTCAGAAGGACTCAGCCTATATTTCTAGAGTACTCAGTAGCTTAAACACGCTAGATATTAGAAAAGGAGCAAAGAGTTTAACGTGTGGTCGCCCCCCGCAAACGGGATGCCGCCAACTATTGCTATATTTAAGCGCTTCTCCCCTGGACGGCGCCATTTAAACGGTATTGACGCCGTCAGAGCCTCTCACCCTAGCCGCTCTCTCTGCCCCCAAACTAGTGCCAGGAGCTACTCGGGCAAATGACTTTACTCCTTCCCGACACTTCCTCACCGCGCGGAGCTCCGGCTCCCCACGGCGGGCGGCCTCGATATCAAGGTCCGCTGACGCGCCGCGGGGCTCCCCCGTCTCACACACACCTCCCCCCCCGCCACCCTCCGTCCCACCGCGCCCCTCACCTCCGCCTCGGTGCCCTCCGACCACAGCCCGGGGCGGAGCAGCGCTTCCCCGCAGCCACCGCCCGCTCCCTCCGCTCAACGCCGCGCCGTTACCGAGCTGCGGCCGCTCCCGCGGGGCGGCGCCGCCAAGCCGGCGGACCCGGGCCGGCCTTCCACCTCCTCCTCCTCCTTCCCCGCCGCTCAGCGCCGGGCCTCCGCAACCCTGGCGGCTGGGAGCCGAGCGGTGCCGAGGCGAGGCGGTAGGGCTGTCAAACGCGGGCGGATTGTGCCCCCCTCTCGGCTCGGAGGGCCGGTGAATTGCAGCCGCAGACAGCGGGCGGCTGCGGCCGGCCGCCTGCCCACCCGGCGCGGCGAGTCCCGCCGGCGCAGCGCCCTCTGCCCCGGCACCCCCGGTCGTGGCTTTAAATACCCGCCGTGGCGGACTGCTAAGCAGGCGACAGGCTTCGTGGACACGGCGGATGCCTCCTAACCTCCGCAGCTGATCCGCTTATGGGAGCGCACTTACTTTAGTTTGCCTTGTTAGGGGGGGGGAAATATGCAAGCTTACTTGAAATAGAGAGAAATAGCGGTGAGCTGCCACTGGTATAAACTCTACGAGTGGGATTAGTCTGGGGACGCTGGCATGGGCTGGGAAGTTAACGAGGGGGATAATTTTCATGAAGTACAAATGAATATTAATTATAGCAGCTGAAGGAGGAAGATAGTGTCAGCACATTAGCAGAAGCGTTTTTTAGGCTTCTGCCGATTGTATTTGCACCTTTGTTTTTACAAACAAGGTATTTGTAAAGATCCTCATGCACTTCAATAAAGGCCCATGAGTTTTCTTGTAGTAGTTTATTTACTTTAAATATGAGCATTTCCTTAATATGTGAGCTTTGCAGGCTTAAATGTGAGATTTTTGGTGAACTATCTTAAGAAAAATCTCAAACAGGCTGGATCAGCAGCCTGTGGGATTGGCGGCTCAGCCATTATTAATTTTTTACTTCAAGAGTTATGACCTAAAACACACATACTGAGATTTCTCCCCTGTCTTTGGGGGAATATTACCTTGAGCCCATGATCAACGCAGTAGGCCAGGCCAGACTCCTCCACTCGGTACCGGATGCAAAGAACAATTATTTAACAATAAAATCCCAAGAAGACTGGGGTTGGCCGGAGACTCCAGCAACCCCAATGCTGCTTCTATTCCCACCACAGTTGCTCACATGAAAACATGAGTAGGGCATTGCTCAGCAAACGAGTTCTGTCCGGTTGGCTTTTTTCAGAGCTGGCTTAAAAAGTCCATCCCCCATGCCTCCATGGGTAACTGACTCAGGTTAAAAATACCCATTTTTCTCTGGACTGAATTTAGCATGGATCAATTCCCCAATCTCATTTCTTGCAGCGGCCCCACGGACAGACCATTGCAATGGTGCAACTGCGGAGAGCAAGCGACATAGGTGAGAATATGGGATGGCAGCTTTTGAAAGTGGCTCTGCCACCAAAAGAAAAGTTCCCCAAGCTCCCAAGCCACATGTTTCCACTCTTTTCCTTGCAGCAGCTTTGCTTAACCCTGTGGCATGCCAGTTCAACTCATTAAATCAGCAGAAGACTACCCTGGCAGAGAAAAGCAGTGTTTCCTTCATCTTTAACAAGCCAAGTGGGATCACTGAGGAGCCAGATAAGCAGCAAAGCCATTGTCTGAGCAGGTCAGGAATGAGCAGACCATGCAGGTGGTGCATAACCATCCCCTTCAGGAGCAGTTAAATTTACTCAGCCACCCCCATGACCCCTTCTTCTCACAGTTTCACCCGTGTAAATCCAGATTTAATCCCCCAGCTGCAGTTGAGTCCAGAATTTCATCCCATGTGTTCTCTGAAGTCAAAAGCAAAACTCATGTTGATTTAGATGGGGCCTTCTTATGTTCCTCTCCCCTACAGAAGTGATAAGAACATGACTTTTTAACCCCTGTTATGTTCTGGTACTTTACAGGAATCCTATAAATATTTACATGGAAAGGTGCACTACGGAAATAAACTGACAGTTCATGCCTCAGCATCATTTGTAAGCACACAGGTGAATGAAAACCTGTGTCATGACTTTTATTTTCTCTTCCCCCCATGCTATACTTCCCTTCCCTCAGGCTTCTTAAACATCCAAATTCTTCAAATTAACTACTGGAGGAAGAAAAGGAAGCATAGGGAGGTTGAGTATGAGGAAAATATACAGCAACATTCGAGCCGGCTGTTGCACTAGCCAGATATTTCTCGCCACCATTATTAGATGAGTCACAGACATTTTAGCAGAGAATCTTGTTTGCTTATACAGGAGACCTACAAATTTGAGAGCTCAGGAGCTTTTGTACTAATGCAGAATTCAGAAGTACTTGTCACAGTACACAATCTTATTTGAAAAGTAACACTTTTAATTAGAGAAAGATTTAATTTCTAATTCACAATTTGGTGGATGATTTTAATAAGAGAGTAGGAATTACAAGCTAAAGTGTCAAGACCCCATTAATTAAATATTTGCATGTGCTTAAATATAATTTAAAAGACTGCCATTTATTTAATCTTAAAATTCAGAGTGAAAGAGCAGATTCGCCACTGTTTGTTTAGATATGGCTACATTCACTAAGCTCATGCCTTAAGCCTCTGCTTAATCTGTTTTACTACTCAAAATAATTGTGAACAGGGCAATACCTACTATTACATCCCTACATTCTCTTCTCTTTTAAAGAACATTTAATCATAGGAAGAATGTGCAGAGGCATTTACAACATTTCTGATTTTTTTTCAATGGCCAGCTGTACTGAGAATTTGTTCAAGGATCAATGTGCATTTTATATAAATACAATTAAAGTTGTGAATATAATTCCCCAAAGCCCCAAATTAAGTTCTCCTAATCCATCATCTCCTAGCGCTATTGCAATGAATGGAAATTTCAATATTGATTTCAGTGAAAACAGGTGCAGCTCCTTTATGTGCTAGTCCATTCCAGGCCATATTCTTGTCTGATATTTACAGGTATAAAACCAGAGTAACTCTACTGACACAATTCAATTGTCCACTAGAAAGACACATTATCGTCTAAGACTCCAACTGTTACCCTTAATTATGCATTCCTATTTATTTTTCTTTAGTAACATCTGAGTCCCATCCTGCCTTTGTGAAGTTAATTAAAACCATTTGAAAATACTGCCAGATGAAATGTGAGGAGTGGCTGAAGCAGCCTCCACTAGTTAGTCTGACAGCTTTATACAGAGCTGGACAAAGGGCAATGACTTTACCTATCATAGAATGAATCATAGAATGGTTTGGTAAAGATCATCCAGTTCCAAGCCGTCTGCCATGGGCAGGGACACCTTCCACTAGATCAGGTTGCTCAACCTATTCTAATTACCTGTTCTATTACCTGTTTGCTAATAAACATTCTCCACTTTAACCCATGAATTAAGAATACCATCTATTCAGGAAAAAGAGATATTACCCAGCTTCTTTTTGGGAACCAAGTTTAAGAATACATTTTTCCAATACATTTATAAATACATAAAAATAAAAGCATTAAGCAGTGTATTCAGTTGATGACTGGGAGCCATCAAATGTGCTGAGTTAGAAGATGTCTTGTAAAAAAAAGTAGTAACACCTCATAACTGCAAGTGTGTAAAATCAATCCAAGTTGTTGCTATTCTGAACTCTCCTATCACCAACAGAAAGCTATCTTTACATCTACATTTTTTTAAATGTACACATATATATTCATGTAGGGATGTCTGTGCATGTGTGTGTATGTACATGTATGTGTGTGACATGTATACCGCGTACAGTATAGATCTGCATGAATATATCATCCAAAATCTGCTATGCATAGAAAAGGTATTAACTTCACCTGTGTTATCTGGGGAATTTTTAGCCAGGAGTTACAGACTTTAATTAATTTACATTTACTGCAAGATGTACTGTGTCCACAACAGAGACGCTAAGACAAAAAACCCAAACAACCCATGCCAGAGGCCGCAAATCATTTGCAGAGGAGAGGCTGGCACCCAGAACCTACTGTCCTTCCATGTCCAGATATCCAATCCATTCTGCCTTAATTCCAGAAACGCTGAGTGACCATGCTTTCCATTGATTTCATTTGCAGCTGTGAGGGCTCAGCACTTCTGCACATTAGGCCTGAGGGGTCTAGGAGATGAGACAGAGAGTAGCCACAAAAGGTATTTTGGTTGAAGTGGCTTGCTCAGCAACACGCGCAAAGACTGCAGCAGAATCAGGGATAAAAGAGAATTCTTCTCATTCACCTGCCCTAATCACAGGATGATCCTTTCTCTTTCAACAATTGCCTTCAGTATTCTCTTCTCCATGCACCTTCAGATTTCTTCACATGAACTGAGAATCTTTCTGACACATACTTAGATATACTTACATCTAGATACTAATATGTGAGAGAGCTTCCAAGAGAGTTAAGTGCCATAATTAAAAATTACATCATAATCATAGAATCATTTAGGTTGGAAAAGACTTTAAGATCATCAAGTCCAACCATAAACCTAGCACTACCAAGTCCACCACTCAACCACGTCCCTAAGCACCACATCTACACGTCTTTTAAATACCACCGATGGTGACTCCACCACTTCCCTGGGCAGCCAGTTCCAATGCTTGACAACCCTTTTGGTGAAGAAATTTTTCCTAAGATCCAATCTGAACTTGAGGTTGTTTCCTCTCGTCCTATCACTTGTTACTTAGGAGAAGAGACTGACACCCACCTTGCTACAACCTCCTTTCAGGTAGTTGTAGAGAGTGATAAGGTCTCCCCTGAGCCTCCTTTCCTCCAGGATAAACAACTCCAGTTCCCTCAGCCGCTCCTCATAAGGCTTGCTCTCTAGACCCTTCGCCAGCTTCGTTGCCCTTCACTGGATGCGCCTCAGCACCTCAATGTCTTTCTTGGCGGGGGGGGGGGGGCAAAACTGAACACAGTATTTGAGGCGCAGTCTCAGCAGTGCACATAGAGGTTGAATGAAAGTTATACTGATGACTGTCGTAACTTTTTGAGTGCCTGACTGCAACCGAAGCGGCTTTTAACGCAAGAAAACTGACGTAAAGACAGAGCTGCTGTTCCCCTGTCTTTTCTTCAAGTGAGAACACGGGGAAAGAGAAATCACAACAGTTCCCAGTTACCTATCACCAGCTGCGTACAAACCCTACACATCAAGAGTAACTACACCACCTGCCAAAGAGAAGATATTTTTGTCCTAACTGTGAAGTGGGGTATTGAGGTTATTTGTTGGTTTAATCACTGGAATAGGTAAGACAATATTTAATCAGGAGTCCAGTCTACCCAAGACTCTTTCTCTCTATTCCCTGGAGAGACTGTGTCCCTGCCAGTGCGAGATGCCATTATTCCTAGCAGCACAGGATGCCAGGTTACACTGTTTATGTTTTGACAAACTGCCAGCATTTTGCTAAGAAATCAAGTGCTAAAAAGGGAAATTACCAAGTTTAGATCTCAGCCAGAACTGAACAGAATTTCATAAAGTAATAAATGCTTTTCTCTGGTTCTGGGGATTTTCTTCTCTGCCAAGTTCCAAAGAATCATGGAAAACAACATAGGTGTGTCAGCCTCTAAAAAACATTGTCAGTCTCTTACAAGTGTAAATTCTAATCATCTGAAATAAATATGCTATGCTCGGAAAGCATCATAGTTTGAATCAGAAAAACTGGATAATAGCAAATACAAAGCCTTTTGTACAAGGAAGAACATATTTATGATTCTTAACAAGTACAGCACATAGTCCCACTTTTCCAAAATGTGATAATGCACAGAGGGAGGTTTTGGAAAGCTCATCTCACATGGGATGCACTTCATTCAGAGCTTCTGATCCCTCTCCCAGGAAAAGAGCTGATTTGCATCAGTGACCGTTACTTCCCTACTTTTCTGTAGTGCCTAGGGACAGCTGTCAAAATCAGGTGTACTTTTTTGAAAGTTAACACTAATAAGATTTCTGTTCTTACGCACAGGAAATACTGGAGTCAAGGGTTGAGTATCTCTGACTGGTACTAAAACTAATAAGAGCTAAGAATAATTAGCAGCTTCCAGAACACACTCAGCTGGGGTTTTTTAGGGCTTAGTTGTTAACATATCCATCAAGAGTGAATACACCTTACCAGTAACTAAATTGCAAAGTTAAAACACAAACACAGGATGCATACAGTAGCAACAACTGAAATGCCTATATACTTTTCAAAGTCAACAGAAGTTTAGTGCTTACATCATTTTCCTCTCATTTGGGAACTTTTCTGTATCTGGTTCATAAAGACTTTTGTATAGCTTTTTAAATTACCTACTTGCAAATAAAATAAAAGAACTTTGAAAAATATTACCCCTTGTTTATTTAATATTTTGAAATTTGTATTCAGTATCTTAAAACAATGTCTAGAAACACTCATGATCACCTACTGAAGCAATAGTTTCCACCATTATCTAATTATCTGCTCAGTTCTGACAAACCTTCTGGAAAGCCCAGAGAAATGCAGCTAACTTTCACCCTCCAGAACTAATGAGAGAGGGGTAAACCTGTCCCTATCCATCACACTCTGAATGTGGCGCCTTCCACTTGCCTGCCACCAGAACAGGTCTGTGGTCATTTAGAGAACTGTGTTTCAGTATCTATTTCAATACGTTGACCCTCACCTGCCTTCCAGGTTGTTCTTACATTTCAGAGTGGTTTAAAAATACTTCAGGATTATTTACAGGAAATGTAGATTTTTCTCTTCTCTTTCAGAAGCCCTTTTTTTACATCTATTTGGTGTTTGACCTTTGCAGCTTCCTGCATACAGTACATCTAGACTGGCTGTCTTGTTAAGTGTTCCACACATTACTTTTTACAAAATAGGCTGAATGTTATTTTTTCCTATCTTCTGTACCAGCCTTGACAAACTGCTAGGGCATGCCTGGGATAGTATATGCTTTCAGTGGCTGTGAAAGACATGTTTAGCTTCCACTGTTTGAGGCATATGGACTAACCCCTTGAGTTAAGCAGGTGGGAAATGAACAGCCCTAGGAGGAAACACAAGTACAGCCACAGATGAAATTTCAAATATACAAATTTCATCATTTTCATATTTCTGTTGATTTCTCTGTTAGCAAACCCAAAGGTAGGTAGATTCAGGCCAGGGAAGACACCTGCATGCATGTCTCCCCCACCTTTAAATGCAGCAAACATCTCTGATTTGTGACACGTGAACAATAATTGATGCAAATTTTAAAAGCATATTTTCACTTACCCAAGGAATTTACTCCAGTGTAACCCAAATAGCATTCTTTCTTGTAAACTGAAGAGTACATCCTGACCTATACAAACAGGAAAGAAAGAGTTTAGCTCATTATAATCTACTCCAGAATACTCAGAAATCTTGCTATAAGGTCCAGCATAGTATTTGGGGTGATCAGCTACCACCAGAATGCTGCCATCTTCAATTAAGGAAAGCAGGAGCAGTAAAGACTTTACTATAACACAGAAGATTGAAAAGGCTACTGTACTGGGTTTAATGTGCCAAAGTTTTGATAGTGGGGGAGATGCAATGGTGGCTTCTGTGAGAAGATGCCAGAAGCTACCCCCATGCTGGGGGCATGTTTATAATCATGGGAACCATTTAACAGCAGCAATATGGCATGATTGCTCTTCATGCAAAATTTCTTGTAACATGACTGGTCTTAACCCATACAGACCTAAGTAAGAGCCCTTGAGACACCTGGAAGAGATGAATGCCCTGTAGCACGTCCTGTATATACCTCTTCTCATTTCCAGACTACATGTAGGAGGAATTCTTCCTGAACAGAAAGAATGTCCTTTCTGGGAGCACTCACTTGGATCCTAGGAGGGGATCTTTCAGCCTGCCAATACCTGTTGCAAAGCATTAGCAGCATCACCTGTGTTAAGTGAGGCAGCACAATGAAGCCATCTCACTAAGGGCCCAGAGAAATGTATGTTATTCTCTGCTGAAGAATGTACTCTGTCTCAAAGGCCACCAGATGCAGTTTTTCAGGTTGGGGACTCAGAGGTGCTAGGACATGAGCTCTCTTCTCCCGTGCTGTCAACTGTAAGAACTGGCATCTCTTAACTATAGTAACCAAAAGGCGCAGCTAGGTATGGTTGCCCTTTTGAACCTTTTCTAATGCATCTGTCAACATTGCATGTTGTTTGTCCACTTTTTTGTTTAGTTTTTTTTTTTTTTAAATTCCTCCCTCTGGCTCAAGTCAGGGCAAGCGCTGATTAACTTTTACAAATTTTCTGCTTCAATAAAGTTCTGTATTTTGAGATTAATAAATACATTGAACAAGAAAACACCTGCTCTCATTTTTTTCCCTATTGAAACCTAACCTTCTTACTTTTCATCTCCTACTCAGTTTCTGGCCCAAAAAAGTACTTTGTGCCTTGCACTGTGATTAGATAGTCTCTCTAATAGCCTTATGTAGGCCATATGAAAGGCCCCTTGAATACTTAGTTTAATTAAGTCAGGTGTTGCTTCTACATCCCCTACTTCACTTACATGGCTAGATAGAGGGGTGGCACAGTTATACCTTTGTTGAATCCATCCTGGCTAGACCTTTCATAGGACTATTAGCTATTCTGAGTTAACATTTTGTCCTGCTTGCCAGGTCCAAGTGTAAGTCTTACAGGTTTTTAATTCCCCAAGTAACTTTTACAACATAAGAAGAAAAAAAAAAAAAAGCATGCAGTGCTGTTTTTAAGGGACTCCTCCCCCCATCAACTGTTATTTTTTTTTTAATTAGCCCACCTACTTCATAATTCAGCACCTGGAATTGCAGCAATTTACTGCATTTTCAAATCAGCATCTTCTTCTAGTATCTCCTTATCTTGCACCTCAGGTTCTGGAAAACAGCCAGTCTTGAGTGGGACCTGTATACTCTTACCAATAGCAGAGAGTAATGATCCAAACCACTTAGCTGCTCAACAATGTAATCAAGTATTTGTTACCTTTAAATTTCATGTTCTTTTCCATTGTGGTTTGTAAGTATTTGCACCTCAAATTCCACTTTTATTCCTCTTAATTTCTTTCCTTTTGGTTGCTCTAAATCAGGCACAATGCTACCAATTTTGAGTAATTTGAGACGATCACTTTACACATCTGGCATTCTGTACTTCTTTTTATATACCCCGGTGTAATTTCTTTTTGTGGAAGAGCACAATATTGTTGATTCCTATTCAGCTTGTGATTGATTGTTTCCCCCAATTCCTTTTCTACAGACTTGCTATTTGGCCAGTTATCCTCCAACATCTTTGTGCACAGTTAGTTATTCCTACTTGAGTGTTACATTATGCCCTGTTTAATTTCATGCTATTTTTCATTAAACCACTCAATTTATACAGTAATTTCTTATTTTCACCTTGTCTTACAACACACTTGCAGTTCCTCCTAGCACATACATATAATAAGCATGCTGTTTATGCCATCATCCAAGTCTGTAATGAAAACACAGAACAGAACTGGATCCTGCACAAAGCTCTCCAGATCTCATGCACAGCACCTTTCTCTTTTGATAGTGAACTGGGGATAACTCCTCTCAGGTATAGCTATCTAACCAGGTTTGTATCTATTCTTCAGTAGATTCATTTAGAGGATACTTGCCCATGAGACAGAAAGGAACACCTACTGTGTTTGCTTTACCTACAAGAATCATTTTCCTGTTTCAGGAGAAACTTATATCAGCTAAATGTGATTTTTTTTTCCTGGAGACAAATCCCTTCTGGATGTTGTAATTCTAGGAGCTTACAAGGATGGGTGACTTGCTCCAGCATTTTTCTAGGAATTGCAATAAAGCTTGATAATCTTGAAAAGAACTGAGGCAGGTGCTTTTTAAGAGAAAAGACCGAACCATGAACAGACAGACTAGACATGTTTTTTGGCCCTACTCCCTCATTCCTAACAAGACACACAGAGACAACTGTGCTACAGGGGCTTTACAGTTCTGCCAGAGATGAGGCACTTGCAGCTTTGGTAATAACCTTCCCCAGGCTTAGGCAAATGCAGTCTCATTGCTGCACTGCTTTATGGAAAACCACAGGCAGTCTCAATACAGACTCACTAGACAAGGCCATTCTGGCATGCATGCGAAGTTGTTAGTGTAGACACTCTACCATTTCCTCACAGAATCAAAATATGTGAATGGTTCAAAAGCATGCCCTCTCGGTGGACAAGGCTGCTCTTCTGTGCCATTGATGGAAACTAGAAAAAGGCACACTAAATTTGGTACCATAGCACCAAATCATGTCCAGGGCTTCCCAAAAGATATAGTAGAATCTCAGTTTCTTGATATTTTGATGTATCAACATTAAGCTACAAAAGAAATCACATTGGTTTATGATCTCTCTATTTCTATGGTGCAGTGCTGGACTCATGTGCAAAAGGGTTGACTCACTATTGCCTGGTACCATATGAAGTCTGCATTCCCTTATTACTTAGGGACACTTCTGCACAAGGTGCAATGCCTTCTGCTGGAGAAACCTGAAAGAATACCAGATCCTCTGTCTGCCCTAAAAAGATTGTAACTTTGAAATCTCTGCTTCCTTCAAGCTGCCCAGCAAGCTGTGAGAAGAAATTCCAATGTCCTGCAGCTCCCTGTTGTAGAGCGCACAGCTGGCACAGTCTAGCACAGAGACCTCAACACCAAACAAGGGAGAAAGCACAGCTGGAAATAAAGTCAAGTTTTTACTGGAATTTTTTTGGTTAGCAGAGGGGTGAAAGTCAGGTAAGTGACCTTCACAGACAAGAAACACATATTGCATAGCTGTAAAAGGTCTAACAGATACAGGAAAAATCTTTTAGATGGACAAACAGGCATCCCATTAAAGTTGAAATAATTTCCAAAAATATTCCACTGAAGACCTTGTCAACGCCAATTATTCACTAGCAGTAAATGTCACACAATAGTTTCTATCTAGCTGTTTAGGACAGGAAGTGGAGACTCCCTTAGCCACTAACAGAAGCAACTGAGGAGCTAGAATATGATTATGCAAAATGGAATTCCGCCAGAACCACGAAGCTAATAACCTTTACTCTGGGAAAAGTGTAGCGTTTAATGGCCAAAAAGGTGAGTGTC
Source organism: Buteo buteo (assembly GCF_964188355.1). NCBI lineage: Eukaryota > Metazoa > Chordata > Aves > Accipitriformes > Accipitridae > Buteo > Buteo buteo. Next base: position 31,790,536 of record NC_134174.1, on the reverse strand, counting down.
GTTCCTCTGGTGACTTCTTCACATTAGCCTTAGGAAGAAGAACAATCTTTGGCATTTATCATATCACTCCCAACCATGCTAGCTCTGGTCTACTCCAGCCATTCTTTAAAAGCACTCACTTACTGCCTTCCATAATCATTTCTCTAGTATTAAATGCTGAACACCCTTGATATAAACATTTGAAACACAACTCATGGCATTTTCCCTTTATAGATTGGTGGCCAGATTAATAGTAATCTTTGTTTACATCAGTATAAATCCGTAACAGTGTCACTGAAGTTACCCTTGATTTATATGGGCACAACAAAGATAAGGGCCCAAACCAAAAATCTAAACAGGTCATTTATTTTTCTTAACCAGGAGAAACAGAGATAGGATTTTAGGTGGATAAAGCAATCAAAACAATGAATTAATTTTTAAAACTACTTTTTGCAGCCTTTAAGAGTCTTTTATCGCTACCATTGACAACCGAGTACATCCCTGAAGAACCCTTATTCAAGAATCTTCTTAAACTAACTGTGTCATTGCCCCTAATGCCTACTAGGCTGGCATGTGTATTTGTGTCACTTGTGTATTTGCGACATGGGAAGATAGATTTTCAATGCTATAAGATTGACCTTTGAAGACTTACATTAGGTATTGATGAGTTACAAAGCTGGATGTCAAGAATCTGCTAAATCTTGACAAATTGAAGTATCCAGTGTCTCACCAATGCAGTAAGGTATTTGGACAAGCTTAATTCAAATAATCAGCTCATCCTGTCTCAGGTAAGTTTAGACTGGCAGAAAATTGTTAAATGGCTGTTTGCATGCAGTATTACTGTCTGAGTACACAATAGTTGTTTTGGTCTAGGAATGAAGAAGAGACAAGATAACAGCACATGCAAGTGTAAGCAAAACCTAAATAGAAAGTTGAGGATAACACAAAAATGTTACTGTTATCTGCACTTCTTTTACAGACAAATCAGATGGAAAATCACCCACTGTTCAGCACAGATAGAAAACACTTACACACACCATGGGGCAAGCTTTCTTTGCATTATAGTGCCTGAGAGCCTTCTAAATATGCAGTGCAAGCTGTCCTCTCTATCAGAGACAAGACTGACTCTTTTCTTGGTATGAGGTACCACCCACCTCCTGAACCCTGATAACAGCACACAAATGCAGAGGAGAGCATGCAGGTGTAGGCACTACAATGGCTCTATTTCTTCAATGAACATTTGTTCTCCTTCACTGTCCTTGCGCTTTCATGCCTTGAACCTCACTATTATAGTCAGCATTATCAGCTCACTGGAGAAAAGGGAAAAGCAGTTATGTAGTCTCTGAACACTTTATTTGTATCACCAGCAGAGCACCCACTCCTATCTCCGTGTCTTCACTCACCTTTTCTGGAACACAAAATAAATCTTGCAGTAGTAGTTAACTGTACCTAAAAATCAAAACAAGGTGCTGGTTCCAAGAGAGTGAAAGGAGAGTTTTCCCAATTAATCATAAGGCTTGAGTTCAAGGTGTTTGGTATTACAGACCTGAGGCTCTGCTATTGCACAAACTGCCTACACCTCAATGGGACTAAGTTCAATGTTGTAATGAGAATCCAGTTGGTCAGACTAGGGTGTCCCCATATTTAAGCTTCACAGAAGTTGTATTCTGAACATATTCAACAGGTTCAATGCTGACAAGACTCAGTTTGCACACATGCATCATCTGCAGCCACCTTCATCTAAATATATACATGTAAGTGTTGGTGGTAATGGTAAGCTCTTTTTTATGAAAGAGGCCTATGGGAGAACATAGCTCTCTGCCCAACTTATTCTGAAACGGTCCAGAATGACACCTTCCACTTTCCCTAAACAGAGGCTATACAACTGTCCTAGGGCAGACAATATCTTCCAGCTCTTCATGCTGAAGTCATACCACTTCGATGACATTAGCAAAAAAAAAATAAATAAATTAAGATTGACTGTTCCACAGAGAACAACAACATGTAAGGAAGTACACTGCTTGCTAAACTGGCGAAGAGCCCTGCATTGTAGTCCCTGACCCAGGAGCAGTTATTACAATTCCTATTCAACGTGCAGTGCTAAAAATAGATCCATAGAACAGCAATCCAGAAAGCCTAACTCGCAGTTCTCTCTTCTTATAGCTGTTTCCTTGTTGTTCACAAGTGTGTCCTCTGAGGGCTTTGGTTCACTTGTGTGTTTGAAATGAAATAAGGTTGACCACCTCCAAGAATTCCAGTCTTGGTAAGACACTACACCACTGATTAAACTCAAGACGGTTTAATTATTGTCATAATTTCTGGTCATTCCCTATTAAAAAAGAAATAGTGGGAAATGATACAACAGTAAAACATCACAGATATAATGAAGGAAGAATGACAGATTAGAAATATTTAGCTAAAAGAAGAGACAAATAGAGGGGAAACAAAGATACATAAGCTAATAAATACCATTCTCATGACAGGAGAGCAAGGGATCACTGGAAGAAATTAATTGGAAAGTGGTATAAGAGAACATAATTTTATATAACAAAAAGTTAGTCTGAAGATTTCACAGCTGAAAGACATTCTTGAAAACAAGTTAGCCAATTCTTTTGTTTAAATTACATTTATATGAAAATGAAGTTACATCAGATCGTAATAAAATTGCAAACATGAGGACACAAATCTTCATGCTCCAGGAAGTAAACCAAGTACCACCAAGTAAAAGCTGGAAGAATAGACAAATTACAGGGGTTGGGTGGCACTTTCTGCATCTCTCTTAAACTCATCAGATTCAGCAAACTGCCTGAGACAGGATTCTGGACTAGACAAACCATTAGTCTGATGTAATATCACAATTCCTAGATACTTACTTTTGATAATTTGAGCCTCAAATGAGAAGTACCTTAACTGTGAAATACAAGCAGGCGTATTCACTTGGAAACATTTTCCTCCATGTTATTATACTTGATGGGTAAAGCATGCTATTCTATTTATTTTTTAAATTAAGCAAGACATTTACACTATGCCAATGAAATAGTTCTTACTGCAATGCTAACTTGCTGAATGATGAGTGCAGCAGCAGCCCGAAACTAAGCAGGGTATGTGATGAGGCCTAGAAGTTGGGTAATTGGGAAGAACCACTCAAAATCAGGAAATTTAACTGAAAAGTCAATTTAAAAAAATCCCAAAACATAATAGGAATTCAAAATTTAGAGCAACATGTTTTCATAAAAACTGCTTTAATACAGTGGTAAACTCTTTGCTAATTGACTGTTTTGTTAAGGTTCATTAAAGACTTGTGTTATAGCCAATAAATTTGGTCGGACAGCTAGAAAGAGTTAGGTTTGCCTCTGAAGAGGCAGGTGTTTCAGCCCAGAATGTATAGCTTCTTTTCACCCTGTGATGCTTGAAATGGTATTCATTGCTTACAGTCATCAGTTATGTTTGGTTTTATTATTTTAGCTGTATTAATCACTAAAAACCATAGTCGTACTATACACATTGGAAATAACCGTACTACTTTCCTGTACCATGCTGGGTCTACACAGATTACAGCTACAGTTTATCTATTTTGAGTGTTTAACTTACATTACTATAATTCAACATAGTTTTTTTTCATGTTTTCATTCAAGCTTAGTAGGTATGTCTCTAGAACATCAAACACTTTTTAGGACTCAGTATGTTTCAGTCTATATGGAAATGTAAAGTTCTTATCTATTTAGAAATGTGATATTTTATTATCTAGGAGGGATAAACCCTGTTAATTTACAATAAAATGCTCTCATAGGCTTCAGTGAAACTAGGCATGTAAATATTGTAAGGAAGTATACAGTAAGTAATTTTTCCATGACCATGTGTAAGCATTAAATAAATACTAATAATGCCACACAGAAAATAAAGGTAGCATTATATTATATGAATAATGTAAAACTCAACAAAAAGAGCCACTAGCAGGATATTTTCAATAAGATTTATATAACAAAAAAAATATCCTTCCTCCCCCATATAGTCCAACAAAGTTGCCTTTACTTATTTGATTACCGATAACTTCACTAGTTTGAAGATGCTTCCACCAGGAATCTGCCTTTCTTTTTAGCACACATAAGCACGGGTATACTAGTTTATATAGACGGAAGAGTCCAGTGCTTCCCTCAGTCCATTAGTACTATCTCACAACAGGGAAATGTTTACACAGCTCTCTTTCCTCACAACAATACCCATACTGCATCCTACCTCTTCATAGTGTTAATTTATTTAATGGTTATTTCTAATTCTGAGGCAACTGGCCCAGCTTCAGAGGAAGCTTTCAGCAATCTCTGCACTCTTGGAGACCTCTTGCAAGGCAGTGCTGTTCATTTGTCTTGCTCTTCTTGGGAAGAGCTTAACATTATGTTCCCTGACAGCACCTGTAAGTTTAATCAGGTACGTCAATCAAAATCTAGGTTATTGAGTTTACTAAATCAATAGAAGCATTCACTATCCACTAAACGCATGTGTAGAAAAATCTGAGTAAAAATTAATACCTAAAGAGGGGTAAAATAATCAGCAGTGCTCCAAAGTCCACAGAGACAGAAAAAAAACAGACTTGGGCAGGAAATACATTCCAAATTGCCAAGTCCTTTTAATCCCATTTTAAAGCTGTCCCTCACAGGTTTGGTCCATTGAACACTAAGATGTATTGCTCATCCTCAGCGAAGTGGATACTGATGGGCAAGTATCAACAGATCCAACTGTTTGTTTATAGTATACCTAAGCTATTGCCTGACACTGTCAGCCTGCTAAGGTATAATTAACATTTGAGCATGAGACCTTTTGAAATTTCTTAGTAAAAAAAATAAAATCCTTTTTTGTATAGCAACAGACACAGCCATTTGGACAGGAGACTGTACTTCCCGGTACTCCAGGCCACCTTCCAATGCTCTGATTAACTCTCTCTCCATTTGACCAAATAAGGCTTTTAATAACCATTTTCATTCTTCTCAGTCTGAAAGCTAACACACCTCAATGATAAATTTTTACCCAGGCCTCTCTGTGTTGAGCAAAATAAATTTTTGTTTACTGCCTAACAAAGAATGCCAACTGAATGATCAAATACATCAAGTGAAACTCACTGGACTGAATGAGTATCTTGGGCCAAACACCATTATCAGTTACCTTTATTGAACCTCAGTGGGTAAAGTAGGATTGGATGTCAGCAAAAGAACTGACCCACTGAACCTAATCTGTAAGTAATTAAACCACTTTGTAATCATTTCTATTTTTCTGTAACCTGCACAGAAATCTTTTCTAAACAGGCCTATTTGTTCTCTTCATTGCAACTGTTCACTAAATTGTGTTCATGTCCTCCAACCGGCAGGAGAACAAGTGATACTCTTGTTCTGCAGGGCTTCCTGACAGACAGCCTGCCGGCTGGGTGTAAGGTTAATTTTAGCCCTCATAATCCTAAATGCTGCTCTGCCTTCTTGGGGCTGTCATCTAGTCCGTGAGAAGTTAGAATTAGCCTGCACACATCCCGAGTGCTGCAGCAGCCCATCCAAAAAGGACATTCAAGTGCAGTTAAGCGGGAGAGCCTCTGCCAGCATCAGTTTGGCTCAGCTGCTGTGGGTCAGGGCAGCTCAGGGCACAGCCAGGGCTGATTCAAATACATAAGGAACCCCGGAGGAAGTTGTTTCCCTGGTTGTGCTGGGCACTTCAGTGACCAAATTCTTCCATGTACCTCTTCATGCCCCAGGTCCTTTACGATACACCAGCTGCAATGTATACTCACTGTAGAAAGAAAGGATGAAGAAGTAGTCACCGAGTTTAGAGCTATGTAGACAGAAACAGAAATTCCCGTTAAAAAATAAAAAGGAACCCTGCGCTCTGACAGTCCCATAGCTGCCCTAAGAGGCAAAATATCCCAGTTTCAGAAGATGCTGTCATTGTCACAATGTCAGCACAGAAGAGCTCCTATTCACTCCACACTGCTTGGGCTTATTACAGATAAGATTACAATAGCCCTTCCATTTTCATTAATTCAATGGCATCCTGTGATCTCCTTTTGCTTCCGGCTTCAAAGTCTTCCAGCAATTTGTGGGTTTGGCAGGAGGGAGATTAGGGGTAGTACTCATCCAGTGTGGAAACTTCCCTGAAGGGAAAATCAGGGGAAACTTTCCTTTTCCCCTAAATAAATGAAGCTATAACATGTTCTGAATGAAGTCTGTATCTTCGAATTAGCCAGAACAATAATCAACCCAGTATTTAGCAATGATGTTAAAGAGCAATTTAGCACATCCTTTTGGACATTCAGACAGGTTGCCATCTTTACTTACTTAGGTATTGAAAGGTAGTGTTGGAAATTCTATGGCCTAGAAATACTAAACTCAAATAGTTTTAATTTAGAACAGAATTGGGATCCATGCTGAGTTTACAGTCACATCTCTGCTCTGCAGCTTGATACCTATAGAGACAACTATAGACAACAAAACAGTTTTCTTAAATAACGCAAGTATCATCGCCAATCCTTAAGAGTAACTTCCATCTGTTACTAATAAAGCACTGAAATAGCAAACGCCTACTTAAAAAATCAAGCTAATTCCTGTACATTGTTCATGCCAGTAACTTCATGGATAATTTCAGTAGGACTAATTCAAGGTGACCTGAAGCTGTTTGCAATGCAGAGACCAGGTGGGCTGAGCAGTATTTATTTCAACATACTGACTCTCATGTAAGTATAAAGCAAGGTAAGTCCTGGATCTGTTAAGAAGGCTACTGAGGATTTCGAGCTCCACAAAGTTTAGTGGTAGTACAGCAGTCGGAAGAAAGAGATGAAATGCCAGTCCTGTAAGGCTCAGTGTCTTTTCCCAGGGTATCCACACTGGAGGTTACTTTACATTTCAGCTTGCTATAAGTCAGCAGTGGCTTGCGGTAGTTTCCCTACAAACACATTAGTTGAGAAGAACAAAATGAACTCTGCGTCAAGGTATGCAAGTTTTAGATCGACTCTTGCAGAACTAATTATATGCTGGCTAATGAACAGTTATATGCTAAAGAAGCAATTTAATTTATAAAGTGAAAGCATGCCATTGTTTGTTTATTTTTAACATTTCACATTCATAGGGAGTACTTATAGGCAACAGAAAACAAAATGAAGTCCATAAGAAAAAAAGAAAAATTGAAAAAAAAGACTAAGAGAGCCTGTGAACATGAAAAACAAGAACTAGTAGTATCTTTTGTTCATATAGGATGTTGTTTTTTAAGACTGAAGGTCCAAAGGCAATTACTTAGCACATTTTGACATCTGTCTGTGTAAACAGGTATTTCAGTGAATTACTAGCATTTCAAAACATAATGTAGGCACCTACCTATATAATTACTCATAAAATGTTGTATACAAACCTAAAATTAATTTAGCAAATTTTATTAGGTCATAAATATACGTATTTTTTAATTTATAAATTACTTAGCTCAAATTATATTTCTAAAAAAGTATTTCAGGACATGGACTATAATGTCATAGTATTTGAAAACAGCAAGGCTATAGGAATGTGTATTTCTGGTAAAATACAATACATATATATATAGACAGGGAAATAAAACAATTGTATTTACTATTAATGCCCTCCCATCTACATTGACTATTAATCATCAAGGTATTAGCGTCATTCAAGAAATGGCATGCTGTGAAAAAATCATGATAATCCATTCAGTAATCTGTATTTCTATGAATACATGAAAAAATAAAACAGACACCAATTTAGGTGGGTGTCCTTCCCTCCCGCCAAATAGAAATTGTATGGTTATTTTCAGGAGAGAAATATATACTGCATAGAAAATGTGTAACTAAATTCGCACTGAATGAATAATCTTCCATTTATATGGTATCCCCCAAGACATTCATGAGCTTTACAAATGCACTTTACAAATGGATTTGCTAAGTACGTGCCTTACAGGAACCATTTTCAGCCCCTCACAGGAGAAAGATAGCTAAAGTTTACTATACACGACAGCGATATGCAGAAGTTAGTAAAAAGTGAGAGAAAGATGAATCATTTGGAACTTCCAAGACAGTTTTAAGCGTAGAATATAACTATCAAAACTAGAATTGGGCCAAAATAATGAAGTTAATAGTCTCGAATTACATAGCTTAGGTAACACCAATACAGCAAAACCAAATATATCCTTTTCCCATCTTTTACATGCAATATGTACAAGTGAAAAAACAGGGAGCACATGAAGCAGAGGAACAACTTACGGAAAACAAGACAGAAATGGCTGTACCAGCCTCCAAACTACTACCCCAAGTTTCCTTGTAATTCTAAATAGCCACTCACTCAGAGGATGTTGGCAGGAAAGTGCTTGATGGAACTCCCTTGGTGAAGATTTCTAGAGCAAGAAGGCTTCATAGGTGGGCACAGGGAGACTTCTCTTCCATTGAAAAGAGTTTGGTGAGATAATCAGGTCAAACATAAAGCTTTGGGTCTGACGAAAGAGCTCTCTTACTGTTTCCATCCTGTTTTCCAGAGAATTTGCAAAAAGCAGGCATTCAGTATTCCATACAATAAAAAAATGTAAGATATGAATCATCTGAGTCAATACATTACAAAATATGAAATATTAACAGCTCCTTTGATGCTAGAGAACTAAGAAATGCCTACACCTTGGCCTCAGACCAGCTGTTAGGCAGGTGCTTTCAGACAAAGGGAAATATGTTCATGACCTCTCCAGTGATTAAGAAATTAATCTATATTCTTAATGGGCATTTCTACTGAAGTATTTAACCAAGTAACAGATCTCAGCTTCTAAATTCTCTTGAGTTTAAATAATACTTAGAGGAGTCTACATCTTTCAGACTCATATCCCTTGCAACATTTAACCTCCAGTGTAGGAGACCCCATAGGCCTTTGAAACCACCAATTCACCAGAGGAAAAGATGTCCCTCAAAGGCACAGCTGCTGTACCTAGATCTTCTGTGGCTGGTAGTCCTGGGGATCATTTGTTTCTGACAGTTTTCAAGTATACTTCTGGCAATACATTGCTTTTAATTGTACAGTCAGTGAGAAGGAAAAACATCCCCTTCCCAATAGTTCATAGACAAGCAAGTCATACCATCCACTGGGACACATTTTAAGGGACACCTGTGACTCAGAAGTCTGCTTGTGTTTAGTGTAGGGTTAATGCCCTCCAAAGATGCAGGCATTTAGGTAAGTTTTGACACAGCTACAGCCTTGTGATTTCTGTTTCCCTTTGGATGCTGCACCACACACATATAACTTAAATCAACAGAGTGACTGACTAGTACTGGCTGAGCTGACAGCTATCCCCACATAGGAGAACAGCAGTGTAACTTCCTCCAGGGCCTTCAGTATGCTGGTGAGAGCTCCCTTCTCAGCACACTAGTGCAGTCCCCTTGGGGGGCTCCTTAAGAAAAACATCGTAACTTTAAAATTTGAAGTATCTAAATGCTTTAATTACTTCTCCGTATTAAGTTTCCTCCACAGCTGTTTTGCTTTCTTTCCATCAACTGAGAGACTGATGCTTCTGTGTCTGTGTGCCTGAAGAGGCGGACATGCTCGCTGCATGGGTACCAGGGGAGTGGTTTCCCTGGCAACAACCATCACGTGAAAGCCCGCTGGATATCCGGCTACTCCTCCGACTTTTTCTACTTTAGCTATGTGGATAGCTGAACTGGGTACTAAGTACCCAAATCAAATCAATTGCAGCAGAAAGAGCGGGCCCAAACAGAAAAATATCAAAGATGTTAAGGTTCTTTTATTTGCTGTTCAGTTTAACTCAAGACAGGTTTTGCAGATATGTAGTATTTTAAAGCAATTTTTTAAAAAACAAATTGGTCTCACTGAACTAATTCTTTTTCTTCAAATGTAGCATGATCTGTATTTCTTCCGTATACGCAGTTTCTTGGGAATCTTTAATTTGAATGCGAGTTTAAAATGTACCAAATTTTAAGTAGTACTTTAGATTTTTTTCCACCTTCCAGAGGTTGTTCACATGTTCTTTCATGTTTTTTAGAAGACTCATTTTAACAATGCTTTTCAAATGAACAAATCGAAATTTTATTATTTTTTCCGTAGTGGGTTTTGCTAATACAAAACAGCTGATATTGTTCTAATATGGAGAGCTTATTTTGCTATCTGATATGAAATGTGAAAAAATATACAAAATTCAAATATTACGTTAATCTAATGAAAGCTTTGCTGATATTTGCTAGGTATTTTGCTGATGTTTTATTTAAAAAATTATCTTTGCTCTCCTTAGTGCAATAGTGACCTTATTGAAATATCTACTAGGAAGTCTTTTCACACACTTTGAGTTGTTTATAATAAAAAAAGCAGTGTATTGCAAGTAATACAGTAAAAAGAGTCTGTCACATGTACTGCCATTTTAAAACAGTTCTGCATCTCCTACAATTTCTTTCTACACAACTCTGTTTTAAGTTTGGTCAAATGAAAAAAAACCCGAGATGCACAGCTGATCTGGTAAAGACCTGGTCTGTCAAGTTTTTGATCTGGTTAGTCATACAGCTGTGAACTTGGATATGCCTATTAAACTCTGAGAAGATCACATGCCTAGATGAAAAACGTAAGCAAGAAGACATGCCCACTGGGCATAGGGGGAGAACAAATCATGCTTTATAGCACAGCAACAGAGAGAAGGAAAACAGCAAGGAAAAAAGCCTGTATTGAACTGTCCAGACCTACAAAAGGAGTCCCTGTCTGTTCATTTTGTAATCTAACTTCTTAAATTTTGGCCACTGAAGTTCCCTGTATGTCTACGAAGTTGTTGCTCACATCCAGAACTGCCATAACCCCAGCTTAGCTGGTGCAAATGTCTCAGCGAAGATCACTTGCAATGCACAGCTTAGGCATTTGTCAGCTAAATCCTGTGAGGATCAAGTCTGGTATGCTTGGTAACCTATAAAAATACAGAAAATCTGCCTAAAACCAACACACACATTCCATTGCAATTTTCAAGCACCGGCACCACTCTTGTTAAACTACACAACAGTGTAGAAATTAATTGCTCACCATAGCATACAAAGGTTGAAGCTTCTCTGCCTAGGGAAATTTTGATCATCTCTGCTTTCAGCTGAGGACCCCTTAGAGTATCACTTCAGAGGATAAGCATATTCAAAACGGACAGTCTCTGCAGGTCTACTGAAACTGCATCACTGTACAAAAGTGAAATAGCTGTCTGAATAAAATGTGTATTTGCTGCCCATTTGGAGGGAGTTCTTCCATTGAGCTTCAAGGAGAGGCAAAGAAATTGAGCCAGATTTGTGGGTGTACCAAAATATGCAATAAGCAATATTTTGCCTACAAAAATTTAGCCTTTGTGAAAATGCTGACTTTGCTCTTGAAAGAAAATTATTTTAAAATGTATCTGTTGGATAAAAATCTAGTCTGTCGTCAGTAGTGTCTTAACACTATCATCACCATCTTCTTCACAGCTTTCCTGTGCACTGAAGAGTCATTTTTGAGCAAAACAGAGGAAAGAACTTTTTCCCCCTCAAGCAGCTTAGCACTGCTTTTGTAGCTGCCATCGAGGACCCCAGTGCAGGACACCTCCCAGAGCCATAACCAGTGCAATACTATTAGTATCACATGGATTGTTGCTCTCTTCACACTTATAGTGAATACAGTGCTGTGGTAGAAATTTAAACCTTGCCTTTAATGTAAAGACTTTCATTAGCCTTAAGATCTAACCATAGAATAAAAGGAGGAAAGAGACAACATTTCTATTACAGGACAGGGACCCTGTGAATCAACATCACCACAGCCTGTCTCAGTCTGTCACAGACAGAAAATTCTTCTGACTGAGGAAGTTCAGACTCCCTTCCTCACCTCTGTAACTGAACCTGGACTATTCTACATTATAGGAACAATCTCTGTCACCCACCACCTGCATTACCTCACAAAATATAAAGGAATTAATGTTCTGAAACTGGACAAAAGAACAGCCTTCCTTTATTCCAGATTGAATTCTTAGACCATAGTAATGTATGAAGTGAAAGGCATTTAATGAAATCAGTATTAATCATAAGTTCCCTATACCTTTATTTTTATAGAACTCTACTATTTTGTGATAAAGATTTTTAGAGGAAAAGAGGAAAAAAAAGTTACTCTAGTCCATATAACACTTTACTAATTTTTTATATGTATACTTTTTCCTTTCTAAAGCAAATTTGTTCAATTAGCTTTAATAGAAGCACTGCAGTATGGGCTTATGACTGCAATTCTAAAGGCCTATACACACGTACCATTACTATGAACAAGCAGATATTGATTCTAAGAGAATATAAGCCCAAACCAGTTCAAGAAAGTCTTTTTCAGCATCAGTAATAAATAATTTCCAAACAAAAATAATGATTTTAAGGACATTTACTAAATACACCCTTGCTTATTTGAGGTGAGTTTGGCAATTTGTTTCACAAGCAGTAGAATTAGACAAAGTTAATTTTTATTAGCATAACGTCAAACAGTATCAGAAAAGTTAGATAAAAAGGGGTTTTGGCAGTCCAAACTCTCCTTTGAGACATTATGAAGAACAAACATATATTTTGGCAGACACGATTATAACATCTCCCACAGGTGGAATTTTGGTACTTTTTTGTGATGTTAAACATTCAGTGTTTCAATGAAGAGTACTTCAACAGATGAGCTTAGCAACACTGGCACAGAAAAGGAGGGGTTTTCGGTATTTTCATGCATGTTCCTTTTGCCTGCCACCCGCCCACATACTTCACTATAAACAGCAGAAGCATGCAGAGGTGGTGGTATAGAGATAGCCACATGAAACTTCTACTCCTATTTCCAGCAAAAGTCACCTGGAATGACCTGGCTGGACAGAGAAATAACAGAGGACACTCCTACACCAGTGGCTTCCCGGGATGGAGAGGTGTTGGGAGGAGAACTAGAAAGAGGACATGTTGTGGCAACTTGGGAGGAATGGCTCAGAGAGACAAGTCACGGAGCACTGAAAGCCGGGAGTCAGGCCACAGTGCAACTGGAAAGGGGATAGGGTTCACAGCGTTTCAGCGGCTGAAGTGCATTCAATGCTCTGAAGTCCAGTACGTTACCCAGAAACAAACCCCAGAAAAGCATTAAAATGCTATTATATGCATTCAACCCCTGGCAGCCATATATGCCATTTTCTGCAGACAAGATATTAGTATTATGCTCCTTATGCTGCTGCTTCTTAGTTTGTACGTGTATAAATTAATTCCCCAATATTTGACTGTGGGGACTCATAGGTACCCGCCCAGTAAAATTTTGAATCTATTTGGTTGCACTTTAGTGTGTGTGTGTACATGTATAAAATATGCCAGTCTCTCCTCTAATTACACTATGCCACAACATGCAGACTGCAAGTACTGAAAACTGCTCCTTGCCATGACCATTATCTCAGTTGCAAAGACAGCACTTGTCATACAGGCTCTGCCTTTAAGAATGCAGAAGATTTAACAAGTGAAGAAAGGAAGTCAAATATTGGACATTTCATCCTACAAACCTGGCTAAGGTGATTTAATTTTTTATTTAAAAAAACCTAATACAACAATAGCTTCCTATGAAAACCTACAATCATCCTAATGCCTAAAAGATTTTTCAAAGTTTATTTTTACAGAGTATTATAGTTCTGATGAAAATCCCCAAAATCATACATGAGCAGAAACCTAAACATGTTTCTCCCAGAGGTAATCAACACTTGCTCATATAATATAAAAGTTATTAAAAAATTAAGATTATCAGAATGGGAAGTTCATTTATGTCAATGAGAAGCATGTTCTTGATTTCAAAAGTTTCTGTCCTTTAGTTTGAACTGTCTATCCATAACTGTGCTATTTACTTCATATGAGACAATTCAAGTTACAGCTCTTCTAATAATGTGGGAATATGAACTTCCAAATTACAACCCTTCCCTCAAAAACCCCCAAACAAACCCTCCCACAGTAGAGGTAAAATATTTTACTAGGAATGGCAGAAAACCTCTAATTCAACTGCCCTTGTTGGTAAAGCATTCTAAAGAGCAAACTATGTTCAGGAAATACAAGAACATTCAAGAAGTCTGTCTTTTACAGATGGCTCCAGTGATTGCTGTTGTCTCAGTGTGTTATGATTTATCGTTTAATCATTTAGGACTGGCAGCTTCTGGAAAGTAATAACATTAAAGGGCACAGGTTAGCTTGTATACCGTTGCCAAACACTTTTTACACTGCTAAAACTTTTGTTAAATGTGTAAATCATTTTGAGCTTGTAAATGTCAAGACTTCAGTGCTCCTGCACTACAACCTGAGCAGCAGCTGGTAAAATTATCAGCTGCACCCCCGGATGGCAAAATTAACGCCTTCTAATTCACTAGGGTCTAGAGAAAATATATCAAATATGAAATTTATGATATGCAACAGCTCAAACTGACGTTATATTTCTCTTAAAATCTGAACACAGGCAATTTCGAGAAGAGCAAGTCTGTACTACAGAGCTTTCAAGAATCAGCCTGGAACTTTTCCGAAGTTTATTGGTGCTTCGCTGAGCTGGATGCAGCGAGAAACACATAGGCAACATTGAAAATTGTTCATGAATCTCTTCATGGAGATTAAGGTCACACATAAAATTTAAAGAGAACTGCATTAGTGAGCAAATAAAAAGATAGAGTACATTTAAAAAACATCATTATTAGTGCAAAAGCAGTCACAGCGTAGAGTTATGGCTAAAAGCATGGGAACTGCCATATCAGACATACTGATCTCCAGCCCACAATCACAGTATGGGAAATAAGTTCTGATTAAAGTAGTAACTTCTCCTCAATGCACCAAGTCAATTGGGGAAGGTTGAAGAAACACCTTGCCATTGCTAAGGCACTCCTAGGGAGAAGTGTTAAACCTAGGTTTATTGAAAGATGAGTGGATGACACAGAGTTTTGTGGGTTTTTTCTGTATAAACAAGCTAGCTGAAACTCCCTAGTCACCTCCAAAACTGAAAATATCCTTCTGCCTCACAGTTTAAATATGGCTTCTCAACTCTTCCCATGACATAACACTTATACTTGATCATCTTGTGTTTCTGTTGATCTAGTTTTGATCTGACCAAAATACTGTGACTCATGAGGAAACCAGGTGTCATGCTTTAACCCCAGCCAGCAACTAAGCACCAAGCAGCCTCTCACTCTCCCCCCGACACCCAGTGAGATGGGGGAGAGAACTGGGAAGAGAAGTAAAACTCGTCAGTTGAGATGAGAACGGTTTAATAGAACAGAAAAGAAGAAACTAATGATGATAATGATAACACTAATAAAATGACAAGAGTAATAATAAAAGGATTGGACTACGCAAGCAATGCACAATACAATTGCTCACCACCTGCTGACCAATGCCTAGTTAGTCCCCGAGTGGTGATCCCCCCACCCAGTTTATATACTGGGTTTATTTATCACTCCCCCCAGTTTATATACTGGGCATGACATCACATAGTATGGAATACCCCTTTGGCCAGTTTGGGTCAGCTGCCCTGGCTCTGTCCCCTCCCAACTTCTTGTGCCCCTCCAGCCTTCTTGCTGGCTGGGCATGAGAAGCTGAAAAATCCTTGACTTTAGACTAAACACTACTTAGCAACAACTGAAAACATCAGTGTTATCAATATTCTTCTCATACCTAACTCAAAAACATAGCACTGTACCAGCTGCTAGGAAGACAATTAACTCTACCCCAGCTGAAACCAGGATGCCAGGCAAAAGCTTTCAGTATGGGACTAGCTCAGAAAAGACCAGAAGCAGATCTCCAGCCATAGCACAAAACCTATGAAAACAGATGAGCAATCAGCATGCATTCAAAGGCATGACTAACAAGTCAACAATCTCTAGCAAAGATATTTAAACATCTTAACCTTTCTGAAGTCAAAGAGCAGAATGAAAGCCTCTCATATTCACAAACCCAGGACTGACCACCTCAACACATTTAATATAGACAAGCTTTGTTAAAGAGTTCTACGCTACCTCCCCTCTGTGTTAACCACAAGGAATACATTTCAGAAAAAGAGATCCTAGATACTTTTTTTGATTACATAAGGAAAACCCAGTTACCCAAGTTTAAATACCATTACCCAAAATAAACAGTAGCCCATAATCAAGTCTTTGCTTAGCTAATGAAGGCTGTGTGAATACTGATTTCACACGGTGATGAAGTTTTATAACTGCAGCAGTTTTATAACTGCTATAATGATTCCATTCTTACAGGAAGATCTTCCTACCTTATTGTCTGTCTCACAACACATATGACACATTGCTCTGTCAGCATGGGATAGCATCTGACAGAAACAACAGTTTGTCAACAGGTGGCGGCCAAAAGATAGGACTACGTTGAAATAATTCTGTCTAAATCTTGCTGTAGATGTATTGCATGAGCAAACCCATACATATCATAAGTGAAACCAAAATCACTGTGCTTAATTAATTTTAAAAAGGGAATGCATAGCAGTCATTTGGGATTGAGGAAGGGGTGAAAAAACACTGAAGAAGAAAAAAAAGAAATTTGCAACATACACCACCACACAGCAAAGCAGACAGCAAATTGGCTTCTGCAAAGGACCATTTAGGAAGAGGTCCTAGTGGTTGCATGCAGTTTGGGCATTAAAAGTGCTTTTCCTTCTAGAACTCCCCTGAGTTGGAGACCCTGAAAATACTAACAGGTCCTAGGATTTGCCTTGTTCTGCTATGCATCATCGTTCCTTCATATAAGCATAATCCATAACCTCGTATTTCACGCCACACCATTACATTTTTTGTCTATATTAATCTGGCCCTCAAGTTCAGCCACTCAGGTATTTTGCAATGCTTTCTCTCTCTCTCTCCTTAGTTAAACACACAGTTATTACATGTAAGTTGCAGTGGTCCCCATGCCTATATACAAATATTCCCTGCAAATATAGCCATTTATTCATGTGTAATTTTGTATTTCAAACAAGAAAATGCACACATTTACTTTGTGTTCCTTTATTTCCTAGCTCATCATTAACAATGACTTGTGTAAATGCTAATTTTTTTAACTATTCAAGCAATATAAATGAAATGGGTTCAAGCAATGGAAACTCTTGTTTTGTTTTTGTTTTCCAGATGAAAAAGATAATTGAAACCTGAGAATTTGAGGTCCTATCAGAATAACCAAAAAGATCATACAGCTTCACGCTTTTTCTAGAGGTTACCTCTGCATTTGCAAGCACGTATTCTGTGTTCAAAGAAATTTTAAAAATATGTCAACAATGGTACTTCTACTTTTTTTTTCTGAGCTTTTTCCACAGTGTAGTGTACATCTACGTGAATGTTATCTATAACACACTTAACGTATAGGAAGAGTTGAGAATTTTGAGGGCACATGTAATGAATTAGTGTTTGAGAATATGAGAGGTACTGATTAAACATCAAAGAAGTCAACTTCTTGAATGGCAGTGGGACATCTGTTCCTTTGTCAATTTGTAGCATTTTCTCTGCTCCATCTAGGGCATCCCAGGTTTTTTTTCCTTCTCTGTAACCATTGCAGCTTGGCAACTTCCTGCCTTCCTGTCTCAGACCACATTTTCATGTTGCTTCCCTAACAAATGACACTTTGGTACTTTTTCTTCTTGTTCCAAAATATGCACATTTCTTTTCTTTTTCTTTTTGAATAGCAATTCTCCATGTGCTCAGGGATCACTGCAAGCTCCTTTAAATTTACGTAGCAAAGGAAGTATTAGCACATCAGTCTGTGTGATTTATGATAAAGATATGGTGGAGTAGAGGCAGGCAGAGGTCTGGCTGCCTAGCCAGTCAACCTGATCCAGGGAACTTGCATTTCTTTGATACCAAACTTCTGGTTTAGTATCACAAAGATTACTTGTATTGCTGAAGGGTAATTACACATGCTGCTAGAAGCTACAACACATGTGAGGGCATCAAGCTAGCAGATGTAAGGGTAACCGACCCTTGAATAATTTGAAATTACACACTCCCTCAAGCATCCTGGCAAAGACTAGCTGGTTGGAGGGAACATTCAAGTCCACAGAACGTCTGAACCACATAAAAGCCCCAGCATCTTCGTTTTCCTTACAAGCTCTTTCTTCCAGCAGAAGTTAATCTACCTGTTTTACAATTCAAGACTCAGCATCCCAACAGTTATAAAATCTGATTCAGAGTTCCTATTAATAACCACAAAAGAATGCAACAGAAGGTACTGTAACAACAAATTTTAAAAAAAAAAGAAATAGCCTGGGAGCTTTTGGAATCAAAATCCATAGTTATGGCAAGTATGTGAACAAATTAAGGGAGGAGAGAGATATGTAGCAAAGAAGCAGTAAGTATGAATATTTTCAGTACTCACTGTGCTCAAACTGGCCCCAGCTTGCTACCAGCCCAGTATCAAGGCTGGATAACAATATATTGAAGACATCAGACAGAGACAGGTTTTAAAGGGGGACCACAAAATAGAGAGGGAATGACATGGAACAAGGATGGCGTAGGACAGAAATTGACACTCCTAAAGCACCTACATATAAAAAAACCATAGAAATGATGGTGTGAAAAGTGTGGGGAAGGATCAGATGATTAAGACAAACAGTATGGGCACAGCAATAGTCACGGCAATGATCTCAGGACGGGACATTACAGAATTCCTCACCCATGCCAGCAGCTTGTAAAGATGACGACAAAAAGACCATATTTTTACATGGGAAGGAAGTCACAGGAGAGATTTAAAGCAGGTGAGGGGGGTGAAGACAATGACAGGTGGTGCTGGTAAGCCTTATTGGAATATGACTGATAATCTAGTATCTACAATTTACATTTCTGAGGTAATTTGTTTCTAAGAGAACAAAATGTTCCAGAACCAGAATAAATACAGTGTGCCATTCATTAATGACACAGACTCAAACAGATGTCTTATTTCTAATTAACACATATCCTCCAAAATTATTCACACGTACCCCTTCCTGGGATTGTTTGCAAAGAAGAACAGGTGAATGATGTCTCAGATTAAACAGTTTCACGTAACATCCTCTTAGTTCCTGCCGTACTCTCAAGCATACTCACCAGCCCCTCTTAGTTATGCTCCTCCTTATATTGGCAAATCAAACAAAATCAATTAAATTGCTTATAAAATCTTAACTTTGCCACAAAAATACTGAAGAATCTTCACTAAAAAGACAATTTACATAATTTTTATAATAGAATAAGTTAATAATAGCATAGGACAGGTAACTTTCCAATACAAAAAGAAAAACTTGCAATTACAGCTACTTAAAAAATTTTCATTGTTAAAATATTTAATCAATGCCATGCACTGTTATAAAGTTAATGCCTAAGTCCGACAAGTTTCAGTAAGTACCTAAAAGGTAATTTAATGGCAGTGTTTTAGGACAGGTCTCATTATTATACTATGAAATAGAACTCAGGATTCTCTACCTAGATCATAAATCAAGACAGCCAATTAAAAGATGCATACTGAATGTCTGATATAATTTAAACTTCGGTGAGCTTAAAATACTATACACTCTATTAACTGAAAAGATGCTGCATGGATAAGAGGCTTCATTATGAGCCTCAGATCAATACATTTATTTTAGCTCCCTTTACAGACATTCCTAATGCAGCTATCACTTTGAGATCTGACAGTCAGTATTTTGGTTTTTGGGCACAAGCAAAAATCCATTCAAATTGTCCATTTTCCCAGTTAAAGTCATTTCTCTTTAGCTCTCTGACTGGCTATGTGAAAACAGTCTCTACTTACATTTACACAAGGTGAAAGGAAGCCTCCTCTCCCTCAGGCTGGGATTTTCCCAGAAGATGGTAGGAGTTAAGAGCCATAAGTAGGGCCAGTTTGGCCATCTGCAAGCTTAGTGCGCTAGATGGGGTAGGCACAAGGTTAGAGAAGCACCAGATCTGGCATATGGGGTGTCTAAAATGTGTGTTCAGGAGCAGGATTGGGACTGCTTAGCCTGGTGTGGAGCGACAAAAGCATGTTCAAGCGCTTTCTCATCATCCCATGACAGCAGAGTTATGGCGCTCAGCCATTCCTTCTCAAGGCACAAGCAACGAACACCAGGACTCCCTGCTCTCTGCAAAGTCCTGCTACACAGAACGTGGTGGAAGCATGTTTAGAAAGCCTTTGACTGGCATATTTGCAGTGTAGCATGCCTAAATCAAGGGATTTAAGGCCTAACCTGGTTGCATTTTAACAGTTCAGGTATAGGAGGAGGTGCAGGATCTCTTGTCTTTGAATTTCAAAACCTGCTGCTTCCACAGAAAAGCAGTACCTCCTGACAAGTCGTTTCCTGCTTTATTCTATTCTGTTGGAATGGGTTAGTCTAATGCTAGTTTATTAAAGGTGCCCACCTTGGGTTTCTTCATGCTGCTCTAGCTGTCACTTTTCTTCCTTCCTATTTATAAATAATGCTTCCTATTTATCCTAAACAGCAACTCATTCTGCTCTCCAACTTCACCAGCTGTCAATTACAAACACTAATATAAAGCCCAGTCTCTTAGAGCTTCAAAATAAGCACAAGAGATAGCTGCAAATTAGCCATAATGCACCTAATAACAGCTCTGCAAAACACTCAGGTGAAAATAAACACTTCAGTTGCTAAGAAAGCTTGATAGAAAACCTTTCTGGTTGGGCCCCCGCCACCTCACCACAGATGCTGTGAATTCAGTCATACCATTAATGCAGAGTGAGGGATAATAAGAGTACCAAGTATCTATGCATTAGCTCTCATGCAGAACCAGCCATCAGGCTGCTGCAACAACAACTACTTGAAGGCCACTGCTCAGTTCATGCGTACTGGAGCTCTGTGCATCAGGTTCCTGTGCAAGACTGCCAGCATCCATGACTCTTCCGACACCTCCCCGTAATTTCTCTGAATGCAATCTGTGCCACAATTGCAGCTCTAAACTTCATGATTGTGTCACCTAACTTGGCAGGTCGGAGCACACTGCATGCAAGATGCTGCCTTTCTCTGTTTGCTTGGACGATGATAAAAGTGGCTAAGTTAGGTGCCTCAAACAACGCTGACTATTGCCCCAAATAGACCCAGCTGGAACTGCAAAATAAACACTTGGCTGAAGAAAAAACATTCAGCAGTCAATACTGTAACATAAAATCCTTGAGAATTTAATCCCACTTTGTATTTATTTGAGTAGCTCCGATGAATGGAAAAGGGTTACTTGGCTGAACAAGAATCCACTTCGTCAAAGGTTTTAATTAAACTTGCATTGACAAAGTCAGACATGGTAAAATAGTTCTTTTTTTTTTTTTAATAAAGTACTGAATCAACCACAAAAGTGACTATTACAGACTTAGAGGAAACCATGACTAGGATAAGCTGGAGCACGAGAAATTGTTTTAGTGAGACTGAACATGTCACTGAGGTTTTTTTCCCATCCTGCTCTAAGCAGTTCATACTTCATGCTCCCATGGCTACCTGGACACAATATACAGCTGATGTACGTGCACAACATCAGCACAGCAATGTACCTGACTAAGCTTTGTTAATATCATGCCTTATAGCCTAGGCTCCAGGGAGGCTATAGCCCAGAACAAGCCTCTCAAGCACCAAAAAAGCAGTTTCAGGTAGATCAAAAGTATTTGTGAATACTTTACATTTGGAAAACAATTCTTGAAAAAAATCTGAAATAAGCAAAACATCTTAGTTTTTCAATTTCAAGCTTCTTGTCTCAAAAACTAGTTTCAGTTAGAAATTTTGAAATTGAAGTTTATTTAATTTTTGAAGGCTTAACTAATCAAAAGTAACCCCACCAAAACAACTCTTCATGTTCTTCTTTGGGTGAAAGGGTGAGAGAAGAAAAACAATGGGTGGGTGGTGGTTAGGAATATAAATTTTTGGTTTTATTTTTCTGGTTCAGTCAGAAAATTAAAAAAAACCCCAAACCTCAATTTACAGTTTGATTTTTGATCACAGACTCTGAAAGTAGAATTCAGGTATTAAGTAGCAAAATAAAACTTAGAAACTAATAGTAAGTACGACTCTGTTATTTAAGACAAGCACAAAATTATTAAAATGTGAAAATAGTTATAGGAACAGGTTAAGTGTTTATTTCCTGTCTCCATCCCACTTGTAATACTTGTCATGAGAAGGGATTGTTTTTGTCCCTTGTTTCAATTTTTGCTGTAGTGGAAGGTATCTGAATGTTAATACCCGCAGTATGCACTGAACCACAGTGCCGTATGGAATTGTTTTGACCTTTTCAATATTCTACATTTTGAAGGACTCACCCTTTCAGCAATGCACCAGCCTCCCCATTTACAACCTCACCAGCCGTGGGGGAAGCAAGGGAATGTCCAGTGAGAACTGAAAAAGCCTATGAAAATACACTCCAAGAAAAAGAAAATCTACTGAAAAAGGAATATCCAATCCATTCTTGTGACAAAGATGAAAGAAGAATGGAAAATGTCATTCATTCTCTTGAGAAAGCCAGTAAGGAAAAAAACATGTCTTGTTAGACTCCTCTGGTTGTAATTCCTCTAGACCTGGCTTGGGTGCTCCAATAAAAACACTAGAATTTACAGCCTTATGAAAAAAATCTACTTGTAAATCAGCCAGGCTTATGATAACTTTCAAGGATTTTAAGTTACTGCTCAGGAAAAATGAAGTATGACAAAAAAACTCTCAAATATTTGTGATTTGCACTATTTTTACCAGGATGTACTTGAGGTGGGCATGGAAGGGGCATAGCTCTTCTGAGGCAGGGACTGGGGCTGTCACAGTGCCCTTTCCAGTGCACAAAGTGCTCACTGGTATGGAAGCTAACTGCAGGAGTTAATCCTGCCAGGCAGTACAGATGCCCTTGTCACCTGTTACATTTGAAGGCAAAGGTCCAACTAATTAGTATTTTACAAATAACAGAAAGCAAAAAAACACTTCCCCCTCCACCATCTCCCCCATTGTCACAGACATAGAGCAAAATATTCCTTCGTACAATGGGAGAGAAAGAGTTTCAGGTCGTAACTCGAACACGATCAAGACAAGAAGCTCAGTTCACATCTAGCTAGCATTACCTCATATTCAGAAACAACCGAAGCAGATCAGAATCAACTCTCAACACTGCTAAAACCAGCACTAACTATAAAGGAACATACTGGGTATAAGAAGGGTGCTTATATGTAAATGCTGGCAACCCATTTCTATTTTACACACAGCAACCTTTGCCTCAAGCAGGGGAAGTGCAGGGAACAGTGACCCAACCAATGGAGCTCTCTCCTTGCCCTGGCAGGTGCCTAGCCACTGGGTTACAGAACCATTTCCTCACTGTTTTACGTGTATCTGTGAATTTTAAATTCTCTTCTTTGCCTTGGCACAGCTTCAAAGCCAAGGAGTCTCCATTCCAAACATTTCTCGTCCTTGTTAGCAGAGCCAACACACAGTGCCCCCATGCCGAAAAGTGAATTAATCTCTCCAGAAGGCATAATCATTTTGCATCTCTAAAGCACTTATTTATGCTACTTTCTCTGTTTCTTGGGATTAAAGAGAGGTGGCGCTGCAGGGGTGATCAACTCCTATAAGGAAGAAATATGGACTCCTGGCTTAAGATCTATTTTTGTTTCCAAAAACTGGCAAAATCCCATTTAAAATCACGATGAAAATATTTTTCGTGAATGTAAGTGAGCCCAAGCAGTAACATGCAAAGAGGTACAGATTTCATGAAAGCAGTTCACAAGGTAATGAAGAAAATATGCATTTTCACTCATCTAAACGTTACAACTTTTTTTTTTGCAATGCCTATTAGAATTACTAACAATTAAAATGTCATGGAATCCCAGTGCTATTACAGTATATAAGTTTATTAAGTCTAAGCCTAAAAAACAAGGAGATGCAAGCTTACTTCATTCTTTTTGCATGCTGTTCACTGCCCAATGGATTAGTATTTTTCTTCCAAGTGGTAATTTCTGTGCAGATACAAAGCTGTCATAAAGTTTTTTGAGATCCCAGGCTGAGACCTTTTCAAGACTGCAGAAGTTAAACAAAGTTACGTGGTTATTACTGCATTAGAGCAACATGACTAAGAGCTGTCAGTGACTGAGGATGTCCCTTTCAGAGGTGACACACAACCTGTCTCTCCAGAGCAGGGCTTTGGGTCAGCACGTGACAGTTCTCAGGGAAGCAAAAAATCCTGCACGTGCGTGGGAGGACAGGTAAAGTCTCTATTACTGGGGCTGAGCGAGTCAACCAAGTATGTGCCAGAATCAGGAAGACAGCTAATGAATCTTTACACTTTACATCTTGCCGAAGCCACAGCTTTATTAATATGACTCATCTGTTACTACCTATGATAACCCCTATGTGAGAGGTCATCGTTTCCTTGTAACCATTTGGCAAAAGGCAGTGAGTATTCCCTTGTTCGCCCCTTCTCCACAAAATGCATGCATGCTCACTGCCCACATCCCATTGCCCGCTCTCCCCACCTGCTCATTGCCCCAGGGTTAAGGAACAGAGCTACATTAAGGACCTGGAGGGAGTTTCCTCCACTCTGCTAATCAAGGGTGCCCTCCACCCTTCTTCCCTCTTTGGGACAACCAAAGAATCTGACATCAAGAGATATTGCTGCTTGGCTCCTTGCTCTCAAGCCTGCCTGTTTATTAGAAAATTCGCTAACCCCTCACTAACACCTTCTGGAATATGCTCACTATGTTTTTTTCATAGGCATGCTTCCATATCTAGGCCTGACATAGGGTAAATTAGTGATTCAGATCATTATTCATGCACCTTCTGGGAGCTCCCTGTCTTTGCTGCTGCACCTCGTACTAGTCAAACTCAGCATAGGAGCTAAACTATTCAGCTCATCCCAATGAATCACATCCACAACATGCTCTTAATGTTGTTCTGAAAAGAGTTGTATTTAGTTATACAGCTTCATGATCTAGTATTTTTAATATCTAAATTCTAGGCTTCAGTGTATAGCTGGGTACCGCGTCTAACCAGAGCATTTTCATCACAAATTGACAAACCACCCAAAAAGTTCACCCCCTTCTACTTGAGATCTCCTGTTCTCAGCACTTAAATTACACATTTCTAAAGTCACTTCTATAAAATACTGCCATTCTCACCCTCCCCTTCAAAATCTCTTTCAGGGACATTTTTCCTTTTTGTTAACAATGATCATGCCTATTTACATCTTGACTGCAGTCAATTTTCTGTCACAAAAGGTTTAAATAACCTCCACTGCAGGCTTTATTTTTTTTCCTACCTTCCTGCAGTTCACTGCAACTGTTGGTTTCACTTTTATTTTATGCTCTCTTATCCTCCATAGCTTGACAAACAAGACTCTCAAACTTTAGTTTCAGAAATCTAAAGTACTTCAGTTTCTTTCTACCCAGACATTTGCAATAGCAAGAGCTGTATGTCCTAATGAAAGGCCCTAACTACAGCAAATCAGAATGGAAAGGGAAAAAACCCCAACCACACAACCTTCACTACAGGACCCTCATCCCTCTTCTTGCTTTCTGAAAGACAGAGTTCTAGTTGCTCACCTCTCTCTTCTTGTACTATTGCTTGCCTCTTTGGAGTCCTTTCTTTTTAAAATGCCCAGCTGACCCCCTGTTCACGGATTAAGTTCTTTTCAGCTGGGCCTGTGACTTCTTCCTGCTGAGGCAGTGTCCTGGTTTCAGCTGGGGTAGAGTTAATTGTCTTCCTAGCAGCTGGGTGCTATGTTTTTGAGTTAGGTATGAGAAGAATGTTGATAACACTGATGTTTTCAGTTGTTGCTAAGCAGTGTTTAGTCTAAAGTCAAGGATTTTTCAGCTTCTCATGCCCAGCCAACAAGAGGGCTGAAGGGGCACAAGAAGTTGGGAAAGGACAGAGCCAGGGCAGCTGACCCAAACTGGCCAAAGGGGTTTTCCATACCATGTGATGCCACATCTAGTGTATAAACTGGGGGGAGTGGGGGCAGGGGGAATTGCCACTTGGGGAGTAACTAGCTGTCAATCAGCGAGCAGTGAGCAATTGCACTGTGCATCATTTGTACATTCCAATCCTTTTATTATTGCTGTTGTCATTTTATTAGTGTTATCATTATCATTATTAATTTCTTCTTTTCTGTTCTATTAAACCATTCTTATCTCAACCCATGAGTTTTACTTCTTTTCCCGATTTTCTCCCCCATCCCACTGGGTGGTGGGGGAGTGAGTGAGCATCTGCGTGGTGCTTAGTTGCTGGCTGGGGTTAAACCACGACAGGCAGTTATTTTTAATTATCTGCTTTTTCTCACTTATTTGCATAGTCAAATCACCAAATCACCAATTAATTAATGCATATATGCACTGGTAAGAATCCAAAAAGATACTATATTTCACAGCAGACATTTTCCCTGTGAATATTTTTGTTCTTAAAGAGTATCTTACTCTATTATCATCACATCACATCACCTGTCTGAGGACAATGCAACTCAGATTGTCCTGTTTTTCAGTCAGTCAATACTAAAATCAATACAAACGTGACACTATGACAGAAAGAGCCAAATGGCATATGAAAATGGACTGAATATCAGATTTGTCTCATTCCTGAACTCAGTGATTTATAAAACCTGTAACAAATATAACGTCACAGACTTTCAAAGGGCAAAGTATTTTGATAGCTCCTTATGTTTCAAACCAGTTGACATAAACTTTGGGGCTCCAGCCCACTAAATAAAAGAAATGCGATTTAGAAAGTGTTAATACAGATCTGATCTGATTAGAAACAACATTCTGCTGGAAGAAATGCACTTTCCATATAATCCATGTAATAAAAAGAAAGCCCCCTTCCAACCTCAGGTAAGAGAGGAGTAAGAAGGCTCAAGAGCTGCCTTTTGACGTACCAGACAGCTGTGGCCCACGCATGCTGCCCGATTTCCACAGCTGTTTCTGCAAGCAGACACCTACCTGCTTCTCCACGGCAAGGGGGTCCCTGCTGAGGGAGACTAAAGAGGGAAGAGCGTATTTCAAAGTAAATCTTGTCCTCTCCATAAATGAGGAGACTTCAAAGACACTGTGAGCTGTAAGGGAGACAACTGTGATCCGCCTTGAGCCTGTCACAACCGGTTGCAGCTGGCTGGGTGCCAGATGGCACCCGCCTGCAGCACTCCAGCCAATCAGGGAAGGGCACCTCTGTGCTCTGGCCAATCAGAGGAGCTTGCGGTGCTGTTGCTGAGGTAAGAGATGGTGGGAGCTGCCAGGGGCACAGGTGGAGAGCTTGAGGAGATGTGTGGAAGGGGACGCTGCTGGTGGCTGTGCTGGAGGAGGCACCTCTCTGGGGTTTGCAGGGGATTCCCTGAGCTGAGAGTGTTTTGCCTACAATGCATCTCACGTGAAAAGACCTGCAAGGGACCTCTTTGGGGCTCACCTCTGTGGTAGAAAAAGAACGGCTTAAGCTAAAGTGGTTAAACAAATATTTGGAGAATTTATCAGTTCCTGGACACCTATCTCCCACTTCCCTTACAAACACTACCAACACATTTTCTATACGTTTCCACCTCTTCAAAACCACAATTCCCTCAACTTTTACCTAAGACCAAAATCTCACCTGATAGTGACTACATTTTTTTCCACATCAACTATTTTTTTTTTTTTCCATAACATTTGGAAAGGAAGTCCCATGGCAGATACAGTGATCCTGGCTGAAGAAGAGATCTGGTTAGTGTAAACATGTGAGTTTCAAAGGATACTGATTTTAAAAAGAAGAAAAACAGTCTAAATAATTCTTTTTTTCTCTTCTCAAATATAAATCAATTTATTAATGTGATCTTAGGGTGCATTTAATTATCTTAACATTTGTCTTTTTCTATTGAAAAAAAAAATCATTTTCTAATTCAAAAAATGACTAACAAACCGAGACCACTGCAGCCTCCTGCAGTTCACTTCTGTATGCAGAAGGAAACAACACCAGACTTCATGCTTTCATCGCTAACATTCACTATATTTATCCTTTGCTCCACCAGAGTAAAAGCAGAAGATGCTAATGAAGAACTTTTCAAGAAGTCAGATTCAGGAAGTGTTTTGTATCCTAGCACATGCAATTGTTGTCATCCTATATAAAGAAAATGGTCAAAGTATAAAGATAAACAGAGAGAGACCTTAAAGACATATTACATTTTTTCAGTAAGTGTCATTTTCACTAATTCAAGCAGCATAATTGACTTTTCTGACCAGTATATTCTTTATTATCAATTTTATACCATGCCAGGTATGACACTTTGTTCAAAAAGATAAATTGAGATGTCAACATATTTTCCAATTTTAAGAGTGTAAATTGTAAATATTTAATGAGCAGATTTAGAAACTTGACTTCCACATCTGTGTTTGATTTATTTGCTAATGTTGTCAGTATGTTTTCCTTATACTGTATTTTAATGTATTGAGCATCCTACCTCACTCTTTCTTCTTCCCAAATTTCTTCAACCTGCCAATGCTAGGACTAAGATACCTCATCTCTAAAGTCTAAGACAAAGGTCCAGAAAATGAATGTCTCCTCTCCCTTCCGCCCTCATGCTAAGCCATGACATTTTTGTGTATCTCATGATAAGCAGAATATACTTCCGTAAACCACCTTTACAGAGTATCCATATTAAACTTGGAAGGAAATCTTCCTTAGACCTTTGTTTTTCAGGGGGTTGCATAGAATTCTTCTTCACTTTTTAGACTAGTCTGGATATTGCTTTATAATGCATTTCACTAAGTGGGCACTCTTCTTGATGTTTCAGTGTTGTGAAAAAATCCAGTGGCTGGACTTCAAACATGAAGACATTAATTTTTCAACCCGCTAAATAATCCTAAATTAAATTTGCAATAACTTGCTAAGAGCCAGAAAGTCATTTTGCCATTTAAGGTAACCACAAAAAGCAGGGCCAACACAGCAAAGTGACTACAATGTGATCTGCTGTTTGAGTTGGTTCATCAGTCTGTTACATGACAGCACCACAGTTGTATTGGGTTTGTGTGGCAAGGTTTTGGTAGCAGAGGTGGCTGCAAGGGTAGTTTCTGTGAGAAGCTGCTGGAAGCTTCCCCTATATCCGATAGAACCAATGCCAGCTGGCTCCAAGATGGACCCACCGCTGGCCAAGGCTGAGCCCATCAGCGACGGTGGTAGTGCCTCTGTGATAACATATTTAAGAACGGGAAAAGGTTGCTGCACGGAAACTGCAGCTGGAGAGAGGAGTAAAAATATGAGAGCGCAACAATTCTGCAGACAGCAAGGCCACTGAAGAAGGAGGGGGAGGAGATGCTCCAGGCGCCAGAGCAGAGATTCCCCTGCAGCCCGTGGTGAAGACCATGGTGAAGCAGGCTGTCCCCCTGCAGCCCATGAAGGTCCACAGTGGAGCAGATATCCACCTGCAGCCTGGGGAGGACCCCACACTGGAGCAGGGGGATGCCTGAAGGAGGCTGTGACCCTGTGGAGAGAGGAGCCCATGCTGGAGCAGGTTTGCTGGCAGGACTTGTGACCCACGCTGGAGCAGTCTGTGCCTGAAGGACTGCAGCCCATGGGAAGGACTCACATTGGAGAAGTTCGTGGAGCACTGTCTCCCATGGGAGGGACCCCATGCTGGAGCAGATGAAGAGTGTGAGGAGTCCTCTCCCTGAGGAGGAAGGAGCAACAGAGACAACATGTGGTGAGCTGACTGCAACCCCCACTCCCCATCCTCCTGTGCCGCTGGGGGGGAGGAGGTAGAGAATTCAGGACTGAAGCTGTGCCCAGGAAGAAGGGAGGGGTGGGGGGAAGGTGTGTTAAGATTTTATTTCTCATTACCCTACTCTGATTTGATTGGTAATAAATCAAATTAATTTTCCCCAAGCTGAGTCTGTTTTGCTCATGATGGTAATTGGTGAGTGATGTCCCCCCTATCTCGACCCACAAGCCCTTTGTTATATTTCCTCTCCCCTGTCCAGCTGAGGCGGGGAGTGATAGAGCAGCTTGGTGGGAACCTGGCGTCAATGCACCACAACAGCGCAATTGTGCGTGATGTCTTCATGTAAGCTGTGGCTTCTGGTCATGCCACACAGGGCCCACTATGCCTGACTAGCCAGCAAGGCCACAACAGGATGCCACTCAAAGCTGTGACTTCATTTTAATCTTTGCAGACTAAAATATGACTTGGGATGCGTTGGAGTACCACAACTGTGAAGTGCACAGCTGCGATAAAACAGAAATTATAAAATGTAACAAAGGAAAAAGAGAAGGGAACCTTCTCATTTTTCTCTTAGCGTTAGCATGAATAAATAACACCTTTCTCAAGGACAGATTACTAGCTCAGCACCAAATCTTCCAGGCTTACCATACTTATTTAAAGAAGCTTCATCTATAATAAAATAAAACGGATATATTGAAAATTTGTTATGCATATTTTTAACAGTTGGAATGCCTGGAAATAAGATGCATGTTTGATATTCTAATCAGTTTGTTAATGGAAGCTATCGGTTCAAAAATTATTTGCTTAACTACACAAAATATTTAAACAAACTATTTAGTTGCTTGCAACAGCTGCTGAAGAAATAACACAATATCCTTTTCAACTCTAAACCACAAAAAGACAGCTATTGAAGCAAGCTCACCATTAATTACTGGCTCAAAATTACTTCAGAAAGAATTTCTTCTAATCTCCAGCAGTATCTTTTATATAATCTTCTTTGTAAAAGTTTAAATATATTTTAAGTAGCACATCAGCAACTTCTACTTCAAACACCTCAACTCATAAGACAAATACCTTTGGTGGCATACTGAGAGCTGAAAAACTTAAGCATTTGCTAACTTGGATGTGCAGACACATCAAGAACACTTCTATGGGATATATAGTTTTTTAATAAATGATAGGACACATAATAACACAGATCCTAGAGCATGAAGCACTGAAAACTAGAGACAATACTCTGAAAAATACTGCTGGCACAAAGCACATTGTTTGCCCTAGCTATTAGCACTGAGGAGAGATTTTAGGCACACAGGATTTTGATTGAAATAATCCTAAAAGCCATTGCCCAGGTCTCTACATCCATATTAAGTTTCAATTTAATTCTTAGAGTGAAATCCTGGCACTCAAAGGTCAATGAAACAACTTCCCTTGGCTTCAGTAGTAACAGAGCTTCCCCCTACATCATTAATCTGGAGTATTATTCATTATCATTATAATTCAAAACAACCTGTCAGGAAACAGGAACAAATCCTGTGAACAGTTTTCATAAACTACGTGTTATTTCCATGTTCTTCATTGCAGTGACAAATTAAGGATCCACGTTATAAGAACACAGTATGTACAAACTGGAGGAGAAAAAAGACAACGAGAAAAGGAAAGGGGAAAAGAAGCTTCACATTTAATATTTTTCACTATTATGCAAGTGCTGAGAGAGTAAATGGCAAGCAGCTATCTGTGACGTTTATTTAATTGCATGGAGACAAGAAATCACAAAAAACAAAGGCCCTCTCCAATCTTTAGACATATGTGGTTTATTTTTTTCTGGAGTAATGAAGAATAGAGATAAAGAACGTTCACACAGCACTTTAAAGATCTCTAGTGCAACACAATGCAGAGTCCCACCCCAAACAGGCAACAACATGCAGTGAGAACAGTTCTTTCAGAGTGAGTGACTGGGACTCATTAGAAAATAAATTATCATCACCCACATCAAGCAGATGGTTTTGATGACCATCAGGCCATTATCATCAACAGGAATCACCATGAGACTTTACACAGGTTGGATGTTGTCTCTGTGTTATTATCAGTGACTTGGGGGGATGAAAAACAAAATAATTAGTGACAAAGTTTGAGGTTGACACAAACAGTGGTGGAATAGCTAATATCAGTGGATGAATCACTGGTAGAGAGTGTCCTGGATAGCTTGGTAAGCTGAGGACAAGGAAACAGCATGATTTATATTATAGGCAAATATTAAGTCAAACAAAGATCAAAAAAAGGATGCCCGACTTCCAAAATGGAGGATTCTATCTGGAGAAGCAATAGCTTTGAAAACAGCTCGAGAGAAGTGTGGCAAGAGCACAGGGTTTCTGTATTTATTTTTAGATGACAGCCAATCCGAAAATTAAAAGAAATTTTGCTCAGCTGGGCTCATAATACTAGCTTAAACACAAACAGTCTACCTTTAGATTCTTCATTTTTTTGTGTTTGCTTTGTCCCTTTTCTAATGTTAAGTCAATCTCAAAATGCAAATGATGTTTTAAAAAAATCCCCACCCTTATGCCTCATCCTATCACTTCTTTTTCATCTGAACTTTTCACTAAATTAATCCTGTATTTGCAAATAGTTTTACTGCCCTAAACTTTCTCCATTCAATTAATAAGGTCTTCAGACAGAAAATACTGCTGTGTACTATTCATTCACTTAGTTTATCAAAGGGAAGGTGAGCATATGGGGACCAAGATATAGGTCTAAGATGTGGAGTAGAGCCTTGAGAATTGGCTCTTTAGTCTAGAGGAGCAGCTGATGCACTCTCGTAAAAATGTCAGGCAAGAGCAGACAACAACATTAATGTAATAGAATCGCTGAGAATGGCTTTCTTTCCTCCACAGCACACATCTGTTTGAAAACACACAACAATCACTTCACTTCTACTTGAATTCACCAACACAAAAGCTGTGGGTGACTTGAGATCTCTCTCAGCTTGTTCCTTTGTTTTGTTCTTTGCTGTGCTCTTCTATTTTTCTGTGTCCTATGTCATACACAAACAGAAGCATCCTTTTCTTCTCATTCCCTATTGCTTTCATATGCTACTGAGACTATTACTTGATTATTATACTTTCTGTTCTTAATGTAACATTTTCTTGTATTCCTAGTATGCAGTTCTTTCCTTAGGATCCTCCACACTGCTCCTCCTTTCTTGCAAAGTTCATTTCCTCCTCTCTTCCCTCCTGAAACCACTTCATTCAACTCTCATTCTTCCCTGATCATCACCCCTTCCCTTCCAAGGACTCCTGCTCTTTGTAGGAAGGATTGACCGAAGTGGCCAGACCGAACTAGGATCTTCCTTTTTGTCTCTTCTTCTGGCTTGCCTGCCCTTTAGTTGCTTCTAGCCGTACTCCATCTTCACCTTTACTATGTGTTCCCCAGAGAGTGAAACAGCAAAGCTGACAAGGTATCCTTTTAATTCTGTCGAGGGAGTTGACTTTGAATAGTCAAGGGAGTGTTTTGATATACCTGAGATTTTAGTTTCAGGGATGCTGAGAACCCTTTCATCCCTCTAAGTGAGCACTCAATTTCTTGATCCCATAAGAACAGAAAAGAGAAAGAAAATGATGATTGATTTATTTTTATGAGTGAAACACAATTACTGGTGTATGAAATATAGCTGTAGAAATATGTTTTTTTCTCATACATTTATGAACTGGCATTTGTTCATGGCAAGAGAAATATATTATCCAGGCAAAAAGATGAGGCATTCTAAGCATGAGTCCCAACTGCTTACTTAGTGGTTGCCAGCAAAACAGGAGCAAAGGACACAATCCGTGTGCAGACAAGGAAGCCAATTCCTCCTTCACAGCCACTTCACCTGAGTCAGCAGACACGTGTTTTCACAAGAGCCTCCTTCAGCTCCCTTCATATCTTTCCTTGAGGATTATTGTCACTGGGCTAGATGTTGCCGAGGACAAAGTAAAAGCAAGGTGGTATTTTGAACAGCAAAGCTGTCATGGAGGACTTGCTGGAGAAGACGTGAGTCAGACTAAGGCAAATCTTATTAGAAGCCAAAATAATTTAAGAAAGCTACATTCCAGCCATAGAACATAATTACAGAAGAACAAGAGAAAAAAGCTAAATTTTGAAATCTGGAGTATGTATAGCAATTTAGAAGCAGCAGGTGGGATAGGAAAATCCTAGTTCTTCTCCATTCCAACTCTGCTGCAGAAAAAAAGGTTCAGAGACATCATGCTGTCACACCTTTGGCAAATAAAACATTACTGTCAAAAGCCATAAGCATCACAATCTGTATCAAAAGAAACAGTTTCAACTTATTTCTGCTTGGTGATTCTGTCGCCCTCTGTTTTAGCATCCAGAGGCTTTAACTGAGATACAATCTAGCTGCAAACACACAGAGAGTGTCTAACCCATAGCACTTAGAGTTGAAACAGTGAAATGGCTCGAAACAAAGATAGTATGAACTCTATAGTGGTTTTGTTAGTTGCAGGGTAGAAAGCTACAGGACAGACAGACAAAACCTGTTAAGACTTCACATTTCACCACAGCATATTTGCACATACTTGAAAAAAACTGAATCTGTTTTGTGAGATGTTGGTAGAACCATACAAAGGGTCTTCAAAGCTACCTGCTCACACTAGGCTATTTTTGATGCTAACTACTTGGTCATGCTTGGAAGTCCAAAGTTCAGCTGTGGTATTAACCCATCCTACACGGTGAGACACAAACAAAAAAACACACCCTAGCTTAAAAGCAGCAAATCTCCTGGAAAGGACACAAAACTATTAAATTGGAAAAATCAACTAAAGGCCACCTTCAACTTCTCTTGGGAAATGGTAGTTCAGCTTAATAGGCTTTATTAATGTTTTCTTTAGGAATTCAGAATTATGCTTTAGATTTTTAATTACAAGAAATACAGAGAAGTCAGATCCACAGGTAATAAGAATTCACAGCTAGAAAGTATCCGTTTTTCAATTAATTTAGTAGCTTGTCTCAAATCTCTTCAAACTGTTATGACTTGCCCACTGCTGACATACAGCTCTGGAACAAAAATATGCTATTGTCATTTGAAAATCCTGCCGATAGCACAATATGTCCAATGAAAGACAGTCAATACAAAATCTGCAAGAAAAGTTTTGGGCATTTTCTGCACATCATAAATGTGTTTGAAATGCTCTGTTGAAAGTTTGATTTATTTATCATTACATTGAAAGTGCTCAGATCTGAAATATAGGATATCAAATTAGGTGCATTTGCCATTAAAAAAAGTCATCAGCAACACTTTAGTGTTGGAGAATCTGTGGCATCACAGAGTTGTAGGGTTAGGAGTGACTTTGCTAGAACCATCTAACTCATTTTTCCACCCAGGATCAGCTATCCTACATCTGAAAGATCAGCAGCATCCCTGGAGAATCTACCCCTAGATAAATTAATTTAAAATTAAACATAGTATTTAATTTTCCTCACCACTAAAATATTGCACTTGTTTCAGGACTTCAATTTCTAGACAGAAAGGCTTGCTGTTTTGTTTGTTTTTTTTTTTTTTTTTTTTTTTTTTTCCCAGCTGAAGTAGAGAACCAGCTACCATTGTTTCCTTCATATTACCAGTCACTTGACACAGCTTGTGACTTGTTATTTTAAAGTTAAACTACAAAGGCATAGTTCCTTCTTTTTTACTATATGGCATAGTTCAGCCTTGCAATTTTTCTCCTATTCAGCCATCACCCTTAGGTACAAGAACTGGACATGATATCCCCGAAGAAATCTAACTGCCAAGGTATATGGATATATTATCACCTAGATCTAACTATATGAACTAGATCTGGCTGCATAAACTTATCTGAAAATTGACCAACTTCTGTCATCTGCGTATTTATTAGCAACACCATCATGCTTTATTCAAAAAGATTAATACAAATAGTATACAGCATTAAGAACAGATCTCTTAGAGGGATGTCATGCATCATTCAGTCATACACTTTATAACAGTCTAAATATGCTGTGTCAGTGCCATTACTTTTATCATCTAAATTTGTAATCACTTGAAAGCTTACCCCAAATTTGTGAGACAATATTTTTTTCCATAAAACTTTTGATTGGCATTAATTGTGCTCTCCTGCTGTTTCAAAGGAGAATGTCAACATTAAAATATTGGTACTTTCTATTTTGGATATCTGTTTCAGCCAGTTTCACAGCAGTGATCTGAAGCCCTACTATGCCAATGAAGTTCTGGATGCAAAAACAAAGTTCATTGTGTATAAATGGCAATATCCACTGAGATTTAACAGTAGGGACCAAGTGATCATAATGACACATTATCTAAACACATTCTGTAGATTCATTCTTGCAAGTTTCCCTAACCAATGCACAAAAATCTTTTAAAATATACCTATTTGACAAAAGATGCTATTAAATTCCCTGCCACACCAACTCTTCTGCAGGCAAATCGTAAGAAATTTGCCATTATTGTTGCTCTGTGAAGTTAATTGTAATGGCTAGAGAAGAGGTCTGACAGACATTGCTGTTGTAACATCTCCATAGCTCAATGTTTTGCCATTAACTATCACAAGTCCATTTACTTTACGACACAGCTGCTGCAGACACTTGGGAGTGCTATGAGGCACTGATTCAGCTTTCATCTGTCTGACATTGGCCTGGGGCTGGCTTCTGATAACAATGACTTTTCCTCAAAAAGAAAGCATCAGGTAATACCTACCAAGTTACTTAAACTACTAAGGACAATCTGAAGGAGCTTTTAAAATTAGTTCAAGTTCTCCAACTTAGATATAATTTATTTTTTAACTGTAAAACTAGAAAAGCAATAATTTTAAATTACTCTACCTTGACACAAGTCCAGGGCTGGATTTGCTGAGGTAAGGGCAGTGGAGGAAGGGTGAAGGAACAGTGGAAGAAGAAGAACAGGGCCCAGGGAGTAGTAGCTCTTCCGTGATCACTGCCAGTGTAGCGCAGCACATACCCAGCCGCAGAGCACGGGAACAGCCATCCCAGTCAATGTCCACCTGTGGTGGGTTGACCCTGGTTGGATGCCAGGTGCCCACCAAAGCCGCTCTATCACTCCCCCTCCTCAGCTGGGGGGGAAGAAAATATAACAAAAGGCTCGTGGGTCAAGATAAGGACAGTTTAATACAGTGATAGCAAAGGTCGTGCGTGCGAAAGCAAAGAGAAAAAACAAATGATGTTATTCTCTACTTCCCATCAGCAGGCGATGTCTAGCTGCTTCTCGGGAAGCAGGGCTTCAGTACGCGTAGTGGTTGCTCCGGAAGACAAAATGCCCCCCGCCTCTGTCTCCCTTTACTTAGCTTTTATATCTGAGCTGACGTCATATGGTATGGAATATCTGTTTGGTTAGTTTAGGTCAGCTGTCCTGATTGTGTCCCCTCCCAAGATCTTGCCCTGCCCCAGCCTGCCATTGAGGGGAGGGCAAAAATGTTGGGGAGACAGCCTTGATGCTGTGCCAGCACTGCTCAGCAGTAGCCAAAACACTGGTATGCTATCAACACCTTTCTAGCTACTGATGCAGGGCACAGTGCTATGAGGGCTGCTGTGGGGAGTATTAACTCCATCTCAGCCAGACCCAATACACCACCCCACCAGCAACACAGCATACGTTCCCAACACACTGGCCAGCAAACTGCTGCCTACATATGGAAGAACAAAGGTCCCTGAGGCTGCCCAGAGGGGAATTTGGATCAGGCCTCAAATGTACCAAAAGAAACTGTATGAAAAACAAAAACTAATAATTAAACAGTCTATTTGAAGGTACAATTAAACCCTTGTGGTATCTATTAAAACAAGAAGAGCCCAAGAGAAAAAAAGATGAACTGTGGGCTAGTATGCAGAGTACTGCATATAGGCTTACATTCAGAAAAGGAAGCATCCTAAAAGGGGAAAAAAGTCTGCCTTTCCAAAGGAAAATACTTAGTATGTTTTATTTCTGATACTGTTGTCTCCTTTTGCTTTTAGGAAAAGCATTTTATTATGCTTAAGAATTTGGGAGTTTTGCAGTATTTGAAGTATGTGGAAAAGCATCTTGTACTCCTGATCACTATAAGCATCATTATTCTCTTGACTGAACAACTTTCATGATTGCTACTGAGCTTCTAAAAACTTCCGGTCTCACCCATGGTTTCTTGAAGAAAAAGTTAGATGCTTTACAGTGGCATGTGTCCAACTGCCTCTTCCTTCAATCATACTCCTTTCACATTCATCACATCCCTACTATTCTTTCCACAGTCACCACCATTTTCTTCTTGTCCTCAGCAAAACACATTGCTACATACTATCCTTTCTCTTCCTGAACATGCAGGAAAATCTGTGGTTTCTTTTTAACACCCTTATCAAAGAAACACCATCGCACTGGTCAGTGGCTGCTTGACTTTCATTAATCCCATCATCTAAATAGACTGAACTGTAATACAAAAGAGCAAAGTTTATTCATTAATCTTACGATTCCTTAGACAAGTAAAAAATCTGAAATTAATACTAATGGTGGAAAAGCTTTGTGTAGAATACTAAAAATATTGTATGCTAATATTTTTCAATCCAGCTGTACAAATTAGAGGGAAAAAGTTGGATGTACCCAATATTCATGTGTGGCCAGGCAGTTGATATTTAATAAAGTAAAAGATTTCTACAGCTACTTTATTAAAATGCAGATGTTAAACACTTTTCTGTAGCAGAGACTAGAATCTTTATGTTAGAGTCCTTGTTACAGTCTCTGTTTCCAACATACATATGATACAAATGGCCAGGCGCATACAAGTCATACCAATAACTTGTCTTGAATTTAGGTGTATTTGGGTTGCATTAGATTCAGCAGATCAAAATTAAGAAAAACATTTCCAATGACATTCTTCCCAACAAGTCTGACAAACATTAGCTGGATGAATCAATTACAGGGTGAGGGCAACACCAGTGGAATACCCATACCTACAGTCAGTTATCAATGATTCATTTCATAGTGAAAACTACGTAATTTTAATAACTGGAAAGACCAGCAGATTTCACTACAATAAGAAATGGGATTAGAATTCAAAATCTTGAGAAACTGTCTGAAAAGTAGGTTAAAAAAGCACTGCAGAATTCTACACCTGAAAAAGAATAATCATCTGAAGAAATATGCACCAAGGAGCAACTGGCAAGGAGGCACTTCTGCAGAAAAGAACCTGTCACTGGTCTTAACACTGAATTGAACAGGAGTCAACAGTTTCATTCCTTCACAAAAAAGCAAGATATATTCAAAGGAATATACCTTACACTACCTGTTAGCTAATCCATCCACTGTAGTAAGGATTGATCAATACACAGCTAGTATGTTGTGTTTTACTTTACGCTCTGCATGTCCAAAAAATGTGAACCAACTGAGCAAAATCCAAACTAACCAATGAACACGATTAAAAATCTAGACATTGGGACCTATGTGGAAAGGCTAAAAGAACTCAAGTTGCTTACTCTAAAGAACTAAAAATCATGGGGGAATGCTAACCGTGTACATACCAAACTGCAAAGAAGAATCTTTTCTCCAACATCCAGGAGTGCAGAACAAGAACAGGCTAACATCAAAGACAGAAAGAAAGTCTCTGGTTAGATCCTGGAAAAATACTTTTAACCACAAAGATAGCAAAGTACTAGAATAGATATGCTGGGGAGACTGTGAGATTTCTATCATTCTCTCAGGAATGACATAGGCTGAGTAGCTCTGGCATGGAGATGACTTAGAAAACCTCTTAATTTTGGGTACTGCTTTTCTACAACTGCATGAATCTCTACATCAAAAGAGGTGTGAAGG
Organism: Buteo buteo; assembly: GCF_964188355.1. NCBI lineage: Eukaryota > Metazoa > Chordata > Aves > Accipitriformes > Accipitridae > Buteo > Buteo buteo. The sequence continues at coordinate 31,751,106 of NC_134174.1, read as the reverse complement.
AAAAGTGCTTGCAGGACAAGAAATCTGCCAAATATCCAAGCTCCTAGAATCCATAGCAATGTAAGAGGTGTTTTTTTTATTTCGTTTCTTTTTCAATTTTCATAGTTTTCTGCCCTTACAAGGCAACTTTTCACAGCTCAATCTAGAAATTGCACAAGACCAAGGTCATTTCACATTAGTGTCTATACTGTTTTAACACAGTCTCTGTAGTTCTGGTTTCCAAAGATGTAGTAAATTTTCAGAGGAGTACTTAAAAAATACAGTATTTGCTAATATAATTTAATGGCAAAGATGCATTCTCATGTTTATACATTAAATCATGAAAAAGACAGCTACATATGGCATCCAAGAGAACTGAATAAATTAAGTTTCTTGTTTTGACATATTTTTGGTGTGAAAAGAAGGAACCAGTATCTTTACAGGAAATAATTTGAAGTCAGGAGCTACCCACCACTACAAACTCAATCGTGCTATTCTTGCATTCCCAGTGCCTTCTTTGAAGCTTCCATTCACCTTTGAAATTCCTATATCAAGGCAAAGTTTGTATCTTAAAAGACCTTCTTCAATTATTCTGAAACTTAGTTAATAGAATCACCCTCTCCTTCCATCAACTCAGCACAGAGACTGGCAATACAGTGGCACAGCAGGAGTTTAAGGGTTGCTGAAACAAAATTACTATTCTAATGATGATTACTTTGCTGTTATGTCTGTTAACAAAATGAACGTTTGGAGAGGCGGATGATCCTTGAAATTTGTTGTTTCATTGTTATCAGAGTTACCAGAATGATTTCTGAGTGTGGGGTCATTTTTCACTATTAGTCATATACAAAACATATGCCTGAAGTTAAATGTACAAAAAAAAAAGTCAGTTAGGAATTTCAATACACTACTATGTCTTGGTTGAGAGAAGAGAGGAGACAGAGAGACATGGATATTCAGCATCAAGTGCTTCTCAAAACTCCCACCTTCAAAACAAAAACAATCTTAAAGTACTGCTCCAAGACTTCAAGTATTGGAACTAAGTTAATAGCAAAAATGTTAAGTGTTGTATCACATAGCAAAGTCATAACACACAGCTTGTTTACTAGGAGGCCACCATCAACCTCTGGGACAGGGCTTCTACCTGCTCTGGCTGCCCAGTACACTCTGCCTCACCTCTCCATGGCCCTCCTTCCCCCTGAGGTCATGCTCTGCTCCCTGTTATTTTCCTGCTATAGCACTGATGCTCCAAGATACACATGTGTACATTCAATCGTTGCTACACTCTTGTTGCTGATGGCAGTGCCTGAATGCAGCATTCACAGCTACTGTTTGTTGTGGCCCCCTTCCTGCTGGAAACAATTCTCCTCATGCTCAGACTTTTTCTTTCTAATGATCAAGGTGGGTTTTTTTCTTTTCCTAAGCCCCAGGAGAAGTCCCGTGTGGGGTCTTTACAGTGCCACAGCATGTGTGAACATGGCTACGATAACCTCAGCAACTGGCAGCCTGGTTGGCACTTGGCATAGCAGTGAACTGCCTGTTCATACATTTTGGCAAAGCATCAAGAATTTGAGCGGACTGAATGTTCCCTCTGAGACTGTTGTGCAGTTCACTGCCCTATTTATTGATATGACTGGTTTCAGCTGGGATAGAGTTAACTGTCTTCCTAGTAGCTGGTACAGTGCTATGTTTTGAGTTCACTATGCAAAGAATGTTGATAACACACTGATGTTTTCAGTTGTTGCTCAGTAGTGTTTAGTCTAAAGTCAAGGATTTTTCAGCTTCTCATGCCCAGCTGGAGGGGCACAAGAAGTTGGGAAAGGACAGAACCAGGGCAGCTGACCCAAACTGGCCAATGGGGTATTCCATACGACGGGACGTCACATCTAGTGGATAAACTGGGGGGAGTGGGGGTGGAGGGAATCGCCGCTCAGGGACTAACTGGGTGTCGATCAGCGGGTGGTGAGCAATTGCACTGCGCATCATTTGTACATTCCAATCCTTTTATTATTGCTGTTGTCATTTTATTAGTGTTAACATTATCATTATTAGTTTCTTCTTTTCTGTTCTATTAAACCGTTCTTATCTCAACCCATGAGTTTTACTTCTTTTCCTGATTTTCTCCCCCATCCCACTGGGTGGTGGGGGAGTGAGTGAGCGACTGCGTGGTGCTTAGTTACTGGCTGCGGTTAAACCACGACAGACAGGTTAAGAGGAAAAGAGGGAAGACCTCTGCTACATGGGAAACATTTGGGCCTGGGAAAAATAAGGGAAAGGAGAACCCAGAAAAGGACAAAGAGTTACAAATAAAGGGCCAGAGGTTCCTGGCCGATTACCACATGGAAGAAACCTTGGGCTGATTAAGCAGCTGTCTTTGCAGTGTCTAAGCAGTTGTGAAAGGAAGTGTGTGGGGAGAAACTCCTGCTTAATCCAGAAAAGTTGTCTTTGTCCATCATCAAAATGCCACTCATTGATGTACTGTGAAGGCAACTCCTCTAAGCAGGAGTGGGGATTAAACAAGTTAGTAGATCACCAAACCTAGCCAGAATGGTAGATTATTCACGGATGGAAGGGCTGGGCCACATCTGCATTTGACACTGATGGCAAGCTCTGACTGCTGGAGCCGTGCTAATGCTGGGCTACTAGGGTGGTCAGAATCTAGACTCCAGGGGAAGGGGAAACAAGTGGCATGCTGAGATGAACACAGTCTTACCTGGGAGCTGGGAAAGACCATGCTCTTATACCTAAACATTCCGAATGAGATTTTAGGCTGTTTTTTTCAAATTGTCTAGGCTCCTGTTTTCAGACATATCTGAGAAAGGCTACAGGACTGTACACATCTGATGTGAAACTGAGACGGCTGCTACTCCAGAACCTGTGGAGCTGTTGCTTCTGCCCTGAAGTACTCTTTCATTTCTGCCAAGGAGTCCAAATGGCACTTATGACATTGCAGGAGTGTGGCATTCACCATTCAGCACCTGTAGTGGACTGCTTATCTCCCCCAGGGCAGTGTCTCAGGCAAGCAGAGTGTGGAGAAAGATGAAGGCACTGGTTTCACCTCTTGGCAGAAAGTGGACTGTGCTTCTGTCCTCAGCGTGGAAAGGTCTGGGCTGTTGCATGTGCCTTTTCACAGGCAAGCCCTGCAGAAGAGGCAAAGGTCTTGGCAGGAGGGAGCAATGGTAGACAACACTGAAATGATCAGCTGTTTGTAAGCAGGGGAGAAGGTGTGAGGGGGTTAGGGCCTCTGACAGTCATGAGCTCACCTAAACACTTGAGCTGGACTGAAATACAAAAGAGGCTAAAGAGAAAGGACTTGCCTGACAAAGTCCTGCTTATGGATTTTCAAGGGTTTTCAGTATTACCTGGAGGAGGAGGAAGGACACCCCTCACAAGTGAACTGCTGATTAACTAGACAAGACAAATGGCAACCTTAGTGCTGTAATGTAGGGTGACATCTTCTAACACTTTGCCCATACACTTGACACTTCCCATGGTACTCCATGCTGACAGGCCATAGGCTTACTATGTTTTTTCAGAGCAAACATCAGTAGAGATTATCACCTACCAAGAGCTGTCATGCACCTATACTAGATAAAACATCCTCATTTCTAGCCTCAATGAGAAACAAGCTTCTAAAAAAATCCTATCTTCTTGAATTTTTAAGAACAGATATAAATTAAAGCTATATACACAGCTGATAATTACAAACACAAAAAGGGGAAGTGTGAAAAACCTTAATGCTGACATAAGTAACGGCAAAAATGAAGATTGTGATGATGGGAAGGAAATATTTAAATACAGAGCAGAGGTGGCAAGTGTGATTCTTGAATCCTGAAGCATATCACATGGCAAGGACATTCCAAATAATCTTAATATTGTACATATGATGGCAGATAAAGGAAATTTTCCAGAATGCAATGGAAGCTCTTGCCTGTAAAACAGTGTGTCTATGGTGAGATACTTTCAGAATTTTTTTCTGAAACATAAAAGACTGAAAGATAATTAATACACTATTGTGGAAGATATAAGGTACACTTCAAAACCAGCCTCTTCTTCTCATTGCCTACATCAGCTGACTTCCTGGATTGCTCCATTTGTCTTTAAGTGTACTCTTAGGGAATCTCGTTGAAGACTTGAGAGCCCTCAGTACCATCTTTTCATCTTCTTACCTTGCTGCCTGGTTTTAGGCATCTGTAGCAGAGTCATGTGCTTGAACTAAAATGACATCTCTCTGCTCCTCCTGCCTCACAGGCTTTACCCTTCTCAGCATTTAGATGTCTACTAATTTCTTATGCAGTACATCATTTAGACTTTTGTGATTTAGAATCTAAAGTGTGCCTTTTTTTTTTTTTTTTACTTCTACAATTATGTAATTCAACAAACAAACAAACCAAGATGGGAATTAAGATCATAAATGACATGTGAAACATCACTAGCTGCAACTACTTAGCCTTAAACTCCTGGCGGGTGACCCCAAAGCTTGGAACATTAAGCCATAACATCCTGGAAACAGTGGTGTGGCCAAACACATGGATCGGCTGCCTGCTCTCTGATTTACATCCCACGTGCTGTGCCCTTTTCTCTGTCTCTTCCATCTGTGCCATTGATGGTTTCTTCTTACTCCTTTTAGCCACTTCTGGAACTTGCTTACCTCTCCTCTTCTTTCCCTTCCTCACTGTTGCTGTACATAAGAGCTCACAAAAAACAGGGAAGGAAAAATAGTGAAATGGGAAGAACAGGCAGAGACAGGTAGCAAAATGATGAGTGGAAGAAAGGCACCTGGTTAATTCTGCCTTGATGAAGTAACAGGACCAGAAGCAAGTTCAGGAAAAGGCTTCCTGGACTCACTTCTATCCCACTGCTTCAAGACTGTCAGCCCTGCAGAAGAGAGCACAGCAGTAGCTACTCAGCTACAGGAGGCCCTGCATTTTCACTGTCTATTTAGAACATTATTTATTGCTCTGGCCTAAAAGGAACCATTACACTATCTAATCCCTGATGGTAGAAATATCCATAGGTGCTCAGGGCAAGGCTGGGCTGTATGAAGGTCGACTCAGTAGAAGGGCATGTAATTTTTCCAGGCTTTGACCGTTACGCTTACAGTGCTGATTGGCTATTAATCTTAAAAGCAATTCATCTTTCTCATGCTTATTGATTAAAAAAAATGTAGAGTACCATGCAGTGACATTGTTACTGACCTTGGGAATCCTGTTGTGGTTGCCAAAAAGGCAAAATAAGTCACACTCGCCTACAGATGTTTTGTCAGAAAGCCTAACTTGACTCCTATGTTTCCTTTCAAGATTTTGATTTTCCATGATAATATGGAAGAATTAGTGTGGCTGGCACAGCACAAGCAGAGCAGCTACAGACCCTTTGCTGTATTTCCAGGTGAGTATTACTGTGAACTTATAGTACCTTGAAATAAATGGAATTGCCTGCTGTGTCAGAGATCTTTATCTCTAAGGAATGTTGCTTTTATTGGAAGAGCTGAGCGAAAAGAGCTCTCTCATGAATCTGAGAGTGGAGATTACACTTGTTGCCTTTAGATTAAACCTCTCCTAATTAACCTTCCAATTAACCTCACATCACTCCTTTGAACAAGACTGTAAATACAAATGATACTACATTCCCTTTTACCAAAGAACAGCTTTTGCTAGATAGAATTATGATATATGACCATAATCTACAGAGAATTATATTAGCATGAGTTTTAAACTCTGCCATTAGTCACCAGGATGAACAGAGAAGGCACAGCTGCTATGACAAGCACAAAAAGCAAAGCATGACATTTTATCATCAAAGTTTTGTTTTGCAAAGAAGCAAACTCTAGGATGCAGGATCACTTGAAAATACTGGTTGCATTTGCAAGGTTTAAAGAAAATTTGAGTTGAAAACTATGTCACTGAGAAATTAAGGAAACAAACCAAAACCTAATAAACCAAGTATCCCTAAGACAGGAATCAATGGATCTGCAACAACCAGGCAATGCTCCAAATGAAATCTTCCTCTCACTCATGTGAGGAGGAGCATTTCTACTCCAGAGGATTTTTTGTGTGATTCCTATTATGCTGAAATACCATCTCCTATCTCCTCACCCAGAACAGCGCCTATCTTTTCGCCTTCTCAAATACTGTTTTTTCATGTGTGAGAAGTTCTTTCAGTTAGAGACAACATTCTGCTGAATGTGTAGGTGACGAGAACGGAAATTGTTTAAAAACTGGAAGAAGCTCCATGTGAAATTTCTGTTTATGAACTACAAGTTAATCGGTACTAATTTTCCTTTCCTCACTTTTGGGGCTGTATATCAGTGCCTTTGTATTTGAAGGATTTCACTGTTACATGACCGTGCTGAGCAACTTCGAAACCTTTCTTGTATAACTGGTTTCCACTGGGCAACAGTGGTTGCCAGAGATGCAAAAGAAATTGGGGTAAGTTAACTAGGCACTTACAGGACCATACTCTGCTCAGCGTACATAGCCAACTACCAAAACCTAGGTCCAGCTCCACATTCTCCCTGATGAACAGACAGGACACAGACAAGGCAGTCTGCCACACCTAACCAAACAAACCATAAATAGCCAGTCATGCCTTCATTGATACTGAACTACTTCATCCTTTGAGAATTCATATTCTTCCACTAGAAGGCTTGATGGAAACACAGGAAGACCTTTCATGCCAGATTCTTGTTAAGGCAACGCAACCTTCCTAATTTTATTGGCCAAACCAAGAGCACATACCCCAGTTCCGGCACTCTCATCTAAGACTCTTTCTCTGTTTCTGTTGACTGTGTCTGTTCTTCAGGCTGCAGCAAGATGCAAGCTATGCTTCCTCAGCTCTCTTCTTGGAGATTCCCCTGCACTCTCAGGTATAAATTTGTCCTTGAGGAGCCGCTTTTCTCCTCCCACCACCTTACAAACTTAATTTGTAGCCCTCCCTTAGCTTCCCATGAGCTGGAAAGTGTCCATTTCATTTAAATGCTACTAGCAAATGTGTCTCCCATGTGTCACAGCAGCCTTTTCTCAAAAGATTTAGGTTTGTGTTAGCTTTTTTTAACATGTATTTGTATATACATGCTTCACTCCTCTTCCAGGACTAGAACTAGAAATGCCAAACCCTTAACAAGAGATATGCCTCACTAAAATCCATCTCACTGAAGTGTTCAGCTTACTTTCTAAAGCAAAAGGAACTAGCAGTGCACATAAGTCTACAGAAGAATTTAAATAGTGCTCTAGCTCCAAAAAAAGGTAACAATTTTAATTATCTCACTGATTTTTCGGGCAGCACTCTAGCAACGAGTAACCTCATTTCATTTTCCCACACAATAATTTAAAATGTATGAGTGGTTTTAATTTCTTTTCCCTAGCCTACAATTCAAGCCAGGAATGTTGTATTCTACAAAGTGGTGATGCTAGCATACATTACTGTGCTACCACAGTATAATACCAAGAACATATATATATATATGCATAGAAATAACCACCCTTATACAGGCTCTGTGATTTTTGAATACTAGGATAAAGCTGAGAATGACAAACAAGAAAGAAAGACGAGTAAGAAAATATCTATTTTACTATGAAATATAATCTTCTTTTTTTCATTTCTCTTCAGGAGAAGAAAAGTTCTATACCCACAGCAGCCTCAAGTTCTCTGATAAATTTGTGTCTCTGGACTGAATTCTGAACAATAGGGCTACATTTAACAACAACACACTATTAAAACTGTCGTAACAGCTTGAAAGACTTTTCAAAGAACACATGACAAAAATAGCTATCACAGGGAGCTAAAATATTTGAGAAATGAAAGAATATTCGCAGTTAAACAAGATTCCTTGGTCCTGTACTCAGCACTAGAGCTGAAAGCAAACATACGGAAAAGCTGTTCTCCCATGGTATGCACCATGCAACTAGTCAGTGGGGACTCTTGTCATCCTCTGCATCATCATCTATCAGCCATCATGGGAAACAAAGCCCCCAAAAAGACCATGAGTGTGAATGCAGGTATTTCTGTATTTTTAATTTTCAGGATAACTTGTTTATTTAGCCTCTAATTTTCTATAAGCAAATTTTGTCTATATTGCTGAACTTTCCAGACCAAATTGTCTTATAGCATACAAAAAGCATGACCTTTTGCCCGTACATGCCTGCAGGCCTGTGTGTGTTGCTAATGGGCACAGCAATGCACCTCTAAAAGAGGACCTGTGTAAGGTGCTGAGCAGGATTCAGCCAGCCAAAACCTGCTAAAACAGGCATTAAGATTGAATTCAAGGCCATAATTTCAAAGCATGTCCGTAAATATCTACATTTGCTCTTTCAAGTTCTGATGATTAAATAAAATGGCCAGAAGTAAAAAAAAGGTTGTATTTCTGTATTTTTACAACATTTTAGTTCCCAGTATCAGAGCTTTGCAAGGAGCTCCAAAGACACCTATCATGATGCAAACAAGCATCCTATCAGTCTAACACTTGCAGAGTATCAAGCAAGAGAATCAAATGTTCTCTGAGAATAGAAGCAAATGCATTGCTTTCAGCCAAAGGAAAAAAAAAAAAGGCTTTATTATTTTTTGTCAGAAGAAAAACTGAGCAATCATTTAAATGTATGCAACTAATTAGTTAGCAAACTTTTCATGAGACGAGATTTTTGTCATTCATTAGAATTCAGTTAACTTGGGGTATTTTAAAAATTCGCAAAAACAAAAACAAGTTTTCGATGGGAGAGAGGCCCTTCAGGATGCCACGGTACCAAGTTCAGAATTCTGTGTATCCTAAAGGACAGGACTAAGCCCTGGCTCTTGCTTCTCAGAATCACAGATTATCAAAAAAGAGTCTCCATTATTTAGCTCTGGAGTCTGCCCTTCTGAAACTCATGATGTATTTCTATGTAGACAAAAACATGCATCCAAGCTGTGTAAGATTGTGCACAATGTCACCTCCTGCCAGTACTACAGCTGAGTCTTTATCTCAGTCTTGGAAGTCCTCTTACAAGGCTATTGTCTGTGTTAAATTCTTTCACTCTTCCTTACTGACACTATTTTTGCATTTCTTTGTAGGTTCTCTCTAATCTTAGTCTACTTTTTCAGCCAAAGGCTTCATCTCATTGCTTCTCAGATGAAAGTACTATTTGTGCTTAACAGATAAATGATGACTGTAGATAGCTACTTACCCAGACTATGTGAGCAAAGATATTACTGTAAATGCAAAGAACTGCATGCAAATTTGGATTGGATTAAGGACTTCACAACTGCAACAGTTTTCATACATTTTATGCATTATTTTTATGGCTACTCATTATTTAGATTTAGTTTTGCTTAATGTCGATAGCGAATAAGATCACTAAGCCAGTACTGTTACAAACAGAACTCCTGTGCTCAAGATCAAACAGAAATGAAACAGTTATTTTTTCTTTTTTTTGGACAAGTGCAATATGTATTGTAAACATATATAGCACAGCCAATGTGATACTCAGGAGAAAAAGCAAATGAATTTGCCTCCATTTCAGACAGATAAGGGGAATTCTAACTTAGTTTTCCACACAAACAAAAGGGAAAAGAGAGATGGTGGTCAGCATTTTCTGGGCTTTTACTTCCACACTGCAATACTGGCCAGTCCTCAGACTATGTAATTCTTAACAATTCCCTTTAAACCTAATGGCTTCCTGCTAAATCAGCTGCTTCTGAAGTAAGATTTTCTGTAAGACTAAATTACCAAAAAAAAAAATTTACGACAGACCACTGCACCCCTCCCCAATAAAACAAGTAATGCTCTAGTATGCAAAGCTAAAATACAGTAGAAATATAATCTATAAGGAAGTATTGTGTGTTCTTATGAATCTTTTGCAAGATATGCTAACTTGTTGAGTTTAGGATTCTTCATTGAATGAAATTTGAACTGACTTACAGTTTACCACCTTGGAACTCTTTTTTATGTTTTTATCATTGCCCCCCATGTTCTTCCATCCTGAGGCTCAAATCCGTATTCATCTTGGAAAGCAACTACTGGGCTATTCCCAAATCAACCAGGGTATCACCTCTGCTCCTTCACAGCAATGCCTGCATCTCTGATCATGATAAATAACAGAACATTGTTCCAGGCTGGAATTAACTCTACCATACTGCCCAAGGTAGAACTGGGAAAATGGCATTTAAGTGTTGTTAGTTTTAACTACACTAACATCTACCAATTGCGACCTCACTTGATACAATATGGAATTTTCAGAGTCTGGGGAGAAAGAATTTAATCCAACATGCCTGCATCCCACCTCACTGCTTTAACCTAAAGACTACCTCCTCCCTCTGTCTTTGGTGAGCAGAATGTTATCTAATCACTGAGCAGGTGGTTGCACACTACGAAAGGGGGAAAGAGAAGGCTCAGTTATTTGGTCTGTGAGCTGCATCAGAAATAGGTCTCTTAACCTTTGTTACATCCCACAGCCTTTGGAGTCCAGTCAGGAAACCCAGCAGTGAACAGGCACACAGGTACCTGCAATCTTTCAAATCATGACAGCTCTGGACATTTCTCAGTTCTGTTTCACATTAGCACTTTCTGTGAGGAACTGTTTGGAGAGAGAAGAAGAAAAGAAATTATAAAACAAAATCAGAGGCTGGTTGTGTAGAGGGAGAGCAAAGACGGTGCCCAGAGGACATGGAGGAGTGGATGTAAACTTAGCTTTATTATCTCATGCGTATACTGCTCTAATACAACATAAATAAAATCTGAAATGTGTTAAACAGGCCAGGCTGAACCAGTACAGCCATGAATACACAAGCCAGGAAGAAAAGGACTTAATGAATGAAGGACAGAAGATCCACAGTCCCTGCAGGCAATGTGATTGTCTAACACCAATGAAACATCTTGGAGGAGAAAAAGGGGTAGTTACTCTGTGTTATTAACGGCCATCATAGAAAATCACATCTTCCCAGTTTAAAATACAATTAATTCAACATTGGGTATAGATACAAACAGTTTGAGGAGGAAAACTAGCAAAAAATACATGTTATAGACACAGATATATGTAACATGGACCAAAATATCTGGATCTACAGCACCCTACTACTTTACCTTTCTCCCCTCATACCCTTCTCCTCCTCTGCCAAGCTTCATTACTACCAAATAACTACAGCAGGCTCACAAGTTTTTTTTGTTCCATCTGTAAGCCTTCCGGCACAGGGGAGTTGTTTTCCACTACTTTTTATCTTCCTACCATAATTTGGGCTAGTGTAAAACAAAAATCAAACTGAAACTCAACAACAGGTTCTCAGTATGAGGGACCACCCAGGTCATTACACTCAATAGCACCGTTAGGTGTTCCTTTGCCACCAGAATGACAATAAAATAAGCTGAATCAAGTAATGAGAACATTTGAGGGAGAAACCAAGAAATCAATAATGAAAAGAACATCCAGGGAATAAGGTTAGCTTATTATTTCATGTAAATACACAACACAAAACCTCAACTCTCCCATCCTCTTGCATGAATACTTTGCTATTATAGTTCTTGTCTATTTATTTAATGCCTTGGCAACACTGTATTAAATACTCACTATGTATGACTCTACTAGAGGCTGACAAAGTCTTCCTGGAAAGAACCAACTCTGTCAGCATACGGACCTGAAGTTAGAATAGTAGGGATCAGTCCAAGCTGTAGTCTTGCATGACTCCTGTCACATAAAGGACTGGAACTTACTGCAAGTAAGCACTGAATATAGTACTCGAAGGCAGATCTGTAACTTCTGTATCTCGCTACGGGCTGTGGCTTTTGTGGGGATATCCAAGACAGTAGTGCCACAGCCAGAAGGAAGGGGACAGAATGTAATGGGGCCACACACAGCCATGTGCACCATGTGGGTGTAGGCACCCTGAGTGGAGAAAGGAAACTGCACTCCTCTGAGCAGATGAGGACAGGGCCTAAGTTTCAGATGTGATGAGCATCTACCACACAAACTGAATCCAAGAGGTTCTCTGGATACTCAGCCCATCTGAACACCAGGACACAGAGAGTGTACCCAGCTCTCTACAGATTTATTAATATTTCATCCTGATATGTATTTTTAATCAAAAGATCTTAAAGTCCAGTAGAATTTCCAGTTTATATATTGCAGTCCTTAGATGCTTTCATTACTAAATAGTTTATAGCATACAGACCTTACACAAAAATTTGAAGATTTTTATGATTTCCATGGATTACTAGGATGATGAAGATTCACAAAGATAAGCTGTGTATCTTATAACTCAGTACCAAAATGCAATTCACCCTTTTAGAGAGACAGTTACAAGTGAAAAAGTTTCCATACACAGGACACATAGTGACATTTTAATAATTAATGTCAATTAGACCATTCCAGTGTTCCCCTTATATTCAAATCCAGACTGAAATGAAGAGAAAAATGGAAAAGCAAGCAAAACATTTAGGGTCTCTATGATATAGAGATACTTTTAGAGGGATATTTCCCAGGCTGTCACCAGACAGAAGCCTTTACTTTCAGATCACCAACCTGCCTAAGGGAATCTGTACAGCTGATCACTTTGGAGAGAAAAGTCACACATCAGCTTGACATACCAACAGTGAAAACACACTGAGCTCTTCCTAATGTATTTCAGTATTATTCACCTGTTGATTCAGACTGAGTACTTGACAACTCATAACTCTTGCCTCCAGGACAATTGCATCAAAAAAATTAAAAGAGAATTCCACATGACTGCTGTATTAAACTTAAAATAAATAAATAAATAAAAAAGGGCTACTCTGTGTAGAGACAAATCAATTTAAATTCTAGTATGGAAGCAGAAAGGTTTCCAAAAGGAAAAATTAAATGCTGAAGTCAAAATCATTCATAAAGACTGAGAAAGATTTTTGGTTTGGTGTTTTTTTGTTTTGGTTTAGTTGGTTTTTTTTTTTCCTGTTTTTTACTAGTTGTATCTGAAATAGGTTCAGGAGATCAATTTTTAAGGTAGTGTCCCTTGCCATATTGGGAATCAAGCTGCAAATTCCCTGACTTGGTCATTTTCTCTGTGTGACTGTAAGACATGTAACAACAAACATCTACAGCAGATTAAAGTGGCTGGAAGTTGCTCTCAGAGAAAAAGAAATATTTTTGATTTCCTAAAGGTCCTTTAGATGTTTTCAAACCTTTCCTCTCTTAGACTGCTAAAAAAATAACTTAAATTAACTGAAAATTAATGGACAATTCTGGAACCTTGTAGGTAAGGGCTTGGGAAAAATCTAAATAAATGATCTGACTTTAAAGACCACAGTGCCTCCCTTGTCTTGTATCATAGGTTGAGAGAGTCTCGGCAAAGCTTCCGAAAGCTCTGCTTCCTGGTTGGCTCCCTTGGAGCTGAATATTCGGTCTTTTTCACTGAGGGCAAAGACTTTCATGCACTACGCTTGAAAATATGTAAATTTTAAAATCCCCAATGGTATATATTTAACACTATGTCAGTTACTGTATTCAAACTATCTGGATTAAATATTTCAATGAATAATATTCACACTGAAAATTAAACTGGCCCATAGCAGTCCATGTATGTGTGACTAACCAACACATTAGTTGTTAATATTTATCCTAGGCTGAGTATAACAGCTGCTTCCATTCTGCGTATCGATTTCTACTACATTTATGGAAGGTAATAATTAATTCAGTTAAATCAAAAAAGTTTATAGAACCATGTGAACTTGACTTCTGAAGTATTCTGCAACTTGATATGTCAAGTTACTTAGTAGGTTTTTATTATGCTTGACAGTTTTGGGCAGTGCATTGTAAAACAATTCTTACTTATCAGTAATGCATTGTATACTGTGATGAAAGAAGTAAGGCATTTTTTGTAGAAGAAAACCCCTACAAGTTCTACCAAGTTACATTAAGGTACTTGGAGGCTGATAAGAGCAGCTGTGCAGCAGCCCTACAGTTGGTGGCTTGCAAGACTGATCCAAAACTGAGCCCAGAATAATCAATTCCAAATGCAACTGATATGTCAAAGCTGGCGGCAAAGTGAAAACAGACACTTGTGGGGCTGGACACTAGACTATGAACAGGAACAAGACAAAAAGTTCCAAATTTGGGTTTTTGCAAATACACACGTGCTCAGCAGACAGAAATGTAAACTACTAAAAAAAAAAACAAACCTCTGAAACACACTACCAAATAATAAATAAGACTTTATTTTCTAATAAGCATTAGTCTTCTAATAGCTTCCTTGAGGCCTGTCTGGACTGTCAGAAACCAAGACACACCACTGGAGAGGCATCTCATTAACACACTACTGCTGTGCTACCAATCTCCTTCCTGGGAGCACCATGGCTGGCAAGTCCCTCTAGTATTATTCTCTACCATGCTAGTATTGAAGAAAAAAAGCAAATTCATTGTTTTTATTAAAAAAAAAAAATATTTTTTTTTATTCCCTTACTGATTTTTTCTTGTGGGATGAATGCTACCTGTAATCCTGAGTCTTCACAGCATTTTTTCTCCCAAAGAATAGATTAAGTTAGTAACTACTGTTGAGTACATAAAAGGTATGTATATCTGGCATATGAAAGACAAATATTTGAGTTCCTGCTCTATCCCCTTCAATATTTCACATCCCAAGGATGTGCCCTACCAAGTGGGCCAGAGGCTATTTCTCTCATACTTGGATTCTTCATTCTTAGAAATGGTTTCAAAGTTGTGGGTTCTTTTTCTGTAAAGAAACAAATTATTTGGAAATCTGATTATCATTGATTAATGAAAGAAGACAACTCATCAGACTTATTTACTTGACCCCAGACACCCAAAACTATTCCAATAAGACCCAGATTTTAAGCCACAAATCTGAGTATCAGTATCCATTTTACTGACAATTTGTATGGCAGGTATTGCTCCTCCTGTTCTCTGCAGGCATTTACTGCCTCATCTCAGAGGCAGACAGGCCCTGGTTTGCTACCTGTAGATTTCCAAAGTCTTCATCTCAGTACATTTTCTTGTCTAGCTTTTCTACCTCACCTCCCTGGAAAGCACAGAGGTGAAAACAAACAGCTAGGCAGAACCAGAGGGAAAAACAAACTCCCACACACCAGCTGGAGAACGTTTTCACAAAGTTACTACCTTTCTGTCTGCCCTCTCAGATCTTACATTTAAAGGAGGCCAATGAAACACCTTCAGAAGGCTAGGAATTACAGATGGATTAAAAAAAAGAAACCAATCACAGAATCAACAGTAATATGAGTTTTATAATACTACAAACTTCATTATTTTGCTCCTAACAACACCTTTCTATTCCACATTTACTAATTAGAGAGACAACTCATCACCTCTTCCACTGTTAACAGGTTCTTTCAATTACAAGAGCTAGCTATCTTTTTCCTATCAAATTTGTCTCAGTCAGCACTTGGCTTGAAGTTTGCCACTGTTTTGTCTGATGAGGAGACAGTGCGACCCAAAGCTCATTCATTTTTTCCAGATGTAATCAGCTGGTCTAATGAAAGATACTCAGTATCTCTTCCTATAAATCTTGCACCTTTCAGACCTCTGGGCAAACACAATTACAAACTCACTTTCAATAGTTCCTTACTGCAGCATACTTCTCTTTCAGTATCAGATGGAATTACTTTATTCAGTCTCCTTTGAGGTTTGCTGCAATAATCTGGATGAAAAGTCCACAAAGTTCATTATCAAATGGTCATATTTATTACCCAAGTTGTATTTTCTACATTTACCTCACTTGTTGAGCAATGTTTTAATGTTTAGATAATATATACAACATATTTAAGAGCCACCACAGCATGCTGGGAAGCTGCTCCGATGTAGGTGGCTTATGATTATCTGATTTGATGCACACTTTATACACCCTTACTGAATATAGATTTTTTTTAATAAGGCTGCTTCCAAAATCCAGGAGGTATAAAATAAGGTTTACTCCATGCAGCAGCCCTGTGGTCTGGGAAGAAATTCCTGTCTCTAAGATTGGTGTCTTCTTTTCACACACAATTCCTTTTTGCTGTATATGTGGTGTAGTGGCTGCTTTTTATGCAAAGATTTGTGATAAAAAAATCTAAACCCAGTCATGCTAGGAATGAACAACTGGCAAATATGGCAAGTAAATGTGTTATTTCAAAGACAGCAGTAGGCTTTTTGAAATCATTTGAATGAGCGATCAGTCTTTTTGTTCAGATGCAAACAGTATACATGTGTTACTCCTCTGGAGTCCAGTTCATGTTGCTTCCAGGCTCTCCAAATCTTATTTTTGACATTTGTTCTGACACATGTCAGGGTGTGGGGGACTGATCAGCTGAATACAGCACAGTACTGCTATGAACAGAGGGAATGCTCATCTGTCCGTACTCCTTCCAGTAGATAAACTCCATCAAACTCATGAAGTCAGAATCACCTTTATCACTCCTTGGGAGCATTTCAGCATCGTGTGAAATTTATCCATCTACTGATATGTCCTTATATCCTTAAGATGAACCAGGGCACAGAAGGCTATGTACAGCATCTGACCTGCCAGTGACTAGCATGGAAATGCTTACTGTAATTGCACGGAAAGAACTCCCGATTTCTGCAATGAAGAGTTTCCCTCTGACCCCTGGAGTGACAGATGCCCACACTTACCTCTCGGAGAAGCAACAGACTATTAATGGGAAAATCTCACACCCACTACAAGTTGTTTCCTATGGAGATGATTTAGCCTTGCCAACAGTTTTCTTCTGCTGCTTTTACACCCCCTTCTTGTTCACTACCTCTTCATTCTGTAGCTTTTAGCATAGTCTTAGATAGCACCAGATACCTAAGTAGGTACTGAAGTACTACTAAATGTAGTACTAAAGACTCTCAAACAATGCAAGGCTGACAATCATCTGGACAATCTTTCTTGAAGACCTTGGGAAGTTTTCTTCTTGGATAACTAACGGCAGGAAGTCCAAAATCTAAAAGAATTTTTGCAGAGGCCAAACTCCACTACCTGATGATGAAGAGCTGTTGGGAGGAGAGAAGCAGCAAGACCCTAGAAGACATCCCTTAAGTGAAAAGTACTTAACAGTTAGGAAGGTACTGCAGGGATCCTGGGTCTGTTGAATCATGGCTAGTGTTGGACACAGGTTACTGTGCTAAGTACCTTGTTGGTATGAATTGTATGGTGGTCTTTATGTTCCTATGAGTATATTTAATACAATGGCTCTGAGATTGGATACACAGTATTGCAGCATTGCAGTGTGCAAGTTCTGGAGCTCAGAAGGTTCTTTGTCAATGTGGTGGTACTCTTGCAGGATAAAAGGAGCCAAGGGTGGATGGATAGCTCTTGCCAAGATCCTAGTGAAGCATGATGCAAAAACAGAGAATGAACTTGCTGGAGTAGAGCCACTTGAGCAAACTGTCTGCACAATCTTTGAGAAAGGCTTACATTTAGGCCTGGAAAAACTATTTAGCCATTTACTGTGGTGGACTGGGGCTGTTCTGCAGTGTGAACATTAGGCTCACATCCTCCCTTTGCACCTGTTGAGCAACCAGAGCAGTAGTTTGGTTCTGCATACCTTTCTAGAGGACTTGCTCTGTTGTAAGTCTACAAAAGTCCCCCAAATGCTAAGATTAATTACCAGTTGGTTATCATTACCACTAGATACAGTGGCATGTGATCAACTTAGTGTGTCATGCACAGGGTGCGCTACCTATCAATACTCAGCAGAATAATTCACATCAACACTAGAACAAGTACTGGATGAGCTACATCCAGTCTCTTCTTCCTATTTTTCTCCTTTATGTTGAAGAAGAAAGCATGTACTCTCCTCTCTGCCAACAATGGCATGTTTTTACCTGCCCATCAGTATCAAACATGGGTTTATATTACATTTGTGATTAAATTGGCATTTACACACAAGGAGAAAAAGCAGCCAAAAAGAGTCTCATAGCATTACATCCTTTCAAGACATTTTGCAGGTAAGAAAATATTAAAAAATTGTTCTGTCTGGAGGCAGAAAAGAAACAAAAGGTGTTACAGTCTGAAAATCAAGCCATAACACCTCAGCAGTCAGCAACAAATAACTAAAAAAGAAAGGAGGAAGGAAAAAAAAAACACAACAGAAGAAAAAAAATCAATCCCCAAAGTGAGGTACTTAGTATGACAGATCTGGATTAGCAAGATCTTCAAAACATACGAATGCGGGCATGAAAGAGACCAGATGTTGTTAGCATCATAACATGTATTTTATGAGCTAGAACATTATCTGTAGAGTTCTCCAAAGAATACCTGTAATCTACACACATTTTCTCCAAATAAATTCTGTTATTTAAGATTCCCTTCTCTTTTAATACGTGACATGGATGTAAGCCATCAAAACATGAGTGCAGCCAAAAATCTTTTTAGTATACTTTACAGCAGTTCAGACTGTAATGGAAAGCCTGGGTTATGCCTCTGATTTTTAGCTGTACTGGATACATGATTGCCTTCTTGAGTGGCAATCACAAAGTATTATCAAAGGGCAACATAAATGGCATTCAGATTTCAATGACTGAGCTCATTACGATATTCAGAGCATTTACCGCTTATTGTAAGTTCTGCTGATTGCTGCTTATCCACAGATTACAAATATTGCAGAGTACCTTAGACAACCAGAGCCATTTTCTTCCAATTCTACTTATGTCAGCTGACACCTCACATTGTAGGTAATTTGACTGTAGTCAGCAGACCTACAGGGAAAAGCCAGGAGAAAAATGGAAGTCAGCTTGAGTTGGGTTTGACATCAACTGTGCCACCACACACAGAAGTTGAGGTCAATTTACATGAAAGGACATACTGAAATGCTAAAGACTTCTTGAAGGACTGAAAGTCCAAATTGTCTAATTTTGTCACAACTGGAATCCAGTAAGCCATTTCAAACCTTCTCACCACAAGAGAAGTATCAAGGAGAATTCAGTTGAAGTACATTTCCTTGTAGGAACAGAAGTAGAAAAGTAAGGGCTGGAGCTAAGGCTTTGCTGCAGGGCTGTAGTTATATTCCAGGGCAATTCTGAGAATGTTGATACTGTTCCAGAGTAGCAATTAAATCTTCTAACTATCACCTTAAAGAGGTAGAATTATGAAGAAATTAGGTTTTTTAGACTAAAACCTAACCTGTTAATATCTTTCCATTTAGGGATTAAAAAAGTGACTGTACAGGTGAACTAGTTGGGTGTGGTCTAGCATTGTGGAAAGCCACAATCAAATACCTCCTTGCTTGTTAAGCATCACTCCAAGTCGAGTCAAATGCTGATATGGGTATTTACCAATTACAAAGTCAACCAACAGGAATGGATCCGTTCCACAGGCTGTGTTTTATTTAAGTCCCTGGCAATGCTGGTTTGTAAGCAGTGCTCTCTGTGTGTTTGAGAAAGGGGCGAACACCTTGGTTGAGGCAAGACCTGCTAAGTCAGACACAGGTTTGGTCAGGCCTTGGAGCTTCTGTGAGTAGGAGGAGTCCCAAGTGTGGAGAAGTCAGCCATCACTTGCAAACTAGGACGTATCATGACAGTGTCATAAACTACTTCATGTATCATTTGCCAGAATTTTTTCTATAACAGGCAACATATCTCTAAAATATCCATTTCACTTCCCTGACCCTTTCGCAGCTTTGCTACCAGCTTAATCAATGGTAAGAGTGCTCTGAATATTCTGTATTGTTTGCATGTGTCCTGCTCACTCCAGCTTTAATTTGATTTCCCTACACTGCCAGCGAAAAAACACTTCTTAGTGTTAGCTAACACCTCTCGGTGATAAAGCTTCTCAGATAATGAAATTAACTGTGTTTAATGCTTCAATGCAAATGATCAGTAGCTTTCCAAAGCAAAAAGGCACTTAAAATCATGTTCACATCTTATGAACTACAAAACACACAGTAATGTAGGAATCAAACATTTGAAATTATAGCTTTGCCTTTAATCTAAACATTTCTTCTTTCTTCCTTAATTTACTTATCTTCCTTAGCTTACCTTCCCTTACGTTGTATTTCATGTAACAGCTGGACTAAAACCAACCTCAAGAATTCATCAATCCATACCTGGCTCTAAAACAGGATCCTCTATAGTCATCTCTCAGACAGTTATAGTTTTAAAGAGCTTCAAATATGAAGATTTCAAAATGTACACAGGAGAGCTATTACAGCACTTCTCTACCCTTCTATACCTATCCCAAGTCTTCCCTGCTTAGAAGTCACAACCACAAAAAATGGAGAAAAACTTGTTCATTTCTTCCTTCTGCCTTCTATATAACTTCATTAAGTGCGTATTAACAGTAAAACAATGTCCTTTTCTTCAGTGACATTTTTAAACTACTAGTGTCAAAGCAGTTTGCAAAGCAGATGCCAGCCCCTATCCACATTTCACAGGCATGTAAAATGAAACATGGAGAAGCTGAGGCCAGAACCAGTATCCCAGCCCAGGGTCGCATTTAAGTCCCTATCATGTCTCCATCATGCCAGAAGTAATCAAAATCTACCAACAAAAATTCAAGTTTAGATCATGCTAAAGGCTAAGGGAATGTATTAGTGTTGTCTAAGAAAAGTAAACAAATAACCTTTGGCTCAAGCATTACACAGTATCTTCAACTGAAAACAAAGCCAAGTACACACTGGAAAAAAGCTGGGAGTGTTGAATTTCCTTACAAACATCACAGTGTCTGTCTGCTAAGTTGTGACCCGATGTTCAAGACCATGGGGGACGTAAGAAAATTATAGCTTCTTTTTTTAGCCCTGCTTGGTGTGTATGTGTGCTTCAGATCATGTTACATTGAGTAGCCATACAGATAGGTAATCTCCCAAAGTTTTTTTCTTTCTTTTTACCTTCACCAGCTGCTGTACACCTACTGTCCTAGAAGGTAATGCTGTTTCTCATCAACAGCTTTGATTTTCTCCAGCTCCACCTTCTGCCTATTGCCTTTGTCCACTAGAGTCACAGTTCTTTTCTACAGTCTCTAATACCCGTGTAGATCACAAGGCTTATTACCAAATTACGCCATAAACTGCTTTTTTGGTAGGTGGTCAGTGCTCTTTCTCTCACTCTCAGACATTTTCTCCGGTCCTGTAGTCTTTGCAAAAAACTGCTCTACAGCTTACTGTACTGTGTTATGATCTGTCTGGTTTATTCATAGATGCACTTCATGGCACTCAACTGTATCAAACTGCAATACTTACAGTATGGGGCAGGGGGGAGAAATTCATTCAGGTCCAAGGGCATCACACATTTTCTGCATGTGAAGCTTTTGCCTTTTCACAAGTGCTCCTCAGCAGCTCTGAGGAACTGCTGCAATAGCAATTCTCAGTATAGGCCAATGTTTTCTCCACAAACAGAGCAAAACTGTACCGCCAAAAGAACAATGCACAAAATCTCTGATAAAATCTCTTGCAGAGATTTCCCCATCCCAAGACATTAGCTATAGGGAAGAAATACATCGCTGTATTTTGCCTGTGAATGGGAAACCTGTCTGTATATTTTAACCATCCAGCTGCTACTCGAAGATATGGGGATCCAGTCAAAGACAAGTTCAGCAATTAACTACCCTGGATGGTTTGCACTATCCTTTCTTTATTCTGAAATCTCATTGCATTTGTTTGTCAAAGGAAAATGCATGGTCTATGTTTTAAGTTCTTCCTAAAGGTACTGGTAGTCACAGAGAAAACCTGATTAAAAACTGCTCCTACCATGTTGCCTGCTCCTCTATCACATGACACAATGATTTACATTAATAACAGTAGAGTGCAGAGAAGACCTGCTGAGCCTTTAATAAACTTCCTTTTTCCAATCACTTAAAATGTTCTTTAAAGTTGCAACTGAAGTAATACAAAGCCTGCATAACAGTATACTTGACATTTATGATCTTGGCAATAAATCTGATTTTCGTTTTTACAATGTCTGCTTTTGATTAATTGTAAAAAGTTTACTATAAATACTTTTAGAGAAACAGTGGAATGGTTAATAAACTACATTCTGCATGGTAATACCTTAAATTATAATGGAGTAAATGCCTTAAACCATATACATTAAATTCAAAGTACTACAAAAAGCCAAATGCTCACAAGTTCAACTTTCATTACTATTCTCATTAGGGAATAATTGTGAGGCACCCTGAATTTCTTCTAGCCTTGGCATCTATTAATGTAGTGCATAATTCTGTACAGGTTTTAAGTTAAAGTCTCCACTGTTCAAATGTAAACAATATTTGTAACATATCTTAAAAACCCTTATTTTTCATAGTACAGCATGACTAAGTTAGAATAGTAAGAGATTGTAATCTAGACTTTAAAGTCTAAGAAAAAAAACCCACTATTGTTATTATTTTTTAGCATGACATAAGTGGAACCCAAGAAATGTAATTATGCCAGAATTCCGCAGCAGACAAAACCTGGCAGTGAGCTGTGTGGGGTGCATTTTTATCACTTCAGGAAACTGTCTAACCTGCTACTCATGGGTCCTTTTCTGGGAGGGTGCCAAAGCTGAAGGGTAGTAGAACTATAATGAACAGCTCCAAATTAAATTATGCTGTTGTAATGTGGCATTATTTGGCGTAAATGATTTCATTGCAATTAAGAAAACAGATACATAGCCCACAGCAGGTGGTTGGTGATGTACTAGCACCCGATAAGTTGGCCTGCCAACAGAAAAAACAGCAAGAGAAAAGATTCTGCATACAGAAGCAGGTATGCTATCCAGTAAAATAAACATAAAGCTGCATTATTAAAGGAGTAATTGATATCACAGAGAATTAAAATAGCTACTGTATAAACATTTCTGAAGTGTTTGTCTGACTTGGTGCAGAGGCCAGAACCAGACCTGTGTAGTGCTCAAATCTCATTAGTACCTCACCAAATAGGTGTGAAATGATGGATGTGCCATGATTTGTTATCTGCCCAAGAGTTCACTGTTCTCCTAAT
The DNA here is from genome assembly GCF_964188355.1 of Buteo buteo. Lineage (NCBI taxonomy): Eukaryota > Metazoa > Chordata > Aves > Accipitriformes > Accipitridae > Buteo > Buteo buteo. The sequence goes on along the minus strand of NC_134174.1, from coordinate 31,728,266 downwards.
TACTGCGTGCAACTAAAATCAGCATTTTTAGAAGATAATTTTGCCTGTGACTCTGCCACTTGTAGACAGTCCTACCACACACAACAGCTGAAATAAATCAGACTTTATAATAGTTTTGAAGAAGAGCAACCAAAAGTCATGTTTCCAATACTTTCCATTCCCTCTAGTGGATTTTGGTTTGATTTGTAACTAATTTTTAACACACAAGAAAGTCACTTTTGTTGATATGTCTTTGCTCTAATTGCTTGTGAACTTGTAACTTTTTAAAATCAGCCATTATCATCAATATGAGACAAAGTGCTGAACAAGAGAAGAATCAGGTAAATGCTCGTTACAGTTGACTATAAAATAAACAAAGCAGGCATCTTCCAAAAGTTCCCTAGGCCTGACTATTTGATCTGTGCATGAACACACAATGACAATGCACTTCACAGCTCTTTCAAGATGCAACTGAAAGCTCTATACAAACAGGGAGCTCCATTTACAGAAACACATGCTCTGTTACCTCACCCTGAGGGCCATGCAGACAGGTAATGGCACAGCACAAAGCAGTATAGAAGAGCTTGTGGAGAGCAAGTCCTCCAGGTGATATGAAAGTCTATAAAGCCATAGGGGACAACATGTTTGTGTGCACCAAAAGCCATGCAAACAGATAAGGATGAACATGTATGTCAAAGGAGTCCATTCAATGCAAATTCTCCAAGAACACAAAAAAGAATATTTTTAATTCATGTAGATGGACTCAAAGTATTTATGGTGACTCAAGACAATGCCGAAAACATGCCCAAGCCTTAAGAAGTCTTCATGCTCCGTGTTTTCCTTAGAGATGCTGAATTATATGAGTAGCTTATTTTTTAATATTGTCGCTCTTCATTGAGATATGTTGCTCTGTTCCCCACATAACACAAAATTATACTTCTCATCTTCTTTTCCTTCTCTTCATCACATTTCTACAGGCATAACACTTACCATCAACTATCCATAAGCTCTCTTCATTTCAGTCCCTCTAATAATTGACCCCCTATTTCAGGCCAGAAGTAAACAGCCTCCAGGCAGGTGTTTTTCCAGAACCGAGCGTAAGAGATTTTCCCAGTATCCCTCTGCAGAGCCTGCTATCAGCTGCCATTTGAGACAGGTTAGGGGAACTCTGTCCAGTTTGCAACTCCTATGTCTTGGGATGAACCTATTGGAGAGCAGTAACATAAATGCCTGAAAAACATCAGGGATTCATATCAGTTGAAGTTCTGAAGATAAAGCGGCTTATGTTATTGCTCAAAACTGACACAGTACAGTTCTGCTCTGTCTTTGAAGAATGTTTATTGACAAAGTATTTTAAAAAGAAACTAACAATTGAGATCTTGATACTGTTTGAACCCTCTGCTACCACCAGTCATCATCTTCACCGATAATACCAGAAAACATCAAACAAAACCAAGAATACCTAATAGTACAAGAGACCACAAGATAAGTTAAAATAGCCTAAGACTGGATCTTAATTAGAAAAACTCATCAAAAAAAGCCAGAGAAGCTATTAAACTAAAGAACAGAATCACAAAAAAAGTTGAAGCTTCATACTCTATGGTTTCCCAAGTCCTAGGTAAAATAAAACATAAATATATTGTTATCTATCAAGTGTTGGTGTGCTGAAGCTGGTTCTCACTCCTCCTGCTATCTTGATCCTGCCTCTTCTCAGACCCTGTTTTTGAAACCCTCAAGAGCAAGGATGCAATAATTTTCTCTAAACCTCTTCACATTCTTGTACCATGACAGCTCCAGCGTTTGGGGACACTATGTGCATCAGAAATGCAGGTACAGACCCCAGAGGGCAGCAGGCAGAAACTTCTCTGAGAAAAGCTCCTCACTGTGGGAACATAAACCTGGACAAAATAAAAAAAGGCATTTTTAACCATGCCAGCCTCAGATGAGACTGTGAAACCTACTTGTCAAGGACCCTGGAAGGATATTTCAGCTTCAGCCTGTCTCCTGGCGAGCATACCTTCCTGGATGCTGTGGTTTGGCTTTCCATGTCAGACAAGCAAAGCCTTTCAGTACTCCTACTTTACAACTTACTCCTGACTTCAGCACCACAGGTCACATTGCTACAGTTCAGAGTATCTTACAAGAGCACCAAGCCACAGGGAAACGGTGGAAATTTGTAGTGGCACAGAATACCCTTTTTAAAAAGGTAGGAGCACTGCGCCTAGGGACACAGGCTCATAGGATAATTTAGGTTGGAAGGGACCTGAGGAAGCCTCTAGTCCAATCTCCTGCTCAAGGCAGAGCCAGCTCTGGGGCCAGACCAGGCTGCTCAGGGCTTTATCCACTCAAATCCTGAGAACCCTCAAGGATGTAAAACTCCTCCACTCCTGCAATTTGTTGTCATTCACAATTGTGATGAGAATGCACTCCCTCACATCCTCCAGGTCACTGATAAAAATGTTAAACAATGAGTCACAGCATAGACCTCCTACAGTACTCTACTTCTCACTGGCACTCATTAAGTTAAAACATTAGGTTAGAACAGGAGAGAAAAGCCTAAAGCAGACAGAAGTACTGGCAGCATAATTCACTGACAGTGCCCTAGGATTGTGGCTTTGCCTGTTCTGCCCTGACACATCAAGCTAGCTCACCTACATCCTTTTTTGCTTCAAGATCCAATCAAGCTATATTCACATTGGCCAGTATTCAGCAAAAGTCTAAAATAATAAACTGTCAAGTCTTTCACTGCTCTTCCACATCAATCTTACTCACATACAGCAGTTCATGACAGATCATGCCTAATCCTCTATTTTCTCCAACAAAGAAGAAAATAGTCTTTTCAAAGTTAATGAAAAGACATCATGTATATGTTATATACATACTGATATATTATTTCTATATGTAGGTTTCATTAAGACACGTAATTTTTTCATCTTCTCTGCAATACGGAGTCATGTAACAGATAGTTCAGTAATGAGAATCCCACCAATACAACTAGAGAGAATTAAAAAAAGCAAGTATCATGCTCACTAAAAGGTCCATATTCCACCCTGACAGACTCAGATACTCTTCCAGCAGCAGTGCTGGCCATCACTGGTCTGTGTTAAAACTAAGCTTAAAAAAGAGGGATTATTTCTGGTTCTCCCCAGGTCCTGTGTCTGGTTCCTTGGGTTGTCCTACAAACAGCTGTTCTGGTGAACTTTCAGGAGTGGCTCTAGGGACAGGAGCACACAACCAGAAAAGCCTCCCCAGTTGTCACTGGTGTCTGGGAACTGAAACATATGTGGGATCATGGCTTAGTTTATGACAACAACCATTACATGGATAAATTCTATAACAGAAACCAGTAACAACTTTGGATAAGCAGCAATAATCTCCCTGAATAATGCTGTAAATATTTCTTTTATTCAGTCTGTATTCCAACTCCAAACCAAGTTTTAGGCAATAAAATCAAAATTACACATTAAAAAAAATAAAAAAAAGACCATGACTGGTGCCTGAAAGAGAAAGCAATGACTAGATAAGTCTGCGCATCCTTCACATATCCTCTGTGGCTGCTGGCTGGTTAACTAGCGCAAGGAATTTCATTTTCTTCGTGGAGTCAGAACCCTGCTGGGTGAGGAAATTAAGATACAGAGGAAAGAGGGAGACAAATTTTGCTGCATTTTAAAGCCACCTTTTCTGGACACAGAGAAATGAACAGCCTGGATATGGGAGAAAAACTTTATTAGTGATAGAGTTTTAAGGGCTTCCATCATTTCTGTTAGGGCATTCATGAAAAGTGAAGTATTTTTCAGTTCTGATTTACTTTCCCCTGATTTTTTACTCTGTCTTTTCACTTATTTATGTTCCTAAGAAAGATGAGCAAGGGGACTGCATGGCACAGAATGAGACAACCAGCCTAGTACCCCATGCATATATTACAGGGGTTGCTGATACTCTTTTGCTAGTGCCATTGGCCACTTGCAATTAGTTCAATGAGCAGGATCTCATGTATTTCCAGCTTAGTTTGACCTGATCACCTTCTGCTCATTGTTCCTATTACTAAGCTCTAGGATTAGAGGACCTATGTGCTTCCTTGTGATAGGGGACTCCCCATGTAATGTTGCAGATCTTGTAACCAGTGGTCTGAACTGTCAAGCTCCCCTAGTCCTGTATCATGTCCCATTCCAGCCCAACAAGTCATCCTCAGCAGCCCAAAAATCGCTTGGGTTTTTAGGTTAGCTCTTTGGGGGTCTACAGAGCAAGTAAAGTAATGCTACAAACTCTGCAAATTGTCTGTAAACCCTGTATATTTTTGGTGCTTTTGGTAAAGTAACAATAACCTCCTCACTCTGCCCTCTGTGATACCGTCACAGTACTTGCTATCTTGCAGAAATGACAGTCAACTTCCCAGTAAGTCAGGACGGTACTAGAGAAACACCTTAAGAACATGTATTTTTTAGAGACTTCTCAAGCTGTCTTTTACATGGTAATTCATCAACATTCATTTCATAGAATCATAGAATGGTTTGGGTTGGAAGGGACCTTAAAGTCACTTAGTTCCAACCCTCCTGCCATGGGCGGGGACACCTTCCACTAGACCAGGTTGCTCAAAGCCCATCCAACCTGGCCTCGAACACTTCCAGGGATGGGGCATCCACAACCTCTCTGGGCAACTTGTTCCACTGCCTCACTAACCTCACAATAAGGCATTTCTTCCTAATATCTAAGCTAAATCTATCCCCTTTCAGTTTAAAGCCATTACCCTCTGTCCCATCACTACATGCCCTTGTAAAAAGCCCCTCCCCATCTTTCCTGTAGGCCCCCTTTAGGTACTGGAAGGCCCCTATAAAGACTCCCCAGAGCCTTCTCTTCTCCATGCTGAACAACCTCAACTCTGTCAGCCTGTCCTCATAGGGGAAGTGCTCCAGTCCCCTCATCATCTTCGTGGCCCTCCTCTGGACTCCCTCCAACAGGGCTGTGTCGTTTTTATGTTGGGGGCCCCAGAGCTGGACACAGTACTCCAGGTGGGGTCTCACGAGAGCAGAGTAGAGGGGGAGAATCACCTACCTCAACCTGCTAGCCACACTTCTTTTGCTTCAGCCCAGGATACGATTGGCTTTCTGGGGTGAGAGCACACATTGCTGGCTCATATTCAGTTTTTCACCTGCTCATACCCCCAAGTCCTTCTCTGCAGGGCTACTCTCAATCCACTCATCGCCCAGCCTGTATTTGTGCTTGGGATTGCCCTGACCCATGTGGAGAACCTTGCACTTGGTCTTGTTGTACTTCATGACATTTGCACTGGCCCACCTCTCAAGCCTGTCAAGGTCCCTCTGGATGGCATCCCTTCCCTCCAGCATGTCAACTGCACCACACAGCTTGGTGTCGTTGGCAAACTTGCTGTGGGTGCACTTGATCCCCCTATCCATGTCACTGACAAAGATGTTAAACACCCTGAAGTAGTATCAGTCTGAGGCACCATACATATGTGATTATATCCTTGACATCTGCTGGTACAGTGAGACCTCTGCAACACTGTTAAATTCACCACTAAATGTCAGTGGTATTAAAGTGGTAAAACATGAACATCAGCGATTTCTTGATGATGTTAGTGCCTCTCAACCAGCTACTGTGCTTGTATATTCTCAGGTTTGTAATTCCTGATGCTTATCCAGCTTCAGACTCCATGTTGTTAAGCTTCTGCAATGATTATGATTACTAAAGCAAGAGAATAAGCAAACACACTCCTTCCCTTTACTATAAGCAAACTGACTTTTGCTGCTGCCTTTGCAATGTTCTTGGCATATGCTTCATAAATAGCCACTGTCAACAGAAAGAGCAGCTTGCTGGGTAGAAAGCTGGATTGGTCCCAAAAGCACTGGCACATCCCAACTTCCTTTCCTCAGAAAGTGTTATTTATTAAGAAAGCTTACACTTGAGGAGGAATAAGCATTTTACAGCGCTGCTTTCTCAAGATCAAGAAAATCACTTTGTCCAAGTTTCCAGAATGTTTGCATCTCTCCATCTGCTGCAGCTAGTGCTGGCGTCACCAAATACTGACAGCAGGGATCTGCCAATTGCTGTGACTTGCTATTTTTTGGTTTTGTGAAAAACAAACCGTGAGAACACATTGTTTTTTAAAATGATGTCACAACATTAAAAAAAAGTTTACTTGCAGAGTGGTCTTTCTCATTTCCTTTGCAAAAATATCTCTCTTCTTACAGAAAATGACAAAGAGAATAAAAAGCCACCATTTGTTGGTTGCTCAAAGCACCTAGGTGTATTGCCTTAGGCCTTGCAGAATAGTTAATCCTGAAACCCCACACTTGAGCCAGTTGTGACTCCTTCTGCACCCACCTGCACACCCTGTGGGGATGGGATGTGGATCTGCCACTTCTCTCTCCTTGGTGCAGAGCCACCCAGGACTCCTGTAACTACCAGCTCAAGGACAGATAATGTTATGCCTGACAGGGAAAACCCTCAGAGGTAGGGTAAATTAAACATGAATTACATTATCTGCTTGAAAGGTGCAATTCATGCCAATCCCCAGCTAACCTTGGATCTGGTTCTGTAGCCTTTGCGCTGTACTACCCCTTCAGATGAACTGCTTTACTAAAGCCCTTGGAGTTATTGATGTAAAATCATTTGCTCAATGCAGGTTACAGCAGCTGGGGCACTGGGACTGTTCATCTGAACAGTCAATACAAAAACCAATGCCTGCTCCCAGCTACGCTGCAGCCTCTCTTCTGATCCTAGTCAACCTATGCCCTACAGGACTGCAGTTTACTTTATTATCTCAATATTTTTTCTCATTCCTGTTTACTGTCTCTTCCCTCTTCTTCATTACTAACCTTTTTCCTTTTCTCTGTTCTTATAAAAACCACAACAGTAACAAATGCCTTCCTACATGAGGAGGGGAAACTGCTTTCCAGAACCTGTCTGTAGTGTTGTGTACTGGCTAGAAAATGACACCAGTTGCTTCCTTCTGTAGGATCTAAGCCCATAGCCACCAGAGCCTCCTCTCTTTGACTACTTGCTGGGTTAACTCATCCTCATCTTTACTGTACACTGCTACTACATGTGAAGTAGCAGCAACAACTGCCTGTGCATCATTTCAAAAAATAATTATATATTCATTAAAAGAATATGACCCGTTCTTAACCATTTATATGAGAAATATTACATGAAATAAACTCTGAATGTGGTAAGAAGTGAAAGTATTTTCAGCTATTCCAAGCACTAAAATAAAGTTATACTGGTGTTTTCAAAAAATATACTGTATCCAAACCAGCAAATTTGCTCTACATTTTGTCTTCGTTAAAAACAATCTGAACAGCAAACTAATTTGAGGTTGGATAGATGGGCTGTCACACACTGGATGTGCACAGACAAGGCTGTCTCTCATATAATTCATTTGGTGGATAAAAACAACAGTTACCATGTTTAAGAAGTGAAAAGAGGTTTTTCTGGCATCATTATGCAGTAGCAAGGTGTCTAAATAGGTAGTTTTTAAAAAAATTCTAAGAAGATCTGGTCCCAGGTTCAAGGTTTTGGAACCTTCTGCTCTTAACAGCAGTGAGATGTAACAGCTATTGAGTGAGACTAAGGGAGCAGTAGCCTCTTCCGCAATGTCTGATAAGATGAATTGAGAAGGAAGAATCAGAGGAAATCCCACATAAGCATACAATCTCCCTGCTGACAAAGCCTGCCATTTAATTCCTGAGAATCCAGTGACTGAGTCAATGTTGTCCTGCACAAGAGATGCTGGAGCAAAAAAGGCAGTTAATATGTCATGCTGGAAATCCACTATCTGATTTGTCAGCAAAGAAACCAAAAAATGGAAAAGGGGTGAAGTTCAGCGGTTCCACTTTTCATCCATGAACCTCCCTCCTTTGTGTTCTGCCCTGATACAGCTGTCAGGGCAGAGCAGCGATACTTACTGTATGGCAGCCTTCCTTGCAAACCACTTGTCTTTCCTATGTCCTGACACTGCCTTGCTCAGCAGGACCTCAGTCTGAGTCAAAGTCCGGAGGCAATGCTATAATACTCATGCAAAGACTGAACAAGAGTTGTGCCATTAACTGCTTAAAGACAAATACATCAGACACACAAAGAAACTACATAAAAAATTCTGGCCAACTTCAGTGATACAAAAAGTCTGGCTTCAACAGGGCTCATCTTTTTGTTATGTGCTGTAAAATATCTCACTCACAAAAGACCAGCAAGAACTCAAGGTGCAACACAAAAAAGAATGCCACTGAATATATTAAACAGTGAGTTGAAGCCTGTTTGAGTAAATAAATGGAGAAGATAAATGAATGTTAATGTGTGCATAATTTAACTGAAGCATCACAAATAAGAAGGTGTATTGGGTCTGGCTGAGATGGAGTTAATACTCCCCACAGCAGCCCTCATAGCACTGTGCCCTGCATCAGTAGCTAGAAAGGTGTTGATAGCACACCAGTGTTTTGGCTACTGCTGAGCAGTGCTGGCACAGCATCAAGGCTGTCTCCCCAACATTTTTGCCCTCCCCTCAATGGCAGGCTGGGGCAGGGCAAGATCTTGGGAGGGGACACAATCAGGACAGCTGACCTGAACTAACCAAACAGATATTCCATACCATATGACGTCAGCTCAGATATAAAAGCTAAGTAAAGGGAGACAGAGGGGGGGGCATTTTGTCTTCCGGAGCAACCACTACGCGTACTGAAGCCCTGCTTCCCAAGAAGTGGCTAGACATCGCCTGCTGATGGGAAGTAGAGAATAACATCATCTGTTTTTTTTCTTTGCTTTCGCACGCGCGACCTTTGCTATCACTGTATTAAACTGTCCTTATCTTGACCCACGAGCCTTCTGTTATATTTTCTTCCCCCCCAGCTGAGGAGGGGGAGTGATAGAGCGGCTTTGGTGGGCACCTGGCATCCAACCAGGGTCAACCCACCACAGAAGGAGAACAATTTTTAACTTGACAAAAAGAAGAAGAGAGACACTTTTCTAGAGTTTAGAATTTTGTATTAGCACAGACATGTTCCTGGTAAAAGCAATTTTCTTTCTCTCTCCCACTGAGCCATATTTGTCCCTGTTGCTGCTATACTGATTTCAACAGAGTATCATCAGGAAGAATCTAATAACAGCTAGTTTGTCATTATGCTTCCCTCAGTAACAAACTGAAGCATGCTGTGTTGCAAGTGAATGTGGTGAAACACTAAAAGACAGCAATTAGGAAAATGCTAAATATCACATCTTTTCCCATTTTAGAAATGGCAATTTGTAAATCCAGATTTTATGCTGGCTGATCACTGAGTAACTCAGTTCCTGTCTCAATTATTTACTCTAATATCTGAAGAAGTATTTTTTAAATGCTAGCTCCTCAAACTTGAATGAAAAAGTCAGTATCTTAGATGCTATTTTGAAGGTAGAGGGTTGATAAACTTGACAGCTGAAGTCTGTAGTCTTCAATGTTTTAAGTAATGTTAAGGAAGAAAAAATGGTAATCAATTTTGGAAACTGTTGAAAGTTTGTAGCCTCCCCAAAAGAGTAAATATTTCATTTCTAAAGAATCAGGTATTTAGAAAGTGCTGAGAAAAAGAATGTAAAAGAGGAGTTATCTAGTTGGTTTGAATTAAATGTTAATACCAACAAAAGCAAAAAAGAAGACAGAAGAATTAGTGGAAGGCAAAATGGTTTGAAAATCCACAAGAATATTACAGCTCTCTCCTTTGTTACTCTCTGTGAAATAATTTAAACAACATCTGTTTACTATAATATTTAATGAGCACCATAGAGCTAGGGTAATCCCAGCTCAGGTATTTGCACAAAGCACTTAATCTTGCTGTAGTTCTTGACTCTGATAGATCAGCCCAGAGACTTGCAAATGTGGGAAATCAGTCATGTGCAGCACTTGGTAGATCTCTTGGCTGCCTGGCTCCTAAAGGAGGTTTGCTGAGCTTTTGCAGAACGTACTGTCACAGAAAATAAGCAAAGAGCAAAGGAAATGGGTGAAGATTCTGGCCTAAGGAGAGTTACAGAAACTAATGACTGGGCCATAACATGGGAAAGGAACAGGACAGAGAATATTGAGTCAGACAGGAAATTAAAGCCTTTCTAAGCTAATGTGAGTTATGAGCGGGCTCCTCATGGCATAAGTAGACAATTTATCTTGCTGTAAGAAAAATAAAACAAACCTGAAGAGTAATCTAGCTAATTATGCAATGACTTTATAGACACTGCTGGAATAGAAAATACTTTTTCTATGGGTTGTTTCCTCTGCATTTTCTGCCTGTTTGCCCATGTAAGAGCATTCCAAAATCCACCCTTGGACTGTACTCTGCTGAAGTGAAAGAGAATAATTTGGTACCAACATTATAATCTCAGTGAAAAAAGGAGATTTCCTGCTGTGGTCCTAAAATCTCTTACTTCTCTACCATTCTTCAATTAATGCCTATGGCAGCAAGGGACTGTATTAGAGAAACTCTGCTTAGCAGTCCTAGTAATGCCACTACTGTCCAGTTTAATCTTTCAATCATCAGCACCTATGCAAGTCTTGCTGTTATCATGAAAGTAAACACTGTTGCACCTCTTCAGAGTGCTACAGAAAATAACTTTCCTCAGTAAGAGTTGAATGCTCTCACAAATAGCTATGCTGGACTCGTTTAGGGCTTCCAAGAGCAAGACAACTTTTTCCAGAGACAGTTTTAGACTCCCATAGCCTGAGTTACATTTATCACCAAATATAAAATCTTTTGCTCCGCTTTATTATTTGGATACCAGGCTACCAGACTCAGACCAACAACTGATTTCAAATAGTCCACTAAATCAGAGCAGGTTTGCCACTTTCTTGCCATTGGTTTGGTCTCTATTTAGATTAGTAAATTCAACTGTAATCTGGATGACTAATCTGGTAAAAATATTTACAGACAAGTGCCAGTCATTAAATTCAGAAATATAAATTTGTATAGAAATAAAATTATATACCTCACAGGTATAAAACATCAGAGAAGGGCCATGACAAAGGGCAGTCCTTACATTGGAAAACTGCACAAGTGAGCCAGAAAAGCCTCCTGGCTTTCCCAAGCAAACATGAGAACAAGAATGGCTGGAGGTTCATTAGTTAGGAGTGGAACTTGCTGACTGTGTAAGATGGCGTAACATTTAAAAAAAAGTTACCTGGTGTGTAAAGTAAGAAAAGCCACATTTCAATCCTTCTAGAAAGTGGATGCAGAAAGTTCTGATAGGGGATGACTGAAATCAATAGGGTCACAAGGGTGTAAATCAAGATACCATTCAAATCAATGAACATGGGACTGCAGATAAGAAAGGCAGTCCTAGTCTTCAAGGGGGAAAATAGCTGTATTAGAGTCTCAAACAATAGCCCGAGAGGTGACAATGTAAGATGATCTTGTGCTACCACTGCTCTGTATTAAGCATTTTCTCTTTTTTTACCTGTGATCTGCACTACATCTATCTGATAATGAATCAGAAATGACATATAATTACACTTCAAAGAGGCTAGTGTAATTGATGATCATTGAAAGCTGGCTTTCCTGTAATTTGCTGAAAGGAATGAAGCTCCTTGTGTGCTTTTGGGGGCACCACTAGAGCAGAGATGTCTAATTACTAGGAAGTTCAGTGCAACGGATGTCAACATATCAACTCTAATAGCTATTTCATAAGGACAAAGATGTAATATGGACTGAAGGAGCTCTTCTAAACTTGTAAAATTTCACTCTGCCACTTTCCCCAATATTCAATAAGAGCTACTAAAGAAAACTGTGAAAGACCTAATTTCAGCTGTAGCTTCAGCAGAATTCAACGTGGGCTAAATGATGCTTTAGCTAAAGCGTTGCTGGTGTCAAGCTGGAAAGGCAGGAGATCCTGTTGCATTGCTATGTTTTTTTATGTGAAATGTCTTCACAAAAAGTGAAGGGAGGAGGAAGAGAAGAAAAACTGGGATATTATTGTTACCACCACAGTTCCTACAAGGAAAAGCAACTCTATTGACAATAAAGGTTCAGGAATTTGTCACATTGAGGAAGGCATCTCCAATGCAGTTAAGACAACTGAGGAAAAAGAATGTGAGGTATCTTGGTGATGACTAGCCACCTGCCCTCCTACAGGCAATATGTCTTTGGTGAAAAACTAGCTTTTACACCATTTTCCTTTCTCCCAGCTCTAAGAAAACCGATGATGACTATTTCACCAAACTCTGACCTTACTACAACAGTGGGACACACAACAGTAGGTGGAACCATGCACAATTTCACACTTCTTGTGCTTTGACTCACTAGAGTAATTAATGATTAGAGAATAGATCTGAGACCACACACCCCAAACTTGAGGCTCCTTGTTGAACCCACCCAAAAAAAGACTATCATGTGCTGGTCTGCCTCTACTGCGCAGAGTAAGTGAGAGAATGACTGCCCACAGAGTATCTACACAGAATCCTACCAGCATCTCTCTAGTTACTACCCCACTTTTTCCCCACTCTCTTGAAGATGACACAGGAAACCATGTAAGATGGTAGTTACAGGGGAAACAAGGTGCGTGCCTGTGCTATTTAGACTTATTGTGAGGACAAAGTACTCAAAGCAGAAAAAAACCAAAGCATGAGCTGCAAAGCAAAGCATGCATCTTGTTAGTATTTGTCTCTGTGCACTGGCACAAAAGCTGAGCTTTTTTTAGGCACCACATTAAAGCTCAATGTCCTGGTTTCAGCTGGGATAGAGTTAACTGTCTTCCTAGTAGCTGGTACAGTACTATGTTTTGAGTTCAGTATGTGAAGAATGTTGATAACACTGATGTTTTCAGTTGTTGCTCAGTAGTGTTTAGACTATAGTCAAGGATTTTTCAGCTTCTCATGCCCAGCCAGGGCACCTGACCCAAACTGGCCAACAGTGTATTCCATACCATGTGACGTCCCATCTAGTTTAGGAACTGGGAAGGGGGGGGCAGGGATTTGCCGCTTGGGGACTGGCTGGGTGTCGGTCGGCGGGTGGTGAGCAACTGCCCTGTGCATCATTTGTACATTTCAATCCTTTTATTACTACTGTTGTCATTTTATTAGTGTTATCATTATTAGTTTCTTCTTTTCTGTTCTATTAAACTGTTCTTATCTCAACCCAGGAGTTTTACTTCTTTTCCTGATTTTCTCCCCCATCCCACTGGATGGGGGGGGAGTGAGTCAGCAGCTGCGTGGTGCTTAGTTGCTGGCTGGGGTTAAACCACGACACTCAATTAAACTAAGTGCAGGGCTTAGTGAGCTTCCTGAAGAGGTCAACAGTCACCAGGGCTTTCAGATACTCTCCCTTTCCTCTGGGCCTACTCTGAGGAGAAAGAAATAATTCAATGATACTTACTTATTTATACCTATCAACTCTGAACACTCTGCCATATGCAAAAGCCCTGTACCAATCTTAGAATCATAGAATGGTTTGGGTTGGAAGGGACCTTAAAGTCACTTAGTTCCAATCCCCCTGCCATGGGCGGGGACACCTTCCACTAGACCAGGTTGCTCAAAGCCCATCCAACCTGGCCTTGAACACTTCCAGGGATGGGGCATCCACAACCTCTCTGGGCAACTTGTTCCACTGCCTCACTAACCTCACAATAAGGCATTTCTTCCTAATATCTAAGCTAAATCTATCCCCTTTCAGTTTAAAGCCATTACCCTCTGTCCCATCACTACATGCCCTTGTAAAAAGCCCCTCCCCATCTTTCCTGTAGGCCCCCTTTAGGTACTGGAAGGCCCCTATAAAGACTCCCCAGAGCCTTCTCTTCTCCATGCTGAACAACCTCAACTCTGTCAGCCTGTCCTCATAGGGGAAGTGCTCCAGTCCCCTCATCATCTTCGTGGCCCTCCTCTGGACTCCCTCCAACAGGGCTGTGTCGTTTTTATGTTGGGGGCCCCAGAGCTGGACACAGTACTCCAGGTGGGGTCTCACGAGAGCAGAGTCATTGTGACTCAATCCACTCATCGCCCAGCCTGTATTTGTGCTTGGGATTGCCCTGACCCATGTGCAGGACCTTGCACTTGGCCTTGTTGAACTTCATGATGTTCACATGGGCCCACCTCTCAAGGTCCCTCTGGATTCCAGTGTGTCGACCGCACCACACAGCTTGGTGTTGTCAGCAGTCTTGCTGAAGGTTCTCTCAATCCTACTGTCTGTGTCACCGACAAAGGTGTTAAACAGTGCTGGTCATAATACTGACTCCTGAGGAACGCCACTCGTCACTGGTCTCCACTTGGACATCGAGCCATTGACTGCAACTCTTCGAGTGCGACCATCCAGCCAATTCCTTATCCACGGAGTGGTCCATCTGTCGAATCCATGTCTCTCCAACTTAGAGACAAGGATGTCATGAGGGACAGTGTCAAAGGCTTTGCACAAGTCCAGGATGATGACATCAGTTGCTCTTCCGTCATCCACCAATGCTGTAACCCCGTTGTAGGCGGCCACCAAATTTGTCAGGTATGATTTGCCCTTTGTGCAGCCACATTGGCTGTCACTAATCACCTCCTTATTTTCCATGTGCCCTAGCACAGTTTCCAGGAGGATCCGCTCCATGATCTTGCTGGACACAGAGGTGAGACTGACTGACCTGTAGTTCTCCTGCTCTTCCTTTTTCTCCTTTTTAAAAGTGGAGGTTATGTTTCCCCTTTTCCAGTCAGCAGGAACTTCCCCGGACCGCCACAACTTCTCAAATATGATGGATAGTGGCTTAGCCACTTCAGTTCCCTCAGGACCCACAGATGCATCTCATCAGGGCCCATGGACTTGTGCACCTTCAGGTTCCTTAGATGGTCTCAAACCTGATATTCTCCTACAGTGGGTAGTTCTTCATTCTCCCAGTCCCTGCCTTTGCCTTCTGCGACTTGGGCTGTGTGGCTGGTGTGCTTGCCGGTGAAGACTGAGGCAAAAATGTCATTGAGCACCTCAGCCTTTTCCGTGTCCTGGGTAACCAGGTCTCCTGTTTCCTTCTGGAGAGGGCCCACATTTTCCCTAGTCTTCCTTTTATCACTGGCATACCTATAGAAGCTTTTCTTGTTGCCCTTGACGTCCCCGGCCAGATTTAATTCTATCAGGGCTTTGGCTTTCCTAACCTGATCCCTGGCTGCTCAGACAATTTCTCTGTATTCCTCCCAGGCTACCTCAGTATCTTGTATTAAGGTAAACAAAGATATGTTTCTATTAATTCTCTCTTGTTATAAGATTCCTAATTTAGGAGAATAATATCTTTCTACCACAGAACATGTGCTTCATTAACATTTATCTGCCTTATTTTCAAGCTAGGACAACACAATGAGGTGAATTTAAAATCGCGTACGGGACTGTTTTGGCAGTGTTGTCCAATGGTGGTCACTGGAATGAAACGGAAGACTGTGTAAAGTAGTAGGTGCTCATTTATTTTTTTTTTTAATTTATTTTTGTGGATTTATATTACAGTTTTATCGTTTTTCTAATAGAGAGATAATATGGTATATTTTAAAAGTATCCAGTAGCTACTCATGCATTATTGAAAAGCTGAGTGTTAAAGATTAAAAGCAACAAGAGTTACACAGAGAAACTGATTTTAATTTCTCATTTCTCTCTCTCTCTCCATTCTCCTCTTTACTTACCCCCTGACACACACCCCCCCACACACACCTCTGCTGGCCACTCTGTGTTTTCACACAGACAGATCACTTAAAATAACATTATTGTTTCTGTTTATTTCCTTGGCAATTCTGTTTACTAAATGTTTATGCTTTTTTAATCTGCTTATTACACCCTTCCAGCTTTATTTCCTAATCCTCTTTTGTTCTTTCTATTTTTGATGTTTTTAAACTGGGAAAGCTGCCTTCTTTATTCCTGCAAGCTTTAAATGAGTTCTTTAATCATATGAGCAGCAACACGTACTCCTTCATGCTGCACTCACCTTCTGAGGAGCCTTCACTGACAAAGTGCTTCCTCCTGATCTCTCTTTTCAAGTCTTGCTTACAGAATACTAAAAAATTAAAAAGTAGCTAATAGAGAGAACAGCCAGTATTAAACCCCAACTTTTATATAGCATTCACAGGCACCAGAGAGGTGTACACACGCACTCATGCAATCTTAAACTGAGCAATTTCGCAATAAAGGTAAAAAACCTAGTCCAACTTATTAGCCCAAGTGATGCTGCCATGAGCAAGTTGTATGTACTACTCCAGCATCTCCTACTCTGTCTAGCCACTTGGCCTTTATGCAATCCTTGCAGAACATGACCACGGCCACTCTCCTGTCCCCACAGCCTTACTTACCTGTAGGGGTCGGCGTTCGGAAGATCTCGCGTTGTCACGGAAAGTTAGAGGGTTAGTCGCAGCCTTGTGATGTACCTGTAACCCCACCTCCCCTTGTTAGTATAAAAGGAATTAACTGCGCAATAAAAGGCGGAAGTTGGCGCTCACACTGTGTGTGTTATCTGTCTCTTTCCCTGGTCCGGGCCGACCAGTGATCTAATCGTGGCACCTTGATATGTAGCGAATGCTACACTTACCCACTTAACATTAGGCTCATGCATTTGTCCTATCAAACTGCAAAAGTATTTCAATACTGTTAGTCAAGTAAAAACAAAAGTTCACATATAATGCCTAATAGGATAAGGTTTTATTCTCACTTGGCAGAGGTGAAAAATGGCTGTGCAAACCCATGGAAACTTAGCCTTACGTACCTAAAGAAATATTGTATCTTAATGACTTTTTATAATACAGATTTTCTTTATTTTACTGGTTCATGAATCTGGTATGGAAGTCTCACAGATACTACGCAAATTATATCAAACTTGTAATACTACAGGTCTAAATGACTGCAGATAGCAATGAATATTGTTGAAGTAATTTCAGAGACAAACCAAATGACAATATTACTTCTCAAGATCAGGCTGTGTCGATATAACATTTTTGCATGTTGAGTGTGCCAGATTTACAGGAGATGTGACCATACTGTTCTTGCTTTCCTTCTCAAGTTAATAAATACAACTGTGAAGAAATGGGGGTGGTTTTTTTCTGCAGTAAAATCCTGCCACGCCAATGACCCAAAATAATCAAGTGATATTATTCAGTCTCCTTTTCATCTCCAAAGAGATTAGCAATACATTGTGGTTTAACCCCAGCCGGCAGCTAAGCACCACACAGCTGCTTGCTCACTGCCCCCCCAGCAGGATGGGAGGAAGAGAATTGGAAGGGTAAAAGTGAGAAAACTCATGGGTTGAGACTATAATAATAACAATAATAATAATAATAAATGAAAAGGAAAATAACAAACAAAAAAAAAGGAGATAAATAAACCCCAAGAAAGATAAGTGATTCAAATGAAAAACAACCACTCACCACCAACTGACCCATGCCCAGCCAGTGCCCAGGCAGCGGCCCCCTCCCAACTTTCCCTCTAGTTTATATGCTGAGCATGATGTCATATGGACTGAAATATCCCTTTGGTCAGCTGGGGTCAGCTGTCCCAGCTGTGTCCCCTCCCAACTCCTTGTGCCCCCCCCAGCCTGCTCGCTGGTGGGGTGGTGTGAGGAACAGAAAAGGCCTTGGCTCTGTGTAAGCACTGCTCAGCAACAAGGCAAACATCCCTGAATTATCAACACTGTTTCCAGCACAAATTTAAAACATAGCCCCACACTAGCTACTATGAAGAAAATTACCCCAGCCAAAACCAGCATACAATATTGGAAAGGGAAACACAGATTTAATTAGTCTGGTCACACAAAAGGAAAAATACATGATGGCTCTTGCAGATAAATCAAGCAAAAGACATAAATTACATCTCAGAAGGCAAAGAGTAATTTTCTCTTAGATCTCAAACTAGGTAAAATCCATTATACTACTAAAATCCTGTAGCAGAATAGCTACATGCTTGTGACTTAACACTGAGAGAGTATTTCTAAAATACATGTACTGATTTCTCGGTTTGGTGAACATCAATATGTGTAACCCAAATAGATACTGAGGCAAACTTTAGGCTGCTATTTACTGTGAAGGACAATCAATCTTAAAATTTACCTTAATGTAGTAAACATCACGTGATTCCTAAATTATTAAAACATGCCCCAAGCACTAGATATTTCTCTAACTCCAAGTTAGCTCAAGTGCACGGTACTCTTACAGACCTTGTACCGTACCTGACATTTCACTTGCCTGCCTCTCTTTTACCCAGGCACTTGTTCAGTGAAGGTAAACTTTACAAGTAGGTATTTCAGAAACTACTTCTCTGGATGAGACATTTCAACCTCTTCTTCCTGGCTTAGTGTTTGAAACAGATACACCAGTGCTGCTTTCTAATGCAAATCCAAATTCCCCTATGTGGAATGTGATTAGCCTGGGCCAGTCTCACCGGGCAGAAACTCTTCAGCCCGAAATGTTATGGAGCAGATACAGATGGCTTTTGACAGAGAAGATCAGGATGAATTTGTTAAAATGGAAAGTAAAGCACAATTAATGATGGGATTCAAAATGTAAGACACATAGCCAGGGCAAGGCCCTGAAGAAGACAGAACTGTACCTGAACTTATGGTGAACCACACTGTCGCAGTACTGCTGCAACAGGGGGGAGAGAGCACAAAGTGCCTTTGCTTTCCACACAAGCAACTTCACAGAATAGCTCCATCTCCAGAGTGCACTTGGCACAGTGCAAAGCTACATCTGCAGGATACATATCAACTTTCTCCTGGGGGCTAGGAGCCCTGGAAGTGCAGCGTGTTTTGCTCATCAGCTTGTTAGCATGCCGGCTTCGAGCAAGAGCAAAAGTTACCAGAGGCAGTTAGCCAGCAGAAGAGCTCCTTGCTCTGCAGCTGCCCTGTGCTGGCAGGAGGCTTCCCATACCAGCGATACAGCTGGCTAGCACGCTGCACCGGTATTTTGCTCTCAGGGTTGTGTTTGTCCCTTAATTATGTTGCGACGTTTAAGTCTATGGAGACCTGAGCAATTAGATGTAAAACTATGACAGTTATAAAGCCCTGAAATATGATCACACGATGTGACTGCAGGACTGACAGAACAGCCCCAACTATAACTTTGCATGTGAATGGTGGTTTGTACCAGGAAACTGCTCCTCAGCTGTACCATGGCATCTGCCTAGAATGGTTTGAGGATACAGAAAACATTTTTAATCCAAACCAAAGTAACTTTATTCATTACGTAAATACATTTATAACAAGCGTGGCTCCACCAGGGCTCACAGGAGACACAATAGCTCTCTCGTATGGTTCCATCAAAACTACATTATGGAAGCAGAAGAAAACAAAGGGAACCAAATGCACACGGCCTACAAATGAACAGTAGTAAAATAGCATTATTAAGGCAGTGAATCCAAGCCCTGAAAAAGTTAGGAAATGCCAGAATTCAGCTTGTTTGTATGATGACAATTTGCTCCTGCCTCGTGCATATATGCAGTCCAGGAGAGTCTTCATGGCATGAATACTTTGTCCTACAGGATCCCTCTGTCTCTCTGAACAGACAATAGTCCCTGAATAAGCAGCAATTCCATATTTTCACCTTCTCCTAGAGATCCAGTGTGCCTCTCTATGCCTTATTTACTGAGTGCTGCTCTGAAGACAGAATTATTCATTTTTTCAAAGGGTTTCTCCGGCACTCACAACGTAGTATCCAAGAGCTTCTCAAATATTAATGTCATCTGCTTGCACAACATGCCTGTGAGATGATACAATGTGTAAGAAGGTACCTTGTTTTGGACTGGGCAGCAGTCAGCCTTTCAACAACCTTACCAGCTCCAGCCAGGAAACCGTAAGGTGCTCTCTATAAAAGGCTGACTGTGCAACAGATAGACAAGACAAGAGCCTTCAGCTGGGAGAATGAGGGAAGACGTGTCTGTACTAAGGGTGTGGGGCTGTGATAAGAGGGCTGTTTTGCTTGAGACTTGCTTGAGTTTTGTGAAAAATTAACACTCAGCCAAAAGAAAGCACAGTGTGAATCCTACCCTGAGCTGAAAAGCAATCCAGCTTGCTTTATAAGCAAGTAGACAAGTTGTTACAGAGCACTGTCACCCCATTTTTTTCATGTGGAAACTTAAAGACACTGAAATAAGGACAGATAGTAGCCACCGGTGTAGTGCATCCAATTTATTGTAACATCTAAACAGCTCATTTTCAACAGTGAGAGCGTGGTAACTTTGCCAGTCAGGCTCCAGGGATTCAAGGCAGGTACCAGGTGATCAGGGACAAGTGATTAGCAACCCTCTCAGATTTCTCATCTCACTTACTCATGTCTCTGGCAAAGGCTGGAAACCCACTCCACAGGCAGCATTCAACGGCCTTGAACGTGAGACAGCCCTCTAGCAGGCACCTGTCACCTGCTACATCACCTCCAGGTCGCGAACCAGAAAAGCGCAACAATGCTGGAAACTTTAGTCACAAATGAGGCAGTGTCCTGCCAAACAGCCGCAGCCATGCCTATAGCATCAGGTACCAGAAACGGGAATATGACACTGGCCATGATCACCAAGAAAGTCTGTCGACATTGTGTGCTACAATGGATTAACCGTCACCTTAAACTACTATTAGTACCTTTCCTTTAAATTAAGCCAAAAAGTTGGATAGAGACTTCTCCCTCCCGCGTCCTGTCCATGAAAACCTTTTTTAACAATTAAATGTTTTCTAATCTGACCTTACTATCATCATTTGCCACAGCATAGTGATAAATATCTTAGTTTGTTTCCATTCTTGTTATAATATAAATTTAGCATTGTTTCAGTAATTATGCAGACATAATCATATCAACTAATTTGTACAGGTCAGTAGTACCACACCTACCTTTGACCTCTCCCATGGATGGAAGATCCCATTCTCTTGCTGAGATGCGAACTACAAAAGTACCTCACCATTCTCCATGAACCTGCTAAAACACCCTCCCTGTTACAAACACCCCTGTTTTAAAGAAATAAAGGAAGATTTCAGCCACTGCTGCAGAAACAAAAGCGTCCCATCCTGGGACAGAGATTGATGGTCAATAGTGCACTGTATTTGGGATCTGACAGGTTTTAACCGGATGGATTCAGGCTCTGCTTCCTTACACAAGCCAACAGACTTCAGTACATGCAGAAGGAAAGGGGGGGGGAGTTCACAGCATCCCATGCTTTTCTCCATCTCTCTCAGGGACAAACCCAGTTTCACCCCTCTCAACAGCAACACGCTCCTGCCTGGATTCATGCTCTTTTCCCAGTGAGACAGGGGAGGACTTCTCTCTGCTGTATGGGTAATACAGTCAGTCTCATCACATATTCATATCAGCTCTTCACTGAAATTTGGGCAATAGTTACTCAGTATAAGGACAGCATAATTAATTAGAAGGTCATGCACTGTATAGTAAGGAGTAGATTTTTTTGAAAGGAAGAGTGCACTTGCATCAATGCTTAAATACCTGCCTTTCTGTAGTTGGAGGATGGTTGGGTTTTTTTTAAAAAAATGAGTTACATCTGGTTACAAAACCTGATGTATCCAATTTTTCTCACATGGAGAAAACCAACTGCAATTAACGGGTGAGTGACCACTACTTAATTGACAAAATTATTTTTTTACATACAGGGTAATTTGTCAACATGAATTTCATTGCAGGGAATGGAAATTGGATAAATGAAATAATTTAGAGTATTACAGGGTTTTCTTCCTTTTTTTAAATTAAATTTTCCTTTGGGGTCAGTTTAGTTTGCTTGTATTTCCTTTAGATTCAGGGACCAGAGTACTTCTATCATGCGCTCTAGTCCTCATAGTCTGGCAGGTTGCTGACTAGCTTATATGTATATATAATATACACATATACACACATGCTATATATACATTTATATACATATATATGTATAGTAACAAATCTTGCATGGGACAAGTCATGAAGAATAGTCACTCAGGGAAAAATCTGAAACTCAGGGAAGAAAAAATACAACAAAAAATAAACTTTGTTATTGTAAAGAGTTTGTAAAAGCAGGCGAAGAACTTATTTGCATCACAATTTTGAAGTGACTGCCTGTAATATTTACTCTGGATAAGTAAGGACCAACAAAAGAGCTGCCAAGGCAGTTTTCAGCAAGACATCACTGTTTAACTGTCTTGTTAAACAAAATACTTGTCCTGAAAGTCTTCAGCTTCATTGACAAAAATACTGAAAAAAATCAGAGCCCACACAGCTGGAATAATAAGCTGAGAGGACCCAGAGAAGACTGAAGCCAGACAGGCTGGATGAACAGATGCCTTGAAAAATTACATATAGGAAATAGGTAAGTGAGAGCGAAAAGCAGTGGTACAGTGTGTTACAGGAACTCATCTGAACACCTTCATAAAAGCATTGCAGGCATGGTTGTTTCTATTAATGAAGCTTTTTAATGACAATCTCGAAGTTGTTTTTCTTCTCTCTGTGTGGAGGTCATTTTATTAAACAGTATAACTTGCAAACAGATCTTGCATGCAGATTTTGCTTTTGCTTTTCTTTCCCATCTTGCCATTTTGTGTATAGAAGTGTAACAGTTGGGTGACTCACTAAGTGCAAATGGATGAGAAGTTTGATCTTTTCTCCTCCAAAATGCAAAGTTGGAGGAGTCACTTAAGTGCGTTGAAAGTGTAGTGCTGTTGTAAGACTAACCATCAGATATTAGACGTGATTTCCTTAAAAAATGCTTAACTTTACTTAGCTACTAAACAATCAGGTCAGAATAGAAGCAAAGCACCACACCAACCCCTCGCCCAAATCCTCCAAAGGTTGGATCTACCAGTGAAAAAGGTAATATACTCATTGAAACCCTTTCTGCTGCTTTTAGGGGGAATTTGGAAGAGAGTATTAGAAGTAAAAGTAGGCCTATTTTTTATATTTTAAATGAGAGGTTGTTATCTATGCAGGTAACATATTTAAAGAACTTTTTGTTCAAAAGAAAGCTATTAATCAAGAATTTTTTCCTCCTTTGGGAAGACAAGAGAAATAAAAGGTTTATTATTTCATAGCCCCCAGACATCTGGAGAGGAATGCATACAGTGTTAAAGGTACCCAAGGCAGTTGGCTATGTGCAGTGCTTCTTTATACAATATTAGGCCCAGCAGGATGGGAAACAGCTAATTGTCCTGGGCATATGACTTGCGTTTTGATATATTTTCAAAAGGAGACACAGCAGGAAGCACATACCTTTTATATTTGAAACGGTGGCACGAACTTGAACCTGAAGCACCTGGGGTTCCTGAGCTTTTTGGGTACATAATGCAATAATTAGATGGTTATTATATGACAGGAATTATTGCTTAGGAGTTAAGTAAAAAGCAAGACTGTGTGTAGAATTTTTTTAAAAAATAAGAATGGATGAATATTTTCCAGTTTTCTCTGGTGCATCGAAATTTTTTTTTTTTTTTTTTTTTGGTCTTCTAGAAGAGAGCGTCTTTAGGTGTGTACTTATGAACAATCCCCCAGGAAGGAGCATTCAATTGAAGAGCTAAAATAGCCTTTCCGTGCACGTTAATTCCCTGTTTGAGAGGGAACGCAGGACAGGGAGCACTTTAGAAAAAACTTCTATTTACAAGTTCTAATAGCTTTGTACACGGTGATTTCTTTCATGAGACATCTCAACCACTTATAATGTATTCTTACATTTTCAAATATCAAGCAAACGTAGTGACAGATGCTGTGAGCAGCCAAGGAGATAGCTCTCTCCCT
The DNA here is from genome assembly GCF_964188355.1 of Buteo buteo. Lineage (NCBI taxonomy): Eukaryota > Metazoa > Chordata > Aves > Accipitriformes > Accipitridae > Buteo > Buteo buteo. The sequence goes on along the minus strand of NC_134174.1, from coordinate 31,704,640 downwards.
GTGATTGAGTTGTTATGTATTCCATTAGATAGTGCTGCTCAGCTGAGCTTTTGAAGGTGGAAGGTAAGATTAACAGAGGAGGAAAGATTTCTTATTAATTAAAGTGATGCACTGCCAATTGTAAGGGCGATCAAATATTGGTTCAGTCTTACCACTGCTGCTTACTTTTAATAGGTGTGAGTATATATGATAAAGATGACAGAACTGCCCAGCAGGCTGTATGCAAAGTCACAGCCTCACTGCTCACCTCATTTAAGATCAGATTTGTGCAGACTGACAAGACAAAGACTTATGAGAAAAACAGTTCAACAAGTGCAAAGAGACCATGGTATTGAACCTGGAAAATGAAATTGTTCATTACTTGAACAGCGTAACAAGGCAGTTTATAAGCAGTATGCTTATTTATTGTAAATGCTGCAGCTAAGCTAATGCTTTTTGGTTTAGTTGGAGTTCAGATTCTCACTTTCATCAGCATTATCTTGCCAAATATGTTCCCAAGCTTATCTTAATTTAGGATTTGACACTAGCAATTGCCTTTTTTTCCCCCTCAAAGGATGAATTAGTTCACAATAAAAGATGCATATTAGGCAATTTATTATGCTAATGACTTGCAGAAAAAAGCCAAATTACCTTGATGGTGGATTATATTGAACAATAAAAAACCACACTTGTCGCAATTCTCAGTGAACACATAGTTTAGCTGTAGTTAGCTACAGGAAGTTTCCTGGTAATAGTATCCACGTTAGAGACAAACAGGCATGCACTAGCAGTAACCACATTCATAGTGAAACAATGCAGACAGATCTCACTCAGATTTGTAATTATGTCTCATTACCCTTCAGTAGTCATTTTTAGCTCAGCTTGGAAGCAAAGCTTGTGTGATCATGGCATATGGTGCATGCGCTGGCATTTTCTACCTGATTATTTTAAAATCTATCATCTGATGTCAACCAAACTGAAAGAGAAGTTGAGACTCAAAAGACAGTAAGGTTTGTACAAATTTTATGCAAATAGGGAGTCAGGTAGAAGAAAAAGCTGACGTTAATGCTCCTCATTGATATAGAAGCTTGGCCTGAAAATATGAATCCACAGGAAACAAAGTGTCCTGCATTGCTTCCAGAACCCTTACTCACTTTGAACTGTGAAACATTTCCTATCACATGCTGTGTGCCTAGCCACTTTTGCTGACCGCCCTGAGAACTGGGGACATAGGCATTTCAGGGCACAGGACTATTAGTCAACTGGAAAAGTAGGAGAGAGAGTTGCTGCAATGTAATATCTACACATCATTAAGCTTACACAGGGATAAGGATATAGGTGGAGAGAAACATTTTCAATGCAAGCTTGAAGTGACAGATGGATTAACATTCCTAGCTTCAGTAAAAGCAAGATTATACCAAAAATTCAGATGAGACTACCAAAATTATTCTTTCAAATTGGATCAATAACAAGATTCAATCAGACACAGAAAAAGCTGTTCTGTGATAATGGCGGGAGATAAAATAATCAGTCTTAAGTGAGCAAGAAAATAAAGAAATCAATGTAATTGGAGAAAAAATAGAAAGTGGCCTGAACACTAATCCTGCACCAACTCTATCAACCATCTGAACTAAGTACATCAGAGAAGAGCAGCCCAAACATAAAGACTCTTCCAGATTCTCCAGCACAAAGAAAAGCCAGCAGCAGAGTCAAAAGGCTACACTGTAATGAGTTTTGACCACACCCACTTACGAAATGAAAACAAGTCCTTTTTAGCAGATGATTACAGGGATTATTACCAATAAGAATAAAAGCAAATGCCACTTCAGAATCTGGTCAGTTGAGATTTCTCAATGCACATAATCATGGATTTTTTTTCTCCAATCACTGCAACTGTTACCTAGTTCCTCTAAGTTAATGGCCCTGGCATAAACATCGTGCTTATTTTCACGTGACTAATTACAACTCACTTTGTCTTTGCACTTAAGTAATCTGCATTACTGAAATTAAGCTTTCATACTTTTAATTGGTATTCATTTCCCTGTTTGGGGAAAAAAAAATAATTGTCAAATCCTGCATCTTCTTCCACTAGTTACCGTGCATACATAGATCTTATTGCTATTACATGGATAGGCAATGCCATCGCACAAAAAAGCAAGGACAACGATCTGGAGTTGGGTTAGTGACAAAGGTTTGTATTAGCAGTGAAGTTCAGCATCACTGTAATAACATCAAAAGATGGAGCTGCAACTTACTGGTTCTGAAGTAGCATATGAAAATGAGCATTTCCAGTGTGTTCTGTAGCAGAAAATATTTTATCAGCTATAAAAACAACAGCTTTTGTAAATGACTAAACTCTCAAGCTTCTTTTCAGCATTTAACAAGCTGTGAAAGTTGGTTACAGTGTTGGATGTACAGCACCATCACTCTTATCCTCCAATGTAGTGACAAAGATAAAACAAATGGAATACCATCTTCTTTTCCTTGATATCATTGTTCTGCACTTTGTTAAAGTATGCTACATGAAAAAAAATCTATTACATAAATAATTACCTAGGACCAATTTAAAGTTCAACATCAGTCTGTAGGAAGAACTACCTATTTCTTTCATGATTATCATTAGGAGAAAAGCTGAAAACACCTACAAGAGCAGCTGCAGCATTACAGCAAGTAAGGTTTGGGGAAAGCTGTTCCAAAATGCAGTCTCTGAGTAAAGCTAAGGCCTGATCTGCATGGGGTAGGTACATTTTCCAACACAGAATGTGAATTAAGAGCTATGACTTTTTTGCTGCCTGAACACGAGTACGAACCTTTTGACACCAACACAGCAGTGCTCGCATGGAAGGAACCTGCCCAGCTAGCACATGTACTCTATGTTAGCAAAGCACTCTTTGACCAGGTGAGGTATTTATACCTGGAGATTTTGCCATTATGGGCAAAACGCATCCAGTTTGGGTATACCCAAAGAAATATTTTCCAGTCTAGACAGGACCTCCGTTTTGACAAGGCTTCATTTTCTGCTTTATGATAAAACCTAGTAACTGACAATTTCCTGATTTCCCTAAATCCTACCCATCCCCCCATTTCAATACATGATCTAGTTACTTGTGAAATAATGAGTAATATTATTATTCATGGATGTGTGCATATCATTCACATGAAAAACCACAGTGCAGGCTGAAGCATATACTGCAAGGAAAAAAACCCACAAATGTTTAAAATATTCGATCAAAACCCACAAAAATACTAAGCAGCAGCTGTGACTAAGACAACAGACATGGATTCAAGCCCTCAGCTTCCTACTTTCAATACTGGATGACACCAAGCATGTTATTTGAGCATGCTGTACCTGGTCTCCCATCTCTAAAACAAAAACAACAGGCCCTAAGATGCTGCAAGTGTATGTGGAGAGATTATTTTGAAACTGGCTTCCTTTTCCACTGGTTTCCATGGAAAATTAGCATCTCCCTCTGCTAATGGTGCTCATTTTGGTAAGACATGCAAGCTCAGTGAGAAACACAAGAAAGTTTAGGCAACTGCCATTTTTCTGTGTACAAAAAGCAGAGTGTGTAGGAAAAAGGCAACAGTAAGTCTGACAGGCCAGGCCAGGGGAAAAGGCATTTGGCTGCAGCCATTCCCTGCCCTGGCACATGCCTGTGAGGGGTGGAAAGCCTCTCTCACACTTCCCCGCTCATCTGCATTTCTACACTGTCTGGCACTCAGCTCTTCCTCACCTTTAATGAGCTGCTTGCAGCCCGCAGCTCCTACCACTTTCCTATACCCCTTGTTTCCAGCAGTGGAGGAGAAAGTTCTCTTTCCATGCTGCAGTGGTGTCAGTGTGACTTTCCTTTTTCTAGCAGTTCCCAAGTCACTATCATGAGTCAATGCTTACCCAGAAAGAGGTGTACAAGGGTTCAATTGCATATTCATATGAATTTCACTCCTTTCCACAAGCAGATCCATTCTTCCTTACTTTAGCCATCTATAGATTAAACATTCAGTCAAAACTACTCACTCAGACTTGCTCACTGCTCAATGGAAAGAACAACTCAATTCACCTGACTTAGAACAATTTTAATGTGGGATGAATTGTCCTTTAGAAAAGTGGCTGCCTAGAGATTAATTTAAGACTGTATGTTTAATGCAGGTGATGTGGAATACGAAACGAATTTCTGGCCCTGTATTTATTGCCCTCTTGTGTCAGAGGTACAGCGTATTTACTCTTAGGCAACTAGGGAAAAGATTATTCAATTAAATGTACAAAACTGGGTAATTTAGAAAGTTAAATTATGATGGCACATCATGGCAGCCACACAGTGCTATTGGAAACAACAGTCCTGAGTTTTGGTAAAACAGTACTGAAACTGTGCTTAAATATACATGTAAGGAAGAAGGTGCAGAAATGCAATTACTATTCTGAATACAGCATCTGCTAAGAAAGTAAAAGCACAACAGCAGCCGTATTTAGTGAGGCTATGGGCCATCTAACCCAGTGGCACATTCACAGCGACTTTGGGACGTCTCTATATATTAAGGAAACATATGCCTGTCTCGTCTGTCCATCTGTATTTCCTCTCAGATCTTGCATCGTTCTCCTTTCAAAGGACTCATCATTCAATTTAGGAACACCCAATTAATAGTTTGATAGAGGTAGATCCATGTTAAGAAGTTCTAACTACAGCTAAAAATAGTAGCATGCCACACTGTTCATTTAGTGTGTCAAGTATGTACCATGATGACCACCAATGAATTTGTATTTTAAATATAAACCAAGCCGTTTATTTCACACATGCAGCCAGACCTTCTCAGAGCAACATGCAGAGCAAGCAAGCATTTTGGAGGCAAAAGGCCTCAAAGACAGCCAAAATCCAAGCATTTAGCCTACAATTTAGGTCATGACAACAACTACTGATGGTTTGACTCCTCTGAGCTTCTCCTCTGTCCCCGCTAGAACCAGGGAAACAGGGAGTTACCAACAGGAGACAAGGAGACTTTGCAAAGCATCCCCTTCAGTAGCATTGATCTGTGTGGCATCCATTGTCACGTGGCAGGACACTGCCACATCCCCATGGCTGCGCAGCATGCTTCCCCTCCGTGGCATTTAATTCAGAGCAGTATCCACCTGAATCAGAGAGGTCCGTCTGCTTAAAATGAAAGATGACATTTTCACGAAACGAAATAAACCCAGGAATGGCAGATGGTGTGTATGTGCAGGGAAGGAGGTGGAGGAAGGAGAGCATGGTTTAAAAAAAGTACCTGCCCCAAATACAGTACAAACTACAATCAAATTATACGTATTGGTAAAGCGAAGGGGAGACAAGGGAAGGAAATAAACCTCTGACAAAGGTATAGAGAGAACGGCTGGAGTGTAATCTGTGTGATTAGGGTATAACTCTGAGGACCCAGCAAGCAAAAAAGCATCAGATAGCCAGGTAAAATGGAGTACCCAGGGATTATGCGCTTCGTGGTTCATACCCATGAGAGAAAACATGCATAAGTTGCGCTCTCCAGAAACTCTCCATGCAGATTTACAGCAAAGCCTTCGGCAGGACAAGTTACAGTTGATAAGCCCAGAGGCAGTAGTCACCAGATGACATGTATGCCCGGTGAAAGCCTACCTCAGACAGATTGCCTTCCTCTCTCTCTAGTTAAATACCTGCTCATATTTAAGCAGATAAAACCCATTGACTGTCATAATATCCAGGCTACACTCAAAAATATTGACAGTGTTCAAAGATCCTAGTAGTTAAGTTGATTTTTTTTGGAACATGTTATATAACCACAGCAAATCCATCAGTGTCTTGGAGATCACCATAGAAACGGGCTGACAACTCTCAGTGCAGGAGGAAGAAGCCCTGATCTCAGCTTGGAAAAGATGCTGAAGTGACTGGTCAAACATATGGATCTCCCTCTCTCATTGCTAGCATTATGGACTTCTGGTGCTCACTCACTCTCAGCCTTTTGGCTGCAGGATTGGAGGGAGAATTTCCTACTCCACAGGGTAATACATAAGACACTGAATCACCTTCTACCAAAGAGAGTAAGACATTGAGGGTCTATTCCAAATTAAAGATCACAAAACAAAAATAGCTAACTTGATAATTCTGTAAGAAAAAAGACTGCTTTAACTATATGAATTGCAAAACAGTGGGGTTCCTGTGGACTTGAATGTGCAGTGGTTTCTGCCATTACCCCTTTTTTGGTGCTGCCTGGTACGTTTTCCCAATGACCTGGGCCACAAGAATAGAGAGAAATCACACAACCTATGAAATCTGAGGCTAGAATTGCTCTGCTGGAGGGGGAAAAAAGGGGTAAAAGAAAGGCTTAATATTATTCCAGGGTACATGTACTTACTAGGGACTTCTTAAAGCTCCTCCATTTCTTTATTTTTGGTCTTGAACTAGAAAAGTTTCCATGGGCTTTGTTCTTTGCTGAAGTATCTTCCTGGACAAGTAACTACTTTTCAGTGGCCTTCACATCATGTGAAGTAGGAAATGTGTGTGTTTCTACATAATTCCTCAAATTAATATACAACAAATGAAATTATTGAATTAATAATTCATAAATACTAATTGTACTTGAATGGAAAAGTATCCAACCATTCCCCTGTTTGTTGACCTGAAAATATATTCCTCACCTTAAAGCATTTCTCCAAATTTTTATTTGATGACAGAACATCTTTTAATCACTCTCTTATAATTTTACAACTTCAACCTAAAACCATTCCAATCCTTCAGAAAGAATTGACATTTAGTCAAACAAAATGATGAATTTCTTTGCATTGCAGTAAGCGTTCATATGCTCAATTTATCTCAAGCTTAAAGATTTCTTATCCAAAGCTTGTCCCAAAGTGAATTTAGTTTAAATATGTATTTACACATGTAATATGTATTGCAGTTATGGCTCAGTACAACTTAAACTCTCGTGAAATACACAAAAACATTAATGGGTGGTACTAAAGCTAAAACACAGGAAATTTCTTTTTGTTTCATGTTATTTTCCATGTTTCAATGCATGGTCACAAGCTCAATTCAATTGTATTTCATACCGCTATCTTGAAATGTTTATTTTCTGTATATTTAGTAGTGTAGTCCCAAATTTAAGCATGTTTTAGAATAGTTACTAATGCATGATGTTAACTATAGCAGAGGCCCACAGAATTCTTCAGCATTTTTTTCACATCATTCTACATGTGAATGCTATGGTTATGCTTATTATGCTTAATGATACATTAATGTTATAATGCAAACACAGTGGTATATTTTACTTAAATATTTTGCTATGTTTGATTTCTTTTAGTGAATTAAAGTCACTCAGGGAGGCATGCAGAGGCCTAGGGTTGAAAAACCTAGTTTCTGTGGAAATGTTTACTTAAGCTATGGCTTTAGCTGGAGCAACTTTTGAGGAAATCACAACATAAGCAGACAACTTTCAGTATATATATAATAATTCATTACTACAAAATAAGAATACTGATTCTTTCTCAGTTAAGCTGTACTGTGTCCAGTTTTCACAGACACAAACGCTCCTATTTCCCTTTGAAAGGATGGCCATTGGTCAGTGACCAACTGAGTCACTGGACTTACCCATTCAGTATGTTACTTGTCCACCATCCCTTTATTCAGTTGAATGGTTTATTCTGTTAACACCTGGAATTTTGAGAAGAGGGACTGGGGTGATTAGGTAGGGGAATCTGGTAAGAGTTTGAATGCTCATGTGAAATGTGAAGCAGTGTTGATTACAATTGTGGGTATTTAGGGTTAGCACACACTGTTTTCATGGGTGCAAGTTAATCCCTCCAAGCCTCATAGAGCCTGGTATCAGAACATCTTTCTAAGTTTATTGATTGACTGAAAGAGAAACCACATTTACCGTTCACTGGTATGTAATACAGAGTCAATGTGAAGTTTGCTAATGAATTCACTGATCATTATTCCTAACTGCTCCAGAAATACGAAGCAAGCTGCAGAAAAATCATCTTCCCCTATGAACCATTCGTATATACAACCATGTTGAATGACAGCTAATACTATTGGTTCTTCATTTCATATTGCAAGAATTATTTAGAAATGAACAGTGTACTAAGAACAGGTATAGCCCCCTGGATCTCTGAGCAAGCCTGTATAGGGCTCCACACTGCATGTGGAAGAGCAAACACGTACAAGATCCAGAGCTCCAGGTCTACAGACATTGTGGGGTAGGAAGGGGGTATTTCTGAAAGCCACTTGATCTTCACCCATTTCAAACCTCAGCAAGCCCAAAGTTTAGCAGTTTAGAACCATCAAGTTTAATAATTGAACATACATGTTTCACTTGCTGAAAAAAGTATTCCTTAAAAAGGTGGAAAAGTTCATCTATACTAAAGTAACTTAAAACACTTAAGAGAACAGCAACAGTAAAATCCAACAGACAGATAAATCTTACTGGAGCAAAAGCCCAACCTCTATATACACATTTAGGAAGATGATTTTGCTTTTTGCCTTTAGATATTTTTAATGTGAAACAAAATAAAACAGCCATATGAGCAGGAACCTATCCTTGTCATCATTCCCTCACAGCTCAAGAAAATGTGTCAGTATATAGCACTGGTCTAAGCATTCACTACAGCAGTTATGATGAAATCATGTGGGCTACCTTGGCTGGATCCAACACAGCAGACAAGGTCGTCTGGCCTGCAGCTTTTTCCTTGCTGTCCATTTTATAATGGGTGGCTCTGGCATAAGTGAAGAACAGATAAGAGGTTTGACAGATCCTTTTGGATCCTTTCTCAAGTGTTGTGCACCTTTTCTCTTCTGCATAACCAAGAAAGAGGATCTGATAATAAAATGCAAATACTCCCTTGTCATATCATGAAGTGCACCCATGCACATCTAGTTCATCACTGGGGCACCTTCTGTGTCCCATGCATGACACGACCAGATGTAACAGGAGATTTAGGCAGTTTCGCCTAATGAAGGGCAATCCTTCCATCACATGAACCAAACTGTCCTTAATTGTATGACTGAATGCATAGTTCACAACTGGCAAGGAACAACTGCATTTTTGACTGGACAAAATACTTGCAATCATGTGTCACAGGAAAAACTTGCAGCTTCTTTGAGAAACAATCTCCTTTTTGGAGGGTATAGACACGTGGAAAAAATGTTGAGAACAGGAATAAAAGGGCTAAATATATCAGTGGTAATGACAACTTATGTTATGTTTCCTATACAGAGAGATGGAAAAAAAGTATTTGCTGATACTTGTGGCAAGCACCTTACAGTCTACTACATTCAATTTGATTCTCTATACGTCTTAATAGACATGACTATGAATATGATTACTGGCCATAAAAATTACACTAGTCTTATCCTAAGAACAGCAATAATATTCAGCTATAATGTTCACCTCTCACCCTACCTGGCTGCGAATTTCACAAGTTGACTATATGTATACTTCTACAATTTATCTTACTTTACCTGCCATCAATTACACTGAATTATGACTGATTCTTCTAATATAGGGGTTTTTTTCTTTCATTCCATTTAAGACAAGACTTGCAAGGAGTGCTCACAAGCAATTCAAGACATAACATTAGCCTTGCTGTCCTCTGGATCTTTTCAGAATTATTTCTGGGTTTTTTTAACGTGGAATTCACATTCCAAGCAAAGGCTCATGACTGTCACTGACGATAGAATTTTAACTTTCTCTGTATTGCTTTCCATTTCCCTAATGAATTGAAGATCTAATTTTTTCTTTTTCTACTGTTGACATATTCTGGAGAGATTTTTACTTCGCTAGTTTACCGGTGACAATGAGAATTACTTTTTCTCAGAGGAACAGGAAAGTTTAAAGCTCAGCAACATGAGAGGTTTGGATTGTTTTTGCCAGTGCACATTACCTTTAAATTTATGCAAGCTGAATCTCATATGCCAAGTTTTTAAAATTAATCTAGAGTCTCTCACAGTCTCCTATGGTTTTCACAAACCGAAAAGTTTATGGGCCAAACTGTTGAAAATGCCTCTGGATTTGTTTTCTGCTTTGGCACATGCAAAAAGCATCTGCAGATACCAACCATTTTGTTTCAAAATCAGCGTGCCCACTTTCCTTCATGTGTGATAACCACAAGAAGCCATGGAGCTTTAACTGAACCGAGGAGCTTAAACACTGGCAAGTTATAATCCACCCTCAAACATGTCATCAAAGCAGAAGTATCCCACATAGTTCAGGAAGGGATAACAACATTAAACTAGCTTTTTCATTGACATGATCAGGTTGCCTTGATTTCTTCTGCTTGAAATAATTCTTTTTCGAAGGTGTTTGTTTTCTCAATCTTAATGGATACGTCCATACCACTCAATGAGAGGGCTAAGGAGTGAATGCAACACCACAGCCCTTGACTACACAACTGATGATTTGTCCCTGCCTCTACTCTGGCTTGTTCCAGTCACCTCTCCACAACACCTGGGCAAATTCAGGTGTTAGTTTACTTATGGATCACTGTCAGAAGATGGTATGGCCAGGAATGCATGAGGTTTAAGTCCCCCTGTCCTGCACAGTCCTCCAGTATGATCTGCACACACTAAAACTCCTGCAAGTCTTCAGGTCACACCACAGTACAGGAAGCCAGTGCTCCTGGCGTTGTGGTAAGAACACCCTGGCAGACTGCAACATGTATCTTGAAGTGTTACAGACACTGAACTGAAACACATAAAATAATAATTATTACTACCTTGGAACCACATGAGGAAAGCCAGGGTGAAAATCTGTGCAGCGTGGACAGTTTGCTCTAGAGGCTTCTTCCCCTACACAGGATTGGTACAAACCAGCTCATGTCTGACAGCCCCTGGTCCAAGAATCAGTCCCTCATCTGTTCAAATTTGCTACAGTTAGTATCTGCACAGGAACTTTTTTTTTTTTTTAAGTTAAAAAAAAGGCTGCTATTTGATAAAACCTTCTTTGAAAAAAAATTGTTTTCCTATGATAAAGAAATAATCCAAATAATTCCTTCACAAATTATTTTAGGACTGAAACTTGAATTTGACAGTGACTCAAGAGAATGTATTTTGACATTTATAAACATGTTCAGCATTTATCTCTCAACACATTTGAGAGATATAAGGATTCTCCTAAACAAAGGTAAAAATCTATTATTTATATACATTTATGTCTTTTTATATATGGGAAATTTGCAGTTGTCTTTTAAATTGGAGTGTTACAATTTCTAGATTAGAAGAATAAAAAGTATTTAAGTGATTCAAAACATCATGAAAGTCAAGAAGCGTTGCCAGTTTTAGATGAAGAATCAGGGTGAATATTATTTTCTCCAATATATTCACCAAAGCTTATAATTTACGCTGCTCACTCTCCATCAAGTCCAGCAATCGCATTAGCCTCCTTGCCAGCTTCTTGAGAAAATGCTCCTAGTATGGTCCAGCTTCTCAAACAATTGAGGACTATAAAATACAAGGTATGTTAAAGGGCAGCAATGAAAGGGTTATCTTTTCCTAAGTTATTCATGCAAAGAAGGTAATTTTCTGTAAAAAGAAGCCTTGCAATCAGTTGTTTATAATCGAACATAAAACCTGAATAAAAGACAGTCATGGTTATGGTTTTCTCTCATACGTTATGGATTTCTAATTCTTTTTCTTTCACTAGTTTCTTGTAATGCTGTTTACAGTTCACATCAGAAAACTGTGGTGGTGTTCAGTGTTGACTTGACTAGCATTTTACTCTAAGTGTGCCCATTTTTCTGTCCAATTTGGATTCTGAAATTGAATTCAGAAAGAATGGTACTGGGCGAGCTAGGCCAGCTGTGTTGCTCGACATTCATTGCTCATGCACTGCAACTCCCCGAGACCTCCTGCTGTTACAAGTCTCAGCCCCTCACGCCGCTCTACAAGACTTTGCTTCACCTGTGCATTTGCTGTCATCTCTCTTGCTTTTGATGATGCAGTTAATTTCTTAAATAAATCTAACAGTGAATTTGTAATTTGAATAATGTAAGAATAACACTCTGCAGGGCAGGATTTGCATAGTTTTTTTATGCAAATATCAGTAAGTGTTTAAGCCTTCAAAACACTCACACATTTTAGGTTACCATTTTTTCACTTAATAAATATTCTCTGCTGGACTATTTAGAGATCACCTACAAGCATCTTTGTTTACAGAGTAAGTTAATTAATACAGATAATACAGCAGGGCATAGGGGTGAAACTTTTTTTATCTGCTCCAAACACAGAAAAAAGAGTCTGCTCGTGTCAAATGGTGTGACATGGTTGAAAACCAAGGCAAGTTTGCTGACAAAGTAGCTAAGGTTCATGGGCCTTTCAGATGAACCTCCAGCAAATTTTCAATGAACTTGGGCTGGTATAATATTTCCCTTTAAGCAATGTGAAAACAGTCACTTTGAATGCCTTCAAACTACAACTATGTGAATAAATGATTTTTAAAGTTCACCTGTAGTTAAGAACATTCCAGGTTAACATAAAAAACCAAACACATTGGAAAGAGCAGATTAGCCAATCCTCTCCCCTCCCATCCCTAGCCCTGTTTTATATCAGTTGAATGCATTTTAATAACAGCAATAAAAATTTGGAAAGAAAAGCCCTGATGAACATGGAAACTTCAACACTCTCCATAGGAATAATGATATCTAGGTCATGAACAAACCCCTGGTTCAAATGCTCTCTCTTATGGCTGTGGAGCAAGCATTTAAACACTGGTCTTCTGCTTCCTAGACAAGTGCCTTAACTCCCTGGCTACAGTTTGCACTGGAGAAGGACTCTCAATTTGTCTTGTCAAAGTTACTCCAAGATTAAGCTAGGATAAACAGGTGAGGTAATGGCTGCACTGTATGACAGTCTGCACACCCAATTAGAAGAGTGGTATCTTGATTACAGCCCCTGTTCCACCAACTAATCCTTTACAGATAATTAGAGCAATTGGTAAACAATCAAAGAAAATACAGTCTGATACATCTAACAAAACTAGAGAAAATAGTATTGATCACTGATTCATTCAGGGCTTTATTCCATATAACAAATACAAAACCAATGCCAGACACTGTGAACTCATTAATGGTGATTTTCTTAAGGCTCTTTGCCACTTGCTTCAGTATAGTTTATTTGTAGTGTGAGGGTAACACATACCTGATATACACTTAGTCAATTAGTATAAGATGGAAATGCAGTTTTGCACTTCTTACTCTCCTGCCACTCTGAACATTGGTACCTGTTAAGACTGGAGAGTAACCTCTGGAGAACATGGTGAAGAAGTGCAGAAAAATGCTCTGCTCCAAGGAAAATGACTGTGTAAGCACCCTTCATGTCCAGCAATGCTACTTGACAGGACAGTAACACCTCTTACAATTTCAATCCAAACAATCTCATTAGCTTCTCTGACAGAAACTATCAGAGGTAATGTTTCTCTTGGCTTCACAATACAATTAAGGTGGGAAGAGACCTCCAGAATGGTCTAAGAAACATTCTCTTTAAAGAGGCACAGGCAAAGACCCCACAGGAGTAATGCTGGCTCTAAAAGATCCCTTAATATGCAAAAAAAGCAGAAATATTTTCATAATGCTGCAGGCCATGCCACTGTCTACAGCTAAGGGAAATTCACTTTGAAGAATATGGATTATAGGCAGCCACCCAAAGCCACATAGAGAAACAGCTGATATAAATCTGGGCTGCTAGACCCAATATTCTTTTAAACTAAGAAAGCTCAACATTGTTTAGGCGAGTTTAGAGAAGAAACAAGACAAATCAGGTGCTGATACTGAAAACTCAATAAATACCCTCATTTGTTTATTTAAAAAACAAAATGGTGTCTAAACAACAACTCCATTATCATTTGCTGAGGATGTAGAAAACACTTTTTCAGTGTTTTTTCCAATGTGAATAAAGCTTTACCTGCTTCTGACCTTATCTGTTATAAAGGGCTTTCATCTGCAGTGAGGGCAACACAAGGAATGGCTCCCTTGCAGTTTGTGGTATTTGCTATCATTGAAATCTCTCATGAGAGTCCTTTATAAAACTGGAAACTGAGCCAAGGGAGCTCATAATAAATATAGAATAGCAAAGCCCTTTCATGAATGAATGAATGAATAAGTGAATGACTTGTTATGGTAAATACAAAATATGTGAATACTGAGTGCTTATCCTGAAAGCAATTCCAATGGAAATATTTTATTTTACTGCTACAGTTCATACTCATCTCAAAAAATCAAAAGGAGGCCAGCATTGTTGGAAACTGGAACCACTTTTTACAGATCCTCACAGATGTCTAAATATATTGCCTTACGGTACTTGCAAAACCAAGACTGTTTTTTTTCCTTTTTTTGACTGATTGCTTTTCAAGTTGTGAGTGGGCATATCTTAACTAATCCCGTAATGATTTTTGAGATAGTGACGCACTAGCTAGATTCCTGCTCATCTACTGTCTCTGATTTCAGTGCACTAAAATGCCAAATATTTGGTCTAATGACTTTAAATCGTACAGGGAATCACTACGCATTCCTCTACAGTATCTGAATTATTGAATTCTATTTATCTAGAAACAGTAGGGGTTCATACTGTATTGTTTCAGTACCAAAAAAAAAAGTTAAACTAAGCAAAATAATTGTCTTTGAACTAAAAGCCATGTAAACCAAATACTGTCTGTGTTCCCCATCCTGCAGCCCTTTACTCGGCAGCTTCTTCACCCGTGTGATGAGAGGCATGTGCAGATCCACAGAGCACACAATGGGAGAGCACACTCAGATATAACCCTACCAAAAACCACTGATGTATCCCACAGGAGTATATTAAATCCTGACTTGTCTAAAAAGGAGAACATTTTGTATCCTTTGTCTAATTATCACTCTTAGAATGTTTTAGGTGAACTAAAGATGTTTGAATTGCTCTAAAACCCATTCAGTGCCGCTGCAAGCAGCACACCTTACCAGCTATTTGAGGGCCTCTGGGGCCCTTGGAGGGCAAGAAGCCCTGAATGTTAGCAGCACTGAAGGCTACTTTTATTGTCATTAGACCCTGAAAGCAGTTACCTTTCCCAGGGAAATAATATGACTTTTCTTGCATTTAATATTTAAAATGTGATTTAAATGTTAATAATTAATGTCAGACTACTTTTAATTTCTATCAGTGAAAGCATACGCTGCATTCTATTCCATTTCCAATGGGAAGAAAACCGTGGGCACTGTAGTCTTTTGTTATTAAAGCATTACAGTAGCAGTGTGAGTCTGTACAAATGTTAATTTGTCATAATTTTCTCATAGGATAATATTTACAGTATTTCAGAGTGTACGTATGTGATCAGCATTTTTTACCCACTTGGCAATTGTATCTGAACATCTGCTTTCATGGTTTATGTTCACAAAGGCCTGGTTCTTTCACTGCTGCTATGGTAAGATGACTAATACAGCTGCAGCACATTGCTAGTGTTATGGATCTGTCACATCTACTGTTCACAGTCACACTGGCAACTTCCACAATATTTGTTCTTTATGACAGATATACCATTGCAATTCAGAGTATAAGACAGCCTTTGGGCAAACCAAGAGTGCCAAGATCCTTAGTTAACGATGGTCACCACTGTTTTTTAAAAAACATTTTGAGACATATCAAAGCAGTATCCTAGAAAAGTAGTACAACGGGGGAAGGAAGGTAAAGGAAGAGAAATCATTAAAAGAAAGTCACAACGAGCCAGGGCAAATGGTTATATTACATCATGCTTTGGCTTTTCTCTGCTCCCTCCCTCTTCTGAAATCCAATGGAGATGAAAACAGTATGCACATCCACTAGAACAACAGAAAAGTTGACACAAGAAAAAAAAAAAAAGTAAAAAAAAAACCCCCCAAACCTGCACAGCTAAAGCTACCAGAGAAAAATTGTTTTAAAAACCCACAGCATTTAGAAACACTTAGCAATTTTAATATAGCATAAAAGAAACTGGCAAAATACATTTCAAAGAGCATAAAAGAGAAAAAAGAACAACTCATCTGGCACTATCATAAAAAGTTAAACAAAAATGTTCACTCTAACAGCCAAATTTATACTTTTACAAAAGAGAGATGAAAGGATGCAATCACATGGATTTTAGAATAAGGTATTTCAGTGTATATATAATGTATTTGAAAACGAGTATGTCTCTGCAACTAAGAGGGATGGAACATAAGAGATGCCTGAAAAGCCACTTGGCCTATTCCCCTGCTTTGAGACTGGACTGACCGCAATCAAAATGACTCCTGGGGAATGTTTGTGTATCCTGTTCCTAAAAATTTTGATGAAGACTTTTTTCTCAGTGAAGAAGTAATGAAGATCTCACCAACTCACTTGCAAGCCTACTCCAGTGTTACATTACTCTTTGTCTCTTAAAGTTTTTTCCTAATGTCAAACTTGTATCATGTTTGCTGCGTTTTAAGCCCTTGATTAGTAATCTGACATACTGTGGGCACTGGAAAGTGATTATATCATTTAGAGTAAGTTTTTACATACTTGATATTTTATAATGGCTTTTGTCAGCCCACTCCCAACTAAATAAACCACTCTTCCAAACTTGTTGCCATTCTACTCATTCTCCTCAGTTTCTTCCAAATGCCCCATTTTCTCTGGCGTGCAGTGCCCAAAACCAAGTGCTGCTGATATCTTACAAACACTGTGAGTAGCATGAAAAGATCACGTCACTTGCCTTCTTGCAGATTATGCTGTCCTGTCTGAGCATTCCATCATGATGTTTGCCTCTCCTGTAAAAGGCTGACATTGCTGAGTTTATGATTCATTATACCCTCCAAATTCTTTCCAGCATATTTGTAGCTTACTGTTCTTCCCCTCACCTGAATTTGAGCAGATGATTACTCCTGCCCAAGTGTAATAGCTTACACTTCTCACTGAATTGTATTCTCATTTAAGGCCAGACAGTTTTTCAAACTTGTCAAGTTGCTTCTGAATTTTAATCTCGTAGCCCCTCTTTAAACCAGTACTATCTGCAACTGCATAAATGTGCTATCTATTCCAGCATACACGTCATCCATGAAAATGATCCAAGACTAGACTTTGCAGGAATCATGCTTGTAAGACACCTTGCATTTTAGAAGAGAACCACAGACAGCTGCTCCCAAGTATGGACACTGCATCCATCTTATATTAATTTATCTATGTTCTTTTATTTTCCTTATGGGAATGCCATGTGCAACACTGCCAAAAACTTCACCTCCGCTGGCATCTAAGCATAGGACTTCATTTGCCTTTCCTTTAAGAAGTCCTTCTGCATTATCATTGAAAGAAATCAGATGGCTGTGATTTAATTTGCTTTTCACAAAACTATGCTGCCTCTTATTGATCACCTCTCAGAGGTTAATTGTCTCAGAAGTGCTCACAAATAGTTTATTTATGCCAGTATTTTTTCAGGAATTGAAGTTAAGCAGACTGGCCTGAATTTTCTCCTGCTCATGCATTTCCTCCTTTTATGACAGTCACTAGACTACCAATATATTTGTTTACTGGATCCCACTTATTAAGATTTCAAATAAACTTACTAATGGATCTGAGATTGCTTTAGACACCTTAAGAAATCCTATCTGATTAAAGCCATCGGGCCCAATTAATTTGAGATCACTCAACTCAGCTACATGTTTTTTTCCTCAGTAGCTTAGTTGGCAATTGGGCCCTTTTGCATGGGGTATGTAAGTGTTTTTCTCTTTGAAGCAAAGATCTATGTGCACTGGAGAAAAGACAATACTGCCTTTTTTCCCCACTCCGAACAGGCTCCAGAGTAGCCTCCAGACTTTATAGCCCCCAAATAAACCAATCTAGCAGAAGGCAAGCAAATCAGCATAATCTTTAAAAAACCCCTTTAATTTAATCAGAGGGCTGCAAAGGCTCCAGCCAAAAGATTACTGAAGAATTTTTCAATTTGGAACAAAATTAATTTCTGAATTTGCCTTCAAAACAGTTGAGTTTACACAACCACATTCAGCTGAGATATTGGAAATATGTATGTAAGAAAAGCTGTCCATCAGATGCTATGAGAAAAGCAAATAATCAAAAGAATTGATTATGTACAGAAAACTCTTATGCTGTTTGGCATGGTCATATCATGGCCGGATATGGTGGCCGGAAAACACCAGAATATTTGCAAAAAAAAAAAAAAAAAAAAAAGGAAGGAAGTAGCAACAGATATTCTGCTTAGGGGTGCGCGTAACTGCAGAAACATGCATTCCTGATACTGCATTCATCAAACAGGTGAAGCAATGCTTGACAACATAAGTTGGAGAAAAAATCTGATCAACTTCCCAAAACTTTGACAAGATGATAGACTTGCTGCGAAACCAGCTAGCACGTACCATAGGAGCCTGTGTGCTACTGAAAGGGATTTCATTAGCTGATAGGTGGGAAATGAAGGGTCCACTCCTAGATCATAAGAACCTACATTACAGACACACCAGCAACACAGCCTCAGACATGAACCTGGTTCTGGCTAACTGATCATCTTTTTGCTGGAAGTGACATGCGGGCTGATAGGTGGTTTATCTCCTGCCATTTCTATTTCATAACACAGCCTTTAAACAAATCACCTTCCTCACATCCAGCAAGGCAGAGGGAGTGCCAAAATAAGGTGTGGGAAAGCAGTTTCACAACATTATTACACACAGCCTGTAACCTTTTGAGACTGCTTCATATGCAACTACATCACGCACCATAAAACAAATCAGTAATTACCATCTCTAAGAAGAAATGTATCTCAAATCCAACATTTACTTCAATAAAGGATAATACTGCAACTACACAACTGTGAAGTCAACATGCCATAAATCACTACCAGAGCTTTCCCTTTTCAACAAGAAAGAATATTTTTCCTATGAATTAACTTAAGAGAAATACAGACTTAATGGGTGAATCATACTTATCTGTTGACTTAATTTCAAGTATGTCGGGCATCCTTGAATATCTACAGTAACGCACAATTTGACATCATATGCTGTACAAGGTCATCTAATATTGACAGAAGGCTTGAAATACTTATGTTTGAGTAAAAAGTGAGAAGGTTTGTTGAATTATCTGAAGTCAGATTAACACTCAACCTTGTTACGGGTTTTGAAGCTCTCTGCATGTTGAGGAACACACTTTCCTCTGCATCCTCTTGCTCCATTTTAATAACTGCAAGAAACTTAACCTAATTACCACAGATGAGGTTGGATCTCTGCTCCAGGAATAATGTCATACCACTTCTACCACTGCTTGTATGTTATGCTTCGCTGCTTCTGACACCAATGAGAGGTGCGCTGGACTAATTGTCTTTGGATGATAGACTGACAAAGCCACAGGGAAACTTGCGCTTTTGTAACACTATGGGTTGGAGTAAAAACTTTCCCAAATAGCAGCAGTAGCCTTCTATTCAACACAATTTAACAGCAAAAGCTACAAAGCATTTCCATGCAGTCTCCAGCATGTAAAAATTCAGTATACGAAAGACTATGAAATACCACCTGCTTCCTGTATGGCAGACTAATAGAGACACTTGGTTTGAAAAGAAAAATTCATAGCCAAGTTTGTCTCCGGTGTTCTGAAACCTGTCATGGCACTTGAGGAAACAGCCTGGCTCCCATTTTTTAGCTCAGCACATCACCAATACTACCATACCCAAGACATGCACACAAGAGGATACAGGATGGAAATACCAGGACAAACTGTCCAAACTGTTTTGGAAAGGAAGGCACCACCATGACAAACACAGGTACTAAGGGTAACTTTCCTTTTACAGTAACTTACAGAGCATGACACTGAGAGGAATAACAGAGAAACATTTCAGCATTATACAGCTCCAATTCAATGCAATTTGGAGCCTGATGATAGACTTTATCCTTGTGAAAATTATAAAGCATTAAACCTGTGTATCAGAGTCAGGTCAGTTTTAGCACTAAAACATTACCTTGGGCAGCTTGCTTACACAAGGAGAGGAAAAAGCTGATCTACCACTGGCTTTTATAGCCAGTGAAATGAAACAGTAAATAGGGGCAGGAAAAAAAGAACAAAATTTCACATTGTTCAGGTCAAAAGGGTTGTGCAGAATTGGTCTATGACCCCAAAAGAGTTCTCTCTAAAGTCACAGGTAGAGAATTACCCAGACAATAAGCAGGGGAAATACATCAAGAAATGTGGTCTTTAATGCATGAATAAATATGCCACCTTAGATATTTTAGATTTATACTGTAATTTCATTATGACAAAGAATAAAAACAAATGGACCAAAAGACGCAAAGACTGAATGCAAAGATTGCCCCAGAGAGTCCTCACAATAGGAAGTAAATGCTGAATACATTCAAAATACCTAGTGTTTGGGGGATGAATTCTTTGGTAAGATTCCAGCTTGGTGACTCAGCCTTCTCCTTGTGGAGGAAAAGGTGTGTTTAGAGGACATAAGACAGACACAAACCAGAATAATTCTCTTGACTGAGCAGGTTCGGCACCTTTGCACAGGCATCTTGCACTGTCTCAGAGCATCTCAGCTCCCAAGACCAAAGGCATGGGGAGACTTATTGCTCAGAGATTTTTCTGTCTATGAATGCTCAGTGTTTGCATAGCAAATGTCTCCTTTCTCCCTCTGGCACAAACTTGTAACAATGATCTATGCCTTAACTTTTTGCCATTTTACTATCTTTTTTCACGTTTCCTCCTTTGACACACAATCATTTCTAGTGTAGTCATAGTAATACCAACAGAACAAGACAGCCTTAGTGGCATCCACAAAATCAACATACTGACATTTAAAAGAATTTAACATGTATAATGATGCATGGATCTATTCAGTGATTTATGACCATGTATCATAAGTGGTGATCTTTTAACCAATTCTGTTGTCATGTTCTTTCAGAACACAATAAACATACTTGTCGCTCTATTTTTTTGCTAGGGTATCCATCACAAGCAACGATTTCACCAGGCATTTTTCAAGTTATCTGACCTGAAAGACAAAATTTCTATATGCTGCCATGATCATAACAGCTGAGAAACTCAGAAAAAATTGATGAACAGTCTCCAAAGAATAGTCTTTATCTTACAGGTACAGATCTCAGTTACAGAGAGCTTAAGGGTGGATTTAATTTCAATGAACGCTACCATGTAAGAGCTAGGCACCTACCCTAAGCCAATCATTAAAGCTCCCTCAAAAGCTAATGAAGGGAATGCACTTCCAAATGTCACTTAATTACATTCCAAAATGCCTAATACAGGTAGGATGAACTACCTGCTGGAAGTCAAACCAGTCTTTCCCTTTTATGATTACTCAGGAGGCCTAAACGCAAGTTTAGGCTTCATACCTTATTTCTGCATACTTAGACTACAATCCCCCACCTATTTCAGGACATCTGAGCAGACTTTTCCACTTCTGAAGCACACCATCATTCTTCCTTCCTCCAGGAAAGCCTTCAGTCATATGCAGGGTACCTCAAAGGGAGGGGGCCTCTGCTGATCACAATCCAGCCTATGAAATTTTCCATTAAAGCACTTATGATGAAAAATTGTAGACAAGACAGAAAATTGTAAGGTGCAGAATGACTTACAATTTTAAAGACTTCCACTTTTTCCACTGGATAAATAGATGACTTGGCTAGTTAGCAAATGTGCAGATGTCAGCCTGTCTACTACCCACATATTTTGTGGTATGTCAGCAGCAGGCAGGATGCCATGATGCTTAATGTTGACATTATCTATGTGTGACAGCTTCAACAATGAGAAGTTAGCTGGGGAGGGAGACACCATGTACATCTGTTCATCAATCCCGCTGAACAAGAGGAAGCCTCAGAAATCATGATGGAACTCATGAATAACCTGAGAGCACAACACAAGCCTGTTCTGGATTTCCAAACTCTAATCAGGCCCACCAGATCTGGCACCAGATCCAGTACAAAAGAATGCAAAGCACAGAAAAGCTCATGCATAATTATTGAATCACGTTAGAGCTTTTTCTGACATCTTCCACTTCAGCAGTACAGCATCATCCTCAGCTGGAGTTTGTCGATGAGTAAAGTGTACTATTAAAAAGTTCACTAGTTATTTTCTTCCTATTAAATCAGATTCTTCCCCATCCCTCTCTTCTCCCTCAATTACTTTTGTTCCTGATACTTTTTCCAGTGTTATAACACTCCAAATTTGCATAATAAATTTTACCTTACTCCTACTCTTTTTCTAGAAACTTTCCTGCCCTTATTAATAACACATAACAATGAAACAATGATGTCCCTCAACCTTTGCAAAGTGAATTTAAAGCATTCTGTCTAAATCATAAAATTCAGCTCACTTGTGCACCTCAAAGCTTGAACTCAGAGGCCCCTCTGTGTGAGAGGCAGACACATTTGTTAAATTTCCAGTAACTATAGACTTAATTACTATCATACCGTGTACCTAGAAAAAGGGTAGGCTGGAAGACATTTGTGGAGCAAGGTATTCATCTATTTATTTGTCCATCTTATACATGCATCTAAAAGGGGATTTGAATCATCTGCTAGCAGCAAGTATTCTGAATAAGAAAATGTTTTTCCCCTATCATATCTCATTATGTGCCACACCTTCCTATTGCCTTTTTCTCTTAACTAGGCTGCAGGTGGAAGTGTAAGGATAAATTTGGCACTACTTTCTAGAGAAATTTTCAGAGGCTCTAATCCATTTTGGCAGCACCTGTTGTCCTGATCCAATGTCAGGGAAGGTTTCGATATGATCCCAAGAGCGAGATTAAGACACAAACAAGGTCAAATGCCGTATAGTGAAAAAAGCTTTTATTATCAAAAGTATCAAAAGTGGAAAATGGTGGCGATAGGATAGAATGGAAGAAAAGGTAGAAATTAAGCAAGCAGTCCGGATAGGATTGCTAGGATAGTCACCACCACGGATCCAGCGGCGTCCCGTTGGTCCTCAATCTTCAATTCTTTGGTGGTGAAAAAAGGGCCGACACAGCTTGTCTCTATGGGTTTTTATAGGGCATATTTCGATGATGTCATGCGCTGCAGGTTTGGTCTATCACACAACCTTCCCATGGTCACAGGACCAGATCAGCTCCAGCCCGTTTCCTCCCCTGGATGCCTCAATGGTCTGGTAATCGTTCTTATGGACAGAGGAGTGTCCTGCTTAAACAGGCCATCTTAGAGACAAAGGACTCGAGATAAGCAGTTCACAGTTCCTTGAGATGACAGCCCAGTCCCTCACACCTAACAATCTTTGAGGCAAATGGCTCAAGATAACAATTCAGTCTCTTACACATGTGAAAACTTTGTCTTAGTTCCCAAGGAAGCCCTACTTCCTGCTCTTCAGAGGACCTTTCCTGAAAGTTTTGGCTTCATCACTCCAACATAACTTAGGTGCTGAAAGGGAAGGGAGGAGGAAGAGACAAGAGATACGTTCATACTTCACTAGCACTGTGGAGTTTAGTGATAACCTGAAATGTGAAGGGTTTAACTGCATGCATTAACTAACCGGAGAGGTGAAGCTGTCACAGATCGAGCGCTACCCAGAATTCATGCTGCGGTTCCTGATTGCTTTCTCTCTTATAGAAATGAAGAGCAGAGAAAAAAGGTCTCTTAAAAATGGATCAGGAGGGTTATGCAATCTCCAATGAGAAATCAAAAGGAAGATTGTGTTCATACTTTCCGTAGTATGGAGTCATGTAAAGTGTGACTCAAGTCATTTAATCTTGCTTTCGTCACAGTCAACAATACTTGGGTAATTAGATGAGGATGTATTAAATAGATGCACTGGAAAATCAAATCTTTAATTTACAGTCTTCCATAAAATGACATTTTTAAAGTTCCCTCCTCCCTTACAGATGGAATTTTTATCAGCTAAAGCAAATAATATGTAGCTGAGTGAAATTAGTGTGCTGCTCATGAAAAAAATGTAACTTGAAACAGCTTTTCAGAGAGCTTAAGCAATGTCTTGACATTGTTTGATTTAAATACACAATTCAGAAAGTCTTAGACTGACTTTTTTATTTCTCCATCTACACTGCACAAGCCACAAACAACTCCAGACACTTTAGCATTTTCTTAAACCCAAATGACAAAATGCATGCTCCACAAAGAAACAACTGCAATGCCAGCATTCCTCTTTTATTCTACATACTCTGAAACACCAAGTTAAGTGGAAAAAAATCAGGATTCGGAACATTCTTAAAAAGCGCACATCTGTGCTTTTGCCTGAGCTGTGGTGAAAGCTGAATCCTAGAGACAGGTACCATTCACAAAAATGTCCAGTATTAAAAGGAAATTTTGAGTCTGTCAGCTGATTTCAGTTGTTTTAACAGGACAATAGGAAAGTGCCAATATTTGAAGTATCCACATCAAAGCTACACAGAGCTTTAAAAACCAAGGACATGCTAAATTACATCCTGAAGTGATTAGGGAACTAATATGTTCTGTGGCACTGTGGACCCAGATTAAACTATTAATCTAGTTCTGGGGTGACTGGCTGGGATATGAAGCACTTTTACATGTTGTACTTCGAACAGATTTCCCAATGAGGTCTGCAACATATCTATATTAAACTACATTCAGTAGGTAATTTATTTTTCATAGCTGGCTGTCATGCTACTGCAATCATAACTAGATAGAGATCCATTTAGTAAATGGAGGATGTGATAGAAAGAATACAAACTTTGATAAGGTAAATTTTAAGGGTGACATTGGCATACTCGTAGTTTCACAACCCTAGAAGTGTATGACATATTTTCCAAAACCAGAACCTTACACATGCTAGGTTTTGTCTCTGTTTTCTTGTATAAATCTGTAGGAAACAGCTAAGTCAAACTGCTTAGAATACTTAATGCACCTCAGTACGGAAAGAAGATAAAGCCATAAATAAGGAGAAAGACCTGTAGAAAATTTGTGCACCTAATTGAAGGAGGATGGTATACTGACAGCTATTACATCTCGTACTCTAAATGCAACCAGCAGTTCCAGAGATCTCTGCAGTTCTGATGACCAGAAACTGGAAAGAAGCATCAGGAAAGGATCACTTCATACTTGCCATACCTCTTGTACTCTTTATTTAAGGCTCTTCAGAGGAGATAGAGCCTTGGTTAAAGCAAATATACCAGCTCTATATAGCTTGGAAGAAATGAAACTTCATTCCCTATTGGTCTGCTCCCTTCTGTGTATATTACACTCACTTTGAAATTGCAAAGGAAAAAAAAAAAAGTAAGAGTGGATGATGTGAATTAAATCCCACTGTATTACAAGAACAAGTCTAATTCTTTTTTCAGATCAATGCTATCAAGGACACACACAGAAAAGGCACTCCTGGCACATACTGGGACATACTCAAATTTTCCAGGAGTATTTTGTCTGACAGATACATTACAATTAAGTTAAACAAAGTACACTGCAAGGCCCCTAAGTAATAAGAAACCTCAGTCTTACACAGCAGCCACAACTTTTCAAAGCATTTTCAAGCTTCTTCCACAAACTGTGTTTCCCACACTTTTTGGATGATAGCATAATGCATGAGGGAAGTAGATATTCTTTTGTGTCCAATCTGAAGAGCAAGTTTCCCCCACAAATAACGTCTATGAAAACTATATTGGCTTTGGGGCATTTTTTTTTTCCCCCTTAAACGGTCAAGATAAACTGTATATTTTCACAGCTGGTAGCTGAGTCCCAGCAGATCTCTATCTGCATGTAGTGCAACTATTTTTAAGCCAACAATGAATCACCAGCAGGCAGACAAGACAAAATGCTGAAGCACACATTCTAGGTAGTTGAACTACAGAACAATCTCTATTCAGTAATTTGGTTATTTCTGGAAGAAATGAACCACATGAGCAGCAGGTGCGTATGCTAATAGAATGACTTTGTGTTTTAATTAAGCAGTATTTCCCTACAGAGTAATTACATATGTTTGCTCAACTTTTTTAAAGACCATTAAAAAAACCCTGTAATCTCTTTCTTTCCCAGGCTACAAATAAAAGATCTCAAGAACCTTAAAAAAAAAAAAAAAAAAAGGGTAGCAAACATGCTTAGTAGATCCTATACATATACAATAAACCCTTGCTAGGTAAAATTTCATAAAGAAGCTTCTATAACAGATGGTGTTATCTGAACTCCCATCAAAACCTGTTTTGTCTCAGATAATGCCACTGATTCAACTGAATGTAATGTGTGAGGAGAAATTTTACACTGACTGCCATGGCTATAAGAAAACTAACCTAACCCAGTAAATATTGTAAAGTACCATTTGAAATAGAGATTACAGAGCCTAAAGAGGAAAAGAAGATAGATTTAATAAGACACTGACTTCCTAAGCTTAAGCAACAAATACAGAATTTTCCTCAAAGGATTTACAATCTCTAGACCCTCTGACTACCATGCATCACTCCGAAGGTGGTCTAATAACAGACAAGATCTGCTGCCGCACAACTGGCCTTGCTTCTGGCATGAGACCCCCACGGCTACAACTGCTATTGCTATTATTCAGCGATCCACCAATTGTTCTGTACTATTTTCTGCTGTGAAAAAGCATTACTACGTTGGCAATATTAAGTTAGTATTACAGAACTGAAAATAATAATGGAGCCAAATAACACTTGCTATTTCTTTAAGTATATTCAAAGATTTATCATTAGGCTTTGCCTAGTCACTCCAGTTGGAGAGAGAGAACTGCAGGGGAAACAAGTCAATTCTCAGGCAGTAGAAACGCTTAGACCTGAAGGCGATTTAGCCAAATGTTAACACTGACATCTAGAAATACAGACACAGAAACAAATAGCCAAAGTCAGAAACACTGTGTGCGGACGCAACTCCATTAAGACCTCTTCTCCAAACTATGTTCAGACAGCGCTTCCGAGCTTCCTCCAAAGAACACAATATGTTCTCTGCGTGAGAGACTGCTATAAATTCCACCTTTGAAAAAAACCCCTATTTTCATGCTTAAAGAGAATAATGCACACCAAGCGATGTTTAACACAAGGAATTTTAGGCAGTTTTTTCAATCCTTCTTCATGCAAAATTATACAAATTCAGATTCTGTTGCATCTATCTTAAATGTATCTCCACTAGAGAGACGTATTTCCCAGAAAATAAAGATGGGAAATCATCCTATACTACAGGAGAGATGTGTCAAGTACATGTCACATAGCTATTAAATTGAAAAATGGAACTCACAGGAAAATCTGAGGATGTTTTCAAGAGCTAAAAGCCTTATTTTCACTTGCTTCTCTTGTGCCAGCATAACTTTCTTATTTCAATAAGGATTTTATTTTTTTCAAGATTCTCTCTGTCCATTGTCCATGTGAGATTTGTGATTTTCTATCAGTGTAGGACTTCTACTGCATCCTGGAAAAGCTATTTCAGCAACTTTCTTAGAAATGAGGAGTATGTACAAATCAAAGTTTGTAAAGAACAGCTACCAAATACAGCTTACAGTCCAGATGATGGTCTGTCTACAATTTAATAAATAAATAAATAAATAAATAAATAATATATTCAAAGCACCTGGTTTGTCTTGAAACAGCCAGAGACCAGGAAAACAGACCAAGAAATGGTTTGGTTTTTTTCTCCCTTAAAGCAAAGATTTGATTTCAGAAGCACACTTATAAAAGCCATCTAGTTTGAACCTAACTTACCCAATGACTTTCCCAGTTCCTCAAACCAGCAAAATACCCAATAAGAAAACCTATCTCGGGAGAGAATAATTGTTATTATATTGGCAGGAATTGGCATAATGGGTAATTTTGCTAGAATTAATCAGAGCCATGATGGAGTCTTTCAGTATCTACGCAAATGTCAATGCATTCAAAGTCTGTATTTTCTTTATAGCTTTGTAACACATGGTGCTATTGCTTGTGGTTTACTTGCTCTGTGTATTTGAATCTTAACCCTGAACACTCAAAATGCAGGAGATTTTAATAGCAAACATACTGAAATCACAATGAACTTCACAGGAGGCTTTCAGTCAAGGAGTCTATAAATAAACAGCAGGGAGGAAAAAAGGCCACTTTTGAAAATAATACTTTTTAGAAAGACCTTAACAATCACAATATACTATTCAAAACATTAACTAAATGTAAGATACACTATTTGGAGAGAATAACAATGACCAAATATCTATGGTCCAACTATGTAAGAGATGGAATATGAATTTTTGAGAATAGTATCACTTTTAGGTTTATCATCTATAAGTAAACTTCAAGCAAAATTGCTTGAACATTGTCTCACGTTCCTCTTTTCTCCTCTTCTTTTTCTACTTGACATTCATATATTTTTACAGCTAATTCTCCTCTCAATGCTTCTCAAAATTTCAGATTTGAACTCAATAATTGTTCACTTAGAATTTTATAAATTAAGTGATACTCAATTCCATGATCGACACTGACAGCCAAAAGATGCAGAATATTAATCAAGAGGAAGCCGGGCACAGTTTACCACCTCTGACCACACAGAATTTCTCAGAAAACATACTCAGCAAGTAAAGAATTCTGCCAACCATCAATTATTGTTCTGCATGAGCTCTACAGTCTAGTTATATTGAAGATTTATCAGGATTATAACAAGAACTCCTTTTGCCTTTATAATCTCCAACTGAGGATGGTTACATGGCAAAATTACTCATCCTTGGCACAGCCTAATTTTGCTCTGAGAGTTGATAAGTGAAAAACAAAACAACATAGACCTTTGATTCTAGCTGAAATTAGTTATTTTCAACAGAAATATACAAACAAGTATTATGCTGTTTTTCTTGTTTCTTTCATATTTAGCCTCCCAGAGCAATGGCATCAATTGTCAAGGGGATTCAGCTATATGATATTTGAGGAAATGATATGACACTGACTTTTTTTTCTTCCTAAACTGAGACAAAATTATGTAAGAAAATTAAGATTGTAAAAGTAGGATTCTTGAGAAATTTTGAGAACTTACAGAAATATTTTTTTTTCCTTGAAAAAACAGTATCAGTTTCAAACAACCAAGACATTGAAGAACATGCCAGTAGAAGGCAATTTTAGCCTTTATTATGGAAGAACTCTCAACTTACTACAGTCTTACTATGCACACATACACATGATGAGACATATGAAATAAATATAAATTGACTTTCAAATAAAAATTTACTGAAAAAGAAACAGAACAGTTAAGTATGTCACTGAAAGTGCACCCAAAGAAAATGCTTCTGTGTGCAAGTTACCTAATATCCTACCTTTATAAGATTAACAGTGTTGCTTCCACATTAGAAAAGAAAGTTGTAAATTTGATAGAACTCACTGTGCAGTTGCTGTGGAAAAACACCAAATTAAATCTTTCTTTTTTTCCCCCCTCTCCTCGTATTTACTTAGAATATATATATTTCTGACAAGTTTAGTAGCTAATCCTCCTCCTCTTATTTCTTACTAAGTCACTTAAACATTACAAACTGATATATTATTATGCATACTGGTGAAAATATTCAGAATTTGAATGCTGCACTGCTCAGTAGAAAATTCACTGTACACAGATTGGGGTTTTATGATCCCCCAAGTCCAAATTTACAAAGCCCAATGATGCCACTAAGAAATATATGAGCTTGCTGATGGTAGATTTTTACTTCATGAAACCCAATTTCTTCATCTTGCCATTTGGATAACATACACTACACCGTATATTTATTTTTGCTGGAAAAAAAAATTTCTTGAAGTACACAGGGTTTGTCATACCAGTCTTATGGATTTTCTTGCAATCATGTTTTGAGAGTATTATCTTATCTGCACTAAAATAACAGTCAGAATTTATTGGGGGAAGAAAGTTTGAAAAACCTTTCTAGCAGAAATCGATATATTCCAGCTGAAGACCTTTAGTATTACTCAGATTTTTGGAATCAGACAGATGCAATTTCATTTATTGAGTGTTTTCTCTGTGTTTTGCTGCAGGATAACATCAAGAACAACATGAAACTGATTTATAATGTAATGCATGTAGAAACAAAACGCATTTAGAAATCTGATTCTATGATTTCAGTCAGATAAATTCAGAAACATCAAGACACATCAGTAAGAACTGATTGCTGTGGTACATGGCAATATTTGATGATAAAAATCTACCACAGGGACTGCGTAACTTCTTTTGGCTGACTTTTATGTGTATGTCCAGTTTTTAAAATCTGCAAGAAAACCCAGCGTGAGGAAAAACTCATTTGAGAATATTTTGTTCCTCATGTGAGTTGAAAACAAATTATCTGAACAAACCTTTGAAACACGGTCTAGCAGAAACACAACTGATGTTTGGCAACATTGGCAATACTGCTCTGGGTCACTACGTTTACAGTAGGTCACTGAAAACAATTAATGATGTTCTACTGGACAACCTACTGTGTGCAGAAAAAATACCATTCCAACATAACTCTCATGAACAGTGAAACATGAAAGCTAGGCTCTTTCACAAATCTTTTGGGAACTACATCAAAGAGAAGGAGAACAGAAAATGTGAGTAAGATAGAGAGAGCAAAAGTCCTTTTCATACCTTTCTTGCTAGCCCCCAGTACACTTCAGGCTGTAAGTTACTGAACATCAGTGGCTGCTCCAACTTGCTGCAACCACAGGTTTGCTCTATAGGTGATAGGCTGATGCGCCCAGCAAGTCAGACCATGACTTAGACAAGTTGAATGTCCTCTGTTGATATTTCTTCTGCTGATTATTAGGGAATGCAGACTGCTGGTTTAGAACAAGCATCTAACTTTTAAATGGCTACAGTTAAGTGGGATAAATTCATACAGTATTAGGGAAGAGGGTCAGTTTGATCCAAAAGCTGCACTAGTAGCTTGTAAACACAACCCATGAGAAGATAAGGGAGAGTGAGTACAGAAGGAGGAGAGAAGCAAATCAGATCACCAGAACCAGCAGAGGACTAGCTAAGTGAAGATGCGGAGTTATACTATAACTTGTTGCCATGCAAAAGAAACATCTATTCTAGCATTTGGGACTAACAAAGGAGAAGCAGATGTGACTGTGGAGCTTTGTGGTGTTGCTTAGTTTCTTTCTCTACCGCAGTATCTCAGGATTGGAGCTGGAACACTGCATCCTCCTTTTTCATCACCCCTGAAGGTCTGGGGAGCAGCTGCAATGATACAGGGCACTGCTAGCAGCTCTCAAGTGGATGTCAACTCACAGAGCTGGAAAGACTGAGCAGAAACTGGCAGTACCCAGAGCTGGGAGTGGAGGACTGCATCTGAAAGAGGTTTATACAAGAGGCCATTGTAGCCTATTGTTGAGCTACGGGAAAGGGGATTTTCCACAATGCTGAGAAATTAGACACTGTAGGAAGCAGACCTCTTGTAACATTACCTGAGAGCAGGATTCATCTCTTTAATCACCCAGTTTAAGCCAGTCATCCAGATTTTTGCTATAATTGATGGAAAGAGATAAATACCACCAGAGGTGATTCAGCCCACCAATTTTAGATAATTACCTTAGGATGATATAAGCCATCCTCTGGAGGTGCCTATTCTTTTCTATTGATTATTGAGCCAGCCCAGAGCACTTACCAAGGCCAGCTGTTAGATGATAATTAGGTTAGGTGAGACCAAACAAGCAATTACAGAAAACAAACTGGAGACTTGTCTAGTTTAAGAATTGGTCCCATAGCCTTCTCAGAGATGTAGGAGGTATCAACAGAGATATCCCACGTGGAGATTTCTTCTTGCTGAAATAACTTCCATATTTTCTTTTTCCTTGCAGAAA
This sequence comes from Buteo buteo, assembly GCF_964188355.1. Taxonomy (NCBI): domain Eukaryota; kingdom Metazoa; phylum Chordata; class Aves; order Accipitriformes; family Accipitridae; genus Buteo; species Buteo buteo. The sequence continues at coordinate 31,672,996 of NC_134174.1, read as the reverse complement.
AGCAGAACTCCTTGCAGAAAAGCAGAAGCAAGGTCATAGGAAAGGCATGCCTACATGCTTCTTCAAAAGATACAGAAACTGAGACTGATGGGAGAGGAAACAGAGAATAAGTGTATGCACCAATATGATTCTAGGATGTCTTTGAAAAACTTTTGCAAGGCATTCCACATTGCTGTGCCTTTCTTTAGAATCTGCACTTACAATCTGCAATGTATTTATTTATTTATTCAGAGTGGATATAAGGAGAAAGAAATAATACTGGGTTCAAGACTGGTAAACAAGCAATTCGTGGCATGTTTCAGTCATGGACATATGCAACTAGCCACCAAACATTCATGCATTCGCATTTCTAAAGCTTCAAGTGGTATTTAAGTTATGGTAGAAGCTTTTCGTTCTTGAGAGGGGAGTCTTCCGGGTGAGAAGGGTAGACTCGTCTATTTACAGAAACAACAAAACACAAGGAAACAGTGGAAACATAAAATTGCCATGTCCATGAACTGAACATAATGAAAAAAATAAATGTAATTTCATTTCTAAAACTCAAGTCTGTTCCACCTATGTTTACATTCATACACATGTGCACATACTTGCATGTTCTCTGCCTATGTCCTACAGCAGTTACAACCTAAAGAATTCAGTCACAGAACTGCCACTAAAGGTCAGAAAGGTGATCTTAAGATGTCACCTTGTCTAGGTCCCTGCCTGAAAGCATGCTCCATCCTCTCCGCCTTCTCTAATCAGCCCACTCCTGCGGGTCACTATCCCCAATATCATTAGAGTTTCCCTAATGCCTAGCTCTCCTGTTGCAACTTCAACCCAACACTTCCTATCCTGTCTGCAGCGACCATGCAGAATATTTTGTTACCTCTCCTCTGCAGAACTGCTTTACTTATCGTCTCCCCTCTATCAGTATTGCTTTTGAGGGGAGAGGTAAGTTGCCCAGCCAGTGAATTTCCACCTCTTCATTAGGAAAAGAGCAATATCCTTAAATATAGAACTTGGGTAGATAATGTCCTAATTCATATTTAAGAATATGAATATTTAAGAATACTACATACAGTCTGTAAATGAGGGCCTGTGTAACTTTTTTAGGTTACTTCATTTTCTAATCCAAATTTTAACTAATTATGTTCTTAATATCCCTAGCTCTGCCTTATTGCAGCAATTACTTACAATGAAGCTGATGCCACTTGAAAGATGGTCAGTTTTTGATTCAGAGTGAAGTAATCACTAGTTACACATACAATTGCCCAAGCAAGTGAATTATGTGTCAGACTTGCCAAGCCCAGTCAACAGCGCTGGTGTTTTCCTATATTCTCCAGTCAAGGTTGGTATTAGAATTATGGATATTTCTGTACATATGTGTGTTGGGCTTGATTAATTAACCTGTGATTTTCAGCTATGAAGGCTAGCTTGTGCAGTGAATTTTCCTAAAGTATAATCTAGAAATATCACATGAAGCCATTAAAAGCAATCTGTTTTGCTCTCTCACCTTGTGCTTACTTTGTACCAAATGTAATCACTTTCTGCTTTTTGTCAGACAGCTGTGCCCTGAAATTCTAACACTTACCTGTTGCTGTAAATTCATCTTCCAGATGTCTGTATCTAATATATGAGCAATGTAAAATGTTTTTAGTTTTGTTAGACCCTGTTACAAACATAGGGGCTGAGTTATTATGCTCAAGAAACCAAAAAAAAACCCTAAAATGGGAAGAAGACTTGTATGAGAGACGAAAGAAAGAAAAGCAAGGAAAAAAGGCAAAACAAAGGAACCGATCATATATTAAAGATCTATTCAACCAAATATGGCAGTACTCCAGCAACACACAGCAGTTTGAGCAGAACTTTAAATATGTGAGTTGTCAAACAGAAGTCAAGAGCTTAAGTGATTTGCTGGACAGGGAACTAAATAAACTAGATGTATTATTTCATTTAAAACCAGATTTGTTCCATAAGGTCTTCCTGTGAAATATTCAAGATCATGAGTCCATAGAAGCCAGCGTTGATTTTCCTATCAATGAAAACCATGTGAGAAAATATGGAGTGAAATGAGAGGGATCATCCAAATGATTCATGAGTTATACAGTGATTTCAGTTACTTATAAACTACTTCACTGTTTTTTCTGGAATGACTTTGTTCCGAGTCCTTACTGCAGGCCACCCGACTGGTATGAACATCACAAAAAATAATTTCAGTTTAAATCACTGCTAAACTGGCAGAAGTCATGCCTGAGAACAGAAAGCATCATCATTCCATCAACAAAATTCCTCCCATACTTTAATGATATCCTTTTTTAATTTTCTGCCCTGCTTCCATAAAGCATATATTTCTCCTTCCTCTATGCTGAGCATAGCAGACGATGAGCTGACAGTGTTCACCCCCTGAAAACTCCATTAAAAAAGCATTAAGATTGTGACACAGAACAATAAAAGCAATGGAGATCTCAGTTCCTGGAGAAATGTACCATATGTCCTCTCACACTTATCCAACACAACAGATTATGCAGTTGGGGTGCTTAATTACACTGAGGTGTTGAAAAATGTAGATATGCAAAGATAGACTGGGAAGCCCAGAGGTTAAAATAGTTATTATTCATATATGTGTTACTATTATGTGTCAGATGCTTGAATAAAGCAGGATAATCTGTGATCTATTTAAAATGGAAAATACAAAACTTGTCTTCTGTAATATTTAAATTGCATGTATAGTGAGACAATGCTTAACCCTATTATTTCACTGAGGAATAGGCTTTTTTGTTCTCATTTTCCCTTTCCTCTCCACTTCCCTGCCTACCCTTTATTCATTTCCCTAAGAAGAGTATATATACAACAAAGTATGCAACTGCCAGAACAGGCTTTGGTGAAGTTGAGAGGAACTTTAGTGGATACTGACTCTTCAGATGCTGACTGACCTGTTTGAAAAACTGCATCACTCTTGAAAATGCAAACACCGCAGCCGTTAGCAACCCACATCTTTCATCAAAATTCTGCCTTCCTGTGGCCTGCTTGCTGAGACAAGCAGCTTGTGACTGTGTTTACAGCAAGCTTTTGAGAACAACTTATCAGAAATTTGAGCTCTAATGGTCACAGTCTGAATTTCCCCTCCTTTTAGCATAATAGTTAGCAAAGTTGGAAAAATACATATTGTAAATAAATCCTGCAATGAAGATAGTCCTCCCTTTGGTCTTTGAGATGGTTTTAATCTACTTTTTAATCTTAAGAAATCGCTGAAAACATCACAAAAGGACTGTCAAGGCTACTCATTTGCTTCTGTTCCTGCTGTGTGCAAGGACTGTTCAATTCCAAATGAAACAAATGGGCCAAAGCTGATTTACTGAAATAGCAATAGATGGGGCTCAAAAGCATCACTGAAACTCATTGCCACTGACCTCAGTGGGCTTGCAGCAGGCCATTAGAAAATCTCAGCTCTGTAAACAGTGAAAGAAAGGTCTTTTAAGTCTCAACATAGAGCTCAGAAGGAAAAGCCACAACCCCCAAAAGTGCTAATAAACCAAGCAGCCTCACTGTATCAAGGTCCTACTTAAATAATTTTGGCCTATCACTGCTTTTCATGTGGATGAAACAATGACTGGGGCTAGCATTTTCTAACTGCCAACAATTTGTCCTAATAAATACTTTAAAAATATGCCCTAACTATATAAAATAATAAACCAGGAACATTTTAAAAATATACAGTATGTGGACTGATTTGTACTTGTCACATTAAGTGATGTAAATTACAGACCCATGGTTTTGTAAGAGAAAAATTACACCACTTCTCAAAGTACATTTCATCTATAGATTTCAAAGTGTTCTAAAGAAGTTGGTAAGTGGGCGTGTCGGCTCTCCAAAGGGAAACACAGTGCAGAGGTGCAGGAGCCAGCAGAGGCTGTGCTGGTGTCATGGCTTGGCACAGGACTGCTGTGTGCTGCACAGCCTGCCTTGCTGTACCAGCAAACAGGCGCTGCCTTTAGACCTGAGCACCCAGCAGGTGCCCATCCCTGTCCCAGCGCAGGGAGTCTGCCGGGGCTCCCACTGGCCCGTGGCACTTCCCCACCTCACACACAGCACTGAGCTGAGGACTGCCATGGCTTCTCTATGGCTTCACAGCAGGCCAGTAGCAGCATTGAGGAGCAAAGTCAGGTCATTCAGAGAGCACCAAGAGGTAAGCGACAAGAAAAATCAGTGAGCAGCATGAGCCAGAAGAAAAGACTGAAGAATCTGGCTTTTTTTTTAATTTAAAATGATGTGAACCCTCCGTGATAAGAGTTTTCAATTATGCAAAAGGTTGCTGTCAAGGGAAAGGGACAAAACTATTCTTCACAGAATAGGACAAGAAGGGTTAAACTGCAGCAAGGGAAATTTAGTTTAGACATTAGGGAAATCTTTCTAGCTGTCAAGATAGTTCAGCACTGAAATCAATTGCCAAGGGAGAGTGGAATCTCAATCACAGGAGGGTTTGAGAACAGGCTAGCTAATTAACTGTCAGGCATGGTTTAGGTATAATTGCTCCTGCTGGGGCAGGGGGCTGAACTACCTGACCTCCTGAGGCTCAATCCAGCTCTACCTGCATTGATCATAGGATCTCCAGGGTATCAGAATAATCTATGTCCCTCATAAATTATATACAGGCAGAATATAAAAAACATGAACAAGTCTAAAAGCTAATTACAGATGCTTAAGACATCTAATGCTATGTTGCTGCTACCTTAATAATTATAGAATTAAATCCACATTACCTCAGTAATAATAATGTACTATCAACTTTTTAATCTTATGCACCTATGGATATTTGAGTCTTACATTGTAATGTATGGCACAGACTTATTTTTGTATTCCATACAATTACAAGTCTTCAAATTTTTCATTCACAAGATATTGTGATCGTATTTTTGTAGAAACTCTAGCAGGACACGTGTGTTGTACATGCACATTATCCATGTATGTATACATAACTGCATGAAAGCGCAGAGGGAAAAAAGACAGTGGAAGACCGTTCTTTGTAACACTCCATTCTGCTAATCACACATGAAAACCATGTAGCAATAACATGGTATCTCAGAGAGATAAGTCCTGACCCAAGCACTTCTGAAAAGCTTCAGCTTTGTTTCTAAGCGGCAGATTCAAGGAAATATTCTTGCAGGATACTTCTTCCACTACTGTGCTATTCTACATAAATGAAAAATTCAAATTCATGTGATTGAGACTAATTTGACACGATCCCTTTCTCTACTCCATCTGTAATTAGTGTTGCTGTCATGCTGCTACATTCCACTGCTCTTTTTTTTTCTTATAGAAAACTGTTCAAATTTGTATTTCTTTCATTTCTCATAGATAAATTGTTAAGAGGTAAAAAGAAATTAGCTCCTTTACTTTAGGAAACCCCACTCTCTTTGTTAATTGGAACTGCAAAGGAAAAACAATGTAATAAAACTAGTTTTAAAAAACTGATTCAGTTGAAACATGCAAAAACTGTCAATCTTTCTATGAGAACATGGAAAAAATTTCTAAGAATTCTGCACAGAATTCTGTAGTTAATTCTGTGACCGGAGGTGACTATGAAAGTCTGACACAAATCAGTGAAAGTGCTGGAAGAATTGCCTAAACTCACTTCATAATTATGAAACATTCAATATAAGCAATAAAGTTGCATGGAAATCAGTTATACAGCTGGAAATAACGGCGTGAACTGTAACCTTATGCCATGATACAGGCCATAGTGCAGAACTTGCAGTATTTTCACCAAAAATGGGAATGTCCTTTAGTCCTGTCTAGAAAACTACTTTCACTAATGAAGGAAAACTCACTTCATTCAGAGATTATGGAGCCAACCCCCCAGGAGGACCAAGACACTTTGCTAAAAGCCCGGATTACCATGTGTTACAGATCCAGACAAACATCTACAATATTTTCTATAAAACAACCATTCTTTGCAATCACCCCTTACGCATTACTAGCACGTGGTATGCCCCCCATTCATCTCCATTAGCACATTGCATGGCCGTCAGGGAAAGACAGGCAAATGGTAGTACAGAGCTAATTAAACATGATTTATAGGAAGGTCAATAATTTTGCATACAACGTAAACTTTCTTTGGGTGTACCCATATAATTATGTTATTCTGGGTATCTGTGTTGAAGGAGTTCATCACCAGCAGCACTTCAGTCAATGGTAGGCAATGCTGCTGCACTCAAATACAGAGACATTTAGGAGTGATGTTAAACACAAGCATAGACAAGTAGTAGCTAGATCTTAGGAACCCTAAGTGTGATTGTGGCAAAGAGAGCCAGCATTTACACAGACAGTACTTTTTGGGCTGCTAGACCCCACACTAGCAAGTACAGATATGCAGATTTTTCACCCTTACGACAGTCAGTTTTGTTGACTGTCCCCACATGAGAAGGTGTGCTTGCAAGGTTGAAGCTTCACCTCACGGTGAGTCTCACACCAAGTCAGGGCAATGTCAGTACACCACCTCACCCAGTGGTACCTACGAAAGCAGAGTGGAAGAAAGTCAGGTCACCACTTACAAGCCTCTGTCCAGTCTCCCTGTACAGCAGGGAGAGCCAGACCTCTCCAGGAGGTTACGCAGAGATCCAGGGCAAGTCTTCGCTAGGCTCCTAATTGCTGTTTTGAAATCATCCTCTGAAAGCCCTTCTTCCCATACATTATACAGGCTCAACAGACAATGCAGACCCATAACTTGGGGTAAACAAAGTTATGCAGTAGGAATGCCTTTCTATCAAGGGAATCCCTAAGTGCATAAAGAAGTTATCCAGATTTCACATGACTCAAATTATAAGCATCTTGTAATACCATTACTTCTTTGCAGCTATTTTTTAATTTCTCACATTATATGCCATATTGGCAGTTCATATTTGTGTTTATAGTTTCCATTTAGTCCTTTAATATTATAGTCATAGTGCTGGTTCCAAAATGTGTTGTTTTCTTTTTCCCATTAGTTTTTAATTGGAAAATACTGGTTACAGGATAAATTAGTCATTTGAGTAAGTAAAGCTTTTTTGTTGTTTTGCTTTTTAAAATAAAATGAAGCATAGAGTAATACATCAACACATACAAATTGTAAAATACTTGAACTAGGTATAGAAACTTGTAGAAAAAAACCCTAATAATATTAAGTTATAGTCAAGCCTGGGAATTCAATAAAGTAACAAGGGAAAACTGGAATCAAATTTAGCTAAATCCCAAATCACTGTAATCTTCTACTACGTGCATTGCTAACTAGTGGCTGGCTCTTTTTTGTGTTCTCTTTTCTGTTTGAGACTCTGGGTACCAAAACAGAATATTTGACAAGCTCTGGGTACCATTTTCTTTTTTATTGTACCACTCCACTCTATATTTTTAATTTGTTAAAACTACACAATTTTTTTCTTGCATTACAACAGCAATTCTTCTGAAGGCTACAGATCCTCAGTGAATACCAAACATGAAACAGGCTGCAGTGCAACATTTGTCAATGAATTCCTCATAGCCTTTTATTTATCTGAGAAAGATTTTTGTTAAATATTTCAAAGAACAATAGCTGAAGACATCTTGAATGTGGACTCCTTATGCTGTAAACAAGACATTTTTTATTTCAAAGCAAGTAGTTGTTTATGAATTAAAGTACCTTCAAAGTTGCTTTTCTTTCCTAGGCTGGTTTAAAAAAAAAAATTGTAATAAGCATTTCACTTGAAAGTTGTTGCCAAAACAGTAGTATCAATTAAATATGTAGTTAGCAGCTTCCATGTCCACATTTAGAAGTGCAGTGACTGCCCATTAATATAGAACTATTTCAGAACTTCCACAGTATTACAAACAAGGAAGATACGAAACCATTTGTTTGGAGTTGCAGGTTCCCAAGAGCATGACTGAAACATTTCATATTGTACACCACTACTACATTAACAGACATGATAAAAGGAACATGAGTGTTTACTGCTTTCTTAATGAAGGAAAAAACAATTGGCCAGTTGTTAAACCTAAGACAGGATTTACTAGCTTGTTCTTGTGTGCTTCTATAGGAAACACAGCAGTACTATTGCTGTACAGTACTAACATAGGATATTTAATCTAAGGCTATGCTGTAATACCTCTGTGGGTCCTGTCCATGACAAATGTTTGTCAGCTTAAGGGTGAGAGACCATAAAAACTCCTTCTCTTACTCTGTTTTTTAAGCTTCAGGTATATTTATCTAAGTGCTACAATGGCAAGTCACTAGAAAAAGAGAATTCCAGACAGGAGAAATACCATTTATTTTGGTTCTTTAGTGACCATGAAGATGGATACAATGATCTGGATTAAATAAGAATCATTGCCTTCATTGAGATGTTGTATGTAACTGTACAGTCTGTCTGGACTTTTATTTTCTTAGCTCTCTTAGATGTGGCTACGTTAAACATGACAGAGAAAAAAAACACCCTGCAAAAGGCCATTACGATAGCTTCCCTTAACTAGGAACTACTGGAAGTACTTACAGGAAATTCTGTTCTTGCAACACAGCATGTGCAGTTTTACACTACATCACACTCAGTCAAAAATCACTGAGCAAATTCTAAAAATTGGTAAATGTGTTTTTTTAGTTTCACTAGTTACACACAATATATTTGGGCACTGGTGATGAAAGCTTTCTAGACTAATAGAACGGTATGCCTCTAAGTGCTATAGTTTCTGACCTTTTAAACAATTGTAATAACTTAGACAAACTGTCAATCAATCCATTTGCTCTTCTGCGAAGAAACACTTTTAAATTAACTAAAAATAAATTTCTTTTACATAAGATATATTTGAGAAAAAACAAACAGAAATTATTTCTGACTCACGTTTAATGAGTGCTTTCCAGAATCCAATGCCTGACACAAATTAATTCAACTCTGAGGGTTAAATAAAAAAAAAAAAGTACTGTAGAAACAGCAAAGTTTGAGCATCCTGAACTCACTCCAGCCTCTTTATAAACCTATAATTGAGAATATTTCTGGCAATAATTTTAAGAATTAGCAAGAGAGATGTATCACTATAATAAATTGCCAAATCGCTGAACTGAAACCTATGAGATAAAATGGAGCATGAAGAGTCTCTTGTCCCATCATCCTTGTTTGACTGAAGCCTATCCTTTTTTTATTCCAAAGGTCTTTTGCTCAAAAGAGTTTTTTATCTATTTTTGTCTTTAATTGATCTTTATTGAACATAGTCAGGCTATGCTTCCTATCATCAACCTATGGCACTATGTGTCCTGCAGGAATCCAACCATGCTGCTGAGCATTCCTCTGTAAACTAAGCCTTGAGCAAGTCCACAACGACATTTCTTATCAAGTTCACAACTACTCTACCCAACATACGTTCTTTTAGGTCATACCCTCAGAATGGTATTTTTTGGTTATTCTCTGCATTCCAGGTTACTGAGCAGATCTTTAGCTCCTCCTGGATTTGTAACCTTTGAAGCCTTTTCATGTAGTGAAGGGCTCTAAGTGCTGGCATGATTACACGTGTCCTCTAATCTCCTTTTAGCTCTACAAATATTTATTTCCCCATTCTTGCTGTGCCACCGAGGCTATGCACAGCCTATTAGTGTTTCCTTTAAGAGAAAGCATGAAGCTCGGTGTCTAGTTTGTTACTCCAGATTAAGTACTAAACACACACTGAAGAGCAATACTTCACCAGTGGCTAAAATAACTCTCCCTGAGGGAAGAAGACTGCAGGATGGGGCTGCAGTACATTCGCTGCCTCTGCCCTAGCCTGTCTGCCTGAAGTCAAAGGCTGAGGACTTACATCAAAATGAAATTAGCATTTTACGAAGCTCTCAGTGAAGAAAATGTCAATAAAAATAATGAACACATGAATGCACTGGACTCAGACATGATGAAACAGTCTTTGACCTAGCTGCTTCTTAATAGTTGATAGACCAGCAGTTGCTATAGTTGCAGGATGTTTATTTAAAATACAGAACACAGATTAGATTAACTATATGAAATCAGTGGAGTTGGAAAAGAATTTGCTGAAGTATGTTATAAAGTTAGCAATTAAGATAATTTTCTGTTAGCTTCTGTTATAGAATCAAAACCAAAAAGAGTTTTGATTTCATAAATCCTGTTTACAAAGTACTTGCCTTCCCCACTCATTCCAGCTCTTAATCTGCAGTTCAGCGCACTCCAACTGTGCTGAGATAATTTATTACAGGCATGTGCTATAAATCAGATAAAGAATAACTAAATTCATGGGAGCAGATGCCATATTCTGCACAGACTGGTAGATGGATAAGTCTAAACTAAATATATTAAGGTAGCTGTCTGAGAGTTGGTCAACACAAACCATTGTATCTCCCATTGTGTAGCACTGTGAATCAGCCACACAACATAAAAAGAAACTATGTGTATCAGACAAGCCAGGAACATCTGAGTCCCAAACTGTAAACCATACTGGTAAGATGTGTAAGGAAAACAATAAACGGGTGGGTAGCAGGGTCTGAGCTGAGAGTATAGCTGAGACAAAAAGCAAACTGCAAATTATAAAGCCAAATTATCAATTTTAGAACTTAACTGCATAATGGCTTTTCCATACAAGGAACAACCCTGATAATTTTATAAATCAATATTTACTTGATTTATATAGATTACATCAGGGTGATATACTAGTACAGCTCAAGATAAGCTGAATGTTTATGACTGCAAATGGTTGTAAGATCCACTTAAAACCATTTAACAGACATTCAGTCCAGAAAGGTTTGCAGAATGTGCCTCTAACCTACCTACAATGGGCAAAAAAATGCTCTCCAAATCCTCATTGGGAGACCAGGAAAGATCACAGGCATTGTCAGGTCCCAGGGCCCTGACATAACAAGAGTTTTTCAGATGAAATTTCCAGATGCTCCTAGGAAACAGACCATTCCCCAGACTGCAGAGCAAGGGAAAACCCCAAGTGGTCCTTGCCAAAGATGATGCAAGAGAAACATAGCAGCGAATGCAAAAACTAGTTACTTTGTGGAGACAGACCTATGGGGAATTTTGCACCAGCAAGGCTACTACATATTAGAATATTGTTTCAGATGCAGCTAAGATCAGAAAAGCCTCAAAGTTACTGCTGACTACTGTCTTCAGCTGTGGAAAGTTACTAATTGCACTCCGTTTCCTATGAAATAGCAATCTACATCCTGCCAGTTAAGAAGAAGCTATCAAACCACAGTTTCAAATTCACATCAAAAAGATTTTTAAATGACATGGGGTTTTTTAGCATTGCTTTTTACATTTGATCAAGCACAGGAAAATCACCCTCATTTCTAAACATTTTGTGGGATGTCTTCCCTACCTTTGGCAAATAAGTTCTTTTTTTCCTTCTTCTTCTAGTGTCACATCTGCCTCCCACTTCTGCTTTGCCTGCATCGTCCACTCTCACTGTAATTGAAGCAATAATTTTATTACTGTCACTAATTGATTGCCATACGTATTTACATTCAGATTTGATTCCTTAGCCATATTATGACAAGTTTGAGCCTCCAATTTTATACCGAGAACATCTGAAAACTTGGCTCATTTAGTCTAGCCCATAACCTGTCAAATCTTTTGATTCCCGACCTGTACAGTACTGCAGTGAAGGAACACAGCACTACTGATGTTTATTTCACAATTCTTCTGCCTGTTCTCTCTCTGAATTAATGCTCTTCATGTGACATAATTCTCTCTGACCACCTCAGATTTCAGTGTGCACAACCAAGATGAAAATGCACATTCAAGCACCTTCATTCAACACGGATGTACCCTTATCACTCAAATCTATGGTTATTTCACAGTATTAGATACCAAACCATTTACATGCACTTCGTAAACATCAGCAGTCACTGGTGTTTGAAAGCACTGATAAAATGCATTAATGCTATCTGTCCTGCTTCTGGAAAGCTGTGGGTTGTTTTTGTTTTTCTTTTCTAAACAACACACATTCTTTAAGATGGATGTGCTCTGCAAGCGTGACGCAACAGCTGTCAACAGGAGAGGGGGACAAAATTAGCTTGTGGGTCGAGATAAAGACATGGAGATCACTTACTGATCGCTTACCAACCACTGTCACAGGAAAACTGACTTGGTGAAATTTAATTTATTTTCAACTGATATAGAGTTTGATGATGAGAAACAAGAACACTTTACTCCCCTGCTGCCCCCACCTCTCCCAGCTCAACCTCACTCCTCCACTACTCTCCCCACCGGAGCAGCACAGGGGATGGGGAATGGGGGTTACGGTCAGTCCACAACAGCCCGGCTCTGCCGTTCCTTCCTCCCCACACCTTTCCTTGCCCCACCATGGTCTCCTCACAGGCTGCAGGGGAGTCTCTGCTTCAGCGCCTGGAGCGCCTCCTCCTCCTCCCGCCTTGGTGGTCACAAACCTGTTCCTCACACCTTTTTTTCCTCATTCGTCTCCTTTCTGGCATTTTCCCCTTCCTTAAATCCGTTTCCCCAGAGGCGCCAGCAGCAGGGCTGAGGGGCTCAGCTGTGACTGGCCACGGGGCTGCTGGAACCGGTTGGAACCGGCTGTGCCCGCCCTGCGGCAGCCCCGGCCTCTCCTCACAGAGACCGCTCAGCCTGAGCTGCTGCCCCTGGGCACGGGCACCCAGTACAACAACATTATTTAAAAAGGTATTTTTACAAGTTCTGTATATATTACACAGCTCTGGGAAGCATTTAAAATATGAGATATAGAAGAAATTTAAATAGGAGGGGGTTGATATAATGAAGCACTCAGCAATTCCTGCAGATCCTGCACAGGACTGAGATCCTGCCAGTGAACGTTGCTCAGTTCTTCCCTTAGACTGAAATGACAAATGAAAACACACCGCTATTTATCTCAGCTAATGCACTAGTAGTACTAAAGGACAATCCACAATTCATTTGGGAAAGGCTGTAGGTATGCTGCTGGGGAAAGCTACAGTCCCGCTGAATGCCTTTGTCATGGTAAATGCCATTACCAGAAGCACTTTGAGAAAGGCCAGACTGTATTTGAAAAAAATTGTAGTAACCACACCCCATAGATACATTTAAAGAGCTTTCTACTTTTAACTAGAAATCTTTTGTCAACAAAACAAAACCAACTTGCTGCTTTTTGTATAGCTTTATGTATTTCCTCATTATTTATTTCACAGGTGCCTCTAAGCATAAGAGCTGATGTCTGTATTTGCCTTAAAAAACATGATTCAAGACTTGTTATTTTCAACCACTAGTGATTTTAATGTTACTTGTTGGATTAGCATTATAATCTGTTCCAGGTAATTGCTATGTAGTTGCAGGATAAATTGTAAAGCCACCAAATGACTATGCAAAGATAGCACTGGTGGTGGAGGCCCTTTCAAAGACCTGCATGCAGGACCTTTAAGCTCTGTGAGATGGCGCCAGTGAAGCCACTGTGCCTTGACAATGCACAGAACGCCCAAGGGCAAAGAGACCAATGTAGCAGAGAAAATCAGTGCTCTAGGCTTAGCTGGTGACAGCCACTTCTATTCCAGGTTAACTTTAATTCTTTTCTGCCCATTTGCAGTTGGGGCAGCTTCTCTCCATGCAAGAACACCAACCAAACAGCCTTGACAGGGCATATTTACATACTTTAAAACCCCCATAGATTTTAACCTGTAATTAACTGTCAGTGATTATGACAGTTATTGATTTCTTTCTTACATCAGATCAAATTTAATCCCCAGATTCACCACTGCTGATAACAGCAAATATATGCAGGTCTCAATTCAATCAATGAAAGCACTTGCTTAACTCCAAACACATTAAAACTGAAGCAAAGCACACATGTACAGTTCTTTGTAAGATTAGCTGTTGTCCATTTTCTGAAGCAGTTTTTTAAGTAGTGTCACCGTGTACTTCTTCCATTCCAGCGTGACCATAGACAAGACCCTCTGATTTATAAGTAACTGACCACAAGACCAAGTTTAGCATTCACCTTTTATCCAGCAAAACCCAAAAGCCTTCCATCTCCAGGAGCAGAGCCACACGAAGATACTTTGTTGGTAATCCAGGCACACATACTTAGACTTACACTGGTTAGGATGTGACCCTGAACTGGCAAAAGCTTTGACACGAACTAAACATTATCCTTCAAGCAAAATCCCCAAAATACCACCAGACTTTGTTAATTCCAGTGCCATATTTCATTAGGCTACAAATGAAAAAAATTGTGTTTTCTTCAAAAGCAGAGAAAACTCAGAGTAAAAGTGAACAGAAATTTAAGAAGTTTGCCTGGTAATCTCCCCTCTACCCACTGTATCCTTGCAGCATGGTGTTCTTTTTCCAGGCCTGCTCCGATTTCAGCAACCTCTAGAGCCTTTCTGTGCTGTAACAGATCACCCTAAGCCCCTCTGGGCCCATCAGAACAAATTTTCTATCTTCTCTGAGGTCTGGTTGCATGTCTGCCTCCTGCTTTTCTCCAAAGTCACCCTTTCTCTAACAGTGCTATCGGCGTCTCTCTTGCTGAGACAGCAGGTTGCCCTTCACATGCACAATCCTGCCTAGAGTCTGGCAAACCTCCCTCAAGGAAGGATGCTCAAGCACTGCCAGGGAAGGAGCATTCCCATCCCATCCCATCTTCCCCACCTGCAGTAGCCAGGATAGTACACTGCCATCAAGCAGCTGAGATCTTTTTCTGTTATTAAAACCTTTTAAAGGAACAAAATCTTCATTAGCAGATACTAAGTCTGCATACAGCAGATAATATCCACTGCACTCTTCTTACCACTGAAGATCTGCAGCTCTTCAGAGAAATTACATGACAACAGGGGAGCCATCAGCTGGTGCTACAGGGCTGAGCAGTGCTGGGTGATGCTGATGTTTTTCAGCTGAGCTTGCAGGTAGCTTTATCTTACGTTTATTTCAAACACTATGTGTAAGCTAGAATAGCTCCAAACATGTCAAAGATGCACAGGAGAAAAAGGACAGTCAGATTGTTGAGTGATATGTGTGTATCAAATACACAAAACTGACTTGGTAGCTCATTAGTAACATCCCATGCAAGATGTTGAAGTGCACCTCCCACGTGAAAAAGTCCTCACTAAGGAGCATCAGAGTCTCACTGGTGATCAGTCAGGTGCTGCTCATCTCTTTTGGCCAGCGGTGTGTTTAGCATTGAGCTGTTCTGCTGCTTATATTAAAGGCACTGAGAGAAACAGGTATTGGGATGGGCAGGTGGGCACAATGCTACCTTCTTGTATGACATCAGCATTCAGGGCCAAGGTATGTCCATTGTCCCAGGGCTGGTGCTCTCTGCTCATCATATAGAGGAAGACAGAGCAGGCAGGCAGCAAAGGACCAGTGACACAGCAAGCAGAAACTAACTGCTACCATTACAACCACTCTGATTGCTCTGGGAAAAGGGTGAAACAAGCTGATTTAGTCTAGAAAAGGTGAAGCTGTAGTGTAGAAGACTTGGAACATTGTCTTGGTCTGAGAGAGGTCATAAGGGTAGCAAGAAGGAAGGAGACAAGGGAGATGGCAGGGAGTGCCCAGCTAGTCACCAAGGTGTCTAACCCTGGCTTTGGTTCATATAGGTAACAGCAGTGCATTGTTCCGCTTTCTGGAGCGATGACATTAGTTTCACTTGAAGGAAAATAAATCACATTAATATAAGAATAATAAAGTCCTAGAAGAGGTTATAAGGGAAGTTCTGGAGTCTCTATTTGATCTTGACTTGCTGCAGACAGGAGCGATCTTTTCTTCAGGTACCTCCTCCTACAATTCTAGTCTTTTATTTACATGTATTACATATAAACAAGTTAACCAAATACCAGGTTCTAAAATGCAAATTTTATCTTCATTTGAATGGATTTTCATCTATCCTAAATTCAATGAAAACAGTAGGCAATGCTATTTAAGAATGTTGTTTAAGGAAGAAAGCTTCTGCTTGCTTAACTAATTTTTTTTTTTGCTAAACTGTGTTACCAAGGATATAGTGTATGCAATAATTAAATAATTAACTGTTCTAAGACAATTTTCTGCTTAAATGACCATGCATTATATATAACAGTCTTCTGTGTTTTGCTTAGAGGTGAAAAAATAAATCTAGAGGAAAAAACATCTTAAAAAGAACAAGATGACATAATGAGTACCATCTGTATGGATCTTGTAGCCTCATAAAGGGTTTTACTGAAAAGAAATAGTAATGAAATGTTATTCTAGGATTTTATTTGTTAAAGACTGATTCAACTGGGCAACATCCCCAGCTTTTATAGACCACTGTTGCTCCAGAGACATCAATGGAAACATATTTACTCTATTCCTAAAATGAAAGAAGCAGTAACTCCAAGAACCTACAAGAGTTTTTATTTGAAGTGAATGCCAACTTTTTCTATTAACTTCACAGAATGTCTTCAAAACTTAATTCAAATTTAAAGGGATTATAATACACATTTCAGAGTTCATTAAGCAAATTTAACAAACACTATTAGTAATACAGGTAGCTTATATTCAGTTTAATATTTTGTTATCTTAGTTTAAATAAAATTGGGATTTGTGGTCAATTCTAGAAAGGTCTCACATGTTTTCTAAACTGATTCTTCCACATGAATTTTATAAAAACAAAAAGCCACTTGGATTTAAACCCCACTGGAAAAATAATCAGTGTGTTTTTAATCACCTCTAAATATAATTCAGTTCCTCCAAAGGCCTCAGATAGAGTCATGAAAAATTTTATTTCATAGCCTATGACGTGGTACATGTCAAATTAGTTGTAGCCTAGATAGCCCTTCCTTTTATCCATTTCACTCTAAAAAATCATTCCAAAGTTATTACGTTCCAAGCTTACACAAACAGAAAGAAATCAAGAAGCAGAATTCTTTATTCCTAACAAAAAACAACCCACCAAAATTAGCAATGTGCCACAATCTCCCAAAATATCACTGTAAGTAAAGTTCCAAATAACAACTTCTTTACACATGCTTTTCACTACTTATTCTACATACTTTGCATATTCAGTTTACAACCATTTCTTAACCTCACCAGCTACTATGATACTACTTTCCATTCTGTATCACCATGGTTATATTGTAATTACAAATTATCCAGCCACATCATTAACACCAAATGTTCCAGGTCAGCCAAATTACCTTGTCTTTAGTCTTACCTTTTAATCAGCAAAGAAGGTCAGCTTGACCTTCTGGGGTAACCAAAATCCTTCTGAGTATCTACCAACCCATAAAGCAATTGACTGGTATCAAGCAATATGAAGTCTAAATTTTCTCTTCTGCAAATCTAGAACTCCTCCACAGTTCAGTGATTACTGCACTCAGTGCAACAGACGTAACATGCAGCAGCTTTATAGTTCGTTTTGTTTTCAGTACCAATATTCCTGTACTAAATGAAAGGCCCATGTTGTTTGCTAGAGAAGATGATACAATTCTGTTTGTGACATTAAAATCTGCTGCTGGATTATAGGTCTATTTTCTCTTTCTGGTTGTGGGGGTGAAGGGTGGGATAATTTTGCTGCTTCAAGCACCATGAAGCACTTCGCATCATCAAGCAACAGGTCTTGGCTAGGAATAAAACCAGATATTTTTTAACATGCTCACCATTGTTGTTTTACCACCAAATACAAGGATTACATGCTTCTCTAATTTTTTTATTGTGGAATGCTAATATTTTTCAGCCTCCACAAGCAAATGGAGGTGATGCCATTGAAAAGGCACATCTGCTATTAGTGAGTGCAGCAACAAAGACAAACTGTCTTTTTTAAGTAGATGTTTGTAAAACCAATGTTACTCAGGAAAAATTTTTTGAAGATAGGAACTCTTAATTGTTGAAGTCCTTTAAAAAAAAATCCCTTCCTTAAAATAATAATAAAGTATTTTTTAAAACTTTGGCACAATACCATTTCTTAAACATGGAAGGCATAGGAATTACTATACACAATTACAGAGTTATCTGGGTTACATAGTTCTAAGCCTTGGTTTTACTGGCATAAACGTTTGTGTGGTAGAAGCCAACCTTCTGAAGAGCTCAGGAAGGAGCCCTAGGCCCTGGAGGGACTAGACAACAAAGGGAGAAAGAGCCACAGTGCCCCCGCAGAACAACCAGACAGAAGGTGTTTAGGGCACTCAAAGGACATAGGGGGATTCTCCAATACAAAACCAAGCTCCCTCAAAATTAGGGATCTAGAGCAGGACTCCTCCCTGGCTCATTAGGCTATCTTATTGCAAGATCTCATCACAGGTAATTGCTTCTACAGACTGAGGTACTTCACCCAGCAGCATAATTACTCGTTTTGCTCTCTCTTTTCTGGTTAGAAGGCTGTTCTGGGATCCCAGAGCTCTAAGGTACAGAAATGGTCACAAAGCTTAGGCTGACATCCAGCCTTAAGGTAGTCAACACCAGTTTGAAGCCTTTTGTACTTTCACCAGCACTAGCTTTCAGTTTAAAAGGCTCTTTTCTCACCCTGCAATCATATCACTTCTTAAGCTAAGGAGGTCTAACCGCACATTATCACATCTTTGGTCATGTTTGACAGGGCTCCTAGGATTCATTTACATTTTTTAGTTTTGTATCTCATTAGTGACTCATAGTCATCATGCAATAGGACTCGTTCATTTGAATTCCGCTCCTCCTCCTCCATCACTTCTAAGTTCCACCTGAAACTTTTTTTATTCCCTAAATTAATAACCTTGAATTGCATACCATAGAACTACTTCCTACTTCCTTCAATTATTCCAGTAATTACATTTTACTAATTTTCTTCTCAGAAAAGGTTAGCAGCACATTACTCCCCATCACAGTCATTCATGAAACTATGACACAAGGTTGGTTAACCAGAAGTTAAATCTTTGTTGAATTCTGTCCCAGTTTCTGTTTATCTCCAAGTTTTTAAGTCTCCCCCCACCAACAGGAGCTTAGATTGCGATCAAAGTCACAATCAATTATAATTTCAAATTCCTAATGGGTCAGAAATGTTTTTTTATTCACACTTAGAAATGACAGAACAACATGAGAAATTTTAAGCCTTAAGGGAACTTTTGGAAGAATGGTATCAGTAATCAAAAATATATATTCAAAGTTAAAGTGCCACCTCTGCCTTAACTATAACATTATGAATTTGATGTTACACTTGATTGGGTAATGTCACAAAGCTATGTTTCAAGTCTTGGGAGCAGCAATGCTAGACTCAGACTGTTATATACAGGGTGATTTTACACCTGAAGTGTACAGAGGTTTTATGACTTTTGCTTAGCATTCTGTACTTGAACAAAAATTAAAAGGTCATCTTTTCAAATTCTCTGGGAAAAGACTGATCACACTAGGACTTGGGGCATCCTGGAACAAAATAGGAGCAACTTAATGTTGACAAGTTCATTTATCTTTTGATAAAGTCTATCAATGAAAATGTTAACAATAAAGGTGATTGCTCATTGAAAGAAGTCTTCATATATTCTTTTTCAGCCAGGATGAATTTGGTTCATAGCCAGTGACAGTGAAGAATTTTAAATGCCAACTGAGATGTCCAATTGTAGCTGTGAAAAATACAGAGTTAGATCACTTAGGAATCTGAAAACAGCATTTCTTCCTTGGCTGTTGTGTTTGGAAAGAAAACTATGTACCCTTGCCAAGTTCATTGCAAAACCCAAGTTATACCAGTTTTATGATTGACATCACTGATAGATTCAATTGTAATGCCAAATGATTTTGTCATCTGAAGTTACTTGTTTAACTCCTGTTCGCTGTTCTACTGGATTTGCTGTGTAGTATGAAGTATCATTATTCCAGGGTCATGCAAGAGGAATGACGTTACTTAAAACTTAAGATAAAAGCATTTTATAAAAAATTAGCTGGATGTGTTCCCAACAAGATTCATGACCATAATCTCTAGTTGTTTATCACTGATTAAGAACCATCCCACCAACCAATAAATTAAAATAACATGAATTCACACTGTACATTCCCAGGTTACAGTAATTGCTTTTTGTCTGTAGGCTACCTGTAAAATACCTGTAAATCTTTAAAAAAATTCTTTAGCAATCCTTAAGAATCTTTGAAATGCCCCTATAAATAACTTGGCATTTTTCTTTTAAATTTTACTTCTTTCTCATTTCTGATGCATATATGAGTTTGTTCACACAATGAATGCCTGTCACGAACAACACAAATGCTAAGCAGGCTTGGAACTACTCAAAGAGAGCCTGTATTGCTGAAGAAAAAGAAATATCCATTCCATTGGCAAGTTAGACTTTCTGAAGAAACTGGAATATCGAGCTGTCTGACTAGCAGAAAGGAAGATGGATGACTCTTCTTGAATTAGATGCTTGAAACTTACTTCTGCTCAAAAGAGAATATAATCAATTTAGGAAGGAGTTGAGTCTTACACTAGGAATATTTTATCGTAAATAGTAGATTGCATTTAAACTTTACTTGAGTGTTTTAAAGGTATTATTACAGCTTAACCTTCAAAATGAGTAACAGTTTATTTGTGCAGTTACTCACTGAAATGGGTTGAGATACGCAGTTTAAGAAATATTCTACCCTGTCCTTTACATCCTACTTTTTGTATTTATTATTAGCTCAGTTTATTACTCATCTTACTTGTTCCTCTTTAGGTTCAGAGACAGCAGATTTATTACCTTGCATTGGCATCTGAAGGGCATGCAAGCAAACATGAGCTCAGACCATCCTCTTCGGGTAAGGAGCTACAAATGGACTCTCTCAAGCAAGCACTTGGTTTAGCTTCTGACCTTACTCTGTTCATATATAACCTTCTAGAAGGAAGCGTGGTACTACAGCGAGCATCTTTAAAGGTCATACCCTGGGAGAAGGGGCTCTATGCTATAATGGGATAATTAATTCTAAGTCTCCAGGTGATGGCTCCTGAAGGCTCAGAACCACTTCCACTCTTTGTAAATTAAATAAATTAAGATCTGGCATTGAGCCTTTTCAGCAAGGAAACCTGTATCCAGGATACCAGACACGAAAAGAGAAGTTTCAACAATAAAGTTACAAGTAGCCCATCACACACTGTAGCTATGTGTAACTTTGGGGGGTTTTTCAACTAAGGTCTACCACTGGCCAGAACCGGATATATATGAATCTCAGATACTGTTGTTCATGCTTATAAAGTTTTCTGGAAGAACCTACCCTCCTGCAAGCATCCAATCTGAAAGCTTCTATGCATTTATATTGAGTATTCATACACAAATATGTCTTTAATATTGTTGATTTTTTTAATAGAAGAAAAGTTATCTAATCTAATCAGTTAATTGACAAAAAAATTCCATCTAAATTCTGGTGCCATTTTAATGACTCTATGAATAATTCAGCTATCATACAGGCCCTGGATTTAACTCATATATAGTCTACATCTGATTTGCTAACAACATTAATTATTGGAAATAAATTTGGATAGTTGTTCTTACATAAACACAGATGCCCACTTCCTTTTTGAACCTGGCATGTATGCATCTACCTGCTCCAAAAACTTGTGCCTTAGTTCTTTGTTTCAGAAACAGATTATCTAGATCAGAAGCATCAACTTTCTTAAAGAGCAACAAATATTAAGTTACTAAATGTTTTTTACATTTTTTTCTGTTACGTTTAAATATCTTTATGTTCAGTATAAGGCATAACTAAATTAAATTATTTTAAATACATTTATGTTTAATACTTATGAAACTAACATTTGTGTTATATTCCTGTCATTTATACGGTTTTACAAGTCATGCAGGAGAAAAATGAAGAGGCAAGTTAAGCCAAACAAGCTTTCGAGGACTGTTTTTGTTCACTAAATGTATTAAAATACTTCATTAAATAATGCAGTGGTGAATTATGAATTTCTGTAATAGTAAAATATGGCGGAATTT
This sequence comes from Buteo buteo, assembly GCF_964188355.1. Lineage (NCBI taxonomy): Eukaryota > Metazoa > Chordata > Aves > Accipitriformes > Accipitridae > Buteo > Buteo buteo. The sequence continues at coordinate 31,651,185 of NC_134174.1, read as the reverse complement.
CTAGGGCTGCTAAAAGCTAAAGTACTTTTTTTTTTTTAAATATAATCAATTTGTACTGAAATGCCATGCAAAAATAATGCTTTAATTTAGCTATAGACATGACTCAATAGAATTCATGTGAAGGAGACAAAGTTAAATGAAATCCAATTTGGGCATATACTTCTTATTAAATGTTCAAATAGATAAAGAAGATGCATACCCCTCTAGGCTGACACCTCTGCCCTGTCAGCCATGAGACTGTCCATAAGGGATATGCTCCCTTTGTCTTTACCCGTGGTTCCTCTAAGGAAGGTCTCCAGTGCTCTGTTGCCTTTCAGTTTCACTTAAGCTACATTCTACCTTATCAATAAATGAAAGTGGATTTTACTATGGTAAAGTACTATTGTGAAACTGATGGTATTGTCAGAAGCAAGTGAAATTACCTAGATGAGGAACAAAAAAGTAATAACAAAGAACTATTAGAATTAACAGTCATAATACCAAATAATAATTTCATATAATTTCATATGTTGTCAACATTGCTAAACTCGACTTTTGAGATTGCTTGCTGCACTAAACAGTGTTGTCTTAATTTCCATTTTTAATAATTCCATTAGTTTTACACATCATTTAGCCTAGCCATAAGTCAAGCTAAATATCACGCAGGTCATTCATTTTCATAGTAATTTTCATATAACTTGCCAAAAACACGGTGAGTAACTATGGGCTAAGACACTGTTTAAATGTTTGGGTATGATATTTATTTTTTAATATTATGTGATTCTAACTTATACTACCCATCATTTTAATGATGAATTCATAGATGATCATGAGATTAGGGTCTGGAGCACAAGTCTTATGAGGAGCAGCTGAGGGAACTGGGGTTGTTTAGCCTGGAGAAAAGGAGGCTGAGAGGAAACCTTATCGCTCTCTACAACTACCTGAAAGGAGGTTGTAGCAAGGTGGGTGCTGGTCTCTTTTTCCAAGTAACAAGTGATAGAATGAGAGGAAATGACCTCAAGTTGCGCCAGGGGAGGTTTAGATTGGATCTTAGGAAAAAATTCTTCACCAAAAGGGTTGTCAAGCATTGGAACCGGCTGCCCAGGGAAGTAGTGGAGTCACCATTCCTGGAGGTATTTAAAAGACATGTAGATGTGGCACTTAGGGACATGGTTTAGTGGTGGACTTGGTAGTGCTAGGTTAATGGTTGGACTCGATGATCTTAAAGGTCTTTTTCAACATTCTATTCTATGACTTAAGCCATCCTCTAGAATAAACTTAAAGTACAATGAAAGTAAATGGATGCCTAGAAACTGTCAATCTAAGTTTAGTATACATATTCTTTACAGTCCAGGTGAAAAAAAGACAGCATAAGAGCATATTAGTAAAGCTTTCCATATATTTATGTTTTAGCACAGCAAAAAAACTGATTTGTTGGGACTTTTGGATCTGCCAATACATTTGTGAAAGACAGGTTTTTCTTATCATAGCCTTTCGCTTTAATGCATAGCTCCCCCTGGCTTCAGAAGTAAGAGCATTTGCATATTACACTGATTTTTCACATCCACAAATTCCCTTTGAAGACTATATGTTTACCCCAGAAATACCAGCATTGGAACCCTCTTAATGCATTTGAGGTTCAAGCTGGACGTTAGCATATGGCCTATGAGGAGACCTTTAATGACAGACTAGAGAAACAACTGTCAGGACTATTTTAAGTTGTCTTCCCTGTCTTTTCCCATCCTACAGCTCTGAGCTAAGGAGCAAGGTTAAGCTATGATAAATGATACAACTACCTCAATGCTGCTAATGTGAATTTCATAGGCATATAAGTGAAAAATAACATTAGCTGGTTGCAGTATAGTACTCAACATATAATGGGTATTTTCTAAAATGTATCTTGGAAACAATCATGAAAAATACAATAAGAAGTTAAAGTGTAAAAAACTGGAAGGCTACATAAAGACATTTTCTGAAGAGTGATGAGAATTTTCCCAATATGAAACAAAATTGTAATATCCAAGTGTTTTGAACCAGATGAACTATGTCTTACTTATGTTTTCTGTTTTGATAGATTGACACTGATTTTTAAAACATTTTCTAATGCTAGGTCATCTTTCTGTTTTTCCAAATCATAACAGTGGCTTAAGAGGACCTTTTACCTCACTCCTAAAAATGATAAACTTTATGGAGATTTATTCTTAAGAACAATGCTTTATTTGGGCTGAAAATTTATCCTCCTCTTCTGTTGAACAGACTGCAATGTCCTACACAGCATTCACCATCTATGCAGCGACTGTAGGAACCTTCTTACTTTCACAGTTGAAGATGTTGGTAAGATGCAGAATCTCTCTACGTTTCCATGTCCAATTCACATATTTTTTTATGTAGAGAAGGCCCTCTGGACACCAACCCCATTTCATCTCTGACTTGCTATGAACACTAGGGAGACAGAACTATCCACCACTGGCACATCATACCATTTTAAGGTAGTGCTGAAATTGTTGTTAGACACATTGTGTGCTTAAATCTGGCCTCTAAAGGGTCAAGGTGAGAACAACTGGCTGAAGAGAATTCTCTGAAAGTTTCAGAGGCAAAAAAGATTTTCTCACACATTTTTAAAAATGGCAGGGATACTCCAAGAGACAATTATGGAAAACATGTAATCCATTCTTTCAACATGACAGTCTGAAGCTGGTTAACTGCAGAGCCCATTCACACCAGTACTCGCAGAGACAGAAAGTCTGGCCCTTTACATATTTAATATGAATATTTCAAGTGAGCCACACAGCGAGTGTGGGCTGACTGGAGTGAAGATGGAGGTGATAACATTCATCATTACAGAAGTGTTACAGTGTGGTAGTGGGGAAAGAAAAGGGGGAAGATGAAACAAGGCATCCCCAAAAATCCTGCTGGGGCTGTATAAATGTATGACATTACCATACCAGACAAATGCCTCAAATGAGTTATGGAACTAATTAAGGAAATATAAAAGCCATGGATAAAAAGTTCCTTGTTAAGTATAATTGATAGTACAAATCTAATTTGAAAGGTTAACAAGCTCTTGAAAATTGTTGAATCAAGTACAGACTGATGTTTTTAATATAATTATATACAGCTAGCAGATGGTATAGTCCCTTTATTATATTGCCTGCTATTAGAATTTCATTTTTAAAGAAAATACTGAATTATACTAAAGACATGTATGGTTATTGTAAAAGATCTGTCAGTTTTCTAATACCTGTATATACTGATCAAATGCATAATATTTACCATTTACAAAAATCTGAAAGACAAGATTTAAATAAGAAACTGAGACTATTTCACTGTCCCCTTCTAAAACAACTTTATTTTAAATCTTCTTAATTAAAAGCTTGATTGTCTTAATGAATGACAGCATTTTAGATATGTGAGTATCTTTTCAGACCAACAGAGGATTAGAAGTAGTTTAAGAAAACAAAGCAGCAGGAAAAAATTACTCCTAATTTAAAAATTCTAGTCCCCAAAAGCCACTGAAAATTTAAATTTAATAAGCCAGATGATACACCAGATCAAGCAATTCAGAAAGAAGAGGAGAGGCAAACTAAAAAACACCAAATGAACAACCCCCCCCACATTCCTATCTGTGCGTACAGCTAAAGTTCTCGTTATACCATGTGTCAGTGATTGCAGCAGTCTTTTCTCAGACCTTGGTAAATGTAATCCTGCTGTCTTGATATCCGCCTAGAAGGTCGTTATAAAGACCTGCTCTCCACTTGCTACTGGGACCATGTCAAACCTCAGCACAATCCTCTCCTTTCCCTGACCCCTTTCTGCATTACATCCAGCACAAGTCTGCTGTCTTTACTGCCAAAACCCCTTTTGGCTGTCTCCCCGTTGGGCACCCATCCCCTTCCAGCTCCCCATCTCTCACCTCTTTTTCTGTATCAGAAGGTCAGTGGTTGCACTGGATGGCCCACAATTCCTGCGTTGCTCACTTGTCATGACTTCAAACGAAGGCTATGACTTCCCTACATGCTCTGTGGTACTGAAGAAAAGCCCCCAAGTAAGCTCCTGCGAAGCCAAGTTCTTCTCCTCCTCCATGACTGTCTTTAAAATTGCTTTTTATTCAGCACTCACCAAACAAAAGCCTCACAGGGCAATTGTTAGGCAGTTTGACTGTTGCCTGTTGTGCTGACTGGGTTATTATCTCATTACTCTCCAGTCTGCCAGTTTGTATCTGATTGTTACTTTATACATGTTCTGAAACTCTCTAGGGTAAGTAGTAACATTTAATTCAGTTTTTTTAAAACAGAACCTTCATCTAAGACTCAGACTTCTGGCTCCTATTGTGCTACTTCTACTACTGAACAACACAGTCTACAGTCTTATATATCAAACCAAAATTTTGGAGAGTTCAAGATTCGCAGATGGAGTATTACAGTAACAGGCTATTTTTCTCATTATGGACAATGAGATTTACAAAGAAGGGGAGTGCTCTAATTCATTCTTAAAGGTATCAGACAAAATGGATTTAGTCCAAACTGAATTTGGAATTTACAGCAAGCAATATTCAGTTGAACTCCTTACAAAGTAAAGTAGGATATGAATTACATCCTTAGTGTTCATCTCACCTAAATGTAGCCATCTAAAAGATAAACATCTGCTTTTTAAGATTCCTGTATAATCACAGGGGCTAACTACCACACATCTGCCATGCACCTTCGGAGGTGCCTGTTTGCATTCATCAGCCACAGAAGAAATACAAACAGCTACTGAAGAGAAAATATTTAAGACAGTTACACAGAGAACGGTGGATCCTATACAAACTTAAGAGCAGCCTCACTAAATTAGAGCCAATGTCCACCTAGCCTCTAAGTCTGTTCTCCAAACTCATCAATAGCCTTGGGAAGGGAACCAGGGATAACAGAAAACAACACTTCCCCAAATACCCTCCCTGCTGTGCTTTCATTTCAAATTCTGCAGTCTAATGCTCATCCCTAACAATAACCAAAAGCTATGCTGGCATAGCATGTGAAGAATCCAGAGATGGCTATCGACGAGCCCATAAAAACAGATAGCCTGAGCTTGATGGCTCTTGAAATAATCATGCTGTATCACTGCTTCAGCTGGTATAGGAAATGAAGTATGGGAAATGCTCCTTCTGTGAGTTAAGAGTAAATAACTGACCTGGACAAGTTCAGACATCCTGCAGTTTCAACTTAATAAATTCACTGGACTCTTGACTAGAGTAAAATAAATAAAACATTACACTTTCCCACTTGCAACTTGCCTCAAAATAGTCACAAACCAACTATCAGGTCACTTGAAGGAAACTAAAAGTCATTTAAAACTTCATGGGTGTTAACCAACTGATTATGATCTAAAAGCTGTAACAACAATGGATTAAATTGTACTATTTCCCACTCTCGTAGTCATTGTCAAAAGACTGGATTTATGCAGGCCTTTCTGTCCTTGTTACAATCTTTGTCACAAGAATGAGGCATTGCAATTTTATAGCCTCATATGTTCTGTGAAATATAACAATAAACAATACTCCTTTGACCTCTTCAATGTTCTATAATTTTACTGAATGGTCCTTCTTATTCTTCCTTTTATATTCTCAGCACTGATGAAAAAGTGATGAAATGGCCAACAAAATAAAATACAGAATTGTTAGGAGGTTAAAGGAGTGAGCCTGACTACTGTCTCTCATACAGGAGACAGAGCATAAAGATTTTTGTTTCATTTTTGCTCATTCTTGTCATAGCTTTCTTGTGAAGTAAGATAACACTACACGAGCTCCCACCGAAACTACAGAACATATCAAACACCTCCACTTTCCAACCTAAATAGTAGCCACATTTGAGCTCATTCCATGTCTTTTAACAAATACTTAGCAAGCCGTGTGTGCTTCTGTCTCTGTCTGTGCAGATATGTGTAGGTATGTATCAAGATAAATCCAAAATAAACTACTTCTTTGGAAACACTCCTCCTCCTGCAGAGAAGATGAAAAAGCCAACATGTGACAGATGTTTGTCAGGCAGCTTAATACAGTACTGGAAGGGACACGAGTCTGCAGTAACGGGGGTAGTGTAAGAAACTATGCTGCAGAACATTAATGGTGTTTTAATACAAACTTAAGATGGAATAACTCAGTAAGTTCTCGGTGGGGAAAACAAGATGCAGTGCAGTTATCCTTACATGCAAAATTCTTGAACAAACTCTCCAACTGATCTACTGTGTGGTTCCTCTGTTATCTCAAACTGGAGGCAACATGATCACAGGGAAAGAGTCAGTGTGAAATAGGTACAGTGCAGAGAGAATACAAAATAAGGAAGAACAGAGAGTACTGCACCACTAGCTGTAGGATAATTTCCTGGATCATGAATACTTCACCTGCAGTTTCATTTCTGTCTTATGCAGTATACCTGCATACACAGTATTTTTTAATGAGAAAAGTGCATTAGCTATTGTAATCAGAGGAAAGGAAATGACATCAATTAAAGCTTTTCTGGTATTCAAACTAGTTCTTTAATCAATCTTCATTTTAGTATTTTCCCATAAATGTGAACATTTTGGGTCAGACTTTCAAGTGTTTTATGTCAGCTACAGCTCCACAGACTCAAATTAAGTCTAGACTTTCAACACCTGAAGATATGAACCTGGGGAAGGACTGGAGAAGATGTGAAGGTTACCTTGGAACCCTGCAGAGTCCTGCTCTGGCTGGATCCTCATTTGTCTGGAAGCTGTCCTGACCTCTGATCACCCTCATCTCCCTCCTCACATTTTTCTAGGTGCACTGCATTCTTGCTGGAACCTGGGGGATCAGGACCACGTCCTCTCCTTACTCACCTTACAGAAACAATCTCATGCATACAGTGGCAGAGAGACATTCCTGTTCTGTTTCATGTTCTTATCTTGAAAATTCTGGATGTGCCAAGATTTAAGGTTTCTGGCATTTGATGCAGAGCCTGAGGTAACACGTAAAAGGGAACCCAACAAGCAGTTTTGCATAGTGGCTTGTATCTTCCAATCTCATTTCTGTTGCTAGCTGGGAAGCCACAATGTGTTCAATAGTGATAATCTCCTTCACAGTAATAAGTTTTGGGGCCTTGGCTAAGTAAAGGGTAGAAAATTCTCCCCCAAGGACTCAATCCAACAAAGTATTTAAGGACATGCATAACATTTAGGGGTAGAATATTAAATATTTTGCTGAAATGTCATCTAAAATGGGATAACCTAATAACAAGCAAACTAAGTCAGAGGGTACAGACACACTTCTGTAAAATCCCACTTTAGTACTTTTTTGAAATATGATCTTCCCAGCTATAAAAAACCAACACTTACAAATAGCTGAAAAATAGCTAAAAGTTGTAACCAGGGATGTTTGTTGTTTTTTTAATTGAGTGTTCTCTGCCTTCTAATTCTTTTGATGCTCTCACAAATGCTGGATTTTATAGGGCAATACAAATAAATCTAGATGTAACTCCTTCAAATAAATACACAGACTAATATTAAGTAGCTTTTTAAATACTGTCCCATCAAATTGTCTTATAAAAGTTCAAGAGAGGTGGATATATATTACTGTGTGAAATGTGGCCTGACAATGTTCACAGAAGAAAGGATCAGAGGAGTTTGGATGCAGCTGGAGGCAAAAGGTGAATTCAAAATATGCCAGATATAAAAGAACACAGAAGACAGCAGGTAATCCAAGAATTAGAAACACCTTTTGACCAAGAAAAAGTGGAGGGCAAATATGATCTCATGGATAGCAAAAGTATTCAGATGATTTTCAGCGGAATTATTCTTGTCTCTAGACAGGGACAAACTTGGCCTCGAGCTATCGCAGATCAACAGATAGTTCTCAGTTGTTTCTGCATGGAACCTTCCAAGATGTCCAGACAGGAAAGAGGAATCTGTCTGGCAGACTCTGCATGACAGCCAGTCTCTCGCCCCTCTGAAATCAAAGCTGGCAGAGTAGAAGAGAAGAGCAGTAATCTATAAATTATGTGGGTGATTTTTTATTATTATTATTCTTTTTAAAGGAAGAAGAAATTCAGGTAATGCAAGAATATACAGAATATGAACACCAAAGGACAAGGGAAAAGAGAGAGAAAGCATTAATAGAGATCAAAGTAAAAGGGCGATGGACGATGAGATTACTCCAGAGTCTAGACTCAATTTAGTTAATGCATTGGGCAAGGCTGGAGAAAAATATATTTTTTTTAAACCAACGCAGTGCATTTCAGGAACAGAAGAGAGGAACTAGAAATAATGTATAGGATGGGAAAACAAGTAACAGACAGATAATGGCTATCATGATGGGGATCTAAGAACAGAAGGGAAAAACGAGTAGAAATAAAGGTGGCAGTGGGGTGTAGCATTTTAAGTATATTACTGGGTAAACTGTGAAGAAATAAATACAAAACCAGAGAGAACAACACTGGCTGGTAAGAGACACTCTCCTAGAAGACTGCTATAAATCTCATGGGATACAGGCAGAGGTCGCTAATGTTACTCAGGAGACACATTCCAAAACAGACAGTCTAAAGCAACAAGAGTTCAGTGCCCTGCTGCTGTGTTGCTCCTGAGTGCCTGTTGTTTTACCAAGTGGATAATACAGCACATTGCAGACATATTGCTCAGGGGAAGGAATAGCTATTGCTCTTGTAAGGTCTTACTGCATACCAGTAATGGACTCTTGCATTGCTATAGAAGGCAGTAGCTTCCCTGGTTTATGCTGGAGAAACGGATCTGTAATAAAAGTAGGGTCTGGTTATTTCCTGGGTTAGTGGCAGGGCCTCATTATTTCCTTAAATAATTCATAGTCTTTGACACAACAAAATACATATTACACAATATATAGAAACAACAAAATACTACACACAATTTATACTCACAGTGAAATATATATTAAGCCAATAATAATCAATACTATCTTTGTTAAATATTCAGTTATTAGTGTTATCACCCACCATAGAAAATAGCTGATGAGATCATGAGTTGGTTCCACTTATGGCCAGTTAAAGGATAAATAAAAACAGACTGTAAACAAAGGTTTTCAATTAAAAAGAGGTAGCGCTTCTGGGAGAACAGAGTGAAGAAGGGGAACCAGTAGTGAGTGGGGGGATTGGAATGTGAGAGGAACCCCTCTGCAGATACCAAGGTCAGTGAGGAAGGAGGAGGAGGAGGAGCGCCGGAGGAGGGGATGCCCTGCAGCCCGTGGTGAGGTGGCAGGCTGTGTCCCCCCTGCATCCCATGGAGGGGAGCGGGGGAGCGGAGGCCCCCCAAGATGGCCGGGACTCCATGGGAAAGCCCGTGGTGGAGCAGGCTGTGACTGAAGATCAGCCCACGGAAAGGACCCACGCCAAGGAAGTTTGTGAAGAACTGCAGCCCATGGAAAGGACTCACGTTGGAGAAGTTCGTGGAGGACTGTCTCCTGTGGAGGGACCCCATGGGGGAGCAGGGGATGGGTGAGGAGTCCTCCCCCTGAGGAGGAAGGAGTGGCAGAGTCAAGGTGTGAGGAACCGACCCCAGCCCCTGTCCCCTGCGCCGCCGGGGGGAGGAGGGAGAGAGAACCGGGAGTGGGGTTGAGCCAGTAAGGAGGGAGGGCTGGGGAAAAGGTGTTCTAAGGTTTGGTTTTACTTCCCAATATCCTTGTTTTGTTTTGATTTGTAGTAAATTAAATTGATTTTGTTTCTTCCACAGGTTGAGCCTGTCTTTTGCCCGTGACCATACGTGGTGAGTGATCCCTCCCAGTCCTTATCTCGACTGACGAGCCTGCCTTTGTATTTTCTCCTCATCCCACCGTGGCCGGGGAGGCAGGGGGGGGAAGTGAGTGAGCGGCTGCATGGTGCTTTGTTACCAGCTGGGCTGAAACCACAACAGGCCCTACATCAAATGTTTTCTACATAGTAACAAGTGTCTTCATGCCTATAATAGAGAACATAAGAAGAAAATACATTCAGATGCTCTAAGAATGCATTTAAGATATTCTTTAGACTTTTTTTTTTAGAATGAATACTTTTTCTTGGCTTTCAGTAAGGAAAAAAATGAAGTCTAAGGCAAAACCCACACTGTCTAATGGAAATAAAGTACTGAAATGGAGGTTGCCACTGTCAAAAAAGAAACACAGATCAAAGGATTTAATGTGCTTACACTGCAAGGACCAGATAGTCTCGGTTCCAGAATATATGAAAGCATACAGAGAGGAAGTGCAAGTGAAATCGGGCAGGCCTCTATCAAATAGAGGTGAGACACTGCCTGAACAAAAAGGACCTGAAATCGTACTTATACTTCAGGGAGAAGGCAAAAGGTGAACCAAGCAACAGCAGATCCATTAGTTTTATCTCAGCGATACTCAAGGCTCTTGAACACATTCTGAAGGAAAGCATAATCGAAAACATGGAGGTAAACAGAACAGTGAGATGCAGCGTGATAGGCTGTACCAAACTGAACAGGCAGCTTGCTGTGGTATGGCAACTCTGTATTGTTTTGGTATGCAATTAAGGCAAAGGAAACGTGATAGACCTAATCAAGGTAGACTTCTATTCATTCAAAATAATACCATTGTGAAAAAATACCTAAACCCAATAATATGGAGACTAGGTAGATCTGTAAAACACATAAGGAATTGACCAAGAGGAAAGAGGGACAAAGAGAGAGAGTAATATAAAATACAAAGTCTGGCATTTATTGACTGATCACAGGAACTGTTCTGAAATGCTGGGAGCTTAGCAGGTGGAAATTACAGGCAAACAGAGCACAGTGGTGAGACCTCTAGAACACAGCTGCAAAGCTGCTTCCCAGATCTCAGTCAGGACCAGACCCAGAGCAGGCAGGAGGGTGATTAGAGGATCTCCCCCAAGAAGAGATGAAAAAAGAATAAAAGAATTTCTTGTTTAGCCCAGAAAAATGCCAGCTGTAAAGAAATACAGCTGTGTTCAATACACACAGTGAGAAGATGAAAGAAGTTCAACCATAGTGCTGGCAAAGGACAGACAGGTTTAAACTGGCAGGAGATGAGGCTTGTAGGGGCAGGTGAACCCCTCCGGCCCTGTGCTTTCTGTTCATAAGCACTTCACAACAATAATTTCATCATAAATGCCCCTCTCGATGTTGAGTATACTGAAATTTCTCTTGCACTGAAGACACTCTGTGTGAATTTGGTAACTGGAGCATATACTACACTGTAATAACAGGTTTCTACATACTGCGTGTGTGTGGTGGGGTGTGTGTCTTTTATCTCTGTAGCATCAGAGGGAGGAAAAAGACCCTCTCAGCTGATAAGCTCAATAAGAGTCATAGGAGCATAGGATAATTCAGCTCAGAAAGGACTTCAGAAGGTTTCTAGGCCACCCTCCTGCTCATGGCAGGGTCAGCTGCATGAAGTTAAATGCTGGTACTCATGGCTTAATCCACTCTGGTCTTGAAAAGCTCCAAGGATGGAGGCTGCACCACCTCCCTCAGCAACCTGTTCCACTGATTAAAGATTTGATTGGGATAAAGTTTTTCCTTATGTGCCTCTGGAAAAAAAAAAAAAAAAAAATCAACCCGCCCCCAGCCCCTCCAAAACACAACCAAACTATGAAAGTGAATTTAGCAGAAAAGAATTAGAATGTCACAATTGCCTTAGCTCAGACTTCTCTGTTTTATGAAGTATTGATTTAACTATGGAATAGTTCTAAACCCACTGAGTAGAAGAGTTCAAGTAAAACATAATGTTTAACTCTAATTCTAGTCACCACTTTCAAATCTAAGTACAGACTAGGAACTGGACAGTAGCATTACCAGCCAGTTCTACATACATACTTGAGATACACAAGCCAGAAATCAAAACTAGTTGTATCCAGCCTTCAAAGAGAGACAGACAACCAGCAATACCAGCCTGCACATACCCCACAACACAGAACAGGCAACAAAAGCTTGTCTGACCTCACCCTGGAAGGCAAGTTAGTAGAGACGTCAGGGCAGTACTCCTGTCTTTCTGGAGTACAGACTTTGTTTCTAAGGGCATCGCAATTTCTTGCTCTATTCTTATGAACAGGACAGAAGAAACAGTTGTAAACTGCACTGGATTTAAGTTAGTAACTAAGACATCTTGCTGGTTTGGATAGGTACAGACCGAAACAAACTGATCAAATATTCTGCTGAACCTCCATTAGATAGATAGGCAGACAGATAGGTTAGCTAGCTATCTGCCAGAATGAGCAGTGATCTAAATTGTCTCTTCAGATCCTTTCTAACCCTGTAATTCAACCACTGAGCACAAAACAAGCAGCTCTGGAGTGCTTGCCACAGTTTTCTTGTTTGTAATAATCCATGCTATGGCAGAAGCAAAGAACAGACACCATGCACCTCAAGAGACAGTGAGAAAATGATTTGTTACACTGAGTAGAGCTCCTTACTTTATTAAATCCTTGACACCTGTTTAGGAATTGGTCAAGCACAAACTCTTTCATTTAATTCCTGTGCACACACTCTGTCCCACATGCCTTCCAGAAATCTCAAGGACAGTCCCCATTTCAAGATGTTCAAAAATCTGAAGGCAATAGAGAAAGAGGTATCAGTTAAGGGAAGGAGAACAGAAGCAGGACGTAAGTTAATTCAGTTCACTGTAGGCAGCATGACAGAAATGGGTCTTTAAGATGGACATCAACGTGCACAGTCCTTGGAGAAAAGTTCGAGGAGGTTATACCATGCTTAAGAGCCAGCAGAGAGGTTCAGCGAATGAACTGACATTACCTTTCCCTTGTGGGTTTTTTGAAGAACAAATTTAATCTGACCCAGTACAGGAATACTTTCAAAAAATTACAGATTTAAGCAAACAGAGGACAGCAGAGAGTTTTTTTTTTTTTTCTTGGCCTGGAAATATATACTGAAAAAAACCCCATCTAGTACCTGCTCTATAGAGACTATGAAGCTCAACATAGCAGGCAATTTGTGCAGGTGCATGTGAATGTTTACAGGCTCATTTACATGTTCAGAAGCATGTTAACAGGAATTTACCTCCAGGAAGAAATATATTGTATTAGTATTAACTAAATATTTGATAGTTCAGATAACTTTTTTGTTTTTCATGAACTAGTTCCAATTGCTGTTAACAAGTTGTAAAACATCCTTGTAATCTTTACAAATATCAATCTTTTAAGAAATACTAAAACCATGTTGAATATCCCAGCTACCTATCGTTTTGGTAGGTTGATGCCATGCAGAAAAATAAATTTCACAGAAGATTCTTTTTGCCTTTACAGGAACAAACATTCTAAACTACTTCACAGTGTTTCAAGTGCCTCCTGAAAAACAACAGAATCACTTCATTCCCATTAAAAGACTAGATGTAGACCTGACCCCATTTGAAGGTAATAATTTTGTTTGTGGCACATATCTTAAGTAAACATACCATTACAGCAAGACATACTTCAAGAGGATGAAATTAAGTTTAACTCATGAGCATTACTGTTCATTCCTTTTGCATTAGTAGAGTAATCCCACAGAAACAGGTCAATATATTTTAGCTTTAATGGAGCCCCCTTAGATATTCTTTGATCCTAAACCAAATCAAACATTTATCTGATGAGTACTTTAGTTAACTGTACTCTCCTATTTTCCTGTTCATCCTACTGGTGCTTTAAAGGAGCTACTGCTTTTGTTAATTCTTATTTTAGCTTTTTGTTTAATTACCTCATCTGAAATTTTGTTTTGTAAATCAATTTCTTCTTTCAAGTACTGATGAAGAGCAAACACTCAAACTTAAGTATAAACACCAACCACAGAAGTTTCCCATCCTGATGCCCAGAAGCTGCACTTTCTCTTACTATGAGCCATTTTTGATATTTTCAGGTACTGAACACATGGCTTGTTTTAACAGATGTGGATTTTGTGTTGGGTTAGCATGTTTTATCAGAGTCTGCTTTACAATGAAGAGCATGGGGAGATGTGGTGATCCTATGGAGGAACATTATCTCCAAAGACTAGACTACACCTTCAAGGGATGGTGACTAAGTACTAAGGGCCTTGGTGCTTTAGACAGGCATAACCAGCCTTTGTGTTGTGCAATGCTGGAACCGCAACTCTGGAAACAGTACTTTTTTTTTCCCAGAATAATTGTTTATGAAAAATGTAATTGCTGGTGACACCAGTAGGGCTGACTGAGAGTGTTCACCATAATTCTAAAATGCATGTGCATTGTTGGAGGACACTAGCAATTTCTTCCCTTTTATTATTCAGTAGCATTTTCTTTCATTCCTTTTGACATATTCTCTTACCAAATTACTAATTTATACTAAGTGGAGCTAACAGAATTGCACATGTTGGACAGTATTTGTTTCAAGTCAGTAAGACTTGAAGTTCTCGTTAAAATTCTCCAACTTTCTAAGCTTTAAGAATCTATAATTATTTCCTCTTTCCATTCCATCCCTCAGGAGGGGCTACATTTTTTGAAACTTACAAATGAAGGTAAACAAAGGTCGAAGAGTTGGCTCTTTGTGAGCAGAATCACATTTGGGGAATATATAACCAACCATTTCCAAATATTAAGATGAGAGGCTTTTAGACATGAAAGGCAAAAGCCAGGAGAATTAGCTTTTAGAATTAGTCTGTACTATTTATGTATCTTATATCTTATTATTTTGGATAGGTGACAGTGCATAATAGGAAACACACTTTGGAGTATACATATCTAAGACACTTTAAAAAATGGCTCATGTGTCTGTCTTCTCCAATGATCTTGATCATCTCATACTGAAATTAACGTAGTTGACAGCTCTTCTGCAGCTAACAGATCAGAGTTTTTATCATTTTTTGTGCAACATCAGGATCGCCATGGTGTCTGCTGGGGTCTGTGTAGAAGAAATGGGGTTGTCTGTGTGGTTTATTACCTTCATGTCTGTCTGTAGCCTGGGGTACAGAAACAACTTCAACCTCAAGAGTTATGTGACAATCACACAACTAAACCTAAGGAATTCCCTGTTTATAGGCCCAAATCTTTCCATTTTAAATAAGCCTTGCCCAGGACAGAATTTGCAGAAGCAGGTTAGGCCTACAGGTAGTGCATCTTAAATCACTGTGGACATTTCTACGTAGAAGGTCTACAGGGCTACAGAAAAGAAAGACCAACAAAAGCTCTTGAAATAACACTGTGTTAGTTTGCTTTTCTTTTTTTAAATTAATTCTGGCTCAGAGCAAGATCCGTGATTCTTTACAGCTGTCATATGCTATTGTGGCACAGGATGATTCATTTTAAACTAGTGTAAAGAAGACAGCAAAAAAAAAAAGACAAGCCTTAACTCTATTTCCGGTGTAATGAATCTATGGAATACTCTCAGTGAAGTCCAGTCATTAAATTAGAAGAAAATGAAGAAGCTGGGCATATTTGATATATGCTTGATATACTGTACAATGATGCACACAGTAACATATTAAAAAAGTAATGAGAGCTTAATTCCAGAAGAAACAATAAACAGGACATGCAAAAGTCCTATCTGGAATTTCTAGAACTCTGCACAGAAGTCCTCCAGGAGTGGGTAGATACATAAGAAACTGAATGTGAACTAAAACTGTTTCAGTACCTGGAGACCGAAAAGATGATCAAGTTTTGCAATGGCTTCTGTGCAGGCAATGACTAATAAATTAGGATTCTTCAGCTTGAGAAAGATGACGAAGGAAGAGATGACAAAGTTCTATACAGTCATGAATGTCACAGAAAGGAGGAACAGGGTGTTGTTTTGGTTTGCTTTGGTTTTTTACTGTACCTTCCAGTACTAGAAGCAGATGGCATCCAGCAAAGCTACAAGGAACACGTTCAGAAGAACCAAATGGAGTTGGTTCTTCACACAACATGCGGGTGAGCCACAGAACTCTTTGCCACAGGATGCTATGGACAGTAAAAGGGAGATTGGACAAATTAAATGGACAAACGGAAGAGGAATTTCTCAAAAGAAATGCAGGAACTCTCTGAGGCACAAATAGTTACAGGGAGACTATTCCAAGGAAGTGCCCCTAAATGTTTCCTCTATTCTCATACCTCTTCCTGTTGGACACTGCCAAAGACAGGACGCTAAGCTAGATTGGTTCCATACAGATTGCCTGTAACAATGTTCTTACACTTTAAAAGGCTTGACGTGTGCCAGCTAAGTATTAGATATAAGACTTTTTAGAATTACGTTGCTGGGCTCTGTATGCCCTGTTCCCTTCTCCATCCTGTTTCATCTGGGCTGGAGGCAAAAAAAGGCTGTTATTAGCTAAAAGATATCCCTTTAGCATAAAATCACCTACAGAATTACTGCAAACTGCAGACTTAAAAGACATAAGGAAATTTTTCAGACTTTTACCTTCAGGGTAGGCTGTTCCATATATTTTTCTCTACTATTACACTGCTGAAAAATTTGTCTCTAGTCGCTAGTGTAGTGCTCTTGCACTGACCCAAATCCTTACTTAATTGACATCTTAGGGATTCAGTGGAAGTACCACCATTCACTTTGAAAGGGTAAGATTTGGTGATTTAACATTGCTGTTTCACTGTTTGTTTGATAGTGGCTCTAGCTACAAATAATCAAAACATCTCTAATTCCACCATGGACAGCATCGATATTCCAGTTGCCCAGATCTTTCAGTAGGAGGGGGGGGAGGGGTGGGGATCACACAAATCCCCAAACCCAATAGAAATATCTGCAAAGAGGACATAATAACTTTTTTTTTTTTTTAAGTTCCTTAATTAGACAAGATTTACATTCTCCATTATCATTGTTTCAGGATGCATTTTGACCCATATTTTGAAGACTCTTTCTCAAATCAGACCTTCAGCTAACAAGAACAAATAAAAAAAACCACTCCACTTATCAGGAAAATAAAACACACAGCCTATCTAGTATTATAGTGTACCCTTCTGCGTTTGCTGTATAACTACCAGTTTCTAAAGGGCTTAATTATAAAATGCTCTGTAATAGATTAGCACTTATGTAACAACAGTTCCTTAGAGATCAGTCTAGATCCCAAGCCTCCTTGATGCTGTGAACAGCAACAGCAAAATCCTTGTATGGCCAAGTGAGGTGGGTTGACCCTGGCTGGACACCAGATGCCCACCAAAGCTGTTCTATCACTCCCCCTCCTCAGCTGGACAGGGGAGAGAAAATATAACAAAGAGCTTCTGGGTAGAGATAAGGACAGGAGAGATCACTCACCAATTACTGTCACGGGCAAAACAGACTCAGCTTGGGGAAAATTAACTCAATTTATTACAAATCAACCAGAGTAGGGTAATGAGAAATAAAACCAAATCTCAGAACACCTTCCCTCCACCCCTCCCTTTTTCCCGGGCACAACTTCACTCCCGGATTCTCTACCAACCCCCCACAGCGGCACAGGGGGACGGGGAATGGGGTTTACGGTCAGTTCATCACACATTATCACTACTGCTTCATCCTCCTCAGGGGGAGGACTCATCACACTCTTCCCCTGCTCCAGCGTGGGGTCCCTCCCACGGGAGACAGTCCTCCACGAACTTCTCCAACGCGGGTCCTTCCCACGGGCTGCAGTTCTTCACGAACTGCTCCAGCGTGGGTCCTTTCCATGGTGTGCAGTCCTTCGGAGCACAGTGCTCCAGCATGGGTCCCCCACGGGGTCACAAGTCCTGCCAGAAAACCTGCTCTGTGGGGTCCTCTCTCCATGGGTCTGCAGGTCCTGCCAGGAGCCTGCTCCAGCGGAGGCTTCCCACGGGGTCACAGCCTCCTTCGGGAACCCACCTGCTCTGGCATGGGGTCCTCCCCGGGCTGCAGGTGGAGATCTGCTCCACTGTGGACCTCCCTGGGCTGCAGGGGACAGCCTGCCTCACCGTGGTCTTCACCACAGGCTGCAGGGGAATCTCTGCTCCAGCACCTGGAGCATCTCCTCCCCCTCCTTCTTCACTGACCTTGGTGTCCGCAGGGTTGTTTCTCTTACATGTTCTCACTCCTCTCTCCGGCTGCCGTTTCCGTCTGTCCCAACTTTTTTTCTTTCTTAAAAAATGTTATCACAGAGGCGTTACCACTATCGCTGATTGGCTCGGCCTTGGCCGGCGGCGGGTCCATCTTAGAGCCGGCTGGTATGGGCTCTGTCGGACACAGGGGAAGCTTCCAGCAGCTTCTTACAGAAGCCACCCCTGTAACACCACCCCCACCCCCACCCCCCCCGCCCGCTACCAAAACCTTGCCACACAAAGATACACAAACGAGAGACTAGCTGCCTTGGGAGTAGTTCATAGGTGAGAGGCCAATGGATCCCTCAAAGTCCTGACAAGGGTGCATGAGCCTGGCCATCCTGCAGCATTTCCCACAGACCTGCTGACAGCAGCCCCAGGAGCCGTTCTGGGCTTTCCTCCTCCAAATTCAGGACTGAATGACATGTTGGGGAGATATTTAGCAGTTTAACAGCACGTTCTTCAAGTGCTTCCTGCTCATCAGAACTAATCTTTCACATGTTGCTGCCAGAACAGATGTATTTAAATCATTCTGGTTTCCAGTTGTGTGTGTGTGTGTCTGTGTATTGGGACATAAAGAAAAAGATGACAATACATGTTTTCTATACAAACAAAAGTACACAGAGTCTGAAATAAAAGGCTTCCTCTTCATAAGGAAATAGTGTATGCTTTTTGAGTAGTGCACTTGGGTTCAGATGGTGGCATTGCTGAGGAGGTGCTGAGGCAGAAGGCAGTAGTGATCCTGTGCAGGAGCTCAGTTTTGAAGTTGCTGGCAGTAGTGATAGCTTGAAAAAACACTTGAGTATTGAGCTTCTATTTTTTTTGTTTATGCTTTCATAAAATGAAAGCTAAAACATTTTAAATGAAAAATTAGCTCAAAAGGTATTTCAATTCACAGTATTAAAATGTAGCTTCACAGTTTCCAGGCTTCTTATTCTTCTGGTAGGAACAATTCAGCAAATACAACAAAATAACAAATATCATTAAATGCTGACAAGCCATAAACCTGCATTTTTTCCCCCTCAAAAACAATTTTTCACTGAAGAATGCTACCTGTGTGTATTTTCCAAAGACAAAACATATTGGTAATCAGCTGGGTATATGTAATCTTCACCTCTCTGTGCCTCCTGCTCACCATGTCCTCACTGAATTGAATGCTGTACTTCCTCACACATCCATAGTGCCTAGCATGATTTGATTATAATGAAATCTTTTTCCACTATGTGTTGCATCAGTGTTGCTGCCTCTGGGCTTGCTTTTTTCCTCCCCACTTCAGTTTATTTTGAACACATTCATGTAAACATTGGATGAGGGACTGTTTGTGACTGAAGGTCTGGTTAGGCACATTTCAACCTTGGCTCTGTTCTGCTAAGAAAATTGTTGCTAAGGCATGAGAAAGTATATGAGCTAAAGTAATGTAAGATATGAAAGGTAATCATGCTGACAGCAGAGCAATATTTGCAACAGTAATAGCTGGCAGATCGAGAATTCAAGGAGAAAACATACCGACACAAAGTTGTACACAACTCAAAGAAAAGAAAAGAAAAAGGAGAGTAGACAGCATCTCAGCAACATCAAGGATCGGCACATTCCAAGAAGCGATGGAGAGCAGCACTGCTCCAGCAGTCTGACAGCTGCCTGGTCAGTGGAAACTCATTAAGTGTTGTGAGCATATTAATGCTTAGCACATTAGTCCCAGCTATCTATTGCAAGTGGTAGCCAATGAGGGATGCCTTTCTATTATTGCGTGTACTCTATTTAGTGAGTCTCTTACTGAGCTATAAGGATGCCTGAAAAAGTGACCCACTGTGTGATGGTCACATTCAGAATGCCCTTAGAGATAAAGGAATGTGGCTTCCTCACTGGCCTCCAAGCCTTAAAGAAATCCAAGGAATGATGGATTTTTTAAAATGTACCTACTGCCCACAGGTTTCCTTTGCTATGATTGGTTTTCCTTTGCTATGGAGAAATTCAACTTCCGCCCCATCAAAAACATAAGGAAAAGTAAAAAGAAAAAAAAAAAAGAAAAAAAAAAGGATTTGGCGACTTCAAGGAGCTCCAGAAATTTAGATGGAAAATCTTGCCACATAGCAAAATATGACCTATTTTTCTCTTTGAAACAAACAAGTAGTAGTGATATTACATAAAATAGAAAGTTTTCCTCTCCTGTTTGATTAATTTTTTTCATGCTTGTTGAGTGACATCATGCACAAGTGAAAAGTGAATGCAAAGGGAAAAAAAAAATATAACAGTGAGAAACATGAGAGGAGAAAATTCCTGAGACAGAGCTGCCTATAAAGGACTTCCACAGAGCATTACTTTTATTCAATACAGAGGAAT
This sequence comes from Buteo buteo, assembly GCF_964188355.1. Taxonomy (NCBI): domain Eukaryota; kingdom Metazoa; phylum Chordata; class Aves; order Accipitriformes; family Accipitridae; genus Buteo; species Buteo buteo. The sequence continues at coordinate 31,630,931 of NC_134174.1, read as the reverse complement.
TTGATTTTGCTACATCACAGGACATCCATTCAATGAAGTCATTCTGATCTGTCTTTAGTTTTCCTGACTGTATTTCTTATTTCACTGTTGCCTTCTTCCCCTACCAACCAGTGTGGAACAAAGTGCTTACATTAGATGAGAAAATTAATGGCTAGTGTTATTTCTCCCACCAGCTGTAAGATCACTAAAATGCTTTGAAACTAAGCAAGAACAAATTATAAATTTCTAACATCCTTATTTGATTCCACAATATGCCCAACATTACAGGGGCCTCACCCCATTGCTGGCCAGGGAAGGAAAAGAGATTACATGAGATCACAAGGCAGGGCAAAGAAGTCCAGCAGAAGATATCATCTTGATCTGGAATAATAGATGGGACGGATCACCCCATGGAGGCGGCACACTCTCTCCATCAAGAGTCCAGCGAGAGCTGTCGACTAGCTAATTGTAGACAATTGTAAAGGCAGAAGGTGTTGAATTTTGCTAATCTTCTTGAAAGAAGAAAACATTTACATTGGTAAGTTCTGAGCCATTTCAAGCTAACTGTATAACTCGTTTGTATATTATTCAGGAAAACAGTAAATCTCAGATAAAAAAGGGCCACAACCAAGATGCTGAGAAGCTGCAAGAAAGAATGAATTGCAGTCAGGGGATGTATCTTCAGATTCAACAGTTTGTTCTCTTAATCATTTTTATTCAACTGGCAATAGCAAGATGAATACCTGTTTTCCCTTACTGCTGTCCTCCTGAGAATACTGGCACTCTGTAGACTGCCAGCCAAAATAATACATTTCTAAGTGGAGAAGGCTTAAAGAGTCTACGAAGACAACAGCAACAAATTCTGAGGAACACCACCGCTGGCTGGAAAAAAAGCAAAGCAGACAGCCACAATGGCAGCCATAAAAAACAAGTAAACCTTGATTCACCCAGATATAAATGTCTGAGAAAGGCACATACCAGGCCTGTAATTTAGATTTTTGCTCCTTTTGTTATACTTTCTAGAAAAGCTTTTATTTAGCCACATTTCCACAGATTTCTTTCTTTAAAACAATATTCTGGCGGGGAGAGGGTGTTGAGATCAGTATTCAAAACCAGCATATGGCTTACGAGTACTATATACACATACACACTGTATGTACACACAGAGCAGTACTATGTTAATCAGTTGGTACAGCATTATAGATATGTATTAAAGAAGATAACGAGTTCTTACCCATCTGCCTATCAATAGAAGACCTCATGCTCAGGAAATTAAAAGCCTTTCTGATCAGGACCAAAGTAAAATTAGGAAATTCACTCCACTGCCAATCATGACATTTCTCTGCAGTAAGAACCTTTCAGATCTTCAGCTGGTTCTGTGCTTGACCGACTCTTAAATAGAGCTTAAATGCAGAGCACAGCATAAAACCAGAGTCAATATGCTCAAAAAATCACCTCAGTTGCACAAGCTCCTATCAATCAGCATCACAAAACTGCCAAAAGGTGCCTTGGAGCTGTGCAGAAGCTTAGCCCACATGCCAACACGCCACTTCTAGTCTCATTTAAGTTACATGAACCACCCTGATCTTTTATCTGGTGGTCAGCTCCAACCTACTGGCTGTGATAATTTCCTTTAAATTTTTTTCTCTTAATATTTCTTTTTGGCCTATTTAAGTGAAAAAACCTTGCTGACAAAGCAGAGTATTTCCAAGGCATCTTAAAGCCTTCCAAAAGATCTATGTATGTCTATTAACATCATTACATTCCCTCTGGCTTTCTTCATATGTACTTTGTATTTGGTCTCCTCTAGAGTTTTTGCTGTTCTGTGTTTATGGCACATAGCACAAAGAGCCTGCAGTCTGCATCTGGGGTTCTGAAGGCATTTTAGCTTCTTCTGGGTAAAGATACGCTCTTCCCTGTGCATTCAATGGACTTGTTGCCTAATTCAGCGGCAGAGTCAGACATCACTGAGCACTGAAACACCTAATTACCTTTGAGACTCTGGCCCTTGCTTACTGCAGCCCACATGTAAGAGGGTATTGGAAACTATGCAAAAATGTTCTCCTTAAGAGGCAAATTCTCCTAAGTATTAACTTGTAAGCTGCCTTCTAGAAGTCTTAAAAAAATAGAAGCACTTAAAGATAACTTTATTCTTTCTTAACTTTTTCTGATAATACTAGCAATAGTACATTAATTGGTCTTTCACAGAAATCTCTGTTATCCTATGACTATTCTGCAATCCAACATTTTCCTCGATTCAGTCTCAGAACACAGCACCTATCCCTGCAAGGAGCAATGCTTGCCTATCACAAACAAGATCACCCAATGTGAAAATCATTCTGGAGCCACCAGAGGAAAAAAGACTGAAGAAAACACCAGAAATTTTAATCAAGAATTTCTCTGATTCCATATTGGTGCTCCTCCTGGAAGCTTGGGTGGCAACCAGGATGCTTCCAAAATCCCTGACTCCTCCTGGCTATCATAAAGCTAAAGGTCATGCAGACTTTGGGAACCTCCCTTCAGAACTGTTGCAAGGCCTGCACCCAGCAGAACAGAAACCCTACTACAAGCACAAACACTCTATTGATATGTCTTTGTATTGGTTTTATGTGGCAAGGTTTTGGTAGCGGGGGGGGTTACAGGGGTGGCTTCTGTAAGAAGCTGCTGGAAGCTTCCCCTGTGTTCGAGAGAGAGCGAGCCCATACCAGTCGGCTCTGAGACAGACCCGCCGCCGGCCAAGGCCGAGCCAATCAGTGATAGTGGTAACGCCTCTGTGATAACATTTTTAAGAAGGAAAAAAAGTTGGGAGAGTGAGTAACAGCCGCGGGAGAGAGGAGTGAGAATATGTAAGAGAAACAAGCCTGCGGACACCAAGGTCAGTGAAGAAGGAGGGGGAGGAGATGCTCCAGGCGCCGGAGCAGAGATTCCCCTGCAGCCCGTGGTGAAGACCCTGGTGAGGCAGGCTGTCCCCCTGCAGTCCAGGGAGGTCCACGGTGGAGCAGATCTCCACCTGCAGCCCGTGGAGGACCCCACGCCGGAGCAGGTGGGTTCCCGAAGGAGGCTGTGACCCCGTGGGAACCCCGCGCTGGAGCAGGTTCCTGGCAGGACCTGCGGATCTGCGGAGAGAGGAGCCCGTGGAGCAGGTTTTCTGGCAGGACTTGTGACCCCGTGGGGGACCCGCGCTGGAGCAGTCTGCTCCTGAAGGACTGCACACCGTGGAAAGGACCCATGCTGGAGCAGTTCGTGAAGAACTGCAGCCCGTGGGAATGGCCCACGTTGGAGAAGTTCGTGGAGGACTGACCCCGTGGGTGGGACCCCACGCTGGAGCGGGGGAAGAGTGTGATCAGCCCTCACCCTGAGGAGGTGAAGCGGCAGAAAATAACGTGTGATGACCGTAAACCCCATCCCTGTCCCCCTTGTGCCGCTGGGGGGGTTTGGTGGAGAAATCCGGGAGTGAAGTTGTGCCCGGGAAGAAGGGAGGGGTGGTGGGAAGGTGTTCTGAGATTTCGTTTTATTTTCTCATTACCTTACTCTGGCTGATTTGTAATAAATTGAGTTAATTTTCCCTAAGCTGAGTCTGTTTTGCCCGTGACGGTAATTAGTGAATGATCTCTCCTGTCCTTATCTCGACCCGCAAGTTTTTGTTATATTTTTCTCTCCCCTGTCCAGCTGAGGATGGGGGAGTGATAGAACGGCTCTGGTGGGCACCTGGCGTTTAGCCAGGGTCAACCCATCACAGTCTTCCAAATTTTGGGGTGCAGAGCCCGTCAGGAAAGGTCCACACATGGTGGAGGCAGCAGTATACCCAGCTACAGAGCTACACCTGCTTTCTTGAAAGCCACACTGTAAACGCTAACATTTTAAGTATGGCTAAGGTCCAGTATATTGTTCCACAGAAACACATCACTATTCCTTTCACAGCTGTCTTTCATTGAAAACTTCTGTATCTGACTTGTCCAAGGAACAAATCAAAACAAGATCGTTCAACTAAGAAAACTGCAAGCTCAACCCAGTCCCTGAAATATAAGTAACAATACCATTCACCACCTCATTATCTTACTAAAAATACTGAATTCAAAACTTATCTGTCAATAACTATAATGATGTATGAAGGGGAGTAAAGAGGTTTGTTCTTCAGAGTTCTTCATACCCAAACCATAGTCTAGACTTTGGCAAACTCAAACTAGAATGTTACTACAGAAGCATACATAAACATTTGAAGCTACAATATTCTACTTTTCTGACTCGCTCTATGTTCTTAAACTGATTGTCATTATTGGCATACAGGAGAAATAGATTTGATTCTTGAACACAACATCAAAATTCCCTCCTATGCTTTCCACCAGCGTCATGGGAAAATTTGGGAGCTGCACACACACCGATTCTTCTTCTCCCCTCAAAAGCCATAAAGACCTTAGAAGTGCTGTACAGTGATTTTAGGGAGGAGGGCACAACTCAGTGGTGCAAGACATTTATGTTAGTCCTCTGCAGCATAGCAGGTTAAGAGCTAGACCACAGAATATTGAGTTCATCTTGTTTGAAAAAACCTTTCTGTACTTCTGTACTGCCTATAACATTATGAGCATTGGACTCTGCACTTCAAATGTAATAACTGGTAGCTATACACAAGCTTGTTTTGCACGCACAAGTGGGAATTCATTGAGCTGCTTTGTATCTTATGTAAAAATACAGGTCAATAGTCAGACTGTTCCTTCAGTTCCTCTATGACATGTTTAAAACCTAAATTAATAGTAACTTAATAGCAAAGCTAGAATCAAATATTCCGAATACTTGCTCTTACCAGTTCATCATTAGTAAAATGCTTTTGCCCATAATTGTTATCATTAGCAGAGAAAACAGCAAGAATATAAACAATACTGAGCTCGGTATGCAAAGGATGGCATATCCATGACTGAGATGAGTATGCACCTGCACACTCGTTCTTAAAACTGGAGTTAACAATTATTCTACACATGGGAAAGAGTGAAGTTGAAAACAAGTAGAAGGATGTGACAATCTGCCAAGTGGTGTGTAAATGTGATGGCATCCTGAATAGCCTTAATCTAAGTAAAGGATTCTCAAAGATATTCTTTTACAAACATTAGGGGTTCAAAGCACATTTTTTTTCCTTTAAAAGATACAGTATTATACTTCCTTGATCAAAATGACTCATTAGGAAGAAATTATATTATGCATATTTTCCCCTTCAAATTGTGAAAATATGCCTTTAATTATTAATTATTCTTGCTTAGAAGTAGTTTTCGTGACTACATTTGATGTTAGGATTTGTCTCTCTCTGGTTCATTGACATGACTGTAAAGTCTCTGATATCTAGAGTTCACTCTTTTCACAAATTGCAATACGTTAACTTAGAAAATCAGCTCCTGTTCCTCACTGAATGGCCAACTGTTCTGAACAAGGGGAGATCCTGGAAAAAATGACCTGCTGCACACTGATAGCATGATTTGAAAAAGGTCACTTTAGATGTTTTTAGTCATCATTTGAATTTTAAAATTGTATTTTAGAAATTGTTTTACATCTTGTACTTCATTCTCTCCTTTTGTCCTGAATAAGTGAGAAAGATCAAAGTCAGATTTGCTGGCTCACTAGCACGTTATGTTCAATTTGCTTCTGTCACATTCACATAAGTAACAGCAGATGTTGCTAGAACATTCATGAGTTTAGTTCTGAAGTGTGCAGCCAGACATTTGTCAGGTTAATTTGATTTCCTGAGGACTGCAAGGAGAGTTCTGCTGGATAGTTCCCCATCTGCGACACCGAGCCACTCTTGCCAAATTCACTTGAAGCCTCCAATGAAGATGTTCTCCTTCAGATTTTTGCTTAAGGCTACTTTTTATTAGTTTTCTTTGAGAAGTATTTTTTTTTTTCTGTTAACACTGCTGTAATGATGGGGAGGGGCACGTTTAGGAGAATAATGAAAAGACGCATACTCCCACAAGATGATTGTAATCTTTGCCATCTTACTGTTTACCAAATGCCTACTAAAGCCAGCAGGAAAGATGCATATAGATTCCAGTGAAAGAATTTTGTATTCTCCCACAGCTGAGGAAACATGAAATTTTAAATAATGACATTCATGTCAGATGCAAACTTTCTTTTAGGACTAACTGCCTGAAAACCATTTTCCAAGAGACTTCTGAAAACAGCAAGTCATTTTCAGTGTATTTGTACATAAAAGATTAACACATATTTTGCAATGCCTTAGAAAACCTTCAATTTTCAAATGGACTTTATTATGTTTACTCATTCTATTTTTAAATTTGTAAATAAAACAAAATTGAAAGAAAGTCTTATCGCTAATATTACCTTTGAATAAACTATGTCCAAGTTTTGCATAGGATTGGAAATGTTTCCAGATTTAGACAAATTATTACCTTAAATGTGTTAATGTGTTATCTCAAAACTAAAGAAAGGTTTCCTAACGCTTTCTACATGAGTGAAATGAAATTTGTGCACACAGGAGGAATTAGGAAGTGACTTTCTGCAGCCACAAAAAGAAAAAAAAAAAAAAAAAGAGAGAGAGAAACATGATAGTAATGTGCAAAAGCCTTTCCCCCACTTCTTTCCTATAGGGATTGTATCTAAATGTTAAGCTTTGGGTAAGTGGTGCATTCAGCTTATACCTGTGAATGAGATAGATGCCCAAGCTGTGGACTGCTATGAGCAACACGTGGATCAGAACACTGTGGAATAACGCCCACGTTTTCCCCGGCTTTACGGGTTTCCTCTCCTGGCACCTCGTTCAGCGTTGTACGTCTGAAGGCGCCCGTAACCTAATCTTCACAGACCGCTCGACAGAGCTAGGATTCCACTCCGGCCGTGGGCTTGTGCGCTGAGGAAGACTCCCCGCCCCAGGGAGAGGCCCCACCGTGGCGCTGCCGTGTTCTCGCCCCGTCCCTGCCTGGCCGGACCCCGCCGCGGCGGGCGGGCGGGCGGTGAACTGGCGGTGCGGGAGCTCCCCCTGCTGCTCCGCGGCTGCCGGGCGCGCCGCCGCCGGCCTGCCGGGGGGGAGCACGCAGGTTTGCTCCCCCAGAAGCAAGCGGGAGGTTACGGTGGTTTCTTTAGCCCTACCCCACGTCCAGCCGCAATACCGGAAAGTAAAAAGAAGCTCAGACAAGGTTAGTGTTCGTCTCTGTTCGCTTCCAGCTTCTCTATTCATGCGGAATTGTAGAAGGGGGGTGAACGTTAAGACGTGAATTGATGAGTTTTGCTCGGCGCAGAGGAAAACCATTGTCTCTCCAGATAGGGAAGTCTATTTTAACATTACTATCAGAAGTGTAGAGACTTTGACCGTACCACCATCCTCAGCACGGCTCAGTGGGCCCCTGACTCACTGCCCTGTCCTCCGACGGTAGCGGGCACAGGGAGGAAGAGCCACGCTTCCCCTTCTTCATGTACAGGATTACAGAGGTCGCGTAAAGGTAACACAGCTGAAACGTTCGTGTTTATAGGAATCCAACTTTCTCCAAGTACGTGGCTTGTTTTTACAGGTCAAATTCTTAGGAAAAAATTGTATCTTATGATTCACTCCAGAATGTAAAACTCAGGTCTCAGATTAAAAACTCTAAATTTATTGCAAAAATAGCTTAACCATTTCAGAATGTCAAAATCTTAGGCCTGACTTTCTCTTGTTTCTATTACATGGATGAGGAAGCATGACTATTCTATAGAAGAGAAAGGTAAGTCATCTTCATAAATATCTCCAAAGGCCATTTAGCTCAATCAGCAAACTAGGGAAACGAGCTATTTAGCGTAGTTTAGTGACTGAGTTTTCATTTCAAGGTTGAATAATGGCTTAAAAAAGAAAAACAAAAGAGGCTTTGAAATTTTCCTAACCTTCAGCTCCACTAAACATGAAAACTAACTGCTAAATTCTGGGGAAGTGACCTATTTCTCAACACTTCAGAAAGCTTAAAACTGTGCAAATGACATTGACAAAAACGTGACCCGTGTTTTCTAAGCTTCCTTTCCACAATATGGTGAAAACCAAGTAGAATATAAACTCTATCACAGCGAAAAGACTTAAAGAGTAAAGTCCCTAGATGAAATGCACTTTTTCTAACCTTCTCCTTGATTTTATTTCATCTTTTATAACATCTCCACAAACTGGATTACAAAGAACTGATCCCCACTTACTCAAAATATGCCCATTTGATGGAGGGTTCAGTTACAATTACAAAATGAATTAAGAAGTTCTTCTGATCTTCCTCTCCAGCCAAAATTTTTCACCTGCCACTGCCACCGCCAGTAGAAAAGGTATTTCGGCTACGAATGGAAGGACAATACGTTCAACATTTTACAACATCTTTTGTAAACACAGCTCACCTGACCTGAGTAAAAAAAGTTACACAGTACTCACCGAAGCCTTCAGGTCATCTAGTGCTTTCCTAAAACACTGTCAAATACTTTGATTTTTAGACGCTACTAAGAAACTAACCCAAACAATTTTCTAAATACTCTTCATCTTCTTAGCAATGCTTTGTCAAAATCGGCCATGAGAAATGATGGAAATGGATAGAATTAAGGGACTGTCAATTAAAAATTAGCTAATTTTCCGCACAGCAAATAAGTCTTTCTCCGATTCAGGCTTAGTACTGGACCTGATCTCTAGCAGCTCCAGTTCTCTAAAGACAATTTTTTAATTTTAAGGTAAATAGCAAATACAATCTTCTTGCCCTAATTTCTATTGAATTTTTTGTTCCCATCTAGAATAATGATATTGCCCTTCCTTCCCAGGTCTGATTCATACTAACAGAAATACTGAAGCTGGCATCTTATTCAAAATACAGTTGAAAATGACTGAAAGTCAGAAGCAACCAACGCAAGCTTGAAGTCATTGCTTAGAGCTAGGCAGGATTTCTACAAATACAACCTGTTACGAGCTGAGACAGGCTGACAGTTTTGTGTGCTTCCTCATTTCCTGAAACAGGAAGAAGGTCTCTCTGCAAAGGCTAGGGGAGTTCAGGTTTTACTAATACCAAGCAGGCAAACATAGCAACAGACTTACAGCAAGAGACAAGCCAAACTCCTTTCCAAAGGAGCTTTTTGCCTTTTTTTCCTTTCCAAGACACCCACTGGTGTTTTGTTCAAGTATAATTTCTCTGGTACCCATAAAGGCTAGTACAGAAATCGTCACGCCATCTTCCAAAAGCCATACCTACACTCCCTTACAGGAATGGGAGAAGGATTCAGTGTGGAATAGCCAAAAGAATAGTCAGCATTAAAACCTGAGAACTATAGATTCTCTCCAAGAAGACTAAATAGGGAAAAAAAAAAGAATCTTTTTTTCTGTTAGAAAAACAACTACATATGCCCAGGACAGGTGATGATCAACATTCTTTATATGCTGAGGACACTTGCTATCAGCTAGCCAGAGGCACTCACCTGTAAATGAATGATTGAATTTCACAGAAATTAGTTAAAGCCAGACATTGGACCAAAATATTTTTGCAAAAAAAGTTGCGATCTAAGTTACAGAGACCCTTCACAAGCCATGAGCAGTGTATGAAAAGAAGTGAATATTAAGAATTCAAAACCCCTCCTTCTTATGAACAGGGAGAGAAAACACATTTAATAAAAGGATTTTGGTTTCTTTAGGTTGCACCTCACAAACACTTTCAAGGTTTTTGAGTTGTTAATCTGTTTAAGAAAAGAATGTTTTTCGACCACCTTCTTGGAGGATGGACAAAACGTCTCCATTAAACTGTAAACGAGACCATTCACACATTAAAGATAAAATATGCATGTGATGCTATAAGACAGGACTTTGGTACGTTCTCATTAACAATAATGAAGATTGCCATAAAGATGCTTCTATAACTTTATCTACTTTCAAGCAGAATTCAGTTCATTGTTTACTATTTGTTATCAAGACATGCTGAAATTCACATAAACTGGGGAGTTTTTTAATGTGATTAGATAGTCTTGTCCAGAATGCTGCATTTAAATCTATACTAGTACAAACAATTTCTCAAGAATCTATTTGCAAAATACTATTCATCCTGTTACCATGTTTACACACCACAAAGCAGCTTAGAAATTCTCCCATTCCAGTTTTAGCTGAATCCTCTCCTGACTCTGTGAATAATTGTGAGAAGCGATATTGACAGCAACCCTGCAAATTCACTCTCTTCTACAGGAATAGACAACCAGCTACCCCTTGTACACAAAGACTGATACTGTTTTAGCGCCAGGGTTTTCACTTTAATTGTATTTCTAATAATGAAGACCACTGCTTAAAATGTGATCGCCCAAAGTGTGCCTTAAAGACACTTGCTTTCGCTGTGCTGTGCGTCACTTGGCACTATGTGGGACCATGGGGAAGGGACTCCAGATGAATGCCTCTTGCACTGGTTTCTAGAGCACTTCTACAGCAGCAAGAGCTGTGAAGCTTTGCAGGGGTGTAGTTCTGCCCTCTCCACCTCCAGTGCCTTTCCTGTTCCCACTCCTGCATGCCATCTTAGGGAAGAAAACAAACAGGAGCTTTGGCCCTATTTTTTAAGCATTTTCTCTAGCAGAGGAAGGCTGCTTTCTGGACCAGAAAGTGTTTAAACTGGTAGAGGCTTGGTAATCAGCTCAAAGTCACAGTGGGAAATTGGAGCTTTTCCTTGTTTTGTTACTAATACACATTCAAGGATTTTATGACATTAAATAGGATGGTTTGCACTAAACCTGGGTGGAACAGAAATCAGACTGACCCATTCCATTCTTATTGATTTGTCTTCATAGTCATATCAATCTCTCTGTGCAATAATGACTTGAACTAGAAAGATGTAGCTGTATTTTTTCTGATTTCTGGGTGTAAATTTCTAAAGGCTGAGCAAGATGGGGATCCTGCATAGAAAATACAGCCATTTAGGCAAAGCACATGTTTTAAAAATTGGAATTTTATTCACACTGACATTCTGGATGAGGCAACCTGCTCTAGTATATAAATTATCTCATTCTCTAGTTTTACCATCAGTACTTATCAGGATCACAAAAGCTTGGAGGACACTGCAGAATCCTTTGTCACAAAACTGCAGGTTTGATAAGCTGCTTTCCAAAATGGACAGATTCTGTTAATTTAAAAATTAAGACAGTGAATCAGTCATTTTGGCACTCGTTCGGCATGTGCTAGAAAAACAAATTACATTTTTCGTTTCTGTCAATGGCTGGCTTTCATAGCCACCTCAAAAGCCTTAATTCCCCAGCTGAGTGTTCGCTGGATTATTCTCAATATCCATCACTCTTCATCCTCCATAAGCCTGACTGTGTTTCAAGCAAAATGAGGTCAACTTGACCTAAGCAGGACAACTTAAGTGAAGCCAAATGTTTTGGGAATCTCCTCCAGAGTGCACTGAAGTCAGTAAGCATCCTTCTGTTGACTTGAACGAACATTAGATCAAGTCTTGAATACCTTAATTCCTGCAGATAAAACTTTAACTGTGATACTTGGCTTTATAAACAATAACTTTTTCAAACATGCCTCACTCCAGAGAAAACTATTTTACAATACCTTTTTTTTTTTCTCCTCCTTTTACCTTGATTACAAATGTTGTATCGTTTTCTGTTCAAGTTCACAAAAACATCATGCACATCATGGAAACACGCCCCGCCCTGCCACCGCTCCCCCTGGCAGATCATTTATTACTAGCTTCATAACTTATCATCTTTGGTCAGATAACCATTATCTTATTTTAACTGCCAAGCATTGTTTAGGCCTTTTCAAGAGCTTGCTTTGATTTCTGATATTCCCCTGTCATCTCCAATTATATTTCACACATCACAATCCATCAGTAACATGACAAATTTTCTTCTTTCCCTACTATAGCTTTTTTGCTGCCATTTCACTATCTTTAGATTGAATTAAAGAAGCAGCATTGAATCTTCCTTTGCATTTGTGGGTTTTTTTTGACATGTGCAGAATATATATATTCCCTCTATTTTTGTAGGACATATGAATTAAAAATTTCACCTTTATTTTCTTGCTCAAGCATAGCATTTACCAAGTAAATTCTTTCTCTTATGTATTTTCTAAAACCATGGAAAAAGGAAATTCAATTTACTCATGTAAATTATACAGAGAAAAATTACAAGCATTTGGTAAATATTATGAGGTATAGAACCATATTTTTACTTAAATATTTTTCAAAAGACAAGTGAAAAGAAGCGGTGTCTAATTTATGGAAATAGTAGCTGACACTGTATTCATCTCTCCTCAAATTTGCAGTTGCACATTAGTTACTTTAGCAATTTTGCTCAATAACTTTTTAGGGATTCCACAGACTCTGGTATGATTCCATTAAGCCATGACTCACAGTTAATGAATGTTCTTCCAAATCTCACTTTTGCAGAAATAAAATGTATGAATGAAGCGATTAGTTCCTAAAATAAGGTTTCCCTTCTAGTATGTAGAATCATTTTGATACTGACCATCATCAAACTCTCGATGAAATAATTAATGTGATTACTTTGAATTTATTAACCAGATCTTGCATAAGTTATAGTCATTAGTCACAAAAGTATTATCTAGAAAGGAAAGCTATAGCATTTCTGTATAACAAGAACAATTCTAAATGTGTTCCCAAAGCCTCTACAACAAGAGCCTCCAACCAAAGAGATAACAGGTTCTGGATTAATGCAAACTAGCCAAGGAGAGATTTTCTTCTTAGAATCCAGAAACTATAAAATTGTACCTGCTTTCAGGCAAACAAGTATCAAGCAAAGTACTATTTTACATACTTGGAATCCTTTCTATAAATTATTATTTCTTTTGGTATTAAAGTATAAATGAATGTTCTACATAACCTAATATCACTATCATCTCACAATAAATATCAGATGCAGGAAATCTAGCTTAGAATTTCCTTAATCTGGCCCATGCAAACAACTTCTTTGGCTGTAAACAACCAAAAGGGATTCTAAGGTGTCCAAAGTCTGCATCCTCAGAGTGTAAGCTGGCTCACAGGGAGCACACTATGGCTTTCATTAATAGATTAGTGAAGAGAAAGGGAAGGGAGAAGATGCTTGTATGTATTTTCTCTGGAATTAGTTCATTAATTTACTGGGGGGTGGGGGGGGAGAATCACAGCCACCTGTAACTTCTAGCAAACAACAGAGCACATTCTTCAAATATTTTTTGAAAAGCCATGGAATTATGTGAAATTACGTTCGGAAACCTGGGTAGTGCTACTCATCCAATTTGGGAATACGCTATTAAATCAAGGCAGACAATGGTCCTAAGCTGTATGTTATGCCAGAGTCAATCTCTGTTCAAATGCTCCAATTTATATGTGATAAATCCACAAGAAATAAGTTTTCTGCTGTTTTGATAGAAAATAGAGAAAAATTTAATGGTTTACTGTATTTTAATGTTCAGTTTGTGGAAATCTCAGCCAATGCATAAGATTAAGTCTAAACTCTATGAATGAGAGGTGAGAACGGGAGCTTTCTTTTCTTTTCAACCCTTCAATTTACTAGTTGTTACTAGGAGCTTTGTTAACAAGTGGACCCATCAGAGGATTTTATGCTTCTTCAGACTGTTCCTACGCTTTCAAAATAGCATTGTAGCTCTTTTCAGTAGCCCTCTGCTACCTACTGAAGAAGATTTTCTGTATCACTTCAGTTTTGCAGTCCACCAAATTCTGTTTTTTCACCTGCTCAAGGACATTATTAATGCTTCAGTGAAATGAAAATATACAAACCTGTCAGTTAAAAAAACCCCAACCAAACAGTCATCTCCTGATGCCCAACACACTTTGCTAATTAGGCACAAAGAAGAAAAAACCCCATCCCAGATCCTGTAAGAGTACAGTGAAGCCCATTAGGCACAGGGCTGGAATATCATAATTGCCTCAAGGCAGATAAGAGTTTCCCGAGGGCTAGAGAAGCAATCCTGCTCTTCCCCGAGACTCCTAAAGGAAGAGCATTACAAGGGCAACTTACATTACCTAAGAAGCTCCAAGCTCAGCAGGGACCAGCGTGGACACCTGCAAAGTAGAACTGCAGAAAGCCTCAAAAATCTAGGGCACGAGATGTATTTCATAACGATAGCTAACCTTGTTTTTAAGGCCCAAATTGTAATAAGATCACTGCCTCTGGAAATCCAGTCTTTAATCATCCTCACTGTAGCATACTCCCACTTCCTTCATTATTGAATTCGTCTTTATTTCCAAATTCAGCAACTGAATTTTTTGGTATGTTTGTCAGCCATGTGGAAAACCCCAGCGCTATCGCTTCTTTTCTGTGCGTAATTAGCTGTACAAAAATGTAAAACCACCTCTCAAGTTGCTCTTCGGCAAACTCTGTTATTATTTTGAATGTATTCCTCTAACAAGTAACAAGAGTTGTGTAGAATTTCTATTCAGCATATGTTTTTCCATCGGTGTACCTGGAAAAACTTTTTTAAAAAAAGCTAAAAATTACCACTATGTTTCTTTTTGATTACAAGAAGCAGCAAATGCACTATTAACTTTTTATCAAATCTCCCCCCAATAAGTCTATTTTCTTATTGTGACAAGACTTAACTCAGCTACGAACACTCCATTTTGACCTACATTGCCCTGAAAAAGTGAACCAAAGAACTTTTTAGTAAGCTAGTGATAGCATAAATGGACTTAACCTCTTTTAACAATTTGCAATCCAAATGCGAGAATATCGTCTCTTCCCTATTATTTCTACATTAGCAGTAGATATCCCAAGGATATTGTTAAAGTCATCTATAGAACACTTAAGTAGAAGTATTAATAACCTTTAAGCAAAATTCTGCGTTCGCCAAAGTACTCTGAAGTAACATTTTACCATTTGCTTTCCTCTACAAGAGCAACGGGGATGATTATAGTTCAATTATCGATGAAGGTGGAATAGGTGCAAGAGACATTCTTTCTTGTCTTTTCTAGAATAAATCAGATCTGACTGTCCAGTGCTTGTACAAATGATGAAAAATTGCATCTGCATGTTATTTGCTTTTGCTTCCTTCAACAACAAGAAACTGGGCAGCCTCTGAGCTGCGTTGTGCACTATGCTATGGCATTCAGAACTTCTATTTTCAAGTCTTTGAGTATGTTTCCATTACTAATATTTCTTAATAAATCCCCAAATAATGACAGTCTGATACGACAGCAGACAAGTTCAGGATATCTGCTTTCCAGTGTTCTTGTCGACATACATGCTGGATCTTTAATTTGTCAAAAACAGACTCTATAAATGTTGGTAGGGCATTGATTATAAAACAAGCACTCTTGAAAGTTCAGTGCCAGCCTGTTCAGACCACAATGTAGTGAACCACCTGTGTAGCGTACTTTGTTCCAAGTGTTCTTACACTTTTCCGACAGCTGTGTATACAGATGCACATAATTTTGTGCTGTAATGCTTCAACTACTATTAGCCACTGAGTTCTTTTTGCTTGATTGGCTGTTTTTAAAATTTATGGACATTTTCACAAATACCCATAACCCCAGCTCTCTGTTTGTCAGAAAAAATAAATTCATTTTAACTTTTCTCCTTGAAGTTAATTTGAAGCAGGAGATGACTGCTTCAGAGGATTTAGCTTCTTCCACCTTTATTCATGAAGTAATGTTACACTTCTAGGTTGTCTGTAATATCTACTGTTTCTTTATCAAATATTTACCTCTTCAATCAAAATTATTCTCTCTGTAAACTCATTGGCATCATTAGGAATACAGGAGATGTGTCTGGTCCTTTTTAGGTCACACAGAGCCTAAATGTAGAAGTCATCCTGGGCTACAGGATGTACTGTCTAGGCTGGCTGAACCGGGTGCAGAGCACACAAAGGTAATCAACATTCATGTGTCACAAAGAGAAAAGCATTAACCAGAGGTACCTGCAGAATTCACATACCTGGAAAAACAAACCAGTTACTTAGGAAACATTGGTTACCTTGGAAAATGTTATGTTTGTTGCTCAATATGATAAGAGCCAGGAAAACCAGAGAGGCCTGAAAATACTTCTTCCAAAGCATCAGCTCCAGCACAGCTAGTTCAAAAAATACTCAGATTTGAGGACACAACTTCTATTTCCTAAGAACAGCAGGGCATTTGAAGCATTTATCTAGTGACCATACACTAATCTACTGATAGAGAATGTGATGAGAACAAAATAAGGAATCTGTTGCCATAGAAGGATAGTAAAGGTTATTACAGAAAAAAAGCAACAGAACCCTCTCAAACACAAAAAGGGAAGTTGTTCTCCTTAGAACAGAAGCGCACACCTGTTTTCTGAGGGCAACTCTCACAGGATTGAGATTATTTTTCCTGTATTTTTTGACAGCTATCTCAATGACAGTTGATTATGTTTAGTAATTGTTTCTCTGGAATTTCTGAAATTGTGAAATGCAGAAGACTGTCGAACACCAAGTTCTAGCAGGAGAGAAACTGTCCCAATCTTTCCAGCAGAACTCTAGCTGTGCGGCTCCTTTTTCAACATTTGTGATAAGCAAGTTAGCTTTCCTTTACAAAAAACGCTTTTATGTGAATGAAGCCCATGACAATCTCCCACTCCAAAGCAGAAGTGGCAATGCCAGATTCCCACCAGAAAAGCTCCTTATGTCAACTCTGCTTAGGCAGAGAAGAGAGTTTCACTCTCCAAGGAAAATATGTACAATTTCCAGCCTAGTCTGGATCAGCATGAGACCTCTGGGATCTTCTCTGCAGCAAAACCTTTTGATATGTATACACTGCCAGTAAAAACAAACATTCATCTAATGCCAGCTTTACCAACAGCACATTTTTGCAGACAGAAATAAAACCAAACAGAGGTGAAGTTCTTTAAGTGAGAAAAATCATATGACGTTCTTTCTGTAATAGAAACAACTTCCTTAGTATCCTTTTCAACGGGACTAAAAAAAGGAAGAAAAAACCCACTGTTTCTAATGACCCTCAGAACTGAGTAACTTGGTTCAACACAGCTGCAAGATGCATTCAATTGGAAGGCAATCTGTATAAGCACATGTATTTTAAAGCATGCAGAAGACAGTCAACCTTTAAACAGAAAAGAGTTCACAACCTTAACAAAGCAGAACTAGCGCTCTGCCTATAATAATGATAATGCTTTCTTTGCTAGCTCTTAAACACCAAAGAAGGCAAATTACAAGGATAACTGAGTCTTTGGTTTCTACGTTTAAATATCTAACTGACAAATCAGGCTACTAATCAAGTAAGTGAGCATTAGCTTGAGATCAATAAACACACTACCGTGTATGGCAGAGTATTGTATAAAGCAGAGTCCAGCTGTTGATATTTCAACTATACTGGTGGCATTAAGGTGACAAAAAGGCCCTGATCAGAGAAACCCATTAATGATTAGGCATTAAGATTATAAGTTATCAGTGTGTGTGTTTATATGTACATATATATAGTCAAGTCTTATGTACCAGTTTGAGTTGATCATGCATACCCTCTAGCTTGAAAAGAACAGGCACAATAAGCTGGTAAACTCCCTCTTGTTTCTTGTTCCATACTTTATTGCTCACAAAGAGGGAGAGAAAATCTTCAGTTTCCTTTTCAAAGCAGGAATGTGAAGAGAATAATCTTGCTTTGCAGTTTGATAGGGGCTAACAGTAGAAAAGCCCACGTCTGCCTCAGCCTCCTCTAGGACCTTAGGCTGAGCCTGGTCACCTCTTCCCCAACTGTCAAGGGCAAGATAAGCCCATTGAGACAAGAATCAAGATCACTGCATATCAAACTTGCCATTTGGTGCTACCTGACCCGCTACAGAGCAAAACATAGTCATTAATTACATGCCTCTCATACCTAATGTAAAGTAGGATAAAATACTGGACAAAGAGAGATACATGTATTATACATAACTGCAAAGCTTCTCTTCCTTAATACCGGGAAGGAGTACAGGCGAGCAGCAATATCTACTCTTACTTGTCAGCCAAGTGCAAATAGTATATGAATATCTGCAAAATAGAAAGAGTAAGTACCTGGCAACACTGGCAACAATACTTGAATACCTCTGATTTTAAAAAAGTCTTTCTCTTTATTGGCTTTAGCAGCATCATTATTGCACTTTTACAGAAGGAGGTGTGCCTAATTCAAACTCAGGCTTTTTGGTTTTGGTTTTTTTTAATGAGAAATGAAAAGATGATTTATTCCAAAAAAAAAAAGGGGGGGGGGCAGGGAAAGAAATGCAAAATCAGTAGCATAAGTATTGGAAGTCCTGAATTAGCAGTTTCCTCCAGAAAACTCTTCAAGAGCTGCTGTGATTTGCCCACTCCTGCCTGCTCTTCTCTCCACTTGGGCTATGTGCAATCATGAAGCTATCGGACTCCATCTCTCTCATCTAATTGTCAGGAGAGCTGTGCTGACTTCCTTGTAAGAAAAGAAACTGGACAATGAAAGGCTCCTAACACAGACAACCAGAAGAAAAGCAGAAAGAAAGAAGTACGAGAAAACAAGTTTCCCACTTTCTATTTGTATCTCATTCTCTCACTTAAACTATTTTTTTTAATCACATCCAGCCCTGTGAATTCTCCTTATAACTTGTCTATGAGCCTCACCCATCCAATCGTGTTTTCCTCCCTTGTGGCTAAACACAGTGTGGGATAAGGCCCTTTTTCTTCCTCTTGATGAGGTCTATGAGTACAACTATATACAGAACAATTCTTTATTAATTTTCATCAAAAATAGAGTGGGTGGCCTTTAGAAGGGACTTATCTTGCCATAGCACTAATTCCATAGGTGTCATCGGAAACACGTGGCTGTCTCCACTAAAACTGGAATGAGCAGATTGCATACTACACTGGTAAGCAAATTACTCTGATGCAAAAGTGGTTTCTGATTATGGAGAGGATGTACTCAGTGATGAAGACTATGATTATTCAAAGGCCTTCCTAAATGGTTATCAAGTACAACCGCAATCTTCACTGAAGGCAAAGGCTTTTTTATTCTACAAGGGACAGCCCTATGACATCTGGAAACCTCAGGGAGTATTTTAGACCTTGTTCTCTAATTCTTTCTCATGTCCTGTATGAAGCTTTACACAGAGGAGGCTATTGTTGGCATAGAAAAGTACAGCATTCAGCCTTTTGAAAATAGACATGGGAGAACTTCTGCCTTATATCTATTAAAACAGTGCATTTGAGAACACAGTTATTTTGCACATTGTACATTAAAAAACTATGAAAATTTGTTCCATTTAATTATCACACCACAGCAACCCCCCCCAGCCTTATGAAGTATTACAAAGTAATTTCAAAGTATGAATGCATAAATTATAGTTTGCTAGATCTATAGAGCCTAGTAGTCCATGAAAATTAGCAATCCCGTGTTGAAACTAGAAAGTATGTACTAAAACTGCACCCTAAACTAATGATGTGGAAATTACATGATGCTACAAATTACTTTTCACTGATGAAACAAGACACCCAAGTTTCTGAATCAGAAGTACAAAATCATGAAAGAAGAGCAGGCTTTCAGTTTGGCAACTTGAAAGTAATTGAAGAGTGTTCTAATATACAATATGACATAATAGACACCAATGATAATTATAAAAAAAAAGACTACTAATGTTCTTCTGCAGTAAATTCCTATTTTTAATGATCATGAAGTTATAAAATACATAGTGTTCTGCTGCTTATACTGAAGCATCAAATCTTTACTTGGGTTCCAGGTCATGTTAATGAGGAGAATGTGTTCGCTCACTATCAAGCTCAATTTGAAAGAAATCCCAGCCTTACTTTAAGCCAAATTGATTTCTAGTTCTTTCACTGCTTCTTCCTTCTATCAAAATCAAGAAAAAAAAAAAAATCCCATTCACAATAGTACCGTCAAAGAGAAAACAAGATGGCATTGATTCTCCAGCTTTGTATCCCAGCAGACTGATTAAACAAAAAAAAAGAAATAAAAATCTATGTTTATAAACATATCCACAAAATGCAGGTTACAGTTTAAATGTAAAAGTACTTCCTCTTCATGAGACCTCAGCCAAAGCAATTTCTAAACCTTTGGGTTTTATTTCACAGCCCCAGGCAACAGGAGCTTAAGTGCCCAGAGGGTCTGTTTGTTCTTCTCCAGGCTTCTCCAGAGGAGATAAAAAAGCACAGACCAGTCAGCCTCACCTTGATGGAAATAAGTGAAAATTAATTGGCAAACACCTACCAAATAGTAGGCCATTAAAAAAAATAAAGCAAGGTCTACTGAAAAAAAGTCATGGCAGAAAGGTCAAATCCCTTGACGGGATAACCACCGGAGTGAAAATGGATGACACCAACTGGAATTTGTGAAATGTCTGACCACAGCCAGCAAGAGGCAAAGTGCCTTTACTGCACTGACTTCCTTCTTTTGGGGAACATATTGCTGGCCTACAGCAGTCCTAAGGATCTTGGAAAATTCTTATAGTTGATGTGTAACGGGGTAGACAAAGAAAATAATTGTTCTAGTGACCCTGTTCACTTTTTGTACAAAGGTTCAGGCTTCCTTAGAGGTTAATAATGGATGTGATATTATAGATGTGACATTTTATATAGAAATACTTTTAGCTAGAAGAAAAACAGCATTGCTTGAAGCACATTGTTAAAAAGAAAAGAAAGTCCATCCACATTTTTGTAAGCTAAACCAGCAACGACAAAATTAAACAGACTAATGATCCTAATCAGTTATTTCAGAATATGGTACCTAGGGAAAGAATTGTCCATTTCAATGCTAATGTATTGACAGCACAAGCACATTTACATTTTTGGCAGGTGGCATAGAAAAAGACTGTATATATACATGTATTACATTTGTGTGTATTTCATACATACATGTATAACCTCAGGTGGTAATCAAGCTGACTCATATTTCCTACTAGTAATGTAAGACTTCTTCCTTTGACTGGATTTACAGAAAGTATGCTGTGCAGAAATTAAGGTTTCAAAAAGAAAAGATAGCCACAGTGTGACGCCAGTGCTTTTCCTCAAGGAGAGAACAATCAGTTAAAGTCAGATCACCTACAGATACGTACATTTAATCTAGTGGAATGACAAACTACATGTGTAAGAAGTGAATTAATTTCCTTTGGATAACAGAATTACTTTCACCAAAAAACAAGGTAATGCTAGTATTGCAGTCATTCGTATATATCTGCATGGGTGTACATACACACACGCACATATAGAATCTCAAGTGAGCTGAATTAACCAAAACAGCACGTGGAGAAGAAACCAGTTTTAGATTACATCTTTAAGAATAAAGTGAATAAATCAGGGATTTTCACCAAAAATAGTCAAGTCTACACAATTCTAAAGAACTTGTATATCACCAATATAATGTAATACGCACTTAGTCCTGCCACAAGATTAGGTTTCCATGCTATTTACTGCTCACTGTGACATTTAAAGGCTGTGGTTTAAAAACTCAAAGTACCAAAGCCCCAGCGTGGGCACAAAGAGCACAATTCACGATGAAACTGCCAAGAGTTACCCGAGAGGATACCTGTCTCCTGATGATGATCTGGACAGGTACATCCCTCAGGCAGTATGAAACTGTCGTCTTGGAAGGTGAAACTCATGCAAGAAAGACAGAGCTTTCTCATACGTTGGCCTAAGACTGTGAAATGCTCCTGCAGAGGAGTTTATGAGAAGTGCAAATTTCCCTGCTAAATGTGAATAGATTTCTGCAATCTACACAAGCCGGAGACAGGAATGGAAGAGATTTACTTTTGAATAAGTGTTTCACTGAGCCACCTTTCAGGCTGTATAACTGAGCCACCCACCCATCACTCAGACAGGAATATCTCAGGAAGAAAGAAAAAACATTTATTTCCCCCCAGTTCCCAGGCAATGTTAATACACTATACACTAACAGGGAAAGATACAGCTTCTCTACACCTCTTACATACATGGTTGTAAAGTCCTGGAAAACTATTGAGCACCATGAGAGGAACACTGCACACATACCAAAGTAGGCGCAGTTGGCAACACTGTGACTGACATAACTGAAATTTCTTCTTTTTTCTTTTTTTTAACTTAACAACCACTTCCTCCACTGGACAAGTAGTGCTCCTTCAGCACCTCAGCTGAACTGTTAGCATTCAGCTTGACTTGTGTGTAGTCCACCCTGCCTAAAATCCTCTTGGCTTGTGGAGTATTATTTCCAGGTCAAATAAGCATTTTCTCCTCAGAAGCGGATTTCTTTTCTGAAACACAGCACCTCAGCCTCCTCTTTCCAGACCTTCACAGACTAATTAAGGGGCCAACCTTAGCATTTCAAGACAGTAAGTACGAACTTGGGTATTTAGGTGTTTGCTGTTTAGACAATTTCATACGTTCCTCAAAGTGGCAGTGGGTAGGTACTGTGGGTGGACTATTGCATTCAAGAATCTCTGCTTCCAATTCAAAATCTTTCAGGGCAACCTCTTCCCCAGAGTAGACACGGTTCCTTGGGAGCCACAGAAGAGAAAAAGTCCTGTGGGATTTCCAAGGGTTCAGCAACCCTTTTCCAGACATACAGCAGCTTGTTTATCTGGCAGCAGCAGAGGGAACAGCTGTGTTGTGCTCTACTTCTCCAGTTGCCCTCTACAAGCTATTGTAGGTCCCCCACTCTGATAATACAGACAATTATGGGTTGGTTTTGTTGTTGCTTTTTTAGCCTGGAGAAAAAGGAAGGGCTCTACTGAGAATGCGTGACATGCAGAAAATTTTCTTTTCAGTACCTCAATTATAATACATTTTTAAAGTTCAGTCCATAACACATGAGACAGTCTGTTACAGAAAAGAAAGCCACTTCTATTTTAATATATTCCCCAAAGGAAAGAAGGAAAGAGAGTTAAATTTGAGAGATTAAAACCGAGAGAAACTCAAAAGTAATTAGGGATGCAAGCAATGGTGCTACCTTTGAGACATCTGGAGGCCAATGAGAACCTCCTTGGGTGTTTTACCATGGGTGGAATAGCCTTAGGCAAATGCTCTGATTACTCCCAGAGAGAAGGACAGATTCAGCTCTCTGATGAGGGTAAATGGACATACATCTTGCCTGGAAAGCTGGGAAAGTGTGTGCAGCTTTATCGATTCCCTCCTGATTTTATAACCTGGCACAATGAAGAATCTTCTGCAACTTTGTTAAAACTTTTACTTCCCACAAAATGCAGATCAAGGAACATCTTATGCTTAGCCATAGGGATGATTCTAATAATGTAAAAACATGTGAAATGTTTAAAACATTATTAATAGATAGTCTTTATTGCAAACCTCATGAAATACAGGAAGCTGGCAGTTCTTGGAGCTGAATTACTATAGACAAAACCTCTGCCTGTTTTGCAAGAGGTATTCAGAGAAAGCTAATAAACTAGAGAAGCCTCCAATTCTTTTCTTATCTTTGCTCTGTGGCTGGAGGAAAAAGGAAAATAAATCTGAATAATACCAAGTTAAAAATGAGGATTAAAGAAAGAGCAGCACTGCCATGCAATTGTTAGAAAAAGAAAAGGATTTCATGCGCTGAGTTCTTTTGCGAAATATATTTTTTCTATATACCAGGAAAACAGCACACTTGACTTGATAGTACTTGATCCTATTTGTCCCAAATATCATGAAGTGGTGCCCAATACTAAAATTTTCAATAGTAAGGGGCTTTTCTCTCATTCACATTCAGGCTTTGATAGTAATAGAAATTCTATTTCATTGCTGAAATATCAAAAAGATATAAAATGCAGTGCAGAGATTTTTTTGGTGCCTAATTAGGGATAACCTGCTGCTTTTTGTGAGTCCTCTGAAGTGGCTGTAGAATCATGCCTATGATAAATGCAAGCACGAGGCAATGTAATAATAAACAAGAAAACAAACAAAAGAAAATAGTACATCAGAAGACCCAAAAATCTTTACATTAGTGACAATGGTACTGCTGTAATTGAAATTTGATGGAGGTGGTCTTAGAACTGGAATGCTGAAGTCAGTGTCTAATTCAGAACTACCACCAAAGAAACAGTGACTTAAAGCAGAATTAATTAGTCTCAGAGACAGAGAGGGTCACGGGCAGTAATGCTTGTTGAAAAAAAAATGTAAAAAACCATAGGCAGATAGGAGAGATCAGCAGGCCAGGTCATTGGTACAGCGAAGCAGCTGGTTCAAAGTGATATTTAGTTTGAGACCCTGAGAGGTGAAACGATGCCAAACAAAAGCTTTGGAATAAAAATGAATTTCAAGGCAGCCTTCTGACCATGTACCAGTGACATCAATCTGTCGGGGCTGGACAGTAAGGGCTTGCAAAGCCCTCTTCAAGGTCAGGGAATGGCTGGAGCTGTGTTTTAATAGGGCTCAGTGAAAGCTTGTGATTTTTGTCTGGAGCTGTGTTTTAATGGGGCTCAGTGAAAGCTTGTGATTTTTGTCAGGAAACAGAAAAAAGTGAAACACGCAGGTGCTAAAGGAAGGTGGACAACACAAGAATGCCTGCCTGGAAAGCCTCCTCCTGCAGGGCAGCAACTGCTGTAAGGAGATTACACGGGGGTGCAGCAGGCATGGGAAGCCTTACATAAACTGAACCACTCTCTAGAACCAAAATACCTGTATATCTGACATACAAGCTGTAAGAGATGTCTGCTCCAGATCTTGATCCCTTTAAAGCAGAGATCTAGAGTTTCAAAGGGACCAACCCCCACCCCACCCCAATCTGCTGATCAGTGAAATGAAATGTTACCAACTCTTTCTTGTGATCTGCAAGGGCATCTCAAAAATAGGATTCTCACAAAAATGCTGGTGCCAGAAAGGTACGGTGACCTGACGGACAACAGGTAAGAGTCAGTTTTGCTGAAAACAGACAGAAGAACAGACCCATGAGGCAGCTGGAATAAAGCAAGCCCAAAGCCAAAAGGCCATAGGTATCACATGACTGGTCCCACTGCTTTTATTAAAGACGAGGCCAAGCACCAAGCCAAAATGTATGCCATAGGAGAAGCCTTTCAACCTGGTTGATAAAAACAGAGGATTGAACAGCTGGAAGTCAAAATCTGGCAAATTGAACCATGAATTAATATGCAATTAGGTAGTAAAGAGAATAAGGAAATGCTGGAACAGTTTGCTAAGAAAAATGTCAGACTTAGCACTGTTTGGAGCCTGTTAAAAAAAAAAAAAAGAGCAGGGTGGGATCTGTCTGCCTAAATACAGGCATCAAGTACCGATTTTGATGCCCTGGAGTATTCCTCACCTGACATCCATCTGCCACTCAAGAAGAAACCAGTTTCCCATAGGTCCTGACTCATACCTGCAAGTCGCATGCTGATGTCTCATCCCTAGGGCATCTCATGCCCTAGAAGTCTGCCTAAAAGAAAGTCTGACTTCTGGGAGAAAATGTCTGTTTATGGTTTGTGATGACTGATCTTTCAAACTGACAACTTATAAAGCTATCAACCTTTTTAGCCTTTACTTTCTCAGGCCTTGGAGAAGGCAGAAATTCCTGTGTTATTCTGAACACATTCTGAGCACTTTAGGGATTGAGCATATCACTTAAGGGAGCCAGGAAGCCTTTTCTTTTCTACACTATGTAAAATCTATTTTTTCTGCCCTTCTCTGTAGCATTTAAGTTCAGCAGTGGAAGAAGTGCATGATATGGATCACAGCCCTGTGACATTATAAAAATCCTCACTCATAGCTGCCAGACTAGCTCAGTTGACTCATGCTCAGAGTCACTCTTATCTGGGGGCAGGAAGGAATTCTACACTTGGTGAAAAACACACTGAAGTTTTTTTTGCTTTCTCTTTGTACAACGAGAAGTAATTTATCTGCTCAAAGGATCTGGTATACCTTGCCATATCAATTCCTTGCCAATGTAAGGACCCTCAGGCACCGGTAACACTCCTGTTCTTTGTTCGTGACAGTTTGTAACCCGAGGAATGAATTTTTCTTTCTTTTTCCCTTTTTTTCTTTAAAAAAAAAAAAATTTAACTGAAGTCTTTGTGCCTGTTATAAAGCACACAGGCATAACATATGACCTGTGATATCCAAGAAGTTAGACTACATGCCCCAGCTACAGTTCTGTGAAGCATCAAGAAGTTTTAAACTTTTATTACCAAGCCCTTGTAGGGAGAGATCCATGGCATGCATTTTCTTATTTGGAGAACAGTAATATTTTAAAGGGGGCAGCAGGGAGTGATATTAAAAATTTAGATTCTAGAACACAATTTTTCAGGATGCCAGAAGTTCCCACTCTTTATCTCTTCTGTTCATTAATGCCTATCTTCATAGAGAGGAAGAAAAAAACCAACAGAAAAACCCCCAACAACACAGAAAAGCCAGAAAGTTTTGGGCTGTGATTTTGCCATTATGCTACTGTAATGTCCACTTACCCAATAATTAAATTACACACAGACCTCAGCATTAACAGAAGTTTGCCATTAGTCAGAAATTACTTGGGAAAAGGGAATCTGGAATATTTCAAAACACCTAAAGAAATGAACAGACATTCGGAGCTGCTGCATATGATGCATCAAATTTACTGGAAAAAGACAAGATGGCACATACCTGAAAACAATTTCTGACAGGCTCATCACAGATTGAACACAACTCTGAGAAACCCGTTTCCATGCTTAACTTCTTAAACTTTGATTTCTTCACTACCTTTATTTTGATAAATTTTACTGTGCTGTGCATTTATGATAGATGAGAATAGATTTTTATAGATTTTCATTAGTAGTTACATTTTAGAGAAGTGTTACATTAATTGAAATTAACACTGAGCATGGAAAAGAATGATCAATAACTATCCCAACTCCTCTGTGTATCTTCAGCTGAAAGCTCTCTGTCATGTGTTGGTATGATCTGATCTCAACCCAACTACTTAAATTGTGAATGTTTCTGAAGAAAAAAAAAAAGTTAAATTAAGTGAGCACATTTACTTAGGAATCAGGATTAATATACATTATTGATTTACTGCACTTTGCAGCTTAGGGTATTTTTAAATGTTTTAAACAAAATTCTGTGTACTGAATGACTTATGCAAATATTGCATTAGAATTTGGTTTCTAAGCTACTCAAACATAAAAGACTAAAATATAATTATGCTACTCCTGTCGATACCTTCAGTCTTTCAAAGAAGTAATACAAAAGCATTTACAGTCAACCAACCTGGTGTCCCAGGATCACCATCCTTCACAGAAGATAAGGAGCTCAGCACATTGATAGAAAATACACTTCCACTAACCACCATCACAGAAATACAGAAATTTTCTACTACCCCAGCAACACATTAATCACAGGTTCTAGCCCTAAATTTCTTGGCAGCCTACAAGATGAAAGACAAGCACAATTAATGCTGTTTGACATGTTGTGGGCTTAGTTACCTACATAACTTTCCATCAGAAACGGTGGAAACAGGGAAAGTTAAGAGGAAAGGAATAGTTGGAGAAGCAAAGCAAGGAAGGACAATGCATCTCATCTCCACACTCAGACATAACAGTGATTCACAGGCAGTGAGTCAAGAGAAGTCATATGGGACAACAGGAGGAAGGGCACAGAAATGGGTGGACAGCTCTATTAGAATGATTTTTCCCTCATACACAAGGATTGACATGGAAAAGAGTAAAAAGATATTTATGAGTGAGGTGTCTGAGGAACAGTAAACCCTGAGAACAAGGGGGAAACTCAAGTGAAAAGTAGCCTTTACAAAGAGAACTTTGGAGTAAAGCAAAATTGCTCTTAAAGCTTCAAGTGTATGTCTCGGGAATGGGAGAAGACAAAAGTTAATGTAGGGGTTGGAGTTGAGATGATGATGTTCATATGGTAGGAAATAGAATGTGTTAAGAGTCCTACAGAAGTCGAAGCATGAAAAGTTGAGAACCTGGGTGAGTTTTGATGAAAGAAAAAAGTTCAATTCCAGCACAATAGTACTACCACATTCTCCTATGTACATAATTAAGAGAGAAGAAAGGTGAAAAATAACGACCGCACTGGAGGCAAGAGTGACTGGAAAGGTAAGTGAGCGTCATCTACAGTGACGGGTACTCAGAGATCAAAGTGGCAGCATTTTAGGAAGATTTTTCCTGGGTTAATGATGTATTTTTTAGCTACTGATGATTATTTAGATTGGGATCACTTTCCTAGCTCCAACGGGTTAACCCCAGAGCAACTGAGATTTCCCCTCCTCAGTTTCTTTGCCTCTTACTGTCCTCTCATGCATTTACATTGCCCTTTAGTTGACCACTTTTGCCTTAATTCCCTTCAATGACTTCTACGCAATCCAATCAGAATGTCACCATCACAATCTCTGGCAAGAAGAAAGCACATCAGCTTCCAAAACCATTAAAATTATATGTATTCTCGTAAACTGCAAGTTGTCAAGTTTGCCTTCATTACAGAGACCTTTCCCCAGCATCCACCTCAGTACTGCAAAAGTACTGCAAAGAGTTCCCCAAACGAGCCACATTCTGAAACACTCTGTTCTGCAGTATGAGTAAGAATGAAGAGATTTACAACAGTTATAAAGACAACTTTAAAAGGCCATTTTACATGTGAACTGTGACAGTTCAGAAAGACTTGTTATGCCTATGGGGTTGCTTCCAGGAAAAAAAATTAATCTAGTTTGTGGATGTAACAGTAGGTGGCAAGTACAAATGTGCAAAGAATCACAAAAGGAAGAGGGTCAACTGAATTGGGTAAATGCAGGGTTGGATGTGGTAGTTCATGGCTTAAATAAATGCTGAGGCATCCTACACAAACTGAACAACCTGCATCTGGAAACAGATGTGTTTGATTAACAAAATATCAATGCTGTAAAAGGCCTTGAAAATGTGTTGATTGTTTGCAGAAAACATCAAGCAATATTACCAAAACCCTCAGTTCTCCTTAAGATTTCATAGTGACATATAAACTTTCTGTGTGCTTTAGCAAGCAAAAAGAGATAAAACACTTTCTTTTGCAAACCACGTGAATTTATTTCTGCACTCACACTTAAGTCTGAAGGAATGCCAACACTGTAAAAATACGGCAAAATATCAAGAGAGTTAATTTTTTTAAAGCGTACGTTTATTCTGCGGACAATAAATATTGAGCTTGAACAGGATATGAAGTTTCTTTCATAGACTTAGAAAATTGTTTTATGTAGCTTTATGACTGCCAGGTCTGAAGGCATGTTGTACTGTAAGACAGATGAAAAAAACCACAGTGCTCACTCATTGGTCTACCAATCATTTGAGCAGGATAAAAGGCAATTGAAAGGCTAGGAAACCAACACTAAGTTAAATTAAGTGTGGCTTCAAAATGCAATTGTAATAAGTGATGCAGACACGTGACATACTACATAATTATCTTTATTGCTTTCGAAAGCAAAGGAAGACTAATATTTATTTCTTTTTATATGTTTAGTTATGAAGCAAAGGAAAAGGATGGGGAAAAGGGTCGCTCTCTGACTTGAGCTAGTTAGCTGCAAAACAATTCATTTGTTCTGGATTTGCTCTCCCATGTGAACACCGAATATAACATATGGTTGCCTTTAGCAGTGAGATACACTTTTAACTCCTGCAAACCATATAACATCTGATGATTAATGTTCTTGCTCATCTTTCAATTTGATCCTACTTCTATGATCACAGAAATGAGTTGCAAAGTTTACAGAAATACAAGCCATTAATTTCCAGTGCCTGCAGGATAAGAGCTCTTTGACTCTTCTGATATCTAAGGCCTAGTAGCATCATTTTCCCATTCTGGCCAGTAGTACTAAGGAAAAATAAACTTTCAAAGGCACATACAGATTATTGCAGGACTCCTACATATCAGCTCTGTGGCCAGAGGAGTCTGCCATCCAGTAAAGTTCAAAACTAGCTAACATCCATTTTTCTTGTTATATAGCGAGGAGTGGTATTGTGATATAGTATGTGCAAAATGATTTTATGGCACAAGCTTATTTAAACACATCAAGTATTACAATATGATAAGAATGAATGAGAAGTTGGTGGAATTCCCAGGGCTCACCTCAATAGCAAGGGCCACTCCACAGGGGCTATCTGCTAGGAGGTGGCAATCCGTGTAGTCGGGACACCTTCATGATGTTAGATACCAGGCAGTGAAACTCTGAATAAAGCAAAAATTACTATCAGTGAAGAATATTATTTTGCATATTAGCCAATTACATAAATACTTAAATCTCATCACTTTCCAGAAACTCTTATAAACCTAGTTGATATTTATCTTTAGAATATTTAGGGGGAGTATTTCAGATGACAATGGATGTTAGAAGGAGAGCACAAACAAGTCCAGTGGGACCTTTGAACACAGCAATTGGAAGCTGTCGGGTTGATTAGGGAAAGATCAGGGAGGGATTTGATTTCATAGATATAAGGTTTTTTTCTTCTTTGTTCTCTGTAACCAAGCTATGGGGAGCAGAGCTTATGGGACTCTGCAGGAAACATTTAACTGGGATGTGTTACACACTTTAACTCACCCTCACGTAGAAGGCAGAATCAGTTCCCTCTGGTTTACATTGCTTCTGCTCTCCCTTACCAATATGCTACTAAGCAGCCCCAATTCTTTAGCAGTAGATGTGGCAGCAGCATTCCCAGTAGGTCTTTGGTTAAGGCACTGACCCATCATAGCTGAAAAAATGCCCTCCTATGCTCCTTCACCTAAAATAACTTCACCTTGTCTTCTACTTTCCTGGAGAGTCGCCAACTACCAGGCTACAGTGAACTCCTGGGGTAAGGGATGTTTGTGTCTCTACTGACCTGCTAAACTAACCCTTTTAGTATTTTACAAATATTAAAAAATTAAAGCAATCAGTTGGCATTGTTTTGGAAAACAATCAGAAAAGGCATGAAGTTCTTAAATTTTTTCTTGTGGTTTGGTTAAACTACAGAATTGGGAAGAGAATAATTACTAATAAAGCTCCAAAGCTTATCTCTTGTAGTCACAGTCCATTTCAGTAAGCAGATATTTTTCTCACATCATCCATCTATTTCAGAGACAACTACAGTTCTTTCTGTACACTCCCCAGCACTAAACCTTTAGACTTTATAGTTTATATATCCATTACATTTAAAAAAAAATTTACTCTTAAAATAGCATAACAAACTGTGGGAACTGTTTGTTATTGTGTGTAAAAAGAAATGCAAGTTAGTTATGTTTTTCTCTTCTTTTAAAAAATTCATTAAAAGGTTAATGTTCTTAATAGCACTCTATTGCTGAGTCTCTACACGAGAAAAAAAATTGTTTAAACTATTTTTCGTAATTTCTTATCGAGACAATTGGTTGCCATGCCTTTGCATTTCCAAGAGTTTCCAAATTCAGTTTGCTACTAGAAGAAAAAAAAATATATAAGCGCACAAGAGAAAGTGAGAGAGCAGGTAAAGACTTTAGAGCCCAGCTGCGCTACAAAATTGAGGAGTTCACCATCGTGTAGTGTTTGTTCTCCATATTCTCCAAAGGGGAACTGAAATTTGGCGTTGTCAGTCACTGAAATCCACAGCTGTCAAAGAAAGTGGAGGAAATTCACTTATTCTGATAGTGGAAAAGCCAGTTTGTACAGACAGACAGAGCTTGGAGACTATCTTTATAGTCAGGTTCTGTATAGATGTATTAGTACATCAGGTTTCGAGCCAACAAAGCGGTTATACTCAGGCTTCATTTCAAAACGACAACTGGACTAATTTCCATCAGTAAGATACAGCTGGCTCAAAAGTTTTTAGGCACTTTTGCTGTTACTTACGTGCACACCTACAGGTACAAAAACTATTATGTGCTAAGACAGACATAATGGTGGCAGTGAATTACAGCACAGGCTTACCTCCTGGGGAAATTCAGATTCAAAATAGCAGTAGCAGTCACTTGTGTGACTGTTTAGAATGTATTTTACAAGTCACAAAGATGCCTCAAAGTAAATAAAACAGAGATTCAAGACCTGGACTTGCTTAGCGTGTCAAGAAAAAGTGCATGGGCAGAGTACCTCCAAGACAAACAGCTAACGGCTGTGTCTGACAGATCAAGGTTATTAGTCATTCCACTTTATTCCATCAAGTTTATACACATACTAAAAATAAATGCCATAGATGTCTTTTACAGGTTGAAACATAAAAACCTAATAGATAAAGAATTTCTCTTTCAAGTGACAGTTCAGATAATTATTCTTTTCAAAATCTGAAATGTCATTTACATCCTGGCTTGAAATAACTTTTAATGTATTGCATTTAGAACAATCCCTTCACTATAGTATCTTTCAGCCCACAATATAATCTGCATTTTCTTTACTCAGTACACAGGCCGACTTTGATGCATTTTCCACAACCCCTCTCTCTCACGCACAAATAACCATGAGATATGGAGCCAATATGTAAAAACCTCATGGTTTGCATAGGATAAAAAATTAGTAATAAATATTTATACTTAGGCTGTGGTTTCAATACAGATCATATTAAATATCAACAGATTCCATAATTGTAGCAGAAAAGCGACATTAAACCTGCAAACTGGAAACACAGTACCTCAGCTGCAGCCAACTTTTCACAAATTGGAAAAGACTTTTAGGAGACAGATGTAGCAGAGGTTTAGACATCTCTCTATGCCTCTCTGCTGGGAAGAAGGGATGCAATATCTAAAAAAATTGAAACATTGGAAATATTTGTAAAAAAAAAAAATCCTTCATGGGGAAATTGTTTTTCTCTCAGTGAAAACCACAAATTGTTCAGAGCACCAGTGATCATATGAGCCTGTCACTGGATAAACTCTCATCTCAGTCAGGATGATGAATTCCTGTCTTTCTCACCTTTCAGCTGCTCCTCGGTAAACAATCTGAAATTCCAACCACTGAACGCCCAGGCAGGAGAAACCAGGGGCAGCTCTTCAGATCCCTGCTGAGCCCTCGGCCCTGTGGATGGTGCCCACCAGCATGTCTCCATCAAAGATGAGGCACTGCTTGCTGCTGCTGCTGCTTTGTTACAGTCTTGACTATCGATGGTCTGTCTCTCAGTCATCACCTTGTCACTGCTTTTACTGCGTTTCTTGAGAAAACGAATTTGCAGTGGCAGTGAAAGAGCAAAGAAACCTTTCGCGCAAGGTTCCTTCATTTTTAGTAATAGAAGCTGAGCCATTGCTACTGTTACACTTAATTAAAACATCACTTTGCAAGAGTCTACTTTGTTGAAAGTTTAAGACAGAACAATACCACTATTATGTAATAAAGCTAAAAGAATGACAATGCAGAGAAGTGCCTGGGAAAAGAGGGAGTCTGTTGACAAAGTAGTGAGAAGTAAGAGCAAAAGAGGCATAAAATACATTGAGGTTATAAGACATTTCTTATAGAGAATTTAATATTACTGTGTGACAAGCAGAGTCTACATTTATTCAAAGGTGATTTAAGTCTGTCACTCCCCTTATGAGGAACAGCCTGTACAGAGATATCTTTCAAAAAGTTCTCATGGCAGGGAACAACGATGGCAAACAACTAAAACCCACATCCCGCTCCCCAGCCCATCAGCAACCGGGCAGCCAATTTGTATAGACTACTTGAGCACCTGCCAAGCAACACAAGTCATTTTGTTTTAACAAAAGGTACCTTGCAATAAGACATCTGCAAGGAATACAAAAGCGGGCATAACTCTAAGAGCCAAAAATACAGCAGCACTACATTGAGAATCAATATCCTGGAGGAAATACTGTAAAACACCCTGCAGAGGAGGTGTTCTGTCACTGACTGTCTGTTCCCCCCATGGAGGTCTACGCCTTGGCTAGGAAAGCAGTAATCGACCGCAGAGCCATAACTTCAGTCAAATATTCTGTCTCATATGCTGGAATCCAGCTGCCAGTGTGATTAGCTTCCTCCAGCCCTACAGACAGAGCAAGTGAAACTAGCTCCAGTGATTCGCCGAGGAGCCAAGAAAATCAAGTACTTTGAATAGTTTGCTTCATCAAATCAAATCCCACTTGAAAAATAAGTGACCAGTCACTCTGGGAGAAGACTTGGTGGAGGTTCAGCACACACTGTGGGCAAAAACGAAAAGCTTGAGGAAAGGTTGTCTTGGCAACATCATCTGATTCATATTTAAAGATAAAATCACTCTCCAAAGCTAACTTAAAGTGGATGACAGAGATAGGAAAAAAAATGTAGGCATTCATAACGTCTTCATAGCAAAAAGCACTGCCTTCTGTCAGTTGCCTGAATTATTTTGGGACTGTTTGGTAAGGTTTCCTCTGTTCATTGTAAAACATTCTTATTATAGCAACTATTAGGACAAACAAATAAGTCTTCAGTCTAGAAAAGCACTGCATAAACTCCTCCAAGTTACTCATCATGTGAAACAGCATGATGTCTCAGTATCTAAAGTACCACCTTTTTTTTTTATGTTAACACACCGGCAGACAATCATAACATTGCAGTATAGCCATGTTCTCGCTATCAGTTTGTGCATGTATGCACTTCATAAAACATAAAGACTGGTAAAGATTTTTCACTTTTTTTTTTTTTTTTAAACTGCTCTTTGTAGAGTCATTGATTTTAAGGGCCTTAAGTGACATGTGATTTCTTCTGCAAAGAATCTCATTAGAACTGGTTCTGATGAGATGGGCAGGAAAACCCATGAAATCCTAACAGGCATCTGTCAGGATACAAGCGTGCACAGTATAGGTCAGAACGGCAACACCAGAGTGCTACATGGTGGATCCCACTGGGTATCCGGTCAATCTGTCCAGGTACATCCTTCCAGCAGTAAGCTCTTAGGTCAGAAATTCCAATTATTAATCATGTTCAGTAAATTTCTTTGTTGCTAAAATGCTCTGCCTCTAATTTCATCAGAATTCTCCTTATTCTATCTTAGAGGAATACAGACAATGCCTGATTTTGCATATTGTTACTTTGTGTACTTCCGTCAGGATAATGAGAACATAGCTAAACTGGAATGTCCCGTGTTATTTGTCTCTTTTCCAAGTCGTTTAACACCTAAAGGGAGCAGAAATTTAAAAAAGGTAATAAAACCTACATTTCTCTGCATTTCTTTTCCCTCTACTTTTTTTTTTTAATGGGTGACTGCACTCAGCCTAAAATTCCACACGAAATCAGTTCCAGAAGGAAAAAAAAAAGGTTTACAAAGTTTTGCCATGCCATTTCAACCTCCCTTATCAAATACTTCAGGACTTCTTTTTTCTTCTTTTTTTTTTCAGTATCTGAGATCCCATAGTCACACACAGGCAGTTACAGCGGTAGCTTAAACAACATCCCAATATTTTTCCCAAGCAGACATACTTCTCTGTGACCTCAATGAAGTCAGGGGTTTATGTCTTCCAGTACTCGTTAGCTGCCACCCATCTGCAGCACTTACTGTTCTCTACCCAACAGGTTGCTCATTCGCCTGGTCACCGAGCAGTGCCTGCCTGTCATCTCTGATCTCGACTGATCGACACCATTTTGTCAGGAGCTAATAACAATTTACTGATTATCACTTTTCTCTAGAACATTAGCTCTAAGCCGAGTACCTTAAGACACTCCCAACTTTTTGTAACTTGACAGCTTCTACGCTTCAATCTCGTTGGCACTTTCTATAGCCACGCAGTGCTTAATCAGTCTTCTCTAACTATTACTCTCCTAAATAGCCTCTTGAGGCTACTACTGCTGAAATTTGAAGAACTGTAGTAAATTGGTGGAGAAGATTGATTTAAACATAGGCAATGTCTTCATCAGATCTTTCAGTTTGTGAATAATAGACATTCCTTAATTCCCCTCCTAATAATCATTTTTCATGCCACTATGGAGAGGTTCACTGCTCCCTCATTCCCAGGCTCAGCTGAGCATTACAGACCTGCAGTGTTTCCATCAGTCAGTCAGCCCACTTTCAAAAGCCACCTTTCAACTAATTTCACCATTTTGACTTGAATTTCTTTTTTATTAGCTATCTTACTTTTTCCAGTCCTGACTTTTAGCACTACTATGCTAACAGATGGCACAATCCTTCCCTCAACAACGAGAAGTCTAACACTTTTATAAAGGTAGTATTTTCTTAACGGGAACGAACAGGTGGGCAGACCAGAAGGATGCTACAATTACATTTAACTGGTTGGCAATAAAGGATGATCCCAAATACCTGCTGCTAATGTAGTGTAAGTCTCAGCTACAGCAAGCACGAAAATAAGTGGAAAAAAAATAATAGTCAACCCCCCAAAGAAAGCTCTGCCTATGTTCTCCAGGACTGCGTTCCCAGAGGTGAGACTGGATTAGCAGGTCATTTACAGAATTATTTTATAAAGACATTTTCCCATCGCTTCTGCCTAAAATTGCTTGCCATTAGCTCTACTGAGTTCTCCTACGATGCAGGCCTTCCACAGCAAATTAATATAGGACTGTGTATGACCTATTCCCTGCAAGTTTTATCTGTGCTCAAGGTAAGTGATAAAGTGGAACAGATAATTGCCTATCACCAGCAGCAATTAGGGGACTTGGGGCCAAACCAGCTGATACTTGAAGAAGTGAAAGGGGAAAAAAAATCGTTGGGAAGGTTGCAAAGAAAGAATCATTCCCAAAGAAAAGTTCTTTGTGAATATATTACAGAGTCAACAGTACTATTTTTAGGTACAGGAACACGAAGCATACTTAGGTAGGCAGGAAAAAATATTAAGTGGTTTTTTTTTTGTCTTGCCTCATAAATGTAAATAATACATAAAAATCACTTATTACATATTTATTATGTCCTTTACAGAAGAGACTCTATCTACTGGTAATTCTTTTTGGTAATTTAGCCAGTAGTATGCTCCCAGCATTGGGGCTGGTCCCTAGGCAATCCTCACCAATGCCAGTCATCCCTGCAGGCATGGGCCCAGCTGCGGGAAGCAGGGCAGGATTCCCTCCCATGGCCCTTGCTTCTCCCTTCCAGTGAACCAAAAGAGAAAAGTTATGTGAAAGGAAGGATTTGGGACCACAGTTTCTCAGGCGTTCAGCTGCTTAATGTTACAGACACGTGTCTCACGGGACTCTCAAAAGACTCTAACCAAGCTACAGTAATGCGACTTCGGTATCTGGCCCACAGAAGTGCATCAGGCATCCAGCTTTGTAGTTCAATGCTTTCATAGCGGAGCTTAGTAAAATACGGAACTTGCATCCCATTTAATTTTTTATTTTAATTTGTTGCCATGAACAGCTAATTATTTGGACCTCAGTATGAAAAATACTCTGTTCTGACATTTTCCATCCAAAGAATAGCTGCCATTTCTCCGTCACCCTTCCCTCCAGGTTCACTGAAGTGGCTCAGAAGACCCTGCATCAGCCCCGTGCTGCACTATCCTGCCTTGGGCCAGTGCTGCCTCCTGGGAGCGGTTCCACACAAACGGATGGCTCAATTTTCCCCTCTGGACTAGGCACCGCTTTCCAAGATGCACTGTGAAGTTCAGCTCAAGGGAAGAATCATGCTGCATTAGGAGAGAGGGATCTTGCAGAGAGCTTGGCTTAGGGGAGCAAACAGGGGCATGAACTGAAGTGTTGGTAACAAAGTACTAATAGAGAAATGCTGCTAAATTGATATGAAAGGAAATGTTTCTGGGTTTTGCAGACTCAGAAGTGAAATATTGGAATTGTGTTTTAAAAGACCCATGCCAAAATACTCTTATATTTATCTGATAAAAGTGACCATCATGGAAAAATCTATTTTCCTGACAGAAGCTGCAGTTTTGCAGGGAGTTCGTCTTCCATGAGAAAATTATTCAATCAAAACCTCCCAGCCAGCCTCAGAAACTCTTTGAAAACTGGTTCCTGTTATTCAAGGGTACATTACTCTGCCATCAGAGCCTTCCAAGCCCTTCAAGGGCAAAAGAAACCCAAATATACCCCTGTTATCAATGGTGTAAAACTGAATCCAGTGGACAAGGACTGATGTACTTCATCCAAAGCACAACTGTAGAAAAGCCTGGGTTTTCCTCTCCCCATTTTCCCTTCTTTAAACAGAAGAAAACTGTGATTAAGACTAAATAGGTTAAGTGGAATCCACTCCAAATCCTTCTTTTGAAGCCTACATTAATCATCAAGTTTTCTCATTGATTTTGGTAAAATGGTAACATTATACAGTTACGAAACAACAACTAATCATGCTGGGCTCTCTGGTACTCTGCTAAGGTCAGAAATGTGACTCAGAGGCAGCTCTCAAGTCACCTTGTCACTCTCAATCACATAAGTGTTACTGCACATACTGCTCATTGGAAATACCACAGCAATGGTGCATTACAAGAATTAGGAAAAACTTCTGGACTGCATTTACAGCATTTAAAAGAACTGCCAGTTTTCTTCCCTGAAATAAAAATATTTAGCTTGCTCAAAATGTGACTGAAAGGTCTTTAAATAAATAAACAAAGCAGCCAAATGATTTACCAAATTACCAACTTTGACGGCCAAATTTTTGTTACAGTACCTGCTAAATTTCGTAAGAATGCCAACATTCTGTATATATGTACAAGTTTGAATTATACAGAGCATAAAACTTTCTAAATTAGCATATAAAAGAAGTGTAAACCAAACAGTACATCACCTACGATATGTACTCAGCATTTTTCTATGAATATCTGAATGGGTTTTATATACCAGTTCTTAGGCAGTTGGACTAGATGATCATTGTAGGTCCTCTCCAACTGAACTATTCTACTCTACTCTGACTACTCTCTCATTCACGTTCACTCTTTTTTTCTCCTGAATGGCCACTGTTCTGGAATTTTTAAAAGAAATTACACATTTGAAACAGATTTTGAATGCGGAAATTGCACTTGGTTATCCTAGGTGAAATTACTGAAGCAATGACAAACACCCAACACATCTGCAAATTTCCCATATTTGTATTCAGTCCGCAAACAGGTGAAAAACCCAGCAAGTAAAAACAAAGCCACAGCAATATTCTTACCAATACTCTTCAAACAGGAAAAGGAGACTAGCTTTCACTTAATTAATTCATTATGTCTTGTGCATCTTAAAACACAAATGATATTTTAATTTCATAGCATGCTTGCCTGAACAAATAATTAATCATCAACATAAGGTACGGAACACTTAGGTTAAATGTCGTCTAGGCTCCAATGGTAGCAGATTATTAAAAGTAAAAATAACTACGACTGGGCAGATTAAAACACTGGCCTCATTCTGAGTGGAATATCCTTCTAAATATCAGCTGCCTTTGAAACTGAAAATGGCAATGCCTATAAAACTTCACTATGAACTGATCCAAGAGATGAACTGGTAGTTTGTCAACAGTTCTACAAAAATATATAAAACACTGTGCAGAGATATTTTATAGGGAAATGAACAGGATATGTTTTTATATAGTTCAGCTGTATGATTTATTGGATGTCTGCTCAGTGTAAGTATACAATAAAGGAAAAGGATGTTTCCACTTGAGCAGACTCATGAAGCCAAAACGGATGAAAATAAACTGATCCCTGAAATTCTAGTAAATTTTTGCCTAATAAATATCATTTGCAAAAGATATTTGTCCAAATATTTTTTATTTTGTAGATATTTTATGCAATCTATTAAAATAAAATGTTATTAATTGCTTAGAATAAATTTAACAATTATATCCTGCATATTATTAAAACATTGCAAAGATTGAACATTCTTTTTAAGATATATGATGTTAATGTTACCTGTCGAGTATATGACAGCAAAGGAAACGCAGGCTCCGCAAAAATCTGAGCATATGCTAGACAAATCAGGAAATCTGGATCCAGTTAACAGATGTTCTTTGCTGTCTTGGCCGAGATGCTGAATCAAGCCTCTGCTGTAGTCCCTTTCTTTGGATACCAGCAGTTGCTTATGCGCTCAGGTAAGGCAGTGAGAAGGCCATAAATACATCAGGCCTTATGTAAGGAGATGGAGAGCTTGTGAATTGCCACCATTAATGGTGGCAATTTTAAGTTCTTCAACATACATTATCTGTACTATTTTACTTTAAGCAGCTTAAGCTTCAGGTTCAAATGCTCAGTGAAAAACTACCAACAACGTTAAGAGTTGCCAAGATTAGGGTTAATTAAGTCTCTGGTAAGATAAAAACCAGTACTGCAAACACCACAAACACCACAAAAGGTTTCTATGAGCATTCATTTGGATTTCTACGTAAGCTCTCTTTGGCAAAGGAAGCATACATTTAGTGACCATTCAGTCAACAAGGTCTGTTACTTGCATTCTTGTCGAAAGCATGTTCCAGTTATACACGCCCAAGCGTCTTTACCAAAACTGGCATCCTTTCAAACACAAAATCTCCACTGTAAGGGGTTGGGTTGGTGGGACTTCTCATTAGGGAAGCAAAAAAGTGCCTGGGTCTTCACAAATTCAAATGACTGAAACAATAGGTCTGTTTTTACCATGTTGGAGGACCGGCATGTGAGATTACTATAGTTTTCATCTTCTGCCATTACTTCCACAAACTCTCCATTGAAGGTCTTTCCTGTAGCAGTTTATTTTTGCATCATTTGCATAGAAATGTTCATCTGAAAAGCCTTCCTACACAATTAAGAATCACAGCAAGAGAACCAAGGAATAAAACAACACTGTATAGCTCTACAAAGTGATACTGTACAGCTCTGTCCACAGACCACACGTTTTCCTGATTTGTTAGTCAGCTCTGGCCTAAGTGTAGAACAGACTGCTCAGATTTTCTTGGTTGGCAATGTTTTCTTAAAAATGGAAAGCAAAACAGCTGGCTCAGTTCTTGATACAAGCTAACTTTTCAGGCTGTGAGAATGTCAGCAGCTTTCAGTACTGGGATGACCCCACTCCTCTCTCAGACAGGCTGTCGCATGCACTCCTGGCAACTGCCCCGCTGTGCCTGCTCTACTGCTGAATATCTCATCCTTTTCAGCAGAAAATGCAGAGTATAATTGGTTTTCTCCCTGACTGGTAGATGACTTTTTATAATTACTGTTACCGACCTTCTCTGTTGAAATACATTTTAAATGCAATATACCTAAAGGTTACAGTAGGTATAAAAATGAATCAAGTAACTAAATAACGGTAGTATACACGACACTTAAAATAACCAGAAGACAATAAACAAATTACAAATTTCTAAGACTCACCGCTGTTATCCTGGATTTCATTCCAGCCCCTCTGTTATGAATTTTACCTTTTATAGTGTGCAAAATTATAGAGTGATTCAATTATCTGAGTACATAATCTGAATGGCCTTTCCAACCTGACAAAGGCATAAAACCCTCAAAAAAATCAGTATACACACTTACCCATGCTGCTGCTGTCCTTCTTCCAATTTGCCAGTCGAATGACTGTGTGAAGACTTCAGAGGAGCCAGAGGATTAACTGAAAGAGAATAAAAATATGTTCAGTTTACTCATAAAAAAGCAAACAGATGCAAGATGACAAATGAAAATAACACTAATTCCATGAATTCAGGCATATTTGGTAGTAAAGTGTAAGATAATAAGTATTTCCAGATTAATACTCCCCTCTTCTCATTCATTACACTGAAGGCTCTTTGGTATCAGTTTCCTCTTCACAGTGGTCAATAGTATTTCCTAGGACATACCATTCAAATCTTTTCTTTTCTGCTCAGAACTTCATTCACCATGCCAGCTGAGAACCTGGACCAAACATCCATTTGCTGCAATTGTATCTAAACCATTTTATGAACAGGTTCAAATACACTCGCTTTCCAAAACACAGAAACTTCTGTTATCTCTAATTTTCTCTTCCTTCAACATTCTCTCCAAATAAAACTTTGCCATTGAAGTATGGAGGTCTAAAGTTCATGCTTATTTTAGTTGCTCAAACACTATCACTGGGAGAAAAAAAGAAAACCAAAAAACTTGAAAAAAGATTCCAGACATGTACAGTGCAGAAATTGGGGAAGCTTTGCTCTCATTTCTATGTGAGGAAAGGAGTGGAATGACAAGTCTTTTTTGTATTGCTGGACTTTAGTGGGTAGGCTGCTACTGGTTATAACTAATCATGTATTTAGCAACTTTAGCACATAAGGTCAGCAATTAGACTGCTAAGGGAATTGGCATGCATAATCTAGCTACATGTTAGGAACTATTAACCAAATAATTTAAGATAAAAACTACGGAATCACCCAAAATGCAGCAAAAATTAATGTGAAAGACGGGAACCCTGACATCAACCATCACTTAGTGCAGAAAGGACACAAAAGCAACATAACCACCTTTGAAGAGCAATTGTCTGGGTAATTAAGTATTAGCTGCAGAAATGTCATGCACATTCTGTTAAATAAGCCCCCACTTTCAAAGATGAGCCATAGCCGGGTCTCCCACGAAGCTGAGCGAGTCACACCCGAGTTCCTAATTGGGAGTAACGAGACAGCAAATTTGCCTTTCTTTTCTCCCAGATCCCCAGGCTCATTCATTGTAATGCAGTTTTGTCCCTGAGGAGCTTCACACTTTGTTATGATTCAGTGTGCAAAATTCATAGGCAAACGATTCACAGTTGTGCTGTCTAAACTCTGGAGAGTAAGAATAAAGGGGCTAGTAGGGATGGGATGAGCGTGAGCAAGGCTCCATGACTATGTGAGCGTTCCTCCTCCAAAGAGATGAACGTATGAATGCAAAAAGCAATTATTTTTTCTCCTCCCACCATTCCTTGTTGTACCCCTGTAATAACCACACTGCTCTAGTGCTCTGCTTTATGACACACGTATGTCACCTTTTGAGAAAAAACCCTCTCTCTTGAGATTCCCATCATGTGTGATTGTTTTTTAATGCTGCAGAAAACTCTTGGTAACAACTCAGCATGTCTCATGTCTTCCTTCACCAAAGGGTTGCAGTCTTACTACAACCAGAAAGTGAGTTAGGACTCTCGGTTTACCTGCTTCCTACCTAAGCAAAGTCTAAATGAAGATACTGATTGAATTAAAGCACTCAGTACAGCACGCTGCAGAGAAAAACCCTCCCCACTGAGGCAGAAGTAATTATTAGTAAATTACGACTTTACTCTATTGCGATCTATCCGTTTCTTGCTGGAGTTTCATCATACACATGACGACTAAAACATACCTGCTTAAGTTTTAAGTTGCTTATTTTAATAATTGAAATGTTTAGGGTCTTTTAGGGAAAATTTATTTTCTGTCACCTAAGGAGAAGCCGTAACTTTCATGGATATTGGCTTACACTCGTTTGTACAAGGAAATGTAGCTTTTGCAACTTTCTTTTTGATTCAACTTTTACAGTTTATTTTATGAGAAGTTTCAAAAGATACACATTACCTACAAAGATTTGTGTTCTGTGTTTCAAAACTCCAATTACACTTTCTAATTAAAAGCCTTAAGCGACCAATTTTAACCCAGTGCTCTATAGATATAAAAAGGAACCCAGTCAATGTAGCTACATTATTTTATTGAAGAACCAGAACCCAGTCACCTGATGCAACTTTTGCTACAGACTGAATTTCATTCAACTCAGAGAATGCAAAATATGTTAAATTTTAAAAAACCTCACAGTAACAAAACAAAGAAAATAATATAAATTTCCTATTTGAAACTGAAAAAATAATGTAGGGTCAGACACTCATAAAATTGTATTCCTTGGCTTTGTCAGTTGCCTTTCAGAAAAAAAGAAAGCCTAGTCGAAACATTCAGATTTTTTTCAGTCATATCTTCTATACTGCCACTGAAGCCATCAATCTGAAAATTTTATGAAGTTCACCAATGGGTGGGAAATGTTTTCCAGAAATACCCCTCTTATACTTTCATAACATTGCTTCAAACAAAACCGATAAGGGACAGATGCTGAGAAATGCTCCTGAAGCCACAGGCCAGGGCCAGCACCACAGCCAATGCCTGTGAACATGAGTACTGCTGCCTGCTGAAACAAGTTCGCTGCTCCCAGTCCTGCCTGCTTTCTCTTCCTAATTCTCCTTATTGAAATAAATTACCTGGCTACGGGCCCGCTGCCTCTCAGGGAACGGCCCTGGGATCATGCGGCAGGGCCGGCTGCTGCATCGCTGCAAAGGGTTCACTTGAAAACCTCATTAAATTGGGAAGAAGGTTTTGGGGAGGGTGAAGGACAGTGCGTAACTTCTTGTGCTTTCCTTCTTTTCAGCCTCCCCAGCTCCTATTCCCTTCACCACCTCACCCCCTGATATTTTTAGGAATGCAGCACAGTATTAGATGGGAAACCCAAACAAATTGCAGAGCTGAAGCACCTAAAGGCAGCGGATTCAATTACGGCATACTAAGCCCTCTACATTACAGGGTTGTAGCCACAAAGACAACTGCTTAATTAAATAACACCAAATGACTGCAGCTATCCTACTGGAGCAAGGATCTTAACAGTATAACCAAAATACCAGAGCCCAGCCAGAGAATTAAGTAATCAGAAAGTACTTGTACTCCTCCTTGCAAAACATGATGTAGGATAAAAGACCTGCTGACACGTCCACTGCAAGTCTTTTCAGACCTGTCAAGCCTTTTCTACAAGTAGTTTCTAGTAAGCTCTTTTTTTGGTTGTTGGGTTTTTTTAAGTGGATTGTCATTTTTTGGAGCCACCTTCCTAAGCATACCAGATATCCTTCTCATTTACAGTTCACTTAGATGCTTGGTTGGTTTGGTTTGGTTTTTTGGACAACTTTCTGGATTATCTGTTATCTATAAATAACCAAAGCATGCTAAGAACTTCAGTATCACATCATCTCTACTGCTAAGATGGAAAGACAGCAGAAAATGAAAATATCAGACAAGTTCTCTGGGAGAAATATGCTAAACCTCAAGCACTGTGTGCATTAAACACTAAGAGTATTGGTGTCTCAACTAAATACCTACTTACATGCATACCAGGAGACACGATTTATCCCTAGTTTCAAGTAACTTCCATTTTTCATCTCACAAACAAAAGCCTTTCACATTCATAGTACAACACAAAGAAATAAAATTATTCAACGTAAAAAAATCCGACATTTGAGAAAAACAGGCCGAAGGATGTCAGAAGATGTTAGTTGCTTTACCAAAGTTCATTAGCCCATCTGAAACA
This sequence comes from Buteo buteo, assembly GCF_964188355.1. NCBI lineage: Eukaryota > Metazoa > Chordata > Aves > Accipitriformes > Accipitridae > Buteo > Buteo buteo. Next base: position 31,586,086 of record NC_134174.1, on the reverse strand, counting down.
GGATGCTGTGGCTGAACGGCCAGCACCAGGACCTTCAGAGGAACCTCAAAGGGTTTCCTCAAGGCAGCCAATCAATAAACCATACAATAAAATCTCCCTTCTTAAATTCTTTAATTAAGAAGTTTTCAGGCACACAGTCCAAAGATTATATGAAACTTCCTTTACTGTTTTGCATATTATATACAGTATAATATATTATATGCAGTTGATGCTCGCATAAACTGCTTATGTATTTCTGAAGGTAATACAAACAGAACATTATCCAGAGATCATATTTTCATAAAGTCTTCTATGTTTCTGATGCCTCTGACTCTTCTCAAGATTTTATGTGGAGCAAATGTCTGAAAACAGGAGTTTTGCTTACAAACAAAGTGCTTCATGGCATTGAAACACTAAGATTCTTCCAAATTTTTTGAGCATTTTAGGCTTTCCTTTTTATTTGCAGTGTTGTCACACTGGATATATAATGGGATATTCTGTCTATCTGTATGAATAAGCAGTCCTACAAAAAAATAATCTCACTAATCTCTTAGTCTCAGTGAAATCCTGAAACAGCTGAAAGTATGTGCTGGGGAAAAGTAAGTAATTTCCTTTCAAACAGATGTTAGGTCTCTCATTTAAATGAATATCTCTACCTCCTGTTGTCCTGGGAGAAGGAGCAAATCCAAGGGCCCCCTCCTGGCTTCACAATAACAAATGATAGAGACCTTTTCATATCTATTCTTATTCACTGCTTCTCCATAGTGAACAGCATCAATCTTTTCACTCTTTCATAAAAAAGTTTTTCCACATCCCTAATCTTGCTTGTTATCCCTCCCTGGTCACTGTGCTTTAATCTGCTAGAAAAACTCATTATTAGATCCAAAACTAGATGAAATGACGTGGGAGTGCACATTTTTATACTATGAGAGCAGACACCTGCACAGCTTACAGAGGGATGTATTATGCTTTCTAGCTTCTACATCACAAATAGGTATTTTTAGAGATAATTTACTTCAGCATTACCAGATGAGGCACTTTAGCCAGGGCTATAAAGGACATCAGAAAAGATGACTCTAATGATGCCTGAATGTCAAAACTCTGTGGCATCATCCTCAATTAAAGCAGTCAGCAGGGAAACTTGGATATGACATACTTTGCCTCCACCCCAAAATTTGCCTAGCTATTCAGGGCAAAAAGGGGATAAAAGTAAGAAAGTTTCTGCCTATCTGCAAGAATTTGCAATCTCAATGTGGTGTCTTTCTGGACAAAATCTTATGAAGCAAAATGAGACACTTCTTCATGCCTTAAAATCTGTTTGATCTTCTTTGCTTCGTTTGTGCACATCCAGAAGAACTGTCCTAAACAAGCTGACGTGTAAACATGAAAATTTACAGAAGTAATGACTGGCATAGATGCATCAACCTGCAAATGCCTCAATCTAGGGAAAATACAGAGGATTTGGAGTGCTAGTTCGAGGGAATAAACAGCAGAAGTGAAATAATTACAATCAGTATTTCCCAAATGCACAGGTAAGAAAGGAATGGTTCTAAGGTCATCGGCCACTGCAGCAGGGGAGGGAGAAGGAAATTAGTATTTTGTATAACAAAGAGTTTTTGAGGACTATTTTGCCATAAGGCAGCTCAGCCCATTTGCAAGATAAGGACAGCCTCTTGCCTTTGAAAACCCCCCTGCTGATAAAACCAAGAACTGAAATCAAGGGGCTTAAGAGGACACTGAAGTGCTTTACTGAGCAGGGACAGACTTGAGCATGTGCCTAAATGCTTCACGAAACATCTGTTACCATTGACAGGGACTGAAGATTGCAAAAGCAATAACTAAAGACCTTTAAATACCCACTTAGAAACATCCAAGTAATACACTGTGTTTATCAGTGCATCTATTCCAGATTAGCTCTACAGACACAGTTCCTCATGTTTCAGGAACTAAACCCAGTTCACAGAACTGGAAGAAGGTACAGTCATCCTTAGGTCATATCCTGCATTTTTCAAGATAGCTGTTTGTTTTTTTCCCCCACCCCTCCGCTACCATTGCATAGAACCGATGGGTGAAAGGAGGCAGATGTTACGTCATTTGGGACCTCAGCAGGAAATTCATCATCATCCAAGCACGTTACTACTTAACCATCTTAACAAGATAGTTCCTATAGCTAAACATAACTTTAAGGGCTGAGACCCAACATGGTATGGCATTTCTGAACTTAAGGCTTAACCTTCAGCATGCTATCATCCCTCCTGCCAGTTGTTTTGACAACACAAACATTTTGGACACTGGCATCATTAATGATACTTCACCTTTTTTCTGCTTTAAGATTTTCATAACATTAAGTGCTACTATGATTTCTTTGTTTTCTTTGAAGAAAACAAAGAGAGGTCTGTATGAACAGCAGCTTCATTTAGACGGAGATTACCCACTCTGAATTTGTAAGAAGGTTAGGAGATAAATATTTATAAGATTAGTCTATATAGGGAAATTAAAAGGACTTGTGAATAACATTGCTCTTTATAATTTAACACACAGATCTATCACACTATTAAGTGAATCTGATTATGTCTGATTTGCAAAACTGAAGAAAGTGAAATAATCAAATTGATTAATAAATGAAGTTGGGCAAAATTATCTGTGCCTACCTACTTGTTCTGTTACACCAAAGTCTGTCATCTCCAGTACTGAAGTACACAGCTGCCGCCGCCTCCTCTAAATACTTCAACCATGTTTACCCATGTTAAATAAAGATGAACATAATGTAAATACTACCAAAAAAAGTAACTATGTAATGGGCCAGGTTGAAATACAGCTAGAATACTCCATTCAATTCAGTGGAGTTAAGTCACAGGATTTTTTTGATGTACTCCAACGTGCTTGAGAAGGGTTACGTATGACTCTTCAGCATAGCCATTACAGGACAGGTCAATAGTAATGGTACCCGTAAGTGATCTCTTCAGAGCAGACATTCACTGAATCACACAAGCTTAGGCATTAGCTGACTAAATCCAGGCTAGCAGTAAAACAGACCGCCACGTATCCCTAGAAAAGTGAGGACTGTCTTAAGAGAAGAGAACATTTATTTTCTTTACAAGGTATTGACGGTTCTGGGCAACAATGAAAGTGTGCATGGCTACAGCAGCAAGGAAAATGAGGATTTTCCATTATTTTTTTATCATGAATTTAATTTCCTGAACTTGGTTTGTATTTTATATATGGAACAGAATAGAATAGAATGGTTTGGGTTGGAAGGGACCTTAAAGATCATCTAGTTCCAACTACACTGCCACAGGCAGGGACACATTCCACTAGACCAGGTTGCTCAAAACCCCATCCAACCTGGCCTCGAACATTTCCAGGGATGGGGCATCCACAACCTCTCTGGGCAACCTGTTCCAGTGCCTCACCACCCTCACAGTAAAGAACTTCTTCCTAATATCTAATCTAAATCTACCCTCTTTCAGTTTAAAACTGTTACCCCTTGTCCCATCACTACATGTTCTTGTAAAAAGCCCCTCCCCATCTTTCCTGTAGGCCCCCTTTAGGTGCTGGAAGGCCCCTATAAGGACTCCCCAGAGCCTTCTCTTCTCCACGCTGAACAACCCCAGCTTTCCCAGCCTGTCCTCACAGGGGAAGTGCTCCAGCCTCCTGATCATCTTCATGGCCCTTCTCTGGAGTTGCTCCAACAGGTCCATGTCTTTCTTATGTTGGGAGCCCCAGAGCTGAACACAGTACTCCAGGTGGGGTCTCATAAGAGCAGAGTAGAGGGGGAGAATCACCTCCATCGGCCTGCTAGTCACACTTCTTTTGGTGCAGCCCAGGATACGATTGGCTTTCTGGGGTGAGAGCACACATTGCTGGCTCATATTCAGTTTTTCATCCACTAATACCCCCAAGTCCTTCTCTGCAGGGCTGCTCTCAATCCACTCATCGCCCAGCCTGTATTTGTGCTCGGGATTGCCCTGACCCATGTACAAGACCTTGCACTTGACCTTGTTAAACTTCATGAGGTTTGCACAGGCCCACCTCTCAAGCCTGTCAAAGTCCCTCTGGATGGCATCCCTTCCTTCCAGCGCGTCGAACACACCACACAGCTTGGTGTTGTTGGGAAACTTGCTGAGGGTTTGCTCAATCCCACTGTCTGTGTCACCAACAAAGATGTTAACCAGCACTGGTCTCAATACCGACCCCTGAGGAACACCACTCGTCACTGGTCTTCACTTGGAGCTGTTGGCCACAACTCTGAGTGTGACCATCCAGCCTTACCCACCGAGTGGTCCATCCGTCAAATCTATGTCTCTCCAATTTAGAGACAAGGACGTCACGCAGGACAGTGTCAAATGCTTTGCACAAGTCCAGGTCGATAATGTTTGTTGCTCTTCCATCATCCACCAATGCTGTAACCCCGTTGTAGAAGGCCACCAAATTTGTCAGGCACGATTTGCCCTTAGTGAAGCTACGTTAGCTGTCATCAATCACCTCCTTATTTTCCATGTGCCTTAGCACAGTTTCCAGGAGGATCCGCTCCATGATCTTGCTAAGTGCAGAGGTGAGACTGACTGGCCTGTAGTTCCTGGTTCTTCCTTTTTTCCCTTTTTAAAAATGGGGGTTATATTTCCCCTTTTCCAGTCAGTGGGAACTTCCCCAGGCTGCCCCAACTTCTCAAATATGATGGATAGTGGCTTAGCCACTTCATCCAACAGTTCCCTCAGGGCCTGTGGATGTAACTCATCAGGGCCCATGGACGCATCTCATCAGGGCCCATGGACTTGTGCACCTCCAAGTTCCTTAGACGGTCTCGAACCTGATCTTCTCCTACAGTAGGTGGGTCTTCATTCTCCCAGTCCCTGCCTTTGCCTTCTGTGACTTGGGCCGTGTGGCTGGTGCGCTTGCCAGTGAAGACCGAGGCAAAAAAGTTGTTGAGTACCTCAGCCTTCTCCATATCCAGGGTAAACAAGTCTCTCATTTCCTTCTGGAGAGGGCCCACATTTTCCCTAATTTTTCTTTTATCACTGACGTATCTATAGAAGCTTTTCTTGTTGCCCTTGACATCCCCAGCCACCTTTAATTCTATCAGGGCTTTAGCTTTCCTAACCTGATCTCTGGCTGCTTGGACAATTTCTCTGTATTCCCCCCAGGCTACCTGTCTTTGCTTCCACCCTCTGTAGTCTTCCTTTTTGTGTTTGAGTTTGTCTAAGAGCTCCTTGTTCATCCAGGCAGGCCTCCTGGTGTTTTTGCCTGACGACTTCTTTGTTGGGGTGCATTGCTCCTGAGCTTGGAGGATGTGATCCTTGAATATTAACAGCTCTCTTGGCCCCTCTTCCCTCCAGGGCTGTATCCCATGGTACTCTACCAAGCAGATCTCTGAAGAAGCCAAAGTCTGCTCTCCTGAAGTCCAGGGTAGCGAACTTGCTGTCCACCCTCCTCACTGCCCTAAGAATCTTGAACTCCACCATTTCATGGTCACTGCAACCAAGGCTGCTCTTGAGATTCACATTCCCCACCAGCCCCTCCTTGTTGGTGAGAACAAGGTCCAGCACAGCACCTCTCCTCGTTGGCTCCCCCATCACTTGGAAAAGGAAGTTATCATCAACGCATTCCAGAAACCTCCTGGATTGCTTATGCCCCACTGTGTTGTCCCTCAAACAGACATCGGGGTGTTGAAGTCCCCATGAGGACCAGGGCTTGTGAACATGAGGCTGCTCCTATCTGTCTATAGGGGGCCTCATCTGCTTGGTCTTCCTGGTTGGCTGGCCTGCGGCAGACCCCCGCTATAAAGTCACCTGTCCCTGCCCTCCCTCTAATCCTGACCCATAAGCTCTCAGTTGGCTCCTCGTCCATCCCCAGGCAGAGCTCCATGCACTCCAGCTGGTCACTGACATAGAGGGCGACACCCCCTGCCTGTCCTTCCTAAAGAGCCTGTATCCTCCTTCCATTCCGACACTCCAGTCATAGGAGCCATCCCACCACGTCTCCATGATGCCAGTAAGATCATAACCCTGCAGGGGTGCGCACGTCTCTAACTCCTTTTGTTTATACTCCATGCTGTGTGCAAGGCATTTAAGTTGCCCCCCGATGAAGCTGACTTACTGGCTGCAATTCCTTTGTGCTGCTTTTCAGGTGCTCTCCTGCTGACCTATGATCCTTCTCCAGGCTCTGGGCACCTATTGCTGGCACTGGCATCAAACTGGTAGGAGTGGGATGTGGGAGTGGGATTGAGGTTCCCCTCCCCTGGCAACTGTAGTTTAAAGCCTTCTTCACCATTTAATTTACTGACAGGCACAATCTTCAGTGTTGCAATCTTCACGCTGCTAAAACTGAAGGAGTTATGCCATACGCTTTACTACAGGTTATTTATTAAGAGTTTCCCTTTCATGGAATTTATTTTCTGCACGAAAGCAAATGAAAATGTAAACCTTGAGGGAAGAAAACAAAATAGGTAAGGAAAATGTTATAGTTTCAGCTGCCATTAATAATGTCCTAGAATTGTAGCACTAGTGTGATCCCTTGAACACTCCAACTAGGTCCATTTACTAAGACCTATAGCAATGGGAGGGTCTTTAAGCTAGGGCAGAGCATTCACATTACAATCTTCTCTCTAAAAGGATGGATTGACCCTTGTGCACTTTTGGCATTTCTTCTGATTCGGAACTCCTATACACAGGTCATCCCTTCAGCATGTTCACAGACCAAAGAATTGGAGACTATACAGAAAGGCAAACATCTACCCACAACTGTCACTGTTATTAGTAGGGACTCATGCTCTTCTAAGTGATAGGTACTCTTTACTCCATACACACATTGCGTGCCTTGACATATCAGTATCTGGTAAGTACATACATGTTATCTCATTCTTTGATGTAACATGTATGGAAACTGGCCTCTATACTTTTTCTATTACCTGTATAAATTCCAATTAAGAAGGTATTATAGGAGCTCATTTTTACATAAGATTTAATGGCACAATCTGAAAAAGATAGCTATATGCATGTGTGTATATATATATACACACACACACACACGCATCCCAAAAATCAGATCTTTGGCTTTCTAAGACCCTGTCTACAAAAGCACAGAAGAGATCCTGCTTTGAGAGAAGTCTACTTCAAACGACACTGTTGTCTGTCTGTAGAAAACCTGCCTGGCTTGCTATAGGTAGGTATTGAATGAGTAAGATGAGGCCAAGAAGAAAAATGGTGTCTTGTTGTCAAGACAGTTGCTGAATGACAAAAACAGCGGGGGGGGAGGAAGGATTCAAAGATCCTTCTACAAATGAAACTTTTCACTGAGGGACACAGAGTTCTCAGTGATATGGGTGCTGAAATTGTAAGCGGGCTGCTGCACATATGAGTCTTGGCTCCTGCAGAGCTTACTTAACATATTTACCAGTAACTTTCTCTTGCTAAATTATCCTGGAGGCTCTGCTGTACTAATATTAGTATTTTTCCCTTGTACTTTGCATATCAGAAATTTAAATTAATGAAGCACTTCCATTTCATAATTGCTTAGTATCCTAATTTAGCAATCTCCAAACATCTATGAAGAGTACTATAATCTCAGAATATAGCAAATAGTGTTTGAATATTTTAGTAAGAGCACATTTTCAGCTAGTAACAGTCAGTTTAGAGTAATGCTGATCACTTTTCCTGCCCTATGCACTCAACAAGATGCTAGAGCTATTACAGAAAGAAAAGAAAGAACAGTGAAAAACATCTGTGGCATGTGTAACTGAGAAGTTCTGCAGTGTACTGATCCTTTAAATCATATGCAGGAGTTGTCTATATTATTAGTTAACAGTATCTGGGTTTATAGGTGGTGCTTTGAGGTTGCAGGAAACTTTCTCATTATTTGCTCAAAAATGCTGAATCTGAATGGGAGAGGAGGAGCAAGGCAGGAGGCCAGTCACACTAGTCATGACCTAAACCACAGCCAGATAGATTGTCTTTTTTTCTTCTTTTCAGTCAAACTAGACAACTTATTTCTCACATTCTGATAGCATGCCTTGTATGAAGTCCTTAAAAAAGTCTAATCGTCATGTAAGAATTAAAGGTCTTTAGGATACATACCATTTTTTCTCATTTACTTAGGCTTCGTACAGTGCCAGCTCAACAAGGCTTAGATCTTTACTGGTGTCTTTGAATGTCACAGCAGTACTAAACAGAAAATGCAAACATAGTCATTGCATAAACATTAAGCATGCAAGTAGAAGAATGACCCTGGCAAAATGAAGGCCTACTAGCTATCAGTAGAGGTGGGGAAAACCTACTACATGAGCTGAAAGGGTTTGACAGTCCTGAGTATCCCCAAAGTTGCTGGATCCACATAACAGGATGAAAAACTCTAAGCAGAATGGAGCAGGAAACAGATGCAGCAAGACATTGAAATAGATTCTCCAGAAACAGGAGAGAAAGAATTACACCACTAATCTGGAAGTAATGGCAGCAGTGAAATGGAAGGAAGGTGAATCTCCCTTACTGGAAGTATTGTTTACAAGCTCTATCATTTTGCCAACTTTGCCTCTGAGGACAGATGCTCTTTTGTTCTTAATGTTCCTGGGAGAAGATAAAACACAGATTTCTGGGGCTGAGGATAACTCAAAAATTTTTTTTAAAACTAACATATGTAATCATGGCCTTGCTGCAGTTTGCAGTGCTGGCTTCACTGGTTTCCGAAGTGTTAAGATTTCATTCAGTGACATGAGAATGCTCACTGATCCCTGAACAGTAATGCTCTAAACCTGGCAGGAAACCCCATACCCCTCTCGAAGCAGGAGATCAATCTAGTCATAGAATGGACTACTCTGAGCCAGATTGCCATGCTATGAAGAACATACAATCAAGGACAAAGAAAGCGTGCAGGAGCTGGCTGCTGCTGCAGTCATACCCAGCCTACAGAAAGAGGATATGGCCGAGGGTGTTTGCCAGTCTGTCAGGGTCTTAAAAGGATCTCCTGATGTAGACTGCTCAGGTTTCCATACCTGACATAATCTACGCTTCTCTCTCCCTCTCCATTCTGGTAAAGTTTTGCTTATTTAGATACATTTATATATCGTGTGCATAAGCCCAGTGCATAAAGCAAAATCCATTCAGCACCTTTCAACAAAAAGAGTTTCGAAGGACAGGGGAGCCAAGAAATAGAGGAGTGCTCTGCTAGCATCTAGTGAAAAGGAGGAATGATAAACAAAAAGGACAAACTGGCAGGCATTATTATGCTTGTTTTCATGGGTTACTTTACTAAGCTAGAGATATTCTTATAGAGAGTGATACGATTAGAGCAGAAAAGAGCTTGCCATTTATGATAATGTATTAAATGATCACAAATCATCCACACATGCCTGGGTGAAGGTTCAGCCTTATCAAAGCCAGAAGCTTCCAGCATCAGGGTACAAAAGCAAAGAACCTAGAAAACTGAGGAGGGAGCTTTACATAAGTGCCTGCTCCAAGGTATGAGCTGGGAGAAGCTGTTTACAGGGTCACTGATATGCCAGCTGACTGTGTTAGCTCTCAGTGCTACATGCCCTCTTGCTAAAGGCTGAAATAAGAAAAGCTGTTAGCAAGGCTGGTACAGTTAGCAAGCGCAGCGGGTGGCAGGGAGCAACAAGGCATCGATAAAAAAAAGCAGGTCACCACACAAAACCCGACAGCTTAAATCAGGCCGCGCTGCCCAGCAAGCTTGAACAACCCCAAGCTGGAGTCAAGCATTAGTACAGAGGGGGAAAAACCAGCTGGTCTAACACTTGTTTCAGCAGACGAAAGAGCACTAAAAGCGTTATACCTGAGGAATGCAGCAGCACAGGCTACCCTACCGACCATGTTACAATAGTACTGTTGCCCTTCAATATAAATCTTGTTTGCCAAGCTAATGTAAGCGTGCAAGCACGGAAGATTAACTCAATGCCATCAGAAACCGTGGTTAATTTTCCTCAAGTTTCTAGACAAGAGCTGAGCTAATGCGGTCACAATGGTGGCCCTCAATCTGAACCAGGCTTTGGTTGCTGCACACAAAGCGCTAGCAGACAGGCCACCCTTATGAGTACTTTCAGAGCACCCAACCATCATTGTTATTTTACTGGTTTCCAGTTGGAGAGCTGAAGCGAGTGATTTTCATAGGGATCCTCGCACACCAAACTTGATTCTGCTGCTGACAGCCAATGCCAAGCAGCAGAATAGAAAAGACAAGACTGAGGGAGAGGGCAGAAGATACGTACTTTTAATTTTATTTTTTTCTTGACTCTCAAGCCTAACTTTAGAAACCCAGAGATTTCTCAGAAGATGGTGACTTGGTGTCACAAACCTCACTGTACATTTTTAAAAGAAGCCCTAGTGCCTGCCTGCAGAAGGATGCCACTGCTTTCATCACTGTTATCACTTCTCATCCTTTTCACTCATTTCTGCTTCACCGCTGAGGGAGCTGGTGAATAAATTAGTTCCATTTTCAAAACCAGACCGTGTCATTTTTCTTGAGTGTTAGCTCCTAATGGTATTTTCCTTTTTGTGATACCACTATCAATTTCAGGCCTAATCCTGAAATCAGAGAAATACAGAGAAACCCTCTTTACTGAAGTCAGTGAAGCAATAGAAATGTATAATCAGAATCAAGCCCATTAAATATAGAAGATCAAACTTTGTCTTTCCTCTGTGTCTCCTGAATACAAGGTACCAGACGGAGGATCTGGAGTGTCTAAAGAAATGCTCTGGTTCAAATGCAGCCCTGACAGAACCAAAAATCCACCGAGTTTATGGAGTACAAGAGGTGAGTTTTGCTATTGAGACCCGCAGATGTGCTCTCCAACCTTCTGTTTGCAAAATCCCCAGGGTTCACCTGACTATTTTCAAGGGATTCATAAGACCTGCAAAAGATAGCTGAGGAAAGCAAGCAATGTTTGGGGAGAGGGTGCGGAAGGGTATGTACAAATCGAAACAGCTCAACAATTACTGATTGATTCCATTACCTCATTTTTTCACAGTTTATGTAAAGGTAGCATCTATAAGCAACAACTATATAAAAAATATTTTTTTAAAAATTATTTATATATATTTTATGTAGTTTTTATACATTTAGAGTTATATATATTTATTCTGCTATTGTTTTTTCCTTTGAGAAGGAGGCATATTCCTAACCCATGGGAAAGCAGCGTGGCAGCCATTCTGAGCAAGATCAATTCAGGATTATTACAGTACATAGCTACAAGCAATTCAGCAGTTTGATATTATAAAGCCATGCAGAGTTAAATTAATCCCTAGCCTGGAAAAAATGTTCAATGCAGTCAGGAACCGTAGCTTGGAGTTGCTGCCAAATCCTATTCCCCAAAATGCTATTCCCTCCAACTTCAGTGATTTCACGTGACTTTCCTCCAGATTCACTCTGCCACATCAGGGATCAACAGTGAGTTTTCAAATCTGATCCAGTTTATAGTTCAGGCATAACTTGGTCAACAAATTAATTGCCAGAGGCCAATACAGAAGCAGAGATCTCCTTCCTCGCTTCGGTTTCTGTCAAAGAAATACAGCATGAGGATATTTCCTACTGCAATGTTGTCAGATCGGAGGTCATCAGTAGCAGCTTTTATATGACTGTGGCATAAGCTGGAAGCTGCATGTAGAGAAATAGCCATAAAATAAAACATAATTTCAAATCTTGACATAGGGCATAAAAGCAGTTCACCAAAAGAGCACTGCTTTGGTTTAGTTCTGTGTGTGTTGTTGGGATTTTTTTTTAATAAGTATTTCTCAAGAGCTATATGTAAACTTTCCACCACAAATGGAAATTAGCTTTTTTGAAACTAAATCCATTATTTTACTCTCCATCATGAAGCTGGTATCAAATAGGTTCAACTGGACTAAAGCCTGTCATTTGAAGAAAACTTGCAATATAATGACATCCAGCAACAGCCTTAGTTTTTCTCGGAAGCTACATGGGCCAGAAAACTAAAACTAGTTTTAGTTCAAACATCCATCACACTGTTTTTCACATATTTTCATTTGTATCTCTTTGCAGATATGCAAGCCCACTAAAGAGTAAATGGAGTGAGGGGTCTGACCCTGCTTTCCTGAGTGAGGACTTTATGCCAATGTTAGTCTAGACCAAAAACTAAAAAAATCTCCAACCCCCTTCAAATACTGATCATGTCTCCTCTGTCAATGACCTTGAGGATGACTCAAATCATTTTTGATGCAATCAATGCTTTTTATGCTGTCAAATGTAATGACAGCATAGCTACAGTGATGATACTTGCTGATGGGTGATGCAGGATTTGATTTGCCAAGACAGACACATTTCTACTGCACACCAGCCTGCAATCAGAGTAGGTAATATGAGCAAATTCCAGCAAGCTTTCCAAATCACACATGCAGCAAGCAATAGCAGACAGAGGACAAACTCTTAGTGAAACTTTGTTCACAAAGCCAATATAAGCCCACAGTCAAAGCTGTGTGACATACTGCAGCTGAAGGCTACAAGAGCAGTTTGCCATCCAATCCTAAAACAGACCTAAAAGGCAAAAACCTTCTACACTGATAACATCAACTGAGGCGGTACACACATGAATCCCCAGAGTTCAGTCATTTCTCACACTCACGGGGTCTTCTGTAGGGGAGCCAAGGTTCACCTCTGTGCACTTTACATACTCGTTTCCAAAAGGTAATGTTGACAAGTTCAAAAGTGAAAACAAGCACATTTTCCTTGGGCTTGATTGTGACTGTCATTACACTGCCAAGAAACTTTAGTTTTAAAGCAGCATAAGAAATGCCAGTTAGAATAATTGCAAAGATACTAGCAAGGCCACAGACAACTTCTGATAAGTAAAAAGATACTGATATCGATAAAATGGTTGTTTGTCAGTCAGATTTAGACTTTGTATCTTGTATAATTCTGCACATATTTAGCCAATCAGCATGTAAAATGGAACATGACAACCTGTAAGGGAGCATGTGATTGATTACTGTGACATGCCAGGGTAAAGGCTGGGAAACGGAGGATTTTTGGAAGTGTTACGTATGCCTGAAGTCTGAGCTGACAAACTTCTTAGTCCTTGGCAACTTTACTTTCTTTTGAACCTCAAACATGGGTGTTCTGTTATGCATGTCATTTGTTAATAGAATACTTTCATACAGTTGCCCTTCTCAAATGTATTATGCAAAAATCTGTATAGCTACTCATGCTGTAGTGGACATGAAAATGCAACCGGTTATCGTTCAACGGCATCTCTTTCAGGTAACACTGCATGGCTGCGGTTATTGACTTTTACAGTCAATACTAAGGAGAAAGGCTTTCCTTGAACTATTACTAAATACTTGTCTAAGTGTCAGTACAATATTAAATGTGCGCCTTGAGAGAAATACCATTTAGTGGTTTGTCTGTAGGTATACTGTTTAAATAGTGGTTTATATGTATGTTCATTTCATTCTATAAGATACTGACCTTTAATTATCAAGCAAACATTTGCTGCTTGGAACAGTATTTGAAACAAATGTAAAGAATAAACTGTTGGAGAATTTCAGCAAAACAGCACCGAGTTCTAATTAAGGCAAACTAATCAAAATGACTGTATTTGCCTTATTATAAGTTGTGCCTTCCCATTTAAAAAAGCTGCCTCATGGGAGAGTGTAGAGAAGACAGAGTCATCTCATAGGTGTGCAGCTAAAGGACAGGGATCAACAGGCACAAGGTATAACAAGGGAATTATCTTTTCTCACCAGAGAGTGGTCTAACACTGGAGCAGGGGTCCAGAGTGGCTGAGGAATCTCCATCCTTGGAGACACTCAAAGCTCATGTGGACAAGGTCTTGAGCAACCTGATCTGCTGGGACTGCTTTGAGCAAGGGGTTGGACTAGAAGCCCCCAGAAGACTCTTTCATCCTCAACTGTTCTTCAATTCTATGATTCTAAATAGAGTTGGGAATAGAAATGCAGAGAAAGAATATATCGATCCCTTTATTCCCTCTTCCCAGTAGGCACCAGAAACTAGTCCATCCAAATGGACTGCTTCATCCCTGGGTAGGTTTGAGTCAAGTTGCAAAACTATTTTCCACCCCAGATACTTTTATAAAATGTACATATGTGAGGATGGGGGGGGGCAGAGGGGAGGGACAGAACAAGGTCTGTACACTGTTAGCATTGAAGTAAGACTGCTTACACAAGACTGCAGCTCACACTGAAGTGAAATCAGAGGACAGAAATGGAAAGAAAATGACTCGGGGAAAAAAATCTGGTAGAAATCTGATGACAGCAGATTGGTAGTATAAAGAAAACAGTTACATGATAGCTGTTAATAAAAGAGAAAGCCTTTCTGGATTAGTTTTTATAAAAAAAAAAATTATTCTTCCTCTTACATGACTACAGACAGGTATGAGAGATGGACAAAAGTGTCTGCGAAACACTGATATTTTAAACTGGATTCTCAGTGCAAATTGGAACATTGTTGTCCTAATCAAGCCTGCCTAAGGACTAGCCTTCAAATATCATCAATTGCCTATGAGTAGAAGGAAGTGCTTTTTAAGATTTTAAAAGCCCCATTCTTTCAAAATAGGCTCCAAAATCAGGTAGCTCTTTTAGGGGTATTTTAGGTGCTCCTGAAAAACAGACAGAAGTAATACTTCTAGCACTACCATTCATACTTACTTGGACAATTTTTTAAAAAGATAGCTGATTTGTAGAAAGAGCTATAAGTTCTAAAATTTAATAACAACGATAATAATAAATAAAAAAAATCTCTCCACATCTACTATTGAAAGCTGATAGATTTTGTTAGTCCAAAGGCCACCACCCAGAGACAGGTCTTAGACCTCTCTGCAGAGCCTTGTTTTTCTTAGTCTTTATGTTTCAACTGATTAAACATTTCTGTAGTTGCTGCTAAAATAATTACATTTTGTACTACATTGTCAGCTGGGAGGAACACATTATTTAAGGGGATGTGAATCTAAGGATTCTTGTGGTTCATGAACCTTAGCATAAATTACAAGCCAAACCTAACATTCTTATTCCACCATCTAATGTTTTCTTGCTAGTGCCAGACACCACAAATTAAAATACATTAAAAAATCTGCTGCTATAGACACAAAACCAAATACATGCTGTAAATAACAGAGTATGAAGGAAAGAGACTAAAATGCATCTCTTTGATAAAACATATTCCTTGAGTATAACACTGTCTTTCCAAAGATGAAGGAATAAGTACAGTACCTATTGACGTGGGGAATGACTGGGAAAAAGTAAAGGAAAAGAAACTTCAGCTTCATTTAAAAATCAGTGCTCTACCCTTGCTGTTTCTGGCAGGGACAAATAAGGACTTACAGCTTCTCAAAACAACAGAATGGACACTTAAGCTCAAGTCAACAGCACATCACAGATCTTTCTAAAGTAAAGACTAAAATAGAGACTAAAATAAAGACTAAAAAAGGGATTTTAGCTTAGTTTTCCTGGGACCTTCCTCCATTTTCACCTCCAGCAATTTCTTCTTTTTCTTCTCCTCCTCTCATTTGTCAGCATACTAGACCAAATACAAGCATTAAATATTACTTGCAGGTATGATGAAAGCGTAACTTTAAATAATACCAGTTACTTTCTACAAATATGATGCCTTTTCTATGCCTTCATTTAAAAAAAATAATTAAAAAATCAGTATCTGACAGTAAATGAATGAGCTGACAGAACATACGGTCCTGGTCTTAAACAAGAGGTGGTAGGAGAATAAGGCAAACACCTTCCTCATTAAAGTCACTCTGGCACCATGACTGGATTACTCTTTTCATAAAGGTAATGTTTCCTTGCTGTGTAAGGAATCACTGTTCACACACTGCAAGTAAAGAACCTGACAAGCCACAGTGTGCTTGCCATATCTGCCCAGCAATAGACCTCAGCTCACCCGTATTACAGGCACATCAAATAACTCTCAATATAAAAAGAAAGCATCTTTCAGCCCCAGTTGAAATAATACAGCTTAATTCATATACTCTCCCCTGTATAATCTAGCTGAGAACAAACAAACAGAAAATAGCCAGGGAATTGATCTTCTCCTGCTGTTGCTTTTTCAGTGCTATTGTCCTTTTAGTGAGTTCTGTAACACCTCTGGAGACCTGAGCAGCACATTCCTTTTCCAGCAAGACCTCTTCAGAAATCAATAGCACCTATTCAAGGGATTTATAGCGTGATTCTGCAAAATCCTTTCACAGTGGCTTGCATAACTTGTTAGGGAAACTGTGTGCTGCATTACCTTTACAAGTGCTCTTTTAAGATTTAAAAAAAAAAAAAGTCAGTGAAGGGGTAGTAGCACAAGCAGCACACAAATATCTAATAAACTGATGTAAGATTTTAAGATAATTTTAAGAACGACAAACAGGGGGAAGAATTCTTGTCTCTCTGGCTTTAGGAAAGGTATTGCCACATAAAGGCAGAATACCACTTTACATGACTGGGAGTACTGGATTCTTTATTATTTTAAGTTCAATGTTGCTGTATCAGAGGAAGGACTAGGGAACACTGATTCCCGATCAATAGCTGTCATCAGCAAACTCTCAGGGTGATGCAACTGGAAGTGATGAATTCAGTAATAAGACACTTAATAATTTGCTCTACTGAAGAAGGAAACATGACCCAAGCACAGCAAAGTCATGGTTAAGCCCCAATTAGAGCAACTACGTAAATCTTCTTTACTTCATAGGTCCATCTGCAGCACTGGGAAATTTCTTTCCCAGCCCACAGCTGTTACTGCTCTGCCTCCCTCCGACTGCTGATAGTACATACAGTAGCTGTTATTTCATGTTCACTGTGCAATTGAATTATTCCAATATTTTGAGCACAGTAGTTGTGCTTTTAGGTTATCTTTCAGATACATCCAGGTGACACTGCAAAACACAAGCACAGAGGTAGGTGCAACCTCCTCATTGCTGTGAAGACAAGTGATCAAGTGCTGATTTGGGGCACGCAAACCATGGGGTAGCCAGTATGAACTATCTCAGAGAGTACTGGACTGCCGGCTCTAAACAAAATTCTTCCCTTTTTCCTCAAAACTCTTTCCCCCAGTAACCAAACACAACTGGAGAATTCACAGAGTTCCCTTTGTGAAAGCAAAGTACTAAATAACCCGACAGCAAACCCGTTGACAAACCCAAATTTAGGATTACCTGACACTGATAGCATTGTGTTCTCTACCAGCAAGATTCAGAGAGAAGAAATTCTGTTTCCCCAAAGGCACTTTACTTGCAAACAAGACAACGCAGCCGAGTGTGAGAGCAACCCAAGTTTGCCATAGCTTTGAGATGGTGCTGCCCAAATATTTCCATATACAAGCTTCTGGAAGACCGTTAAACATAGGAAAGGCCAAACTTCACTATAACAACAGTTCTGGTATTTCATCTTTAAAAAGAGAAACTCAAAGTGACCACAAAAGGCAGAGAAGTAAAACAAAAGATCTGCACGCAATTCTATCTGCTTATTTTGTCCTCAAGACAGGTCCTTGTTTCAAGCCAAATGAGTGATCGGGCAAGGTCTGCCCCATCCCCTTTGGTCCCCAGGAATTTCCTCCTCCTATTGATCCAACAGAGTTTGGTCCCACCTGAGCTAGAGGCTCTCAGCATGGAGCTGTGGTTCCCTTGCCTGCCATCTCTTCCCTTTGAGCAGGATCAGTAGATCACTAAGGAAAGCTAAGATCTTACTCTCTCCCTTAAAGAATTTGCATGTAATTGGGAAACAACTAGAGGGAAAAACCCACCCCACCCCCCCCAAAAAAAAACCCCAAACAACTGCAACCATTGTCCATCATCTCAAGCGTATTTAGCAAGGGTTTGGTTTAGAAAACCGAACTACCATTACAGATTATTAATTGTCCTGGTTTAACCCCAGCCAGCAACTAAGCACCACGCAGCCGCTCACTCACTCCCCCCCCATCCAGTGGGATGGGGGAGAAAATCAGGAAAAGAAGTAAAACTCCTGGGTTGAGATAAGAACGGTTTAATAGAACAGAAAAGAAGAAACTAATAATGATAATGATAACACTAATAAAACGACAACAGTAAGTAATAAAAGGATTGAAATGTACAAATGATGCACAGGGCAATTGCTCACCACCCGCCGACCGACACTCAGCCAGTCCCCGAGCGGCCAAAAACCACTGCCCCCCCCCTTCCCAGTTCCTAAACTAGACGGGACGTCACATGGTATGGAATACACCGTTGGCCAGTTTGGGTCAGGTGCCCTGGCTGGGCATGAGAAGCTGAAAAAATCCTCGACCATAGTCTAAACACTACTGAGCAACAACTGAAAACATCAGTGTTATCAACATTCTTCACATACTGAACTCAAAACATAGCACTGTACCAGCTACTAGGAAGACAGTTAACTCCATCCCGGCTGAAACCAGGACATTAATGGAAAGAAGAAAAAACTTTCCTTGAAGAAAGAGTATTTTAAATGATAGTCAGAGTAAGGAGGCAGTACGTATGTATTTCTGATAGTAGTTTCTTGTGCCCAGTAGCAATACTGATTTAACTTTTCAATCTTTATTGTTCCTCCCCCATCTCATTTGTTAAATTTTACTGATAGAACTAATCATTAATTCACTTCAGATCATTATCTGGAAACTATTTTAATGCAGCAAATAACCCTCCAGGGGACTGAAAAGCACATTCTTCCAAGAGTTTCTCTAATTATGAGAAAAGTAACAAGGATAACTCAAAGAGACCACTAGCCTGAGATGTTAAAATAACAAATTAATAGGCTGCATTCAGAAATATACTATATATTGATCTTTGTTTAAGTATTAGCATCCAGGGAACTAAAGCATATGAAAGTAAATCAGTATCACTTCTCTTGCAGAATTCTTAAAGAAGAAAAAATGATTAATATTCTTTCTTGCAGAAGTATTTCTGTTACATTTAACATTTTGGGATTGTCTCCACATGCATTCATTCCAAAGCACTAAAACTTCATACTGAAATATAGTGGAAGGTGAAAGCTAAAGACAGAGAATTAGACATATAAGGGTACTGAATAACTACTGCATTCTTCTTTCATATTCAGTGTATGCTAACAAAACTGTTACTGGCTATAACTGTTACTGTCTGATACAAACACTGTACAGACATGTGCATTTCTTAATCTCCCCATATTCTTATAGTGGATGGAACAGAAAGGTTTGTGTAGAACAGCGTGACAGGAAGTAATATTATGGAGATGATTTTAAGGAGAGAGAGGAGAGGAGTAATTGCAGTTTGTCCCTTAACGCTTGCACTTGCTTTCACAAAGGAAATCTTTAAAATGCAGTATATGTCATATTTGATGGTGTTGAAAATTAATGAACTGTAATAATATGTGAATAATATATTTGACATGGTCAGGGGTTCAAGCAAAACTGAACTACTGAGTACATCACTTAGTAAACATTCTGTATATATCCAAGAGAATTCACTCATTTGGTTCATTACCTAGTCAACAAAACCCTCAGAGAATGAAATGATTATAAATAAGAGAATAAATCATGCAAATGTAACATCAGGGAAATGCACACACCTAAACAGTAAATGGAGAGTATTTTTTTTAAGTTCATACAACCAACCATGATTACCCTCTCTGTTAAGTCTTTTTGTTTGCTCAGTTTTGTTTTGGGTACTTTTGCGCAATGAAGTTGAAATAAGTTATTTAATAAAGATTTTCATAATCTTGATTTTTTTTCTTGTTATGTTTGCTGTAGCAAAGAGCAGGAAGATATAACCAGTATACTGGAGTTCTGTTCTTTACAGCCGACATTACTCTGGCTACCAGTTGGAGCTATAAAAACACGTGCACACGTAGATTCACTGGCTGGCAGGAAAAGCAGAGCATAGCGACCCAGTCTTTTCTGAGATAATATGGTACAAAATGGGTCTTGAAAGGAGCTCAAGAGATCATCGAGCTTATCTCCTAGCATCAGACGGAGGGCTGGAACCTCTCTGCTGAAACCATTAGTGATGTACCTTTGTCTAGCCTCTTCTTAAAGGCCTCAGGGGATGGAAATACCACAAGCGTCACAGGAAACTTAGTCCCAACCTATTCCCATGCTTCAATAATCTTACTGCTGGAAAGTGCCTAGCCTCTAAATCCAGCTTGCTGCTCTGCTTCCAACCATTTATGTACAGCCACAAGGCAGTTTCCACCTCTCTCCCACACTGTTTTACAGATGCCACGCTTCCTTAGATTGCTTACGAGAATGCTACAGGAAACGGTGTCAGAGATTTCACTGAAGTGAAGCTACAGCATCTTACATTTTCTGTTTCTTCT
Source organism: Buteo buteo (assembly GCF_964188355.1). Lineage (NCBI taxonomy): Eukaryota > Metazoa > Chordata > Aves > Accipitriformes > Accipitridae > Buteo > Buteo buteo. Next base: position 31,565,852 of record NC_134174.1, on the reverse strand, counting down.
GCAGCCACAAGGTCTATTAAGCTGTCATCATCAGTTGGACATGATTTCTTCTTGACAAATCCACATTGGCTGCTACTTACCACTGTATTATTTTTTAGTGCTTGCAAGGCCTGAACATTTGTTCCTCTATTTTTCTGAAAATGGAAGTTAGGCTGGCTACTCAGTCCTGACCGCATCTATTTTTTTTTCCTTCTTTTTCTCCGCTTTCTTTCTCCTCCTTTTTCTATGGCAGGGTTCATGCTGACATTCTTCAGCCTTCTAAAACTTCACATATGTTTCTTTTTCTTAGGGGCCTAATTCTAAAATGTGACAATAAAAATCAACTAAAGCAAAATAAGAAAACCTAAAAATATCAGTTCCAACCCCTAGCTAACTGCATTTCCTTTAAACAATTCTTCTCTAAAATATATGTCAGCAAGCACCCCTTTGAAAGGGCCTACTATGCAAGCCATCTGGATTAATATTTAAACTACATTAAGCTGCAAGATAGCACATCTCTAAGATACCATCTTCTTATGAGGGAAGACGCATTTCTGTATTCCTTTATGTTAACATCCATCATAGACAACAACATGCCATTAGCTCCACTTATACACCACAGAAACACAGAAATACAGTACTTTATTACTCCCTTTGAACACATATTACAGCTAGAAGAGCTTCTGGCAATGCCACTTCTAACTTAAGCATCAGCCATGCTAACTCCTAATTCTAACCCAGATGGCATTTTCGATCATACAGTCCTAGAGATGGTTTGATCAGAAAAGAGTCCTACAGTGTTGCTAACAAAAGAGATTTATCATTAGCAACAGTGATATGATTTCAAGACCCCAGAAGTCACTCGAGATACACACTTACATCCACAAACAATCAAAGACTTTTCTACTTCTATTGTTTCATTAAAGTGACAGCACCAGAGAGCTACAGGAACACTAGACAGAGTGAAAGCAGAGCAAAATGGTCTCTTGTTATAGATGACTGACTCACAATATTACTGCTTCCCAATAGAATGTTTTACTTTTTAAACCAATTTATATTATTTCCACTGATGAGTGCATCACTACAATTGAACATTTTTAAATCAGTGTTTAAAAATAACTTGTAAGGAAGGCAGAAAATAAAGTGGTATTTGTTGGTTGTTTTGTGGGGTTTTAACAGGTTGTTTCCCACCAAAGACAAAGAGATACTAGCCTATACAATTCTCAGAAAGCTATTTAAACTCCTGGAGTTTAAGTCAAGAAGTATGCAAACTGCTACACTGTAAGTCTGGAGATAGCCACAAGGATAAAGTGAACACTGCGTTTCCCTATTTTCAAGCATCCGGTACCCTCCTGCAGTTGACTAGCCTCTTGCCCAAGGTAAAGTTTAAAATTTTCTGAAATCTTTGGAAGAAAAGACTTCAAAGTAACCTACTGCCCTAATGATCACTTTTTTTTTAATGAAAGAAGCCATTCCAAGACATGAAACAATGTAAAAGACTATATTAAATTAATTTAAAGACTAACATATCTCAGGAAAAGGGAAACGTAAACACTCACTAAAAATGCTAATGTAAGCAGAGAGATACACAGCAAGTCATTTTCTGCCATGATCTCTGTAAACCAAAACAAGCTTTACAGCTGTGTAAAGACCTTGATTAAGCCATGGGGAACAAGGCGAAGTGCTGTGGTGAAAGATTAGTTCTTTCATGCAGTTACACTAGTAACAATTTAAACTGTGCCTCACTGTGCAGAGACACAGTGCTGCTTTGACAGAACCAAGCATGGAATTTATTACATGCTTAGTAAAATGCCAGTCAAAACCAGAGTGACAACATCTAACTGATAGTCAGGCAATTCAGCTCACTGCTGGACGCAGGGGAATGATGAAACTACATGCAACTTGAGATGGCATATTTTGATTATGAAATGAAAAAAAATCCCCCAAAACCCAGAAACTAACATGCCCTGGATAATATCATCTAACATCAACATCATTGACTAAAAATGAGTTGAGACATGTACCGAGACATGCACCAAGGCAGCAAAATCCACACCAAGACTAGTATTTCAGAGTAGATTAACTGGTCTATCAAATATGATGTTAGGATCCTAGCAAGGCAATGAGCTTCAGAGGAGACAAATTGAAAGGCTCAAAAAAATTGATATTATCTCAGACCTTTCTTTCTTTCCTATAGTTTCATAATAAACGAGAAAGTGAATAACAAAGGACTACCGAAGAAAAGATTTGAAGAGGTAATAAATACCGAAGATGTATGAGGACAGTTGGGTGAGCAAGGCGCTTTACTGGTGACCAAAGAAATTTTCATCTAAGATGGTTCCATGAAGTTCAGTAAACGATCAGTGATCTGATCCAGGCATTAGTTTCGTCCACTTCTAGCTATGGGTGGAAAAGAAAAACCTACTCATATACATATGAGTATACATATACCTACTCAAATCCTGAAGGCCTCCAACAATAATGAAATCATTCTACATCTCTTTTCAGAATGGGTTGTTTACATGCTGAATTTTGTCGTCGCCCACCCCCCTCCCCCCCCCAACACACACTCTTTCATCTGTTAAGCTACTAGGAGATAGTTACACAGACTTTCCTTTTGACGAACAAAACCCACCTCAATCCAATATGCTCAAATTCCCTAATAAAAATGGGCCACTTGTAAAGAAGTCAACCCAGGAAGTTTCTGCGGACAACAAGAAACTGAAAAGGGTGATTAAAATGGAGATTGCCGTATGGCCTCTACCCTGCACATTAATAAGCTAGTTTGTACAAAGCGTAACATAAAGGATGCATAATGGCATTACTTTCTTCACCATCATCTCTCTTTTGCTTGCTCACTTTCTTTGCCTCTAGTTGATTTTTATGACACTTTTAAAAATCTCAACTAGTAATTACCTACTCCCCTTCTGTCAGTGTTCACTGCTGAGTCAGTGCTAGCCAGTAGTAACATTTTTGCCTGCCAGCAATACTTTTTATACTGCAAACCTAACTACGCTAGCACAAAGTTGCCAGGTATTGAAAGCAGGAAGCTTTAAAGATATGCTATGGAGACAAAATACAGACAGCAAATCCAGGTCCCATTAACTTTGTATTTCTTAAATCCTGAATTTATGTGATGGGTACAGCACTTGAAAAATGCAAGGGCCGAGACATGACTGAGTGCCCTGAGCCTGTGACTCTTCACTGGTCGACGTCAGGGAAGGCGCTCCTCACATGGCTTTGTAGGAGTCACTTATGGCCTAACCTGCCCTGTTAAATGCAGCTCTGAAAAACCTCTCGGGTATTAACCTTATACTCAGCACAGCAGTTCGGTGTTCCTGTCTTCTCTGCCTGTGGAGATGCTAGAGGTGGAAGAGAGTAAACTGGCTAAATATTTCCATGAAGGATAAGGGACAAGGTCCAGGGACAATATTTTACCTTAAGCTGGGTGCTGATAATAAATACAGTTTTGTAAACTCTACAGAAAATATCTTTCCAAAACTTGAATTGAAGCAATGACAACCGGTGCAGGGACCTAGCGCCAATGGAGATTGTCACTGGAGAGTTTTGACATCCTTACTGGAGAACATCCGCTTCCATGGAAGGGTTCATAATGATAAATTTAAACCCCCCAAAACCCCAGCAAATCTCTTCCTCAGGTCAGTGAAGCTGCCATTCCAAGATCAGCCACAGTAATAAGGGCTGTGCAGAACAGCTGCACGGACCAAGCGTGAGAAACAACCATTACTGTAATTAGGAACAATAGGCTTTACAAGCTTACTGTCTTTTTATCCACCAGAGCACTAGTTCATTTGTTCAAGTTTAATAGTTTATTATACCTTTAATTACAACAGTTTTTCCCATACCACTTCAACTTTGTAAAATGATCTCATATGGTGGGTGACTGAAATATTTAGTCACAGAAAAAACACTGGCTGAATGAGATTTGGGAATTTATCACTGCATAAATGAGGTCATGAAAGCCTCAAGAGCTCCCAGCAGGATGACTTTATAGTAAAACTGCAATTTTGGAATATACATGCGGGTGATAATTCTAAAGCCACAGAACATTAGACCTGAAACACTGACATGGGATTTTAATGGAAAAAGCTGGTGAATTTACTAGAAAATAAACATAAATAAACTGCATGCAGATTGGCTGTAATCACTCAAGATACCAAGAGAATGTATTTTTGAACAACACTATGACAGAAATGTTTGTCTAAACACATGGACACTTACAAACATGTCAACAGTCTCCTTCAGACACCAACTTCTAATACCGCAAAGCTTCAGGTTTGCTTTTCCATCTCCAAAAGCTAGCCAGAGTACAGGCAATGACTCCAAGTAAAGCGTGAGCTCACAATTATAAAAATGTTCTGCTTTTGCTATTGCTAAAGAGCCACAGGGATTCATTTCTCAACTTACAGAAATCTCAGCATAAGAAATTCATGCAGCAAGCTATATAATGGATCTGGATTTGTGGGGTATCCCAAAGAGAGAGCACTTGTAGATAGGCCCTTCTAATGATGCTTTAGATGAAGAATATACTTTTAACATCTCATTTCCTTCACTGCAGGCAGTGCTGCTTCTGGGACTCAAAAGACTGGAGGAACATTTCCCAAGGGCCTTCCAGGCAAAGCAGCTGGGCCTCTTCTCTGTATCTGACCATGTGGCGTTTTTCCCCTCCATCAAGATGATATGCCTCAATCACATGATTATTTACACTTGTAAGAAAATGAACACAAACCTTTATTCTGCAGCTTCTTTGATCTTAAGGAATCCCTGTCATCTCCTCACCGTTCAAGAAGAAATTGTCCTCAACTGGAACAAATCCTCCGCAGGGAAAGTTCATCTCGTTATCTGACAGTAGGCCTCAAATGCCAGCTAAAGTTACCTTCCAACCCCCCTGGACATGTCTGTGAAAACTTCCGCATCATTCTAATCAAATCACACTCCATGTAGATTAAGATGACTGACTCTCAAAATCTGAGCAGTGCTCCCTTTTAAGGCTGTTAGTCAGCTCCCAGTCTTTTTTTTTTTTTTTTTTTTTTTTTTTTTTTGCATATGATAAATTTCCTTCTGGGATAACATCCCAAGGAAAAGCAGAAAGGTATAGAGAAATGAAGGATAAAAGCAATACGGACAAGGAAGAATTGATACAGAAAACCTGACAGCAGACAAAAGGGCACAAATATAGGCCTTCAAATTCTAAGCTACACACTATCACTGGACAGGAGCTCATTACTGCTTTCTTGACGCTCAGCTCAGGCTCTCTCTCTCATAAACATGTTTTCTTCTTGTGTTCATTTTTGCAAGCACACCAAAGTAACAGACCACATTGCCCTGCTGAAAGCAAACAAACAGACATAACGAAGTGCCTTTCCAGAACAACACAACAACAAATGCTGAGTGACAGAAGTGAATTAATATAGTCTTGAAATACTTGGAATAAGTTAAAGACTGTGAGGAGAAGACTAAGGGGGATCTAACTGCTATCTTCAGCTACCCAGTGGAGAAGACAGAGTTGGAATCTTCTCAGACGGGGGAAACAGAAAAATTGTAGAAAAGGAAATTGTGGCTTCAGCATAAGAGGAAAAAAAAAAGTCCCCAGTGAGGGCACTGGGACTAGTTTGCCCAGGGGCATAGCAGAATATCCTGGAAATATTCAAAACTCAGCTGGACAAAGCCCGGAACAACCCACTCGACATTTGAAATTAGGCCTGCTCTGAGCAAGAGACTGAACTTCATGACCTTCAGAGATCACTTAAACCTTAAACTCTGTGACCTGAATGTGATGCTTTATACTACAGATGGTGGGCTAGCCCCGGTGTTTTCTGTGTTGCATGCAAGTTGCATCAGAGGGAACAAATTCTATCTATCTTCAGAACAAATGAAATGGTCCTTCCTGAATCAGCAGGAGGTTTATACACCTCCTCTCTCTTCCCATCTTCCTCTCTTCCTCCCTCTTTCTTGCTGACTCTCTCACACCCATAATAAGGAAATCAGTTTGCCTATCAACATCTAGATGTCTTTTCTGTACTGGGAGGGGGAATGTCATTCCAATGGATTACTCTAATTCTGTGTCTCTCTAGCAGAAAGAAATGTTATTGCAATAAATACCAGTACATGTGTTCATTAGTCAAAATACACAAGGTCATTGAATGAAGTAAACCAACGATTGAGGGACATAAACTATATATTTTGCTGCTGCTATTTCACTGCTTGCAAATGAGTCAGCAAAGATGACCAATTATTTTTATGTGAAATCAATGACAATCTCATAACAGGCAATAAAAAATTTTAAAAATGAGACACTAACACAAATAAAGGATAGGAGAGATCCTGAAAATACAACTGACCCAAGTCTCAGTTACACTAAGGACGTTTTGACTATCAAATGAACTGAAAACTAGACTCCGAGTCATTAACTGCCTACTATCATCGAAGAGGTGCCCGGTTCTCACCCGTGTGTTGCTCCAGATTGGCTGCCATCATCTTCACTTCCACCCTTGCCATTTGCAGCTGCTGTTGAAAGTGCTGTAGCAATTTCAGTGGAACTCCAGCCTTTTGAATGCCCATGCATGTAACAATTACTTTGGCAAGCCCCCCAAATTTTCCAGAAGTATAAAGCTGACACTGAAATAAAATGCTCTGTAACTATTTATTTATTGGGAAAATCCTGAATGATATTTTAAGGGACAAAACAAGGTAATCTTAGTAAGTCAGTGGCATCTTCCCTTATCTCTCACTTTCTCACTTGATGTTAAGGGTTTCCTGAAAAATCTACAGAAGCTATGAGACTGGAACAAAAAAACATAAAGGATTTTCCAGTGTATAAACCAGATGTGGTTATTGTCAGTTTGTCCTGAGGAAACAAAGACAGCAAAACAAGGAAACTCTCCTTCTAGGCATATTACACAAGAAGAGAGACATTATATTAAAGACAAAAGCTGAAAATTGAAACAGCATAGAGGAAAAGCATCCTTTTTCACACTACACATAATTAACCTGAGATACTCGCTGACCTAAAGGATCAGTAAGGTCAACAGCTTAGTAAGATTAAAAGGAAGATTAGCCATTTATGTAGGCACTAAGAATTTCCATGGTTACTGCTGATAACGTTAAACATATAAAAAGTATATTAACCTTTATGTTTCAGGTATGACACAGACGCTTGCTGCCAAGGGTTAAGAAGGAATGTGATCACCCTGAGCACCAGGGATACTGGACTAGACGGCCCAACGTTTTATGTTAATTGAAGTGCTGGAACAGATGACATTTCTGCCCTCATTGAAGTCTATTTCTTCTCAGGGTGTCGGACCTTGGTAAGGCGTAAGGGGGCTTGTGAACGCCACTGACATTGCAAGTTATACTTATGGCAATCAAATGGGAAAATGCACATGCAGAGTACCCAAATGATTGTGTGGACCAGTAAAGGAAGATGAAAGTAAAAAGTTATGATTGACAAATTCTTTCTAAACTTGTTTAAAAAAAGGACAAGTTACAAAAGTAACAAGGGAACCTTCTCAGCAAGGACACCAAAGTAACAGACTGTGTTGTCTTGATGAGAGCGTTCAATCCGAGAGATAGTGTAAGTGGCTTTCCAGAATAATAAACCAACAAAAGACAGGCTGTGGGTGAAATGAATTAACATAATCTCTTAAATCCTTGCAATACATTAAGGACATCTAGAAGTTGACAAAAAGGAAACCGAAACTGAAAATAAAGTTGAAACACAAGGAGACAGGCATTTATCACTCAAACGGAACGATAATACAATGCCTTTCAAGTCAGGAGGAAAAGCAGTAAACACATTTTCCACAATAAGCAGCAAATTCCACTGAACTGGCATTCATACAGCACAAAAACGTAACTTCCATACTAAGTGGTACAAGGAAAAGAATAAAGCTAAGTCTTCTATCATCCGAGACCACTAACAAAACTCCCTACACCTGCATCTGCTTGACAGTAGGAGAATTTCAGCACAAAGGCTGGGCACGTTTACTCAGAGAATAACAACAACTGGAAAAAAAAGCCATGGCAAAACAAGGCTTGTTTCTTAAGTCAGAACAGTGACATTAGATCTTCTCACTGAGGAAACATACTGCTTCACAAATGTATCTGTAAAATCACCTGAAATTCGCTAGATGGAATTAGGCTGGAATGTATGTGCACAGAGAGAAAGGTTCATTAATCATTCAGCACGACAGAGCATGCATAGATGCCATCCTTGGATGTGACCACAGTTTTGGTGTAAATGGCAATTCTTTAGGGTTCCAGCTGCTGGGGCTGCAGTCTGCACCTCTACACAGTCACCACCCACAAGAAGGGCTGGGAAACCCTCTGGTCCATTCTAAGGGAGGCTGAGACTGGGCCGGGGAGGAAACTAAATGAGTTACCCTTACGTCACTTTGAGGTGGTTTCCAAGTTACAGCTTAAAATATACAAGAAAAAGTGTCATCCAGCATAGTGAAAGACAACCAGCACAAACAAACAAAACAAGAACAAACACCAGCAATATCATCTCCAGATTCACTCTGGAAAACAAAAGAATACAAATAAGGAGTCAGTCTGTCAATCTACACATCTCAGCACTGATGTATAAAATAAGTTCTTGCAAAAAAAATAATGGCATGCATTACTAAGGCAGTAGAGAAATTTGCTAGCTTATACAAGAAATCATCATGAAAAATTTCCTTACAGCATGATGATACTGTGTATGTGGCCTGGCTTGAAGTC